>NC_065574.1:29728638-30344875 GCF_937616625.2 Mercurialis annua | reverse complement strand
AATAAAATCCAAACGTTTCCCCTTTTTAGAGATTTAAGACAAACATTTAAAACATTGCAAAACCAATCCAAACGTTTAAAACGTTACGAAACAAATCCAAACGTTTTCCTTTTTTCGCGATTTAAGCCAAACGTTTACAAACGTTAGTAAACAAAAGCAAACATTTCCCCTTTTTAGCGTTTCACGTTTTTAGCTATTTAAGCCAAACGTTTAAAACGTTAATAAACCAATCCAAACGTTTAAAACGTTACGAAACAAATGCAAACGTTTCACCTTTTTAGCGATTTAAGCCAAACATTTAAAACGTCATAAAACCAATCCAAACGTTTAAAACGTTACGAAACAAATCTAAATGTTTCACATTTTTAGCTATTTAAGCCAAACATTTAAAACGTTACGAAACCAATCCAAACGTTTACAAACGTTATAAAACAAAACCAAACGTTTCCCCTTTTTCGCATTTTAAGCCAAACGTTTACAAACGTTACGAAACAAATCCAAAAGTTTAAAACGTTACGTTTCCCTTTTCATTCAATTTAAGCCAAACATTTAAAATGTTACGAAACAAATCCTAACGCTTAAAACGTTACGAAACAAATCCAAATGTTTCACCTTTTTAGAAATTTAAGCCATACGTTTACAAACGTTACGAAACAAATCCTAACATTTCACTTTTTTAGATATTTAAACAAAAAGTTTATCAACGCTACAAAATAAATCCAAATGTTTCACCTTTTAGCGATTTAAGCGAAACGTTTAATATGTTACGAAACCAATTCAAATGTTTCCCATTTTTAGCGTTTTAAGCCAAACGTTCACAAACGTTACGAAATAAATCCAAACGTTTCACCTTTTTAGAGATTGAAGCCAAACGTTTACCAACGTTACGAAACAATACCAAATGTTAAACCTTTTTAGCGATTTAAGCCAAACATTTGAAACAGTTGAGAAATAAATCCAAACGTTTAAAACGTTACGAAACAAATCCAAACATTTCACTTTTTTAGCGATTTAAGTCAAACATTTACAAACGTTACGAAAAAAATCCAAACACTTCACATTTTTAGTGACTTAAGCCAACCGTTTACAAACGCTACTAAACAAATCCAAACGTTTCACCTTTTTAGCGATTCAAGCCAAACATTTACAAACGTTACGAAACAAATCCAAATATTTCACCTTTTTTGGGATTTAAGCCAAACTATTGAAACATTACGAAACAAATCTAAACGTTTAAAACGATACGAAAAAATCAAACGTTTCATCTTTTTAGCAATTTAAGCCAAACGTTTACAAACGTCACGAAACAAAACCAAACGCTTCACCTTTTTAGAAATTTAATCCCAACGTTTACAAACCTTACTAAACAAATCCAAACGTTTCACCTTTTTCATTTTATGTCAAACGTTTACAAACGTTACGAAACAAATCTAAACATTTAAAACGTTACGAAATAAATCCAAACGTTTCACCTTTTTAGCATTTTAAGCCAAACGTTTACAAACATTACGAAACAAAACCAAATGTTTCACCTTTTTAGCAATTTAAGCCAAACGGTTACAAACGTTACAAAACAAAAACGTTACGAAAATAATTCAAACGTTTCTCCTTTTTAGCGATTGAAGCCAAACGTTCAAAACATTACGAAAACAATCCAAATGTTTCACCTTTTCAGCGATTTAAGCCAAACATTTACAAACGTTACGAAATAAATACAAACGTTTCACCTTTTTAAGGATTTAAACCAAATGCTTAAAACGTTACGAAACCAATCCAAACGTTTAAAATGTTACGAAACAAATCTAAACGTTTTACCTTTTTAGCGATTTATGCCAAACGTTTACAAACGTTACGAAACAAATCCAAACGTTTCACACTTTTAGCTATTTAAGCAAAATATTTGCAGACGTTGCAAAACAAACCCAATCGTTTCTCCTTTTTAGCGATTTAAGCCAAATGTTTACAAACGTTACAAAACAAATTCAAACTTTTCAGCTTTTTAGCAATTTAAGCCAAATGTTTACAAACGTTACGAAACAAATCCTAACATTTCACCTTTTTAGCAATTTAAGCCAAACATTTACAAACGTTACAAAAAAAGCCAAACGTTTCACCTTTTTAGCTATTTAAGCCAAACATTCAAAACGTTACAAAATCAAATAAAAACTTTTAAAACATTACGAAACAAATTCACACGTTTAACTTTTTTATTGATTTAAGCCAAACAATTATAAATGTTACGAAACAAATCCAAACGTTTCCCCGTATTAGCGATTTAAGCCAAACATTTAAAACATTACAAAAGCAATCCAAACGTTTACAAAGGTTACGAAACAAAACCAAATGTTTCACCTTTATAGCGTTTTAAGCCAAACATTTAAAATGTAATGAAACAATTCCAACACGTTTAAAAAGGTTAAGAAACAAATCCAAACGTTTCACATTTTTAGCGATTTAAGCTAAACGTTCACAAATGTTACGAAACAAATCCAAACGTTTCGCCTTTTTAGCGATTTAAGCCAAAAGTTTAAAACGTTACAAAACAAAACCAGATGTTTCACCTTTTTAGCGATTTCAGCCAAACGTTTAAAACGTTATGAAACCATTCCCAAAGTTTAAAACGTTACGATACAAATCCAAACCTTTCAGATTTTTAGCGATTTAAGCCAAACCTTTACATACATTACAAAACAAATCCAAACGTTTCACCTTTTTAGCGATTTAAGCCAAACATTTAAAACGTTACGAAACCAGTCCAAACCTTTAAAACGTTACGAAAAAAATTCAAACGTTTCCCTTTCATATCGATTTAAGCCAAACGTTTACAAACGTTACGAATAAAATCCAAACGTTTCCCCTTTTTAGAGATTTAAGACAAACATTTAAAACATTGCAAAACCAATCCAAACGTTTAAAACGTTACGAAACAAATCCAAACGTTTTCCTTTTTTCGCGATTTAAGCCAAACGTTTACAAACGTTAGTAAACAAAAGCAAACATTTCCCCTTTTTAGCGTTTCACGTTTTTAGCTATTTAAGCCAAACGTTTAAAACGTTAATAAACCAATCCAAACGTTTAAAACGTTACGAAACAAATGCAAACGTTTCACCTTTTTAGCGATTTAAGCCAAACATTTAAAACGTCATAAAACCAATCCAAACGTTTAAAACGTTACGAAACAAATCTAAATGTTTCACATTTTTAGCTATTTAAGCCAAACATTTAAAACGTTACGAAACCAATCCAAACGTTTACAAACGTTATAAAACAAAACCAAACGTTTCCCCTTTTTCGCATTTTAAGCCAAACGTTTACAAACGTTACGAAACAAATCCAAAAGTTTAAAACGTTACGTTTCCCTTTTCATTCAATTTAAGCCAAACATTTAAAATGTTACGAAACAAATCCTAACGCTTAAAACGTTACGAAACAAATCCAAATGTTTCACCTTTTTAGAAATTTAAGCCATACGTTTACAAACGTTACGAAACAAATCCTAACATTTCACTTTTTTAGATATTTAAACAAAAAGTTTATCAACGCTACAAAATAAATCCAAATGTTTCACCTTTTAGCGATTTAAGCGAAACGTTTAATATGTTACGAAACCAATTCAAATGTTTCCCATTTTTAGCGTTTTAAGCCAAACGTTCACAAACGTTACGAAATAAATCCAAACGTTTCACCTTTTTAGAGATTGAAGCCAAACGTTTACCAACGTTACGAAACAATACCAAATGTTAAACCTTTTTAGCGATTTAAGCCAAACATTTGAAACAGTTGAGAAATAAATCTAAACGTTTAAAACGTTACGAAACAAATCCAAACATTTCACCTTTTTAGCGATTTAAGTCAAACATTTACAAACGTTACAAAAAAAATCCAAACATTTCACATTTTTAGCGACTTAAGCCAACCGTTTACAAACGCTACTAAACAAATCCAAACGTTTCACCTTTTTAGCGATTCAAGCCAAACATTTACAAACGTTACGAAACAAATCCAAATATTTCACCTTTTTTGGGATTTAAGCCAAACGATTAAAACGTTACGAAACAAATCTAAACATTTAAAACGATACGAAAAAATCAAACGTTTTCTTTTTTAGCAATTTAAGCCAAACGTTTACAAACGTCACGAAACAAAACCAAATGTTTCACCTTTTTAGAAATTTAATCCCAACGTTTACAAACCTTACTAAACAAATTCAAACGTTTCCCCTTTTTCATTTTATGCCAAACGTTTACAAACGTTACGAAACAAATCTAAACATTAAAAACGTTACGAAACAAATCCAAACGTTTCACCTTTTTAGCATTTTAAGCCAAACGTTTACAAACGTTCCGAAACAAAACCAAATGTTTCACTTTTTTAGCAATTTAAGCCAAACGTTTACAAACGTTACGAAAATAATCCAAACGTTTCTCCTTTTTAGCGATTGAAGCCAAACGTTCAATACATTACGAAACAAATCCAAATGTTTCACCTTTTCATAGATTTAAGCCAAACATTTACAAACGTTACGAAACAAATACAAACGCTTCACCTTTTAAGAGATTTAAACCAAATGCTTAAAACGTTACGAAACCAATCCAAACGTTTAAAATGTTACGAAACAAATCCAAACGTTTTACCTTTTTAGCGATTTAAGCCAAACGTTTACAAACGTAATGAAACAAATTCAAACGCTTCATATTTTTAGCTATTTAAGCAAAATATTTACAGACGTTGCAAAACAAACCCAAATGTTTCTCCTTTTTAGCGATTTAAGCCAAATGTATACAAACGTTACAAAACAAATTCAAACTTTTCAGCAATTTAAGCCAAAAGTTTACAAACGTTACGAAACAAATCCTAACATTTCACCTTTTTAGCAATTTAAGCCAAACGTTTACAAACGTTACGAAAAAATCCAAACGTATCACCTTTTTAGCTATTTAAGCCAAACATTTAAAACGTTACAATATCAAATCAAAACTTTTAAAACGTTCCGAAACAAAACTAAACGTTTCACCTTTTTAGCAATTTAAGCCAAACGTTTAAAAACTTTACGAAACAAATTCAAATATTTCACCTTTTTAGTGATTCAAGCCAAACGTTTACAAACGTTACGAAACAAATCCAAACGTTTCACCTTTTTTGCGATTTAAGACAAATGTTTACAAATCCAAACGTTACGAAACCAATCCAAACATTTAATACATTACGAAACAAATTTAAACGTTTCCCCTTATTAGCGATTTAAGCCATACATTTACAAACTTTACGAAACAAATCCAAACATTTCACCTTTTTAGAGATTTAAGCCAAACGTTTACAAACCTTACGAAATAAATCCAAACATTTAAACGTTAAGAAACAAATCCAAAGTTTCACCTTTTTAGCCATTTAAGCCAAATATTTAAAACGTTACAAAAAAAATTCAAACGTTTCGCTTTCATAGCGAATTAAGCCAAACGTTTATAAACGTTACGAAACAAATTCAAACGTTTCACCTTTTTAGCGATTGAAGGCAAACGTTTACAAACGTTAAGAAACAGTACCAAATGTTTAACCTTATTAACGATTTAAGCCAAACATTTGAAAACGTTGAGAAATAAATCCAAACATTTAAAATGTTACGAAACAAATCCAAACATTTCACCTTTTTAGCGATTTAAGTCAAACATTTACAAACATTATGAAACAAATCCAAACATTTCACATTTTTAGCGATTTAAGCCAACCGTTAAAAAACGCTACCAAACAAATCCAAACGTTTCCCCGTTTTAGCAAGTCAAGCCAAACATTTACAAACGTTACAAAACAAATCTAAATGTTTCCTCTTTTTAAGGGATTTAAGCCAAACGTTTAAAACGTTAGGAATCTAAACGTTTAAAACGATATGAAAAAATCAAACGTTTCACCTTTTTTAGCAATTTAAGCCAAACGTTTGCAAACGTCACGAAACAAAACCAAACGTTTCCCCTTTTTAGCAATTTAAGCCAAACGTTTACAAACATTACGAAACCAAAAATGTTACGAAACAAATCCAAACGTTTCTACTTTTTAGCAATTTAAGCTAAATGTTCAAAACATTACGAAACAAATACAAATGTTTCACCTTTTTAGGGATTAAAGCCAAATGTTTAAAATGTTTCGAAACCAATCCAAACGTTTAAAACGTTACGAACAAATCCAAACGTTTCACCTTTTTACCAATTTAAGCCAAATGTTTACAAACGTTAAGAAACAAATCCAAACGTTTCACATTTGTAGCGATTTAAGCCAAATGTTTAAAAACGTTACGAAACAAATCCTAACGTTTCACCTTTTTAGCGTTTTAAGCCAAATGTTTACAAACGTTATAAGAGAAAGTTGGCTTAAATAGCTAAACGTGAAACGTTTGAATTTGTTTCGTGACGTTTGTAAACGTTTGGTTTAAATCTCTAAGAATGTGAAACGTTTAAATTTTTCCGTAACGTTTTAAACGTTTAGTTTTGTTTCGTAACGTTTTAAGCATTTGGCTTAAACCGCTAAAAAGGTGAAACGGTTGGATTTGTTTCGTATCGTTTAAAACGTTTGGATTGGTTTTGTTACGTTTGTAAGCGTTTGGCTTAAATCGCTAAAAAGGAGAAACGTTAGGCATTCTGAAGAAATCTACGCGAAAATCACTTGAATCGGACGTCGAACGGCGAAACGGCGGCGAAACGACGATATCGTTCGATATTCTCTCGCTCTCTCTCGATTCTTCTTCTTCATCATCTGTTTCTTATTCAAAACCTTATATATTAAGGTTGAAAGCTCACTTTGGTCCTTGTTCTTTTTACTTATTATCATTTATCCTTTAAACTTTTCTTTTGTACGATTTAGTCCATAGCTAAATCGATAACTTCTTTTATTATGACTTATACGTATTATTTATACCCGATAAATAATACGAGGCTCAATATTAATACTTTCCCGTCAAAACTTATAAATTTTCATTTTCGATACAAAGTGGCTAAATTACCACTTTAGTCCCTGTACTTTATTTTAGGCTTTTCTTGACATTTTTTCCTTTTAATTCCAATTTTAACTTTAGAATTGAAATATAACCTTAATTTCCTCATAATTAATTTCCCAAAACCGACCTACTTGAAATTTACTTACTTTACTTTTATCAGAAATCTTTCCAATTTCGCCACCCGGGCGAGTCAAAACTGGACACGTGGTCCAATTAGCTAATTAAATATTTTGGGGTATTACATTCTTCCCCCCTTATAAAAAATCGTCCTCGAATTTTCATAAATCTCGTTGTGATCTTAAAATTGTTCTTATATTTTTCTTGACGTCCATTAATACGTTTTAGTTGTAGCTTTTTCTCTTACTTAAATTCTTAGCTTTCTATGCACAGCTATGACTTCATACTTGTTGCTAATTGATTATTTATCTTGTTCTTAGTAGCTTCTCACTGTTGCATAGTTGAGAATCTTCTCATTGTCACTTTCGTCCTATTTGTCATCTTTCTAAAATAGTGTGGCTCAAGACGTATCGCTGATATCGTAATCTCGACGTCTTGTACAACTGGTCGTGATCTTTCTTCTAATCATCATTACCGTTGATTAATCCTCACTTGATACTCTCCAAGTCTACTGTTTCATTCTTAATCGTCATCGGGTCGCTATTTGTCTTTTTTATACGTGAATAATCACGGCGTATCGGCTACATCTTTAATGACGTACTTACTTCATTCATACTTCTAAGAGTATTTCCTCTTATAAGCACAATCTACGACTTTTAATCCTTACTATCATCTAACGATATCATCTTTCTTCCTTAACTGATTATCGTCGTTCCTTACTTCTCTTTACTGTTATCTGACATCTCATTCCTGATTAGCTAATCTCTTTCAACTTGTACCCTGTCTAGCACAGTCACTGTCTCTTAACATAGCTAAACTTGATACATCCTTCACTATCTTCCATTTCTTATTCTTTTGCTTCCTTAAGCTATCGTGAACTTCACGTCGTTTGTTGATGGTGATCCTTCACTCGCTTACCATTGTCTTAAACGTTTCATTTCACGTTACTTTTAATCGTATGGCTTGTACAGTTGCCTTTGTTACTAATACTATTCGTATTCTTATCCTTTTAACTTCCCTCTAATTACCCTTTTGAGGTTTGTCGCGAATCTCTTATTGACTTATCAGTCAAAGTTGTCTTTCTTTTACGTCATAATTCCTTATTCATGATGACCTCATAAGAATCTCACATGTTTCTTTAACATTTAAATTTCTTAAGAATCCTTCTTACTGACTAATCTTTGCTTAATTTTATTTTTAACTTTCATCCTTAACGTATTCACTAGATCCTTAATAACTTATTTATTTCCTTAATCGTCATTCCTTCCTACTATATAATCAACTTCCTTTCTCGTCTTATACTTCTTCTTCTTACTTTTGAATAGCTTCATAATTTTATTCTCATTCTTCAAGGTATCGTCTTAATACTAGTTACGATTATTTCCTAGTTCGTCCTTATTCTGTCCTTCATCTTCTTCTTGAAGTGTTTCCTTAGCACTTATATCATGATTCTAATTGTTCTTTTAAATAACTTGATTTCTCTGTACTAGCATCATCTCTTGTCCTTATGACATCATGGTCACTCGGATATAGTTTACTCCTATCCGTTCAATAGCAATGAAGTATTATCTTGCTATTTACTTATTGTATTTATTACGTCTTTCCTCCGTTTATAATAGCTCCATTATTATTGTTCTATTCTGATAATCCTTCTGACGTATTTCTAGAACTTTCTCCTCTATTCATCTTACTAAACCTTAAGGGTATATGAGTTTCCTCATTACACTTTCTTTCATATTATCCACAATTCATACATTTACTGACACGTATGCCTATACGTGTGCCTTTCTCCTTATACTAGAATTTTACAACTTATCTTTTCTCCTTTCTGTTAACGCAATCTATAGCTCTTAATGGTGATATTAGTGACTTCACTTAATATCAGTCATATAGCATCATTATCTCTCTTGATCTATCAAATTTTTAACTTTCATATCGTGCAAAATCACCTTCACATTTTGCAAAATCGTCTGCTTCATCGTTTCGTATCCTTTCTCTTTCTACTTCTATATCTTCAAACTCTGATATTGACAAGGTTATATCCTTTAAATACCACTTCATGTTCATCATTTATAGTATCATCTTCTCGTCCTTTATACTTTCAATTTCTTTTCTCTATTGCGTTCCTCGTTCGCTATGCTACTTATTTCACAATAATAATAATCGTTATATTCTTTGTCCTTACGTATTTGTTACGTTTCTTTCGTCTAACATGACTCTCTGTCATTTCATCCTTTGTTCTATCATAAGGATAAATATTGTATCCTTAAATATTGCCAGTGCATCGCATTTTACCTGCGTATGCTCTCCGGCGATACCTCCTCATTCATATTCTCCTTAAGGTTCATTAGCCTTGTTGAAATTAATCATTCTATGGCTTTATTCTATTATTGGGGTTTGTTTTATAATTTTAGTCTTATTTATTAAGAGTCTTTTATTATTCGTCGCAGAGTTTCAATCTGGGTTCACTTACTAAACAAAAGATTTCAAAACATTCTTTGGCTGATCAGCTCTTTAAACTACTTTTCATAAATCGTTCTAAATCGTCAATACAATTGTAGCTGAGAGTGATGATACCTCTCATCACCAAAGAGTTGCTCGAAATCGTATTTACTTTTTCCATTACAAAGATGTGATGCATGATCTAAAATTTTAAAAATCATTCTTCTATGTATTCCTATCGTGATTATGGAATGTCACATGCGATGTCTGAGCACAATTGTACTTTGAAAAATCATAAAAACTTTCAAAATTTTCATAAAATCGTAAGTTTACTATAGACTGTACACTCTGCGACTATCAACGACTTTTTTTTTAATACTTATTGGGTATATTTAAATTTTTTGTATTGCTGTCATTTTCTGTCATTTACAGACTGTTCTTCTGTTACATCACTTCTTTCTCCATATCTCCGATAACTCAATTCAATTCAAAATTTTCTACTGCTGTAATCACCACATCCACTTCTGCAACATTCTGTACTCTATCATATAAAATGCAGGTACCGATGTTCCACATCGATTTCCTCTTCTAATAATATATCTTTTCCTTTACAACTTCTAGAACGTAATATAGGAATTACGCTCACTACAATGTATTATGTAGTGTGTATTATATTATTGTTTTCGTAAGTTATGTTTATATATTCTTTTATTAGTCGCGTGTTTAACAACAGTGCTTCCTATAGGTTCTTACTTCTCTGAGGTATTATCCTATAGGCGTATCCTTAATTGCTATGCTCTATTATGCAATGCAGCATATATACACAATAATGCAACACGTAAACACAATTACACAGAGCATATTAATCATTTGATACCGGGGTTGTCTAATATGGGACACTAGGTTTCCTAATAGCTACGCCTCAGTGTCGACCCCTAATTCTTCTACTGGAGTTGCCTCTGCCTCTATACACGGAGTGGGGGTTAGTCCTAATACCAAAGGATCGACCATTATAGTCTGGATAGAACGCAAGTCCGAAAAAGGTAGGGTCGAACAGGATTGCTATCCCACTCGCGGTCAGCCTCGATCTTACGGGCCATCCTAGTGAGCGTTCCAAAGTGCTCGTGAACATACTCATATAGCTCATCAAACTCGAGTCCCAAACCCCTAACGTATCTACGGTTAATCGTCCTATTATCTTCATTAAGGTCTGGAACTCTTTTGTCCATGCGCAGAAAGTCAGAGGAATACAGTCCCACTGGTAGTATTCCTCTAGAAAAGGAGAGCATTTGCCTCCTAACCTGATTCAGAACCACATGCCCCTAACCTTTAGCTATCTCTGTATCCTCTCTCAAATTGTGGTATCTCCGCACATTGGACTACAAATGTTCACTCTGATACTCCTTGACGTCTAACTCATCTGATAACTCTTCTTCTTTAAAGTCCTCCTCTTGATAAACTTTTTCTGATTCTTCCTCTAGATCCTCCTCTGGATCTTCCTCGGAATCTTCCTCACTTTCCTCACTATGCTCCATTTCAAGCGAGTGAGTTCTACCTCTAACACCAGAAGAACTACCAATTTCTGATACTGACATGAAACCATTCTGATATATCTCAGATATCTCCCAATATCTATGTGGAATCCATTCTGGTGGATTCCAGATGGTCCGCCTACTTCGTTATGAAATCCATTCTGATATATAGGAGGCGCTTCCTCCTATTCCTCTGCAGCATGTAGCTGAGCTCCATTTTGCCCAGACATGCTGAAAAGAAATAATTTCTAACGTCATTGACCATCCGAGCCCCTTTTTCCTCGCTTAACTTCAATATCAACTTATAAGGTGCTATAAACATTTAACATTAAATCAATATGTATGTAATTCGCAAATACGTAATCACTAAATACCCCTTACACAAGTAATAAACACTTAGTTTCCTTAGCCGCTCATATACACTGATATTCATCACTTCTTCATTTAACCATCTCGGTTCGCGCGCTTTATGGAACTTACTAATAATGCACATATCAATCAAATGCAAACAACTAAGGTTTGACTCTCTAGTTGCAGTAGTTCCTAGGTTTACTTACTGACAGAGTATTCCAAGTCAAACAAACATTCAGACACAACTGGCAGTGGTAATTAGACCAACTGCTCTTAAACAACACCGAAACAAACTTGTAGTGGTAACTGGACCAACTGCTCTGATATCAAAATTGTCACGACCCAAAATATTGAGCCGCAACCGGCGCTAGGGAACAGGAGTGGTAGCTCCGGAACCCGTAGCAAGCCTCAAACCACAATTAATTTTTCGCAAATAATAAACAAATAATACAACATAACAGAATATACAAATCATATATACGCCAACATTTACACTAACTGCTCTGTTAACCTCGTGGGCTCTAGTTACCGTACCCTGTACGAACTGGCCTCGCGGTAATATGTACAAAAGTTAGTGTATCCAAATCATACCACCGGCATCTGGGGCCGTGGACAACATATAAAACACGTAGCCTGCAAAAGCATATAAACAAGACAGCAAGTAATATGTACACTCAAAATGTACTGCTGTCTAGGCTGTGACTCTGTCACACGGGACCACTACTACAGCATTCACAGAAGTCAGATACTATACATACACAGCTGACTTCTGGACTTCAAAATTTGGCCTCTAGCTAGGTCCACATACTAAGTACCTGAAAGACATCAAAGGTGAGGGGTCAGTATTTGGGAAAATACTGAGTCAGTTTGCATTTACTAACGGTATTAATATAGAAACATAACATCGCATCTCAAGAAAACAATAATATAAAACATATAAACATGTATTTGATCCGTACGAAACTAATATCCTAACATGCGACACATCTCTTGAATAATCATATATCATTCAACCCAATCGTAAATTTCAAGTTGTGAGTCCAACTCATTGGTGGGCCCAGCCCACTAGATACGGGAACTTCCAGACTACACCGTAGCCGAGTTCACTCTCGTATCAAATTCATATCATATCATACATATCCAATCATTTCTCAAATGCAACCACACTAAACTGACTCAATACTGGTGATCACACAGCCTATTGACACCCAATAGGTAGCTAGTTTCTTCGGATCACATACTAGTTCTCGTATATAAACTTGATAGCAACATATAACATTTAATCAAATCATATATTATGCGATGCGTATAAACAATATATATATCTATATAAAATAACTTTAATATATAATACACGAAAGTAAAGTGCAACTCACAGTGACCGCAATCCAATCAATAATGTGGTCGATGAAATGATATGCCCTCGCTATCCCACGTCTACTGACCTCTCTGCTCGCTCATACGTCTGATAAATAATTAACGTTTAATGATTAGACGTGAATCTCGTATTCCTATACGTATAATACTTTTAAGTTTTAGGGTTTAGTTTCATTCCGATGAAGTTTCAAGGAGTTTTCAGGACAATGCGCAGGTGGTGCCTGCACACTGACACTGTTTAGTAAAACGACGATCCCTCCCAATTGAACCGTTGGATCGAGATGAAATTTGACAGAGGCGTTCCTAAGAGGCAAATCTATAAACTGACCGTTGGGATTTTGAATCTGGCATGTTTTGGGTAGTGTGCAAACGCAGACAATGAGTGTGTGAACGCACACCCTAAAATTCAAGGAGTGTGCGAACGCACACTCGTGACAGCCCCTGGAAAGTCGTTTTTCGGGGCTTTTTAACCATCCCGACGTGCTATACATTCAACTATACAAAACCCGCATCTCGGTTTTTATTAAAACGCTATAATAACTTCAAAAACATTAAATTCGATATCTAATCATTATTTTCTTAAATCAGCCCATATATATCGAATTTTAACCAAAATTCTTGAAGATTTACCTTGAAACGAAGCTTAGGATCGATAGAGGATTCGATTCTGAAGAAATCGCCGCGAAAATTACTTGAATCGGACGTCGAACGGCGAAACGGCGGCGAAACGACGATATCGTTCGATATTCTCTCGCTCTCTCTCGATTCTTCTTCTTCATCATCTGTTTCTTATTCAAAACCTTATATATTAAGGTTGAAAGCTCACTTTGGTCCTTGTTCTTTTTACTTATTATCATTTATCCTTTAAACTTTTCTTTTGTACGATTTAGTACATAGCTAAATCGATAACTTCTTTTATTATGACTTATACGTATTATTTATACCCGATAAATAATACGAAGCTCAATATTAATACTTCCCCGTCAAAACTTATAAATTTTCATTTTCGATTCAAAGTGGCTAAATTACCACTTTAGTCCCTGAACTTTATTTTAGGCTTTTCTTGACATTTTTTCCTTTTAATTCCAATTCTAACTTTAGAATTGAAATATAACCTTAATATCCTCATAATTAATTGCCCAAAACCGACCTACTTGAAATTTACTTACTTTACTTTTATCAGAAATCTTTCCAATTTCGCCACCCGGGCGAGTCAAAACTGGACACATGGTCCAATTAGCTAATTAAATATTTTGGGGTATTACAGACGACGAGTTACGCTTATATATTAAACGTTAAACTCTAATCAATGTAATTAATTATATAAATAGGAATTTTTATTAGATATTCTAAGAATAAATTATACGTTAGATACGACGGGATGCCGAGCTACGGATGTGGCAAATCAAGGGAGCTTGGCGAGGATCAACGTTATATTATTTATTTTTGGATTCTATAGCGGTCACGGTGAGTTTCATTTTACTTTCGCCTATTATTTATAAAAGTTATTTTCATATATTATGAATAATATTATCAAACACATCGCATTTATATGATTTGATTGTATGAATGTTGTGTTGGCGCAGCGGGAGACGCGGGTCCGGATCGTATATTTCAATTCAGAATCAAAATCCTAACAATCCAGATCCTAAAGTTGATCATATCAACAACAAATGGATCGTCGTATCATTTAGTAATTAAAGCACGCATCTAGGAATCGTAAGAAGAATAGCTATGTCAATTCTCCAACGATTCTTGTAGTCCCGAAAGTACGGCGACCTCAAGCTCGTCCGCACGAGTATGAGTCCAATTGAATCCTCGCCTTGAAGTAATCCTGCAAGAGTTCCTCTTGTTGAGCAGCCCTAAGCCCAAACTCTTGCCACGATCACTGCCTTGCTCGGATGTATGAAAAACGTCGCCAAGTTTTTCCCGTGATGATGACTACTTGAACTCCTTCAAGTGCTTTCTCTCTCTACAACTTTGTAGTGAGATGTGTGTTGTGTGGTATGTTGAAATGAGCAAAGACATGCTCTATTTCTAGGCTAGAGCATGTCTTAAGAATGCAACACCTTGCATGCTAGGTGTCACACACCAAGCAAAGGTGTTGCCACCACATGGCACCTTTCATGTGGTGACATCACATAGGTGACATCATATAGGTGATGTCATCATATGACATCATATATATGACATAAGCTTATCTCATTACATCATCACCATGACATCATCATTCCATTAGCTTATGATTAATGATTTAAGTATCATTAATTACACTAATTAATTACTTAAGCCTTTTAATCATAAAACTTGGTTAAAATATAATTAGGTTCCTACTAATTTATAACTCTTACAAATTAGTCCCTAATTAACTTGGACATAGTACAATTAGGTTCCTACTAATTTATAACTCTTACAAATTAGTCCCTAATTTGTACTTGTTTTTCATCTTAGATTAATTTCCGAGATATGCTAATATCCATATGAAATTGATCTTTTGTAAACTCAATCGGTTGCACACTCTATTGTGTCTGACTTACTAGGTTCACATCTATATGGCAACGAGAGACATAAGAAACGTCTTTCTTATATTAAATAATTAACTCTCATTTAATTATTAATTCTCGTAGATCGAGAGTGATGTCTAGCAACATATCACGACCCTCAAATAGAGATGAATGTTTCGATGCATTCTTTTTGAACTAATGTTCATAATTGCCGTACACTCAAAATTCCCTTCATCTAAGATTCTAATGTCGACTAGTGTTACGGTTAAGTCAAACACTGTTTGTCTTGATTATATGACCTCATCTCTCAGTTCTAATTCTTGATAAATATGACTTCCACTAGAAACAACTTTCTATGTAAGTCATATACACCTGCGCAGGTTTTATCATCCATCAAGAACAATTCGAGATAGCATAGAATCTTGTCTCTGCTCATCCAGAGTAATGAATTCTTTCTAGGTTAAACCCCTATCTCCATATACAACTAATTAGAGCCAACACATCCTGCGGCCCAAGCTCATGAAAGATCTAGGGTTCAGGAGTATCAAACTCTAATCACCTATATACAAGATAGTGTCACCGCAAGTCAAAGGACATATGCACAATTATGAACTAGATGACATTAAATTGACTTTAATGAATTACCATGTATAAGTCATCTAGCGTCTCTTGTTCAACTTACTCAACACCTTGAGTGTCCACATGTTTATTCTGATCCCAATCAAGTAGTATGAGACTCACTACTTCCTATAATTAGCAACTCTTTACTAATCAGGAGAATAAATAGAGGTGGCAATCTTTCCGGGATAATGCGATGCCCTTATTCGCAGGACCCCATTGATCATGAACGGTTATTTAGATCACTTGTATAATAGAATCTGTCACTCATATTCTTAACACCTTAAGAATAGATTCTATCACAATGTGACAAGGATAATACGTAATACATGAACACTTAGTTGATGAGACACTTAGTTCAAATAGAACATATATATCTTTTCCATTGGGATTAATTCTACAAATATAAACGATCAAATGGCCTTAGGGCATATACTACTAACATGTTGTTTAATGATTGTTTTTAATACAAGCATCTAGTGTGCGATCCGAAGAAACTAACTACTTATTGGGTGTAAATAGGCTGTGTGACCACCAGTATTTGAGTCAGTCTAGCGTGTCTAGATTGTTATTGATGATATGAATGCGCATGATATGAATATGAAAGATGGAATATGAATGAGAGATATGAGGTTGAACTCGGTAGAAATATCTATTGAAAGAAACTTCCTTTAGAGATGCAGGGATTCGGCTTAGTCACCATCTCCGTCCACCTTTTCGGCTTTGGTTACTCAGTTCCCTGCCAGAAAGGCCTCTCTCTTACCCACGGTCAAGGTATCCGAGAGAGGAAGCTTCCGGACCACCTTTTTCAGCCAGATAACGAGTGATCACTCAGTAATGAACACTAACTGAAAGCGGCCGAGAATGAGTACCTATCCCTTACGAGAATCAAACCCGTGTCTTTGACATGAAAAGAGTAGGGAATGGAAGTGGTAGCTCCAAAACCCGTAACAAGCCTAAAATAACTAAAAATGTTTTCGCATATAATAACCAAATAATAACATCACAAACGAAAGCACATACAAAAGCATATTTATATTAACATATCTGAAAAAGGCAACATAATCACACGAGCATATAACTTCCGTACTACGTACGTACTAGCCCATTATACTATATACAACTAGTGTGTCTATCACATCACAGGCATCTGGCCTCGTGAGGCAAACTAGTAGGCGTGGTCCACAAAAAGGTAAATACAAACAACAGTCATATAAACAACAAACGTAATACGACTGTTACTGGCCACGACTCTGTCAACAGAAGGTTATCACTACTGCAGCGCGACGGAACTCAAGAAATATTCATGTACTGACGACTTCCGGATCCCAAAAATGGACTATGGATAGGTCCAGACATTAAGCACCTGAAATGTTAAACAACAACAGGGTTAGACTATGTTGAGTGAGTTTGCAATTTACTAACAGAATTATAAAGTAACATCGCATTTCAATAAGGCATTAATACGAAAATACATATAATCAAGCATTTTATCCGACTGAAACTTAAAGCCCGAAACTTAACACAACTTATTTATCATCTATCACGTAAATCAGAATTCAAACTGATCATTCAAACCTTTGGCTCGGTCCCGGGATAGTTCAATCGAGTTCAACCGCTGCCAGTCTCTTAATCTCAAGTTGTGGGTCCCGAGATAGTTTAAACGAGTTCAACTTACTAGATATGGGTCCCGAGATAGTTCAACCGACTTCAACCTCATATCTATTGTTCATATCTGCCTTTCATATTTCAAACCGTGCGCACTTATCAAATCATCACTAATAGTCTAAACATACTAGACTAACTCATTAACTGGTGATCACGCAGCCTATTGACACCCAATAGGTATCTAGTTTCTTCGGATCGCACACTAGATTCTTATACATAAGTTTTAATGAAACCATATATCATACCAACAAATCGTATAGATGCGATGCATATAAATACCATATATAAGATATATTATCAAATAACTTTTATATATAATACACGAAAGTAAAATGCAACTAAGTTGAACCTTTATCCAATTTATGACCTGGTCGATATGATAATATGCCCGTATTAATCCACGTCTACCTGACCTAACCGCTAGCTGACACGTCTGTTACATATTAATTAATGTTTAATAGTCAGACGTGATCTTCGTGTTTACATGCGTAGTACTTTTAAGTTCTAAGTTTAGATTGGTTTAGTTCCATTCTAATTGTTATTCGTGAATTTGATAATCCTTAATCGCATTCACGGGTAGATGAATACCGCTTCTTATATTCACCGATCATATATACGTCTTAATATTTTCTACTTCGAATATTTATCTTTAAAACGTCGAGTTTAACTTTGATTTATGTCTCTCGGGGTTCATGACTCATTTTTACAGTCTAACGCTCTAAAAATCGGAAGTCTAGGTCGAATGGGGCCAACTGTGCGGGCCCAAATTATTGAGCCGCAACCGGCGATAGGGAATGGGAGTGGTAGCTCCAAAACCCGTAGCAAGCCTCAATTAGCTAAAAATGTTTTCTTTAATAATAACCAAATAATCACATCACAACCAAAAGCATATACGTCATGCATACATAAACATATATATACACAAACATATCTGAAAAAGGCTACATAATTACACAGGCTTATAACTTCCATACCATGTACGTATTAGCCCAACTATACTATATACAACTAGTATGTCTTTCACATCACGGGTATTTACCCTCGTGAGACAAAATAGCTGATGTGATCCACAAAAAGATATGTACAAACAACAGTCATATAAACAATAAACATAATACGACTGTTACTGGCCACTACTCTGTCAACTGGGTTTTACCAATACTACAGCACTACGGAAGTCAAGAACTATACATGTACTGTCGAATCCCGGATCCCAAAAATGGACTCTAGCTAGGTCCAAACACTAAGCACCTGAAATGTTAAACAACAACAGGATCAGAGTATGCTGAGTGAGTTTGCAATTTACTAACGATATTATAAAATAACATCGCATTTCAAGTAAAGCATTAATATGAAAATACATATAATCAAGCATTTGATCCGATCGAAACTTAATTCCTAAAAGTTAACACAACCTATATATCGTCTATCATGTATATCAAAATTCAAACTGATCATTCAAACCTTTGGCCCGGTCCCAGGATAGTTCAACCGAGTTCAACCACTGCCAGTCTCTAAATCCCAAGTTGTGGGTTCCGAGATAGTTCAACGGAGTTCAACCCACTAGATACGGGTCCCGAGATAGTTCAACCGGGTTCAACCTCGTATCTACTGTTCATTATCCATCTTTCATGGTAACTTGTGAAATCGTGGTACATCTCTGATCTGGTGGAGGTTTCACGATCGTACCTAAAATAAAGGCACAACACAACCGTAAGAAGGGTGCCGGAAGGGGATTCCGGCAAACCACCCCGACGGTCTAGTCAGTTGATGTTTTAGTTAGAGAAAGAATAAGAAGTGAAAGGGAGTTGAGAGGTTAGAGAAAAAGAGAATTAACCTTTTCACCTACTTTTTCTTCACCTTTTATACTATGTCTTTGTTTCTCTTTGTCTGGGCCGACAGGTCTAATTTCATTCTCTTTGTCTGTGCAGATATTGTCTGGAATGTCAGGGTACGTTCTGACAGATTTGTTCTTTGTACTCAGTGAGAGGTGAACTCGGACGAGACCGAGATGCTGTTATAGTGTATGTTGCTCGGTGTGACCGAGATGGTGCTTGCTATGTGTTTTATTCGGTTGAACCGGGATGACCATATGATATGTCTTACTCGGTTGGGCCGAGATGGAGTTTTGACGATGTAATGTGCCTTGTTCGGCTATTCGTGATGTTTTTATGGTGTGCCTTGTTCGGTTTGTGCTCTATTTTGAGATTGTTCATCTGTGTTGTTATCACAAGCCCCCCCCCCCCCCCAGTTTTTTCGGATATTTATGTCCGAGTTTGGTTTTTTTAACCTGGCCTTTTTGCTTGATTTGGTCGGTTTTGATCTTGGTTAGCCTTGGTCGTGCTCGGTTTTTACCGTGCTCGGTCATCTCTTGGGTGTCTTTTGGGTTGCTTTCTTGTTTTATGTGCGTGGATTACACGTGTCTTTCATTTAATTCTGCCCTTATGCCTTTATGCCACATGTTATCCACTCGCACAATTATTGAGGCGTTGTTTCAGTTGTCCCGCTTTGGTTCCTATAAAAACCCTCATTTTGTCCTTTGCTTAGTTTTCTTTTTCCTTTCTTTGCTCTCATTTCTCTTTCCTTTGCTTTGTTGGTGTCTACTTTTCTACTTTCGAAGATATTCATCAGTAAGTTTTTTCTTTTCCTTAGTTTTGATCTTATTTATTGTTATTTCTTCATCTTTTTTCTGTTTGTTCTTCGTGTTCTTGAGTGTTCATCTTATGGGTTGGTAAAGGTGGGTAGTTTGATTTTTTGATTTTGTATTTTTTGTTTCGGTTGAATAATGTCTTCTGAGGAGGATTCCCAGAATGATTTTGTGGACGTTTAGGATGATGGTGAGGGTAACTCGGATGGATGTACATCTGTAGGTGATAAATTTGAGGCCGAGTGTTCTGACTCGGCTAAGGGAGGGTAAGATGGCGTTCCTTGTAAAGTAGAGGAAGTAGGTTGTTCGGAAGCAACCTCTTCTGTTAAACCGAGATGAATGAGATCTAGGAGTAGTAAAACTGCTGAGTCTCGGAGAGTTAGGATGGAGACCGCGTTTACTGAGTTGAACCAAGGGTATTTAGATTATCTCCTTTCTCAAATTAATTTACATACGGGGTATCGGTTTGAACTGTCCCCTCCTGGTCTAACTATAAACACTCCGGGCGAACCGGATTACATAGCTATAAGCATAGAACACCTTCATTCCGGTGTTCGCATTCCTCTAATATCCGACTTAGTGGCTTTTCTAAAATTTTATAATATGCCTCTTAGTCAGTTTCACCCGAATGGTATTAGGCACTTCCTCTGTCTTCGTCGGTTGTGTAGACGACGTAAGATTCCTTTCTCGGTAGAGTTTTTTGCCAGCATTTATGGCCTTATCTTTGGCGGTGCTTATGATTTTTCTTCTTTCAAAATTAGTAAGTCGGAACCTAGGCATGTTATAGAGAAGGTGTCTACCTCGGTTAAGAGGTTTAGGGACGACTTGTTTCGGATTTATCACCCTACTGCCTTCGCCGACCTGCCTCAACGGTGGTTGTGTACTTCTCCCGTGACCCTATTGAGATGGGATGCTGCTGGGAATGAGAACCATATACTTCTCCAGAACGTTTTGAAGACCACTTGTCCAATAAATACTTATTCTCTTATACCGAAACTGCCTATTGTTAAGTTTGACCCGAAGCGGGAAGGTTGTTCTCGGTCTTTATTACTTTTTATTTCGGATTTTTCTGTCTTATCTTGTTTTGTTTTCTTATCGGTTTTCTGTTTCTTGTACTGTTTAATATGACTACCTTCAATGCTGCTCGGAGAAAGGGCGATGGTGCCGCTGCTAAGAGAGGGTCTTTCGCCGATGTTGGAGTTGCCGAGAAAACTTCTGGAGGGAAAGCTGCTTCGGGACTGCCCGTTATAACCCCTGCTAAGCCTTTATCGATTGTGCCTCCGTCGGTCAAGCCCGTTAAGCGGAAGAATTTGGATAAGGGTAAAGAACCTTATTCTGCGGCCGAGGTGAAGGGTTCTTCTACTCTTCCTGGTGGTTCGGATGTAGTTGTGGGGTTAGAGGCCTCTGCATTTGCTGTGTCCGGAATGGACAAGAATTTGTCGCCTCCTTTGAAGAATGCTAAATCGGGTGATTTGGGAGTTACCCGGGTTGACGCTGAGAGGTGAAATTGACTCCTCGAATTCTCGCTCGTTATTTGAAGTCTAAATCCATGGAGGACACTGTTGATTCGCTGACAACTTCTGTCTTCTTGGGGAAAACGGTGTCTCTTCCTCGAGATCGAGAGGCTCTCTCGGCTACTCCCCAAAAAGACTTCCTTGACACCGGTGTTTCTCTGTCCTTCCAGGTGCGTTTTACTCGGTTTGTGTCTCTTTTGTGTCTTTGTTTATTTGACTAAGTTTTGTTTGTTTTATGTCTGTTTTTTTTTGTTTAGTTGATTAACCATTTGCTGGGAGCTCGGTCATTTCAAGAAGACTTGGCTGCTAAGGCCTCGGAAGATAGGGAGAAATTGACCACTGCTCTTGCAGATCTGGAAAAGGAGCAGCTTCAGAGGGCCAATGTTGAATCGGTTTTGGCGAGTAATACAGAGAAGTTTAATGCCAAGATCGAGAAGCTGAATGAGGAGATATCTGCCTTGGTCAAGGAACGGGACGAGCTTGCTCTTGCTAAGAGTGCTTTTGAGAAGGAAAAAGAGGAGCTTCGGGTTCAGCTGATCGAGAAGTTTGATAAAGAGAAGGCTGACTTTCCAAATACTGTCGAGGGGCATCATCAGAGTTATATGCGATTGCATGACATTCTTGATGACACGACGAAGGTGGTGGAGACTCAGCGAGATGATTTGATGAAGGAGTTTTCCTATCTTACCGATGTTATGGAAGATGATCTTAAGGAGCGTGTTGGGCCGCTCCTCTGAGCTGATGTTGATCTGATCTGTCTATATCTTGATATGGAGGGCATGTATCAGAAGATTCAGGCCGAGCGAGAACTTGCTAAGGAGAAGGCAAAGGAGGTGATCGCTTACGAGCGATGTGCTGAGGATTTTGCAGCCGAGCTGAGGAGAGAGCTTGAAGATGATGTTGCTCTTTCCAAGGATGGCTTTTTGACTCAAGGTGCTGATGTTGCTGTGACCGAGAAGGTTAATGATGCTGGGATTGAGGTGGCCGGTGCTGCTACACCAAAAGAGGTTAATGCCGTTGCTGTCGATCTACGAGAATTAATAATTAAATGGGATTTAATTATTTAATATAAGAAAGGCGTTTCTTATGACTCTCGTTGCCATATAGATGTGAACCTAGTTAGTCACACACAATAGAGTGTGCAACCGATTGAGTTTACGAAAGATCGATTTCATATAGATACTAGCATATCTCGGAAATTAATCTAAGATGAAAAACAAGTACAAATTAGGGACTAATTTGTAAGAGTTATAAATTAGTAGGAACCTAATTGTATTATGTCCATATTAATTAGGGACTAATTTATAAGATTTATAAATTAGTAGGAACCTAATTATATTTTAACCAAGTTTTATGATTAAAAGGTTTAAGTAATTAATTAGTGTAATTAATGATACTTAAATGACTAATCATTAGCTAATGGAATGATGATGTCATGGTGATGATGTAATGAGATAAGCCTATGTCATATATGTGATGTCATATGATGACATCACCTATATGATGTCACCTATGTGATGTCACCACATGAAAGGTGTCATGTGGTGGCAACACCTTTGCTTGGTGTGTGACACCTAGCATGCAAGGTGTTGCATTCTTAAGACATGCTCTAGCCTATAAATAGAGCATGTCCTTGCTCATTTCAACATAACACACAACACACATCTCACTACAAAGTTGTAGAGAGAGAAATCACTTGAAGGAGTTCAAGTAGTCATCAATCACGGGAAAAACTTGGCGACGTTTTTCATACATCCGAGCAAGGTAGTGATCGCGGCGAGAGTTTGAGCTTAGGGCTGCTCGGCAAGAGGAACTCTTGCAGGATTACTTCAAGGCGAGGATTCAATCGGACGCATACTCGTGTGGACGAGCTTGAGGTCGCCGTACTTTCGGGACTACAAGAATCGTTGGAGAATCGACATAGGTATTCTTCTTACGATTCTTAGATGCGTGCTTTAATTACTAAATGATACGACGATCCATTTGTTGTTGATATGATCAACTTTAGGATCCGGATTGTTAGAATTTCGACTTTGAATTGAAATATACGATCCAGACCCGCGCCTCCCGCTGCGCCAACACAGATGATTTTTTTTCCGGACAAAGCTTCGTATTCGCGTTTCTGTTATGGTGGAGACAGCTTCGGCTTCTACCCATTTGGAGAAATGGTCAACGGCTACTATCATGAATTTCCTCTGCCCACTTGCTGTTGGGAAAGGGCCGACAATGTCGATTCCCCATGTGCTGAAAGGCCAAGGACTTACTATCGGACTTTGTTCGGTTATGGGTTGATGGTGCACATTTTGGTGATATTGACATTTCTCGCATTTTTGCACCAAGCTTGCCGTGTCTTGTGCTAGTGTCGGCCAGTAGTAACCTTGTAGTACTGCTTTTTGACAGAGTTCTAGATGGAAGATGTGGCTTCCACACATACCTTCGTGTATTTCTGATAAGACATATTTTCCTTCTTCCACCGTGAGGCATCTGGACCATGGATGCGAGAATGACTTTCTGTATAGTGTGCCGTCTCGGTATGAGAAGTGTGGTGCTCTGCGCTTTACCTTCCTTGCCTGTTTTTTATCCTCAGGTAGACTTCCGTTCTCTATGTATGATATGATGTGCTCCATCCAATGGTCTAATGGGTTGATGAGGAATGTTACTTCGGGGTTTTGGATACTGCTGAAGTTTTGTATTGAGCATGGTATGCCTAGTATTGTTTCCTTGGATGCCCCGGCCTTTGCCAGTGTGTCCGCCTCTGTGTTCTCTTCTCTGGATATATGTTCTAATTCCCATTTTCTGCCTTCTTCGGTAATTTTGGTGAGCAGTTCTTTCACTCGGTCTACATATTTTTTCATTTCTGGATCTTTGACCTCAAATAGTCCGAGACTTGGTTAACCACCAGTTGAGAGTCACTCTGAATTTTTATGTACTCGGCTTTGACCACTATCGCCATTCTTAATCCTCCGATTATTGCTTCGTATTCGGCTGAATTGTTGGTTGCTGGAAAGTTTAGGTGGATTGAATTTTGCATTTTTATCTTATGTGGCTCTCTTAATATCATGCCTGCCCCTGCTCCCGCCATGTTTGATGCTCCATCTAATTGTAATATTCAGCTGATCATACTCTTGTCTATCTCGGTGGGTTGATCGTATGTTGTTGTTTCGGCCACGAAATCTGCTAGGATGTAACACCCACATTTAAATTGCATATAGTCATGCTCATACATTCATGCATTTCGATGGTCAAGAGTAAGCGTCGTTCATTAGCATTTACGTGAGCATTTAAAGTAATTATTGATGTTAATTAAATGAAAATGATGGGGGGTTTGATTAATTATATTACTATTTAAAATGAATAATAGGTAGTATAATGAGCCACTAATATATTAGAACTAAATTGGAATGTAAGTACGTCGGTAAATTAAGTTGATTTAAGTGATTCGAAATAAAATTAACTTTGAGATTTAAAATTGAACATATAGAATAATTCAAGGACTAAATGTAACCTTATTGTTTGCTGGATATTTTGATGATTAACTCATCACATATGTCATGTTTGACTTATATACTTAACCTAAGTTAGCATAAGATAAAACTCACCTCTTCACCTTCGTCTCTTCTTAAGCATAAACCTAGAACTAAGAAATAAGAGAGGAAAGAAAGTAATTCAGAAATTCAAGACCTAAATCAAAGAACTAATCATCTAATTTTAATGGATTTAAGGTTCAAGAACAATTGGGAAGCAATTAGGTATGTTTGATGAATTGAATTCTTGTGTTTTAGGTTTTCTTGTTTCAACTCTGTTTCTGGCAGCAATTTGTGCTATGTTGGTTTAATTGTATCTCGAGTTATATGACTCTAAAATGATTGATTCTTGATGCTATGGAAATTATAGCCAGTCTAATACAATTGTCATTATTTGTGTTTCATCATTTGAAGTCTTTACGATAGCCTAATATTCCATGACATTTTGGTACTCGGTCTGTCCATATAGCTTGATAGGATGTCACCAAAACATGAATATCACATAGTATTGAGATCTAATTGGGTTGGTTATTTTTGATATGTTTTATAGACTCATATACCTATAACTCCACCGAAGGGTTTTGCCAAATTGTGTTTATATAGATGTGTGGATCACTTTCAAGATAGAGTATATGTTCTGCTACTTGTAGAATTATAGCTGCATATTTAACTAATTGTAAAATCGATACAATTAGTTATTCATGTCCAAATTATGCCATTCATGTTTCTTTGGATTCCTTAGGATGTTAACTAAAATTTTTTAGTTTTGACAAAAGATTAATTCTGTCATTGGAATGGTGTATAAGGGTAGAACATTTAAGTGTGCACTCTGTTTTGACAGTTTAACCTAGTTGTGTTGTAATGTGCATAATCTGATTTATATTTATCCAATTGATGTTCTTCTAATTTGAGTTAGGAGTAGTACCTATTTGAAGTTATTATACGTGATCTGCCTAGAAAATCTGGTTATGGTTAATAGTTTATTTCTTTATGTAAATTATCAAAGTAGTTATACTTTGTGAATGAATTGAGATTGTATATGTGAATAGGTACTTATAGACCGTAAGGTAATACGACGGAGAAGCCTGGAACTTCATGGGTTTGAGACTCGGTGAATTAAGTAAGTGATTAGATAGTGTTATACTTGGTATATACGTTTGTTTGCAATTGCAAGTGTGTATTGATTTGAGACGCAAATGCGCTTGTGAATTATAGTTGAATTGTTTGGGCAAGTCATGTTTTGGTTTTGATAATCACGTCATGCTTATGTGTGGATATTCAATGAGAATTAAGATAGTCGTTGGTTGTCTAAAATGGCGATTCGGGCCAACGACATGAGATTAAGTTATTGGTTGCCTAAAAGGGCGATTTGGGCCAATAACGTATGTTGGCTGCCTAATGGCGATTTGGGCCAACATGAGAATTATGCGCATGATTGAATATCCTTCTGTAAGCTTGATGTTGATTGGAAATGTGAGAATATGTTTGCTTTGAATTGAACATTGGACTGTTATAATTATTATGGTTATTGCTTATGTTGAATGGATAATTGCTTGAGTTATATATTAGTTACTTGAAATGCATATGAATGTGTATATTTAGTATGCATATATCTATTTGCTTATTGAGTTGTAGGCTCACCCCTCATCGTTATTTTTTTTCAGGATACAAAGAGTTGCATTGAGTCGACATTTGCATCTGATAGAGGTTTCAGGTGGGCCAATGGAGAGTTCATTGCACGTGCATATTTTAAAGTGTTTATGCGTATAAGATAGATGACAAAACGTTTGTACTAAGAGTTATTGTATAAAGTTATGTATATGTGTTTGATGTGAGATAGTTTGAATGTTACAGTTATGCGATAAGTTAAAACTTTTGTGTCGAAACATAGCATATATTAAATGGATTTTGTGATGTTTGTTATAAATGTTTGAGTATATAATGTTTTAAATTGTGTGGGTGTTACATTAAGTGATATCAGAGCGGGGATTAGATTCCCTAGGGCATAGAGTTGTGATGCATATTTGCATAGCATGCATAACATGCATAACATGATATACATCTAATTGATGTAGTACATCTTTTATAGGATGGATGAGCATGGAGATGATCTCATTGGCCCAAAAATGTCTGTAGAGTCTGTGCATGATCCTGGAAATGCATCTGTTAATGATCAGGAATAGTCTGAGGATAATGCTCCACCACAAGATGAAAATCATTTGCTGCGATAATTTATTAAAATGTTGCAAACAATAGCAGCACCTCCGCACCATCGAGCACAGGAACCAGAAATTGACAAAAACTATGAGAGAGTTAGGAAACAAGGGGCAAAGACATTTGGAGGTACTACAGATCCTGTAGAAGCTGAAGAATGGTTGAGAAATGCAGAGAGAGTTTTAGACAGAATTGAATGCGCTCCTCAGCAGAAATTGAAATATGCAGTGTCATTGTTTGATAAGGATGCTTTGGATTGGTGGGAAACAGTTCCAGGAAGCGGGAATAGGCCATTGACTTTAACCTGGGATGATTTCCTTAGAGAATTTAGTGAGAAGTACATGCCACCAGTCTATCGTGATAAAAAGAAAATTGAATTCATGGAATTGAAGCAGAATGAGTTATCAGTGGTTGAATATGAACTTCAATTTGTCAGACTATCAAAGTATGCACCTGAAGAGATAACTACTGAGGAAAGAAAAAGACGTAAATTTGAAAGGGGTTTGAACCTTGATATTCGAGAGAAAATTGTTGTTAAGACTCCTACTTATAGTGCATTGATTGAAGCCGCATTGAGGGCTGAAGAAATACTAGTTGAAAGGAGTGAGATAGAGTCTAAAAAGAAGAAAATGAATGGGACTTTTAATGCTCCTTAAAGACATGGTGGTTCCTTTTCTTTTAGAGGATCAAGTTCAAGTATTAGGGGCTATAGAGGAAAGGGAAGAGGCCAGTCGAGTAGGCCAGCCTCAATTTTATCTGGCAGAGGTGGATATACATCTACTGGTTTGATAAGAGACAACGAACAACAAGGTCAGTTAGTGTAGGATCCACTCCAGTGTGTGCAAATTGTGGTAGAGTACATTGAGGGGAGTGTTGCGGAAGAAACCCTATTGTGTGTTATAATTGTCGTCAACCTGGCCATATTGTTAGAGATTGTCCACTCAGGAGAGGTTTACTTGAAGAATATCAAGCAATGGGTCAGAGTAGTGTGGGTGAAAATATACACCAAGTGGGTGTAGGCCGGGGAAGAGGGAGAGGTAATAGAGGAGGAGGAACATCATCAGCTATACAGTATGGATATACAGGCCAACCTCGTACCCAAGCCAGAGTATTTGCACTGACGAGGCAAGATGCACCTACTGCACCTGATGTGATTACTGGTACATTTTCTATCTGTAAATGTGATGCACATGTGTTAATTGATCCTGGATCTACATGTTCATTCATATCACATGAGTTTGCATTATGTGTGCATGGCATATTAGAACCATTGGGACATGATATATATGTTTCTATGCCTGCTGGGGGTGTTATTATTGTAAATACTATGATAAAATATTGTCCTATGATTGTGGATGGTATAACCTTACAAGCTGATTTGGTGGTTATTCATTTGAGAGAGTTTGATGTTATATTGGGTATGGATTGGTTGTCAAAACATCATGCCATTGTTGATTGTCAAACTAAAGAAGTAGTTATGGAGATTCAAGGGCATATGAAAATGATGATTGTTGGGGAAAGGAAAACAGTGCCTAATTGTTTAATCTCTGCTCTTACTACATTTCATTTGATTAAAGATGGGTGTCAAGCATATTTGGCTATTATAATAGATGTGACTAAAGTTAGTCCGGGGGTTTCATAAATTCCAGTAGTGAGAGACTTTCCAAATGTGTTTCTTGATGAATTGCCTTGTTTGCCACCACATAGGGAGGTTGATTTTGAAATTGAAACTATGCCTGGGTCAGCTCCAATTTCTATTGCACCATATAGAATGGCTCCATTAGAATTGAAAGAACTCAAGAAACAGTTAGAAGATCTACTTGATAATGGGTTCATCAGGCCTAGTATTTCTCCCTGGGGCGCACCTGTGTTATTTGTGAAGAAGAAAGATGGTAGTATGCGATTATGCATTGATTATAGGCAATTGAATAGAATCACTATGAAGAATAAATATCCATTGCCAAGAATCAATGATTTACTTGATCAATTGAGAGGTGCCATGGTATTTTCTAAAATTGGTTTGCGGTCAGGATATTGGCAACTTCGAGTTGATGAGAAGTCCATTCCTAAAACTGCATTTAGAACTAGGTATGCTCATTATGATTTTATTGTGATGCCATTTGTATTGACGAATGCTCCAGCTGCTTTTATGTCATTAATGTACAAAACGTTTCAGCAATATTTGGATCAATTTGTGATTGTGTTTATTGATGATATTCTTATATATTCTCGAAGTCATGAAGAACATGAACAACATTTGGGAATTGTTTTACAAGTTTTGAAAGACAAGCAACTTTATGCCAAGTTTAGTAAATGTGAATTCTGGTTGGTAGAAATAGCCTTTTTGGGGCATATAATTTCAGAACATGGTGTACAACCAGATCCATCAAAGATTAAAGCTATTCTTGAATGGGAGTCACCAAAGAATGTTACAGAAGTTCGAAGTTTTCTGGGTTTAGCAGGGTATTACAGAAGATTTGTGAAAGACTTTTCTGTTATTGCAAAACCGTTGACAAATTTGCTGAAAAAGAATGCAACTTTCAAGTGGATTGACACATGTGAGAAAAGCTTTGAGGAATTAAAGAAAAGGCTTATTTCAGCACCAATACTCTCCTTACCATCTGAAACTGGAGGTTATGTGGTTTACACTGATGCATCAAAGCAAGGCTTTGGATGTGTATTAATGCAACATGGGAAGGTTATTGCTTATGCTTCTAGATAACTGCGACCTCATGAAGTGAATTACCCAACTCATGATCTAGAACTAGGAGCCATTGTGCATGCATTGAAGACATGGAAACATTACTTATATTGTGAGACGTTTCAAGTTTTCACAGATCACAAAAGCTTGAAATATATTCCTACACAGAAAGAGTTGAATATAAGGCAATGAAGATGGATTGAGTTACTGAAAGATTATGACTGTACTATTGATTATCATCCTGGAAAAGCAAATGTTGTTGCTGATGCTTTGAGTCAAAAGGTTATGGATCGTATGGCGGGTATGCTCTGTTATGATATTGAATATTTAGTTGTACTTCGAGGAATGAACACTTGGTTGGACACACATGATGATATCTTATTAGCCACCTTACAAGTGAAGCCTTCTATTGAAGATAAAATTAAAGAAACTCAGTTTGAAGATCCTTATTTACAGAAGATGAGAAGAAAGGTTGAATAAGGAAAACATGATCAATTTGTTTTGAGAGATGATGGTCTTTTATTAAATGGCCAGTCGTGTTTGTGTTCCAAATGTGGAGAACTTGAGGAAGAATATATTAGAAGAAGCTCATAATGCACCCTATAGTATGCATCCTGGAAGTACTAAAATGTATAGAAATATGAAGCCTTTTTATTGGCGGCCAACAATGAAGAAAGATGTGTCAGAATTTGTGGCTAAATGCTTAACATGTCAATAAGTGAAAGCAGAACATCAGGCACCTGTAGGTAAACTTCATTCTTTAGCTATACCAGAGTGGAAATGGGAGAAAAAAACTATCGATTTTGTTGTTGGGTTACCACGTACATTCAGAAAGCATGATTCTATTTGGGTTATTGTTGATAGACTCACTAAATATGCTCATTTCTTACCTGTTCAACAAACTGATTCCTTTGATAAATTGGCTACATTGTATGTTTCTGAGATTTTTAGATTGCATGGTGTGCCTAATTCAATTGTGTCTGATAGAGATCCACGGTTTACTTCACACCTTTGGGGTAGTTTACAAAATGCTATGGGTACTAAGTTGCATTTCAGTACAGCATTTCATCCGCAGACAGATGGGCAATCAGAGAGAACTATTCAGACTTTGGAGGAAATGATGAGAGCTTGTGCACTAGAGTTCAAAGGGAACTGGGATGATCATTTACCTTTGATGGAATTTGCCTACAATAATAGTTTTCATTCTAGTATAGGTATGGCTCCATATGAAGCACTGTATGGAAGAAAGTGTCGAAGTCCAGTGTGTTGGGATATTGAAGGAATGCGACAACTTGAAGGACCTGAAATAGTTCAAGAAACTATGGATAAGATACAAACAGTCAAACAGTGTTTGAAAGCATCACAAGATCGGCAAAAGAGTTACACTGATAGACATCGTAGGAAAATGGAATATGAAGTGGGTGAGAAAGTATTCATGAAAGTATCTCCATGGAAAGGAATTTTGAGATTTGGCAAGCAGGGAAAGCTTAGTCCAAGATATATTGGACCGTATGAAATCATTGAGAGAATTGGACCATTGGCTTATCGACTAGCATTACCGGGAGAGTTATCACAAATTCATGACGTGTTTCATATTTCCATTTTATGAAGATATAGATCTGATCCTAGTCATGTGATACAAGAACCAGAGGTAGAACTCACAGAGAAATTGGTATACACAGAGGAACCTATAGAAATATTGGGAACAGAGGTAAAGAAATTAAGAAATAAAGAGATACCGATGGTTAAAGTAAGACGGAGTCGTCATTCTCCAAAGGAAGCTACATGGGAGGTGGAAGAACATATGAGAAGGAAATATCCTTATCTGTTTAATGATGGTGGTAAGTTCATAAATTTCGAGACGAAATTTTCTAAGGTGGGGAGAGTTGTAACACCCACATTTAAATTGCATATAGTCATGCTCATACATTCATGCATTTTGATGGTCAAGAGTAAGCGTTGTTCATTAGCATTTACGTGAGCATTTAAAGTAATTATTGATGTTAATTAAATGAAAATGATGGGGTTTTGATTAATTATATTACTATTTAAAATGAATAATAGGTAGTATTACGACCCACTAATATATTAGAACTAAATTGGAATGTAAGTACGTCGGTAAATTAGGTTGATTTAAGTGATTTGAAATAAAATTAACTTTGAGATTTAAAATTGAACATATAGAATAATTCAAGGACTAAATGGAACCTTATTGTTTTCTGGATATTTTGATGATTAACTCATCACATATGTCATGTTTGACTTATATACTTAACCTAAGTTAGCATAAGATAAAACTCACCTCTTCACCTTCTTCTCTTCTTAAGCGTAAACCTAGAACTAAGAAGTAAGAGAGGAAAGAAAGTAATTCAGAAATTCAAGACCTAAATCAAAGAAGTAATCATCTAATTTTCATGGATTTAAGGTTCAAGAACAATTGGGAAGCAATTAGGTATGTTTGATGAATTGAATTCTTGTGTTTTAGGTTTTCTTGTTTCAACTCTGTTTCTGGCAGAAATTTGTGCTATGTTGTTTAAATTGTATCTCGAGTTATATGACTCTAAAATGATTGATTCTTGATGCTATGGAAACTATAGCCAGTCTAATACAATTTTCATTCTTTGTGTTTCATCATTTGAAGTCTTTACGATAGCCTAATATTCCATGCCAGTTTTGTACTCGGTCTGCCCATACAGCTTGATAGGATGTCACCAAAACTTGAATATCTTATAGTATGGAGATCTAATTGGGTTGGTTATTTTTGATATGTTTTATAGACTCATATACCTATAACTCCACCTAAGGGTTTTGCCAAATTGTGTTTATATTGATGTGTGGATCACTTTCAAGATAGAGTATATGTTCTGCCTACTTGTAGAATTATAGCTGCATCTTTAACTAATTGTAAAATCGATACAATGAGTTATTCATGTCAAAATTATGCCATTCCTGTTTCTTTGGATTCCTTAGGATGTTAACTAAAACTTTTTAGTTTTGACAAAAGATTAATTCTGTCATTGGAATGGTGTATAAGGGTAGAACATTTAAGTGTGCACTCTGTTTTGACAGTTTAACCTAGTTGTGTTGTAATGTGCATAATCTGATTTATATTAATCTAATTGATGTGATTCCAATTGGAAATGAAACTAGACTCAAATGTACAGAACTCATTTCAATATTTTGTATAAATGATGTTTGAGTTAGGAGTAGTACCTATTTGAAGTCATTACACGTAATCTGCCTAGAAAATCTGGTTATGGTTACTAGTTTATTTCTTTACGTAAATTATCAAAGTAGTTATACTTTGTGAATGAATTGAGATTGTATATGTGAATAGGTACTTATAGACCAGAAGGTAATACGACGGACAAGCCTGGAACTTCACGGGTTTGAGACTCGGTGAATGAAGTAAGTGATTAGATAGTGTTATACTTGGTATATACGTTTGTTTGCAATTGCAAGTGTATTGATTTGAGACGCAAATGCGCTTGTGAATTATAGTTGAATTGTTTGAGCAAGTCATGTTTTGGTTTTGAGAATCATGTCATGTTTATGTTTGGATATTCAATGAGAATTGAGATAGTCGTTGGTTGCCTAAAATGGCAATACGGGCCAACGACGTGAGATTAAGTTATTGGTTGCCTAAAAGGACGATTTGGGCCAATAACGTAAGTTTGGCTGCCTAATGGCGATTTGGGCCAACATGAGAATTATGCGCATGATTGAATATCCTTCTGTAAGCTTGATGTTGATTGGAAATGTGAGAATATGTTTGCTTTGAATTGAACATTGGACTATTATAATTGTTATGGTTATTGCTTATGTTGAATGGATAATTGCCTGAGTTATATATTAGTTACTTGAAATGCATATGAATGTGTATATTTAGTATGCATATATCTTTTTGCTTATTGAGTTGCAGGCTCACCCCTCTGCGTTATTTTTTTTCAGGATACAAAGAGTTGCATTGAGTCGACATTTGCATCTGATAGAGGTTTCAGGTGGGCCAATGGAGAGTTAATTGCACGTGCATATTTTAAAGTGTTTATGCGTATAAGATAGATGACAAAACTTTTGTACTAAGAGTTATTGTATAAAGTTATGTATAAGTGTTTGATGTGAGATAGTTTAAATGTTACGGTTATGCGATAAGTTAAAACTTTTGTGTCGAAACATAGCATATATTAAATGGATTTTGTGATGTTTGCTATAAATGTTTGACTATATAATGTTTAAAATTGTGTGGGTGTTACATAGGATCAGAGCTTTCATTGCTGTTCTTGGTTCGTACTTGATGTCGTATGATCCTACCATGAACGACCAGTTGATTAGTCGTCCAGAGGTTTCTAGCCTTCCGAGCGCCTTTTTCAGGGGGTGGTTTGTTCGGACTACTACTGTGTGAGCCTGAAAATATCTTTTGAGCTTTTCTACCATTAATACCAGTGCTAGCGTAATTTTTTCGATTTTGCTATTTCTAAGCTTGGGCCCTTTCAACACTTTGCTCGTGTAATATACCGGTTTTTGCTCGGTTGCATCTTCTTTTACCAGCACGGATGCTATCGTTTCATTGGTGACACTTAGATATAAGTATAGCACTTCTCCTTCTTCGGGCCTTCCAAGTAGTGGTGGTGAACTTAGCAATTTCTTGAGCTCCTCGAAAGACTGTTGACATTCTTCGGTCCACTCAAAGATTTTCACATTTCTTAGTGTTTTGAAGAATGGGAGACATCTTCTGGCCGAGTTAGACACGAATCGACCGAGGGCCGTGATTCTTCTATTGAGCTTTTGGACTTCTTTGGCTGATTTCGGCGCTTTCATGTCTATGATTGCTTTTGTTTTTTCCGGGTTTACCTAAATGCCTTTTTGAGATATGAGATAACCGAGGAGTTTCCCCGCCGGGACCCCAAAGGCGCATTTGTCTGGGTTTAGCTTGAGCTTGTATTTCTTTAGCTTGGTGAAAACTTCTTCCAGGTCTTTCGCGTGGTCTTCCACCTTTTTGGAGTTGACGATGATGTCATCGACATAGACTTCAATGTTTCGACCGATCTGGTCCTTGAATACAAAATTCATCAACCGCTGATAAGTTGCCCCGACATTTTTTAATCCAAAAGGCATTTGTTTGTAGCAGTATGTGCCGCTATCAGTGACAAAGCTCGTTTTCTCTTCGTCTTGTTTGTTCATTGGAATCTGGTGGTATCCTTGGACAGCGTCTATGAACGAGTATACTTCGTAACCGCACGTTGAGTCGACCAACTGGTCAATGTTTGGCGAGGGGTAGCTATCCCTGGGGCATGCTCGGTTTAGGTCTGTGAAGTTTATGCATAGCCTCCATTTTCCATTCGGCTTTTTTATGAGTACCACGTTTGATAACCACTCCGGATAATATACTCTTCTGATGAAGCCTGCTGCTAACAGTTTTTCTACTTCGGCTCTAATGGCGATCTGTCTGTCCACTGCGAATGCTCTTTTCTTCTATTTGACTGGTTTGTGCTTTGGATCAACGTTTAGCTTGTGTGAAATTATTGCCGGATCCACCCCTTCTATCTCTCCTAGAGTGTTGACAAATTCTATTTCGTTTCTGACTAACATGTCAGTTATTTCCTGTTTTATTGGTTCGGGCAGGGCAGCGCCTATTTGGACTGATCTTGGTGTTACTCCTGTTAAATTAACCTTTTCTAATCTTCCATGAGGCTCAAGCTTGCCTTCATCCGGGTCCTGTATCTCCATTGTTTCGATAGCCAAAGTTTCCGACACCTCTCTCATTGATACCAAGTAGCACTGTTTGGCTATGTCTTGCCTTCCTTTTACTGTCACCACTCCTTCTTCGGTTGGTATTTTCATACATAAGTATTTGATACATGTGACTGCCCCGGTGTTGTATAGCATTGGCCTGCCGAATATTACATTGTAAGCGAGTGGCATGTTGACGACCATGAAAAGTGTTTTGAATTTCATTGTGATGCCGACTAGACCTCCTTTAGGTGAACCATTCTCTTTTCCTAATTCAACTGTTAATTCTGCTACTCCTTCTGCTCGCACCTGTGCGCCTCCTAGGCCAACTAGGGGAGTTTTGACTGGGTTTAGATTTAGGACCGAGCATCCTATGCCGAGGTATGCCTGCTTTGTGATGAGGTTGACTGAACTCCCCTCGTCCACCAATTGTCTCATTACCCAGAAATTTTCTGTTAGGCCTGAGATCACTAAAGGGTCTTCGGGGAGAGGTTTCGCCGCTGATATGTTCATTACCATTCTTTGCCTTTTGCGCCGTCCTTGTTTATACTCGGGGTCAGCCATTCCACCAGCTATGGTGTTGATTACCCCGGATATGTTTTGCCTTTTTGGTGGTGGTGCTTCTTCCCTTTTTCCACTGTGCTCGCCTCGGTTTCCTCCTCCTTAGTTGTAATTTTTATTTTGTGCTACAAAGTCTTTTAAATGACCGACTTTTACCAAGCGGTCGATTTCTTTCTTTAGGCTCCCACATTCGTCAGTGACGTGGCCATGACCATCATGGAATTGACAGTATTTCTTTCTTTCCCCCTCATACTGCAGCTTTGGTGGGTATCTTACTGGTTCATTGTTGTTTTGAATCCACATTAAAATGTGTGATCTTGGTGTATTAAGCGGGATGAAAGCTTGGTCTTCTACTTTCACTGGTCGGTGTGGTTCCATTCGTGGTAGGGCAAACTGCCGTTGCTCTTTTGGCCTGAATCGGTCATTCCTGGCAGGTGGATTGAAAGTTATTCTCGGTGTTTGGAACTGTGCTGTTGTTTGTGTAGCTTTTCTTCGTTGTTCTTCATCCAGATTGATGTAATTCCAAGCTCGGTCCATGAGCTGAGAGTAGGTTTGCACCGAATTTGTTATCAGGTTGTCTCGAAATGCCATCATTCTTGTGTTATCTTTCATTGCATCTATTACGGTATCATCATTCAAGTTTTCTACCTCGACAGCTTCGGCATTGAATCTGCCGATGTAACTTTGTAGACTTTTTCCGGGTTTCTGGTAGCAAAGTTTGAGATCACTGGATTTCTTCTTCTGTTGTATGCTCGGTGCGAAATGAGTTCGAAACGCTCTTGCTAGCTCGTCGAAGCTTCGAATAGAGCCTTCTTTCAGGCTTTGGTACCAGATGGCTGCCGATCCTTTTAGGGTTGTTGGGAAGAGTTTGCAGACGGCGGCTTCGGACAAGCTTTGTACCATCATGACCACTTGAAAACAGCTCAAGTGTGTGATCGGGTCCCCTGTGCCATTGTAGTCGTCCAACTGTGGTGTTTTATAGTTTAACGGGAAGGGCTCATCTCGTATCTCGGCTGAAAGTGGGTTTCCGATGTTTAAAAAACTCGTGTTTCTCGGCTCTTTCATTCTGAATTTATCTATTTCGCTCCTTACCCTTTCAGTAATTTCTTGCTCTAGATTCTTTTTCTTCAGTGAGTCGGCACCTGAGCTGTGCACGCTTTCTTCAATTTCGACCCATTTCGGTATCTTTTTCTGCCCTTCTGGTGTTTTTTGTCCGGTTTGTAGCCCCTGCCCTTCCTTTGGGTTTTGCTCGTGCAGATTTTTCTCGTCGTTTGCTTCCTCGGGTGTTGTTTGGCCTTGGTAGAATTCCTATGGATGAGGGGGTGCGGCTGGTATGTACGGTGGGGTGGTAATATTGCCTTAAGATGTTGTGGCGGCGGTTGGTCGGGCATGGGCTTGCTGCACTTGTTGGAGGAAAGCTAACTGCCGAGCATGAAACTCAATGTATTATTGTATTTGTGCTGGTGTAGGGTTTTGGATTTCTATGGTTGTCGCCGGCCTGGGAGAGGGGGTGGTGCTTGGAGTGAATGTGAGATTGATGGGGGTTACGCCCGGTCTCAAGGAAATTTTTTGGGTAGTTTGCTACATGGGTGTGAAGTATGATGCTAGGGGAATGCTCCCTGGCAGTGGCATCCCCATGGGTACTGAGTGGTGACTCCAGATGTAGTGCCCAAGTGGGTGCCTCCTCCTGACGTTGTAGCCAGGCATAATGAGCTTTCCCCTGTGGCCCTTCGTGGTGGTGCATTGAGCCCCTCTCCTGTTCTTTTATCGTGTATCATGTTCTCTGGTGGCGAGATCATCTCCCTCTACTCTGCTCATCCTATCACCCTCCGGTGAGATAGAAAGGAGGAAACTTTCTTACTTTCTTTCCCACAGACGGCGCCAAATGATAACTTGTGAAATCGCGGTACGTCTCTGATCTGGTGGAGGTTTCACGATCGTACCTGAAAGGCACAACACAATCGTAAGAAGGGTGCCGGAAGGGGATTCCGGCAAACCACTCCGACGGTCTAGTCAGTTGATGTTTTAGTAAGAGAAAGAATAAGAAGTGAAAGGGAGTTAAGAGTTGAGAGAAAAAGAGAATTAACCTTTTCACCTACTTTTTCTTCACCTTTTATACTATGTCTTTGTTTCTCTTTGTCTAGGCCGACAGGTCTGATTTCATTCTCTTTGTCTGTGCAGATATTGTCTGGAATGTCAGGGTACGTTCTGACAGATTGGGTTCTTTGTACTCAGTGAGAGGTGAACTCTGACGAGACCGAGATGCTGTTATAGTGTATGTTGCTCGGTGTGACCGAGATGGTGCATTCTATGTGTTTTATTCGGTTGAACCGGGATGACCATATGATATGTCTTAAACGGTTGGGCCGAGATGGAGTTTTGACGATGTAATGTGCCTTGTTCGGCTATCCGTGGTGTTTTTATGGTGTGCCTTGTTCGGTTTGTGCTCTATTTTCAGAGTGTTCATCTGTGTTGTTATCATTTCATATTCAAAATCGTGGGCACTATCATATCATCACTAATAGTCTAAACACACTAGCCTAACTCAGTTACTAGTGATCACACAGCCTATTGACACCCAATAGGTAGCTAGTTTCTTCGGATGGTACACTAGATTCTTATATATAATCTTTGATAAAACCATATATCATATCAACAAATCATATAAGATGAGATGCCTTTAAATATAATACATAAGATATACTATTAAATAACTTTTATAGATAATACACAAAAGTAAAATGCAACTCACTTGAACTGCTATCCAATCTATAACGTATTCGATATGATAATATGCTTCTACTAATCCACGTCCGCTGACCTCACCGCTTGCTGACACGTCTGTTACATATTGGTTAAAGTTTAACAGTTAGAGGTGAATTTTGTATTGTATGCTTACTATCTTTCAATTCTTGTTTTAATTCCATTCTTAATGTGATTCGTGAATCCGATAACCTTAATCGCATTTCACGGCTCAATGAATACCGCTTCTTGTATTCACTTGATCTTATAACTCTCTTAACATTTTCTATCTCGAATGTAAACGCTTAAAAATATCGAGCTTAATTTTTAGTTTATGTCTCTCGGGGTTCGTGATTCATTTTAAAAGGCTAACTCTATAAAAATCGGAAGTGTAGGTCGAATAGGGGCAAAAATGCCCAATACGTCCTTCAAGTCGGCTGTGCGGGCGCACAAGAGACAATGTGCATCTGCACAGTACACTGTGCATCCGCACAGTTATGTCACAATCCAAATTATTGAGCCGCGACCGGCGCTAGGGAATGGGAGTGGTAGCTCTAAAACACGTAACAAGCCTAATACTGTTTTAAATTTTACGCAAATAAAACGTATTATAATATATAAAACATTTTCAGAAAACTTGCTTAGATAATAAAATTAGAGAAATTAAAATATTATATTACTTTCCTGAAAATGTTTGCAAAACGATTCGTAGAAACCATGGTCTTACAACGCGATATCTCATATCCAGCATTGCCATGGTCTTCCACACATGGCAATTGGTTAAAGAAATCAAACGGATGAAAACATCATCTTTATAAATCGTGTCAGAGTTTACATTATAAAATACCGTTTGAAGTCAAATCATAAATCTTATTGGACATAAATGATACTTGTAAGTTGAATTAAAACGAATAAGTAATCATTTGATCAAAAGATAAGTTAAAACAAAGATTTGTATTAAATAAAGAAATGAGGGACTAAAGAGGAGATTTAGCCAAACTATATAAGACGTGGATTATGAAATGAATTTTCATTCCATCAGAAGCATCCAGAGAAGTGAAGAACGAAGGAAAACGGCTATCAACTTCGATCCGCCACCGTTTCGCCATTTCTCGTCCTAATCGCATGATTTTTGTTCTGTTGCTTACATAAAATCGATACCTACCATCCCCAAGCTTCTTATCGAGGTAAGCTTAACGTTTTAATTCTGGTTTTTGAAGAGTTATGGTCTGTTTTAGTTTAAAAGAGTTGTGGTCGAATCGAACTCGCAAAAATCACATTTTTATAGTCGTTTTTTATCATTTAGAGTTAGGTTTTGTGAGGTATTGGCTTAGAAGCTTGATAGAATTGATTGGAGGACGTCGGAACGGCCCGGGAATTGATTTTTGCGGGACATTGTGTGGGGCACGGCCGTAATGCAGGCGTTCTCCCGCACAAGACGGCGGCGCGCCCGCACAAGCGGGCGAGGCATGCTAAAAAGGTGAAACGTTTGAATTTGTTTCGCTACGTTTTAAACGTTTGGATTGGTTTCGTAATGTTTTAAACGTTTGGCTTAAATCGCTAAAAAGGTGGAAACAAATGCAGACGTTTCACCTTTTTAGCATTTCACATTGTTAGTGATTTAATACAAACGTTTAAAATGTTACGAAACAGATCCAAATGTTTAAGACGTTACGAAATGAAATCCAAACATTTTAAATTTTTTGCGATTTAAGCAAAACGGTTTACCTTTTTAACGATTTATGTCAAACATATAAAATATTACTAAACCAATCCAAACGTTTCACATTTTTAGCGATTTAAGCCAAACGTAACTTTTGTAAACGTTTGGCTTCAATCGCTAAAAAGGTGAAACATTTGGATTGGTTTCGTATAAATCGCTAAAAAGGTAAAACGTTTGATTTTGTTTCGTAACGTTTTAAACGTTTGGCTAAAATTGATAAAAAGGTGAAATGTTTGGATTTGTTTCGTAACGTTTTAAACGTTTGGATTAATTTCATAACGTTGTAAACGTTTGGATTTTTTTGTAACGTTTGTAAACGCTTGGCTTATATAGCTAAAAAGGTGAAACGTTTTGATTGAAACGTTTGCAAACGTTACGAAGCAAAACCAAACGTTTCACATATTTAGCGAATTAAGCCAAACGTTTATAAACTTTACGAAATAAAACAAAACGTTTCGCATTTTTAGAGATTTAAGCCAAACGTTTAGAAACATTACGAAACAAATCCAAACATTTAAAACGTTTTGAAACAAATCCAAACATTTAAAACATTACAAAAAAATTCCAAACGTTCACCTTTTTAGCGATTTAAGCCAAACATATAAAACGTTATGAAACCAATCCAAACTTTTAAAACATTATGAAACAAATCAAAACGTTTCTTCTTTTTAGCGATTTAAGCCAAACATTTACAAACTTTATGAAAGAAATCCAAACGTTTCACATTTTTAACGATTTAAGCTAAACGTTTAAAACGTTACGAAACAAATCCTAATGTTTCACCTTTTTAGTGATTTAAGCCAAAAAAATTACAAACGTTACGAAATAAATCCAAACGTTTCACCTTTTTAGCGATTTAAGCCAAACGTTTACAAACGTTACAATACCAATCTAAACGTTTACAAACATTACGAAACAAAATCACATGTTTTACCTTTTTAGTTATTTAAGCCAAACGTTTAAAACATTATGAGACCAATTTAAACGTTTCACTTTTTTAGCGATTTAAGCCAAACGTTTACAAACGTTAGGAAACAAACCCAAACGTTTGGCTAAAATTGCAAAAAAGATGAAATGTTTGGTTTTGTTTTATAACGTTTATAAATGTTTGGCTTAAATAGCTAAAAAGGCGAAACATTTGGATTTGTTTCGTAACGTTTGTAAACATTTGGTTTAAATCCCTAAAAAGGTGAAACGTTTGGATTTGTTCCGTAACGTTTTAAACGTTTGTATTGGTTTTGTAACGTTTTAAACTCTTGGCTTAAATCGCTAAAAAGGTGAAACGTTTGGATTTGTTTTCCCCTTTTTAGCAATTTAAGCCAAACGTTTAAAACGGTACGAAACCAATCAAAATGTTTAAAACGTTATGAAACAAATCCAAACGTGAAAAGTGGAAACGTTTGGTTTGGTTTTGTAATGTTTTAAACGTTTGGCTTAAATCGCTAAAATGGTAAATGTTTGGTTTTGTTTCGTAACGTTTTAAACGTTTTGATGGTTTCGTAACGTTTTAAACGTTTGGCGACAATCTTTAGAAAAGTGAAACTTTTGGATTTGTTTCGTAACTTTTGTAAACTTTTGGCTTATATCACTAATAAGGTGAAACGTTTGGATTTATTTCGTAAAGTTTTAAACGTTTTTGTTTTGTTTCGTAACGTTTTAAATTTTAGATTGGTTTCGTAATGTTTTAAACGTTTGGCTCCCTAAAAAGGTGAAATATTTGAATTCGTTTCGTAACGTTTGTAAAGGTTTGGCTTAATCGCTCAAAAGGTGAAACGTTTGGATTGGTTTCGTACCGTTTAAACGTTCCATCTTTTTAGCGATTGAAGCCAAACGCTACGAAAAAAATGAAAATGTTTCACCTTTTTATCGATTTAAGCCAAAAGTTTTAAATGTTACGACACCAATCAAAACGTTTGAAACATTACGAAACAAATCCATACGCTACGAAACCAATCCAAACGTTAAAAACGTTATGAAACAAATCCAAACGTATCACCTTTTTAGCAATTTAACCCAAACGTTTAAAACATTACGAAACAAATCCAAACATTTCACCTTCTTAGCGATTTAAGCCAAACGTTTCGTAGAGTTTGTAAACGTTTTGAAAAAAACCCAAACGTTTCACCTTTTTAGCGATTTCAGCAAAACGTTTACAAACATTGCAAAATAAATCGAAACGTTTCACCTTTTTAGCGATTTAAGTCAAACGTTTACAATTGTTATGAATCAAATCCAAACTTTTCACCCTTTTAGCGATATAAGCCAAACTTTTAAAACATTATGAAACAAATCCAAACGTTTAAAACGTAACGAAACAAATCCAAACGTTACACCTTATTAGCGATTTAAGTCAAACGTTTACAAATTTTACGAAACAAATGAAAACGTTTCGCCTTTTAGCGATTGAAGCCAAATGTTTTATACGTTACGAAACCAATCCAAATGTTTAAAACGTTACAAAAAAATCCAAACATTTCATCTTTTTAGAGATTTATGCCAAATTTTGACAAACGTTATGAAACAAATCCAAACTTTTCACCGTTTTAGCGATTTAAGCCAAACGTTTAAAACGTTACGAAACCAATCCAAACGTTTAAAACATTATGAAACAAATCCAAACGTTTCACCTTTTTAGCGGTTTAAGCCAAACATTTACAAACAATACGAAACAAATCCAAACGTTTCACCTTTTTAGCGATTTAAGTGAAACGTTTAAATCGTTACAAAACCGATCTAAACGTTTAGAACGCTACGAAACAAATCCTAACATTTCACCTTTTTAACGATTTAAGCCAAACATTTCAAACGTTACGAAACAAATCCTAACATTTAACCTTTTTAGCGATTTAAACGAAACATTTAAAACGTTATGAAACAAATCCTAACATTTCACCTTTTTAGCGATTTAAGCCAAACGTTTAAAACGTTTCGAAACAAAGCTGAACGTTTCACCTTTCGCGATTTAAGCAAAACGTTTAAAATGTTATGAAACCAATCCAAACGTTCAAAACGTTACGATACAAATCCTAACGTTTCCCTTTTTTAGCGATTTAAGCCAAACGTTTACAAACATTATGAAACAAATCCAAACGTTTAAAATCTTATGAAACCAATCAAAACTCTAAAAATGTTATGAAACAAATTCGAATATTTCACCTCTTTAGCCATTTAAGCCAAATGTTTAAAACGTTGTCAATACAAATCTGAACGTTTCACCATTAGCGATTTAAGCCAAACGTTTAAAACGTTATGAAACCAATCCAAATGTTCAAAACGTTACGATACAAATCCTAACGTTTCACCTTTTTAGCGATTTAAGCAAAACGTTTACAAACATTACGAAATAAATCCAAACGTTTAAAACGTTATGAAACCAATTAAAACTCTAAAAACGTTATGAAATAAATCCAAACATTTCACCTTTTTAGCGATTTAACACAAACGTTTAAAACGGTACAAACAAATCAATCCAAAAGCTTAAAACGTTACGAAACAAATCCAAACGTTTAAACGCTTAAATTTTACGAAATCGATCCAAACGTTTAAAACGTTACGAAACAAATCCTAAAGTTTCACCTTTTTAGCGATTTAACCCAAACGTTTAAAACGGTAGGAAACAAATCCTAACTTTTCACCTTTTTTGCGATTTAATCCAAACGTTTAAAATGTTACGAAACAAATTCTAATGTTTTACCTTTTTAGTAATTTAAGCCAAACATTTAAAATGTTACGACTAAAATCCAAATGTTTAAAGTTACGAAATAAATTCTAAAATTTCACCTTTTTAGTTATTTAAGCCAAACGTTTAAAACGTTACGAAACAAATCCTAACATTTCACCTTTTTAACGATTTAATACAAACGTTTAAAATGTTACGAAACAAATCCTAACGTTTCACCTTTTTAGCAATTTATGCCAAAGGTTAAAACGTTACGACTCAAATCCAAAAGTTCATAAAACTTACGAAACAAATCCTAATGTTTAACCTTTTTAGCGATTTCAACCAAATGTTTAAAAAGTTAAAAAAGAAATTCAAACGTTTTACCTTTTTAGCGATTTAAGCCAGACGTTTAAAATGTTACGTAACGAATCCAAACGTTTAAAACGTTACGAAACAAATCCAAACGTTTCACCTTTTTAGCAATTTAAGCCAAACGTTTAAAACGTTACGAAACAAATCCTAACATTTCACCTTTTTAGCAATTTTAGCGAAATTTAAAATATTACGAAATAAATCCAAATGTTTAATACGTTGCAAAACATATCCTAATGTTTAACCTTTTTAGCGATTGAAGCCAAATGTTTACAAACTTTTACAAAGTAACGAAGAAAATCTAAACGTTTCACCTTTTTAGCGATTTAAGCCAAACATATAAAATGTTAAAAACAATCAAAACGTATATAACGTTACAAAATAAATCCAAACGTTTCACCTTATTAGTTATTTAGTCCAAATGTTTACAAACGTTACGAAACAAATGCAATCGTTTCCCCTTTTTATCAATTTAAGCCAAACGTTTACAACGTTATGAAACCAATCAAAACGTTTAAAACGTTACGAAAAAAATCCAAACGTTTCACCTTTTTAGCGGTAAAAGCCAAACATTTACAAACGTTACAAAACAAATCCAAACGTTTCGCCTTTTTAGCGATTTAAGCCATACATTTACAAACGTTACTAAACAAATCCAAACGTTTCCTCATTTTAGAGATTTATGCCAAACGTTTACAAATGTTACGAAACAAATCCAAACGTTTCACCTTTTAAGCAATTTAAGCAAAACATTTACAAACGTTACGAAACAAATCCAAACGTTTCACCTTTTTAGCGATTTAAGCCGAGCGTTTACAAATGCAAGGAAACTAATCCAAGAGTGTCAGCTTTTTAGCAATTTAAGCCAAACGTTTACAAACGTTACAAAACAAATCCAAGTGTTTCACCTTTTTAGTAATTTAAGCAAAACGTTTACAAACTTTACAAAACAAATCCAAACGTTTCACCTTTTTAGCGATTTAAGCCGAGCGTTTACAAATATAACGAAACAAAACCAAACATTCAACCTTTATAGTGATTTAAACCAAACATTTAAAATGTTACGAAACAAATTCAAACCTTTAACCTTTTTAGCGATTTAAGCCAAACATTTACAAACGTTACGAAACAAATCCAAACGTTTCATATTTTTAGCGATTGAATCCAAACGTTACGAAACAAATACAAACGTTTCACATTTTTAGCGATTTAAGCCAAACCTTTAAAGACGTTACGAAATAAAACCAAATGTTTCACCTTTTTAGCAATTTAAGCCAAACATATACAAACGTTACGAAACAAATCCAAGCCTTTCTCCTTTTTAGCAGTTTATGACAAACGTTTACTAACTTTCTGAAACAAATCCAAGCGTTTCACCTTTTTTGTAATTTAAGCCAAAAGTTTAAAAACGTTACGAAACAAATCCATGCATTTCACCTTTTTAGCAATATAAGTCAAACGTTTACAAACGTTACAAAACAAATTCAAACGTTTCACCTTTTTAGCGATTTAAGCCGAACGTTCACAAAAGTTATGAAACAAAACTAAACATTTCACCTTTTTAGAAATTTAAGTCAAACGTTTACAAACATTTCGAAACAAACCCAAACATTTCCCCATTTGAGCAATTTAAGACAAACTTTTAAAACGTCACGAAACAAATCCAAACATTTCACCTTTTTAACAATTTATGCCAAACGTTTACAAACATTACGAAACAAATCCAAACGTTTCACATTTTTAGGGATTTAAGCCAAAACGTTTACAAACCTTACGAAACAAATCCAAACGTTTCACCTTTTTAGCGATTTAAGACAAACATTTACAAACGTTAAGAAACAAATCCAAGCGTTTCACCTTTTTAGCAATTTAAGCAAAACGTTTACAAATGTTACGAAACAAATTCAAGCGTTTCACCTTTTAGCAATTTAAGCCAAACATTTACAAACGTTAAGAAACAAATCCAAGCGTTTCACCTTTTTTGCAACTTAAGCAAAACGTTTACAAACGTTACGAAACAAATCCAAGCGTTTCACCTTTTTTAGCGATTGAAGCCGAACGTTTACAAACGTCAAGAAAAAAATCCAAACGTTTCCCCATTTTAGCAATTTAAGACAAAGGTTTATAAACGTTACGAAACAAAACCAAACGTTTACAAACGTTTGGAAAGAAATCTAAATATTTCCCCATTTTAGCGATTTAAGCAAAACGTTTACGAACGTTACGAAACAAATCCAAACGTTTCATTTTTTTAGCGATTTAAGCCAAACGTTTAAATTTTGAGTTACTGCAAATTCTATTTCCTTTCATTTTCCATGTTGACATGGCATAAATTTCAATGGCTATTTGTGATTTACTTTGTTTGAATTGGAGAAAAGTACAAGAAATTAGTGGACTTTCTATTCTTTTATCAAAAATATAACCTAGACATGTAAGATTCTATTTTTTTTGGGTTTTAATGGTTTTCGGAATCCATTTTTATTGTTCTTAAAGAAAAAGTATCTAATCACTTACTTTTTGGATTCTTAAAGTTATTGACAAATATATATATCATAATTTAAGTTTTATTTGTGTCATTTTAATCCAGAATAACATTATTTTCAAAATAAATATACGTATAATTCTAAATATATTATTTATTATTTATAATGAAAGAAAATTAATAATTAATAATGACTTATTAATACAAATAAAATTTATTCTTTTGTCTTTGTTAGACATTAAACAATTAACGAATTTTATGGCTTATAACTATTTTAGGAGACACCGATAAAGTAGATAGCCGGGTAGCACAGTCTGGTAATTAGTTTATTGCACGATCGAGGTAAGTATAGTTAATTATATTTATGTATATTTGTTGATTGTTAAATGTGGATTATTATATGGTTGGTATTGGTGTTGTGGTATATGATAAATTATATGTTAGTTGGTATAGTAATTATATTTTTGCCGTATTTGTTTTGAGTGTAATATAATTGGATTATGTGATGGTGAAATTGATTGATATGTTGGATACATGTTCGTGAGTATTTGGTTATGTTCGATGAGGCAGTTAAAGAATTAAATTTTGATAATAATTAAAGAAGTTGACAATTGCTTACCTAGGACTAATTATATCCAATGGTTTAGAGATGCAATGATTAAATCGTGAAATGATGAGATAAAGGATGTGGTCAAAGTTTTGCTAGGCACTTCGGTGCCGGGATATTCTCGGAAGAATAGAATATCTTGTGCGTTTTGTTAGATACTGGGGTGGTGTCGGGATACTAATGTGTTTAGTATCTTGTCCGATATATATATTGTTAATGTGACTGTGATGGCCGACAAACATTGGATATGATTCAGTTAGGTTAAGCAGGGCCCTAATTAAATAAATATAATGAATTACGATTTAATTGGTCTGATTATATGTGTGGGTTGTATATGAGAGTTAATGGATTTATGGTTGAATTAAATGATATTTTGTTATTTGTTTTGTTTGTTGTTGTCGTATATATATATAAATATACTTAGCTATATTCTATTGAGTAGGCAGCTCACCCCTTGCCACCTATTTTTCAGGAGATAGACCGCAGTGACTCATCCATCTAGGTTCGTGCAATCAGTCAATTGGTTTGATTAGGTGGGTCAACAATGTCATCTGAGTTTAGATTTTATTTAAAATTTAATTTAATTTATACGAACAATTAACTATTATTTCTGAAATTAGCATTAGGCATTCTGATTTGAATTGACAATTATAAATTTAATGAAATTGTATTATTTCGAGATCGTTAATAAATGTCTGAACTGGAAATTTTATGAGATTAAATTTGAATTGTGTTTTTAAGTTAATTTTTAATATAAATGCGAGAAGGGTGCTACAATTGCTTTATCCATGTTTGGTGTATTATGGTGAAGAATTGATTTTCTTGGGGCTTAAGAACATAGGTTGCTGTAACTTGTGGTTAAGGAGGGAATTTGAATTTAAATGAAGAAGATGGCTTATTAGCCACTTTGATTATCAAATTGTTTTGTTTGAATCAATTAGATCCTTTAAGTTAAACTTTATCTTTTGTTTCGATAATAACTAGAATTTCGATTTGATTGCAATTTAAGATTTGAACGATAACAAATTATAAATCAAGTTGATATAATTACTTGGGTAATTATATTTTACTTTCGAATAACTAAGTGACTAAATTACAATTTAGCCCCTGAATGTTTTTAAACTTATTTGATTAAATGGTTGGTTAATAACCATATACTTTAATTTGAATTATAATAATTATATTTTATTTCGAATATCTATTTGGTATGAAATTGACTAAATTACAATTTAGCCCTTGAATATTTTTATAACTTATTTAATTAAGTTTTTGGTTAGTAATTTCATATTTTGTTTTAATTATAAACAAAGGTAATTAAATTGATTTTGAAAATCAAAATGGCTAAAGTATAGTTTAGTCCCTAATTGGCTAAAGTACAGTTTAGTCCCTAATTGGCAAAAGTACAGTTTAGTCCCTAATTGGCTAAAGTACAGTTTAGTCCTTAAACTTTTATAAACTTAAAATGGTTAGATTTTTGGATTGTAACTTGGGTTACTTGCAATTTAAGTTATTGAGTTCTGTTTTAATGACTTATTATTTTACGAAATTATTTTTATAAATATAAACTCGGGTTTATATTTGATAAACGTCTTGAGTCGGGTTAGACTTGGGTCACCCGACAAGTGAGGTTAGCTTGGTAGTTATTGGTAACTCGGCTAACCCACTATATGGAAATTAATTGTTATTTAAGTATTATTAAATGATATTCATAAATTGGATTTTAAGCGAGAACTCAATAGACTTGTTTTAATTGGGCTTTATTACCTATTGGGTATTTTTGGTGTTGTTTTGGATTGTTTATTCCGACGTGTTATTTGTACTAGTCCTATGTGGTCTCTAGTACACTCTAGAGTTATGGTCTGTTGTTAATAATTATTTTATTTGTCTAGACCCGTCTATTGTTCGTGCTCCAGAGGCGAACCATGATTAGTTGCTTACCAGTTATCACGTGGATTAGCTAGCTGTGAGTTTGTACTTACTATTTACCGCTTTATTAAGTAAATTATTTTTTAATATTAAATGTATATGTTGTACGTATATTTCGAACTGTTTTATATTATGGCTCTTAGTTGGAACATGCTACATAATGGGCATCATTAGGACTGCGTGCGCACCGGTAATGATCTGGGTAAGGTATATACAGAAATGTGGTAACTCGGTGTGAGCATAGCTCTCGGGACCAAATAGAGTAACTCGGTGTAGCGCAGCTCTCGGGACTCTGATATGGTAAAAGTGTGGTCAGTGGTAACTCGGTGTAGCTCAGCTCTCGGGACCAGGCCTATTGGATTATGTTTATTATTTAGAATTGTGGATTAGGGTTCCAATTATTATTCGTAATATCGTTATTAAATGTTTTAAACGGTTTTAAACGGTTTTAATGGTTTTACACTTAATAAATGTAGATAGTGGTATAAACTCATCTCAGTATATCTGACCCCGTTGTTTTCCCAATTTTTTCCAAGGTTATGATATGAGTGAGTCTGGTGATCTCCGCATTTACTTTTCCTCGGAGGTCCCATTTATTTAGTAAAGCTATCAAACTATTTTGTTGTTAGACCGCAGTAGTTGACTAGACGTCTTTATTTTTATTACAATTGTTTGTCGGATCGGTCCGACTGGATATATTGCTTTGGCATGTTTATACTGTTTATTCTGTTTACTTTTATGCCATATTGGAGACTCGTAGTTGAACAAGTATTTATAATATTAAATGTTGAATATTACAACTGCTAGAATTAGGTTGAAGTCTCGGTTGCCCCCGAGCATTGGTTTTCTTGCAGGTTTATTATAATTGTATGTTAACCGAAAGGCTAGCTACGGGTTTTGGTACTACATTACCCATACCCTAGCGCCGGTCACGATTCATGAAAATGGGTCGTGACAGCCCCTTTATAGTGATTTAAGCCAAACGTTTAAAATGTTACGAAACAAATCCAAACGTTTCACCTTTTTAGCGATTTAAGCCAAACATTTACAAACGTTAATAAACAAATCCAAACGTTTCACATTTTTAGCGATTGAATCCAATCGTTTACAAACGTTACAAAACAAATCCAAACGTTTCCCCTTTTTAGCAATTTAAGCCAAACGTTTACAGACGTCGCGAAACAAATCCAAACGTTTCACTTTTTAGCGATTTAAGCCAAACGTTTACAAACGTTCCGAAACAAATTCAAACTATTCACCTTTTTAGCAATTTTAAGTCAAACATTTACAAACGTTACGAAACAAATCCAAGCGTTTCCTTTTTTAAAGATTTAAGACAAACATTTAAAAACGTTACGAAAAAAATCCAAACATTTAACCTTTTTAGCGATTTAAGCCAAACGTTTACAAATGTTATGAAACAAATCCAAACGTTTCACCTTTTTACCGATTGAAGCCAAACTTTTACAAACGTTACGAAACAAAACAGGACGTTTCACCTTTTTTGCGATTTAAGCCAAACGTTTACAAATATTACGAAACAATACCAAACGTTTAAAACGTAACGAAACAAATCCAAGCATTTCACATTTTTTAGCAATTTAAGCCAAACGTTTATAAACGTTGCGAAAGAAATCCAAACATTTCACCTTTTTAGCAATTTAATCCAAACGTTTACAAACGTTAAGAAACAAATCTAAATGTTTCACCTTTTTAGTGATTTAAGCCAAACGTTTACAAACGTTACGAAACAAATCCAAACGTTATGAAGCAAAACCAAACGTTTACAAACGTAACGAAAGTAATCCAAGTGTTCCCCCTTTTTTAGCTATAAGCCAAACGTTTACAAAGTTATGAAAGAAATCCAAGCGTTTCACCTTTTAGCAATTTAAGCAAAATATTTACAAACTTTACGAAACAAATCCAAATGTTTCATGTTTTTAGCAAATTAAGCCAAACATTTACAAACGTTACGAAACAAATCCAAACGTTTCTCCTTTTAAGCGATATAAGCCAAACGTTTACAAACGTAACGAAACAAATCCAAAAGCTTCACCCTTTTAGCAATTTAGGCAAACGTTTACAAATGTTACGAAACAAAACCAAACTTTTAAAACGTTGCGAAATAAATCCAAGCGTTACACATTTTTAGTTATTTAAGCCAAACGTTTGCAGACATTACGAAACAAAACCAAGCGTTTCACCTTTTAAGCCATTTTAACCAAACGTTTACAAACATTACAAAATAAATCCAAGCGTTTCACCTTTGTAGCAATTTAAGCCAAATGTTTACAAACTTTACGTTACAAATCCAAACGTTTCAACTTTTTAGCGATTTAAGCCAAACATTTACAAAGATTATGAAACAAATCCAAATGTTTCATCTTTTTAGCAATTTGAGCCAAACGTTTAGAAACGTTACAAAACAAATCCAATCGTTTCACCTTTTTAGCAATTTATGCCAAACGTTTACAAGAGTTACGAAACAACTCCAAGAGTTTCACCTTTTTAGCAATTTAAGCCAAACGTTTACAAACGTTACGAAACAAATCCAAACATTTAACCATTTTAGCGATATAAGCCAAACATATACAAACATTTCGAACCAAATCCAAACGGTTTTCTTTTTTAGAAATTTAAATCAAACGTTTACAAACATTACGAAACAAATCCAAATATTTTACCTTTTTAGCGATTTAAGCCAAACGTTTACAAACATTATGAAACAAAACCAAACGTTTAAATCGTTAAGAAACAAATACAAACGTTTCACTTTTCTAGCGATTTAAGCCAAACCTTTTCAAACGTTACAAAACCAAGCGTTTCACCTATTTAGCAATTTAAGCCAAACGTTACGAAACAAATCCAAACGTTTTAAATTTTTAGCGATTGAATCCAAACGTTTACAAACGTTACGAAACAAATACAAACGTTTCACCTTTTTAGCAATTTAAGCCAAACATTTACAAATGTTACGAAACAAATCCAAATGTTTCACCTTTTTAGCAATTTAGGCCAAACGTTTACAAAAGTTACGAAATAAATCCAAGCGTTTCACTTTTTAACGATTTAAGACAAACGTTTAAAAATGTTACGAAACAAATCCGAGTGTTTCACCTTTTTAGCGATTTTAGGCAAACGTTTACAAACGTAACGAAAGTAATCCAAGTGTTTCCCCTCTTTAGCAATTTATGCCAAACGTTTACAAACGTTACGAAAGAAATCCAAGCGTTTCACCTTTTTAGCAACTTAAGCAAAACGTTTACAAACGTTACGAAACAAATCCAAACATTTCACCATTTTAGCAATTTAAGCCAAAAGTTTACAAACGTTACTAAACAAATCCAAACGTTTCCCCTTTTCAACGATATAAGCCAAACGTTTACAAACGTAACAAAACAAATCCGAAATCTTCACCTTTTTAGCGATTTTAGCCAAACGTTTACAAATATCACGAAACAAAACCAAACTTTTAAAACGTTACGAAACAAATCCAAACGTTTCACATTTTTAATGATTTAAGCCAAATGTTCACAAACGTTACGAAACAAAACCAAGTGTTTCACCTTTTCAGACATTTTAGCCAAACGTTTACAAACATTACAAAACAAATCCAAGCGTTTCACCTTTTTAGCAATTTAAGCCAAACGTTTACAAACGTTACGTAACAAATCCAAACGTTTCACTTTTTTAGCGATTTAAGCTAAACATTTACAGAGATTAGGAAACAAATCCAAATGTTTCATCTTTTTAGCAATTTGAGCCAAACGTTTAAAAACGTTACGAAACAAATCCAAGCGTTTCACCTTTTTAGCAATTTATGCCAAACGTTTACAAATGTTATTAAACAAATCCAAGCGTTTCACCTTTTTAGCAATGTAAGCCAAACGTTTACAAACGTTACGTAACAAATCCAAACGTTTCACCTTTTTAGCGATTTCAACCAAACGTTTACAAAGATTACGAAACAAATCCAAATGTTTCATCTTTTTAGCAATTTGAGCCAAACGTTTACAAACGGTACGAAACAAATCCAATCGTTTCACCTTTTTAGCAATTTATGCCAAACGTTTAGAAACGTTACGAAACAAATCCAAGCGTTTCACCTATTTAGCAATTTAAGCCAAACATTTACAAACGTTACGAAACAAATCCAAATGTTTCACCTTTTTAGCGATTGAAGCCAAACGTTTACAAACGTTACAAAACAAATCCAAATGTTTCACCTTTTTAGCGATTTAAGCCAAACGTATACAAATATTTGGAACCAAATCCAAACGTTTTTCTTTTTTAGCAATTTATACCAAACGTTTAAAAACGTTACGAAACAAATCCAAACGTTTCACCTTTTTAGTGATTTAAGCCAAATGTTTACAAACGTTACGAAACAAAACGAAATGTTTAAATCGTTACGAAACAAATACAAACGTTTCACATTTTTAGATATTTAAGCCAAACCTTTACAAACATTACAAAACCAAGCGTTTCACCTTTTTAGCAATTTAAACCAAACGTTTACAAACATTACGAAAAAAATCCAAGTGTTTCACCTTTTTAGCAATTTAAGCCAAACGTTTAAAAATGTTCCGAAAAAATCCAAACGTTTCGCCTTTTTAGTAAATTAAGCCAAACGTTTACAAACGTTATGAAACAAATTCAAGCGTTTCACCTTTTTAGCAGTATAAGCCAAACGTTTACAAATGTTACGAAACAAATCCAACCGTTTCACCTTTTTAGCGATTTAAGACGAACGTTTACAAACGTTACGAAACATAACAAAGCATTTTACCTTTTTAGCAATTTAAGTCAAACGTTTACAAACATTACGAAACAAATCCAACTTTTTCCCCATTTTTGCGATTTAAGCCAATTGTTTAAAACATTAAGAAACAAATCCAAACGTTTCACCTTTTTAGCTATTTAAGCCAAACGTTTACAAATGTAACGAAACAAATCCAAACATTTCACTTTTTTAGCGATTGAAGCCAAACGTTTACAATTTTACGAAACAAATCCAAACGTTTCCCATATATAGAAAATTAAGCCAAACGTTTACAAACGTTACGAAACAAAAACAAACGTTTCACCTTTTTAGCTATTTAAGCCAAACGTTTCACCTTTTTAGAGATTTATGTCAAACGTTTACAAACGTTACGAAACAAATCCAGAAGTATCAAATTTTTAGCGATTTAAGCCAAACGTTTACAAACGTTACAAAAAAAAACCAAACGTTTAAAACATTACGAAAAAAATCCAAAAGTTTCCCATTTTTAGCGATTTAAGCTAAACGTTTACAAACGTTTTGAAACAAGGTGAATCATTTGGATTATATTCCATTATAGAAGCCGAGTATATTATGACATGAGATGTCCTATTAGAATGTGTTTGGATAAATTAGTTCATAATTAAACTAAATATGGTTTTCTTCCATTAAGTCAATAGTTCCTTTTCCTGTGACCACAATGGTGCTACTGCCCTAGCAAAAGAAACTGTGTCTCACAACTTATCCAAACATATGGAAAGGCATTATCATATTATCCAAATAAATTGTTGGAAAGAGAAAATTGTTTCTCCAAAAGATAGCATTAGCCAATAACACGGCGGACCCACTGACAAAGCCCATGACTTAGAGTCATTAAGGTTTACATGACTTAGAGTCATTAAGATTTACATCTTGTGAAGATGGGGCTTAGATATGGTTGTCAATGGCACTAGCGCAAATGGGAGATTGTTAGTAGTATGTGTCCTAGGGCCATTTAATTGTATATATTTGTAGAACTAATCCCAATGGCAAAGATATATATGTTTTATTTGAACTAAGTGTCTTATCAACTAAGTGTTCATTTATTACGTATTGTCCTTATCACATTGTGATAGAATCTATTCTTAAGGTGTTAAGAATATGAGTGACAAATTCTATTATACAAGTGATCTAAATAACCGTTCACGATCGATGGGATCCTACGAATAAGGGCATCGCATTATCCCGGAAAGATCGTCACCTCTGTTTATTCTCATGATTAAGGCTAATAATCACCCACGGTCCCTGACTTTAGGGGTACCTAACGACAAACCCCCTGATAAAAAAAAACAATCAGTAAACCCCCCTGATCTTTGTGGCGGCGCTCGCTAAACCCCTTTTGGACGAAAATACCCTTGGCGCCGTCTTTTTTGGTCAACTGACTTTCAAGAAAAAAAAACTGACGGCGCCACGTCAGCTGACACGTCATCAAAAATTCATAAAAAATTAAAACACCTAAAATACCCCCATATTTAATTAAAAAATAAATAAAATAACTTAACCCAACTCTATCTAACCCAAACAATTCAATCAACCTAACCACAAAGGAACCAACCACCGCCACCCGACCAGCCCGCCGCCTGACCACCGCCGAAAAATTTTCCGGTCAACTTCCCCGAGATGACTGGAAAATTTTCCGGTCATACTCCGATCTGTTCTTGGAACAGATCCCGTCCACGCATGGATCTGTTCTTGGAACAAATCCGTCGCCGAATCTGTTCCAAGAACAGATCTGAGTATGACCGGAAAATTTTCCGGTCATCTCGGAGAAGATGACCGGGAAATTTTCCGGCGATCGGGTGGCGGGTTGGTCGGGTGGCGGTTGTTGGGTCGGTTAATCAAATGGTTTAGATTGGGTTGATTTATTTTATTTTTGTCTTTTTCTAAATTAAATTAGTGGTATTTTGGGTGTTTGTAATTTTTAAGTATGTTGCTAACGTGGCGCCGTCAGAATTTTTTCTTTAAAAAAAATGATAGTTGACTGAAAAAGACGGCGCCAGGGGTATTTTCGTCATATTTGGGGTTTAGGGGGTTTAGCGAGCACCGCCACAAAGATCAGGGGGTTTACTGATCGTTTTTTTTTATCAGGGGGTTTGTCGTAAGGTGCCCCTAAAGTCAGGGGCCGTGGGTGATTATTATCCCATGATTAGTAAAGAGTTACTAAATTATAGGAAGTAGTGAGTCTCATACTACTTGATGAGGATCAGAATAAACATGTGGACACTCAAGGTGTTGAGTGAGTCGAACAAGTGACGCTAGATGACTTATACATGGTAATTCATTAAAGTCCATTTAATGTCATCTAGTTCATAATTGTACATATGTCCTTTGACTTGCGGTGACACTATCTTGTATATAGGTGATTAGAGTTTGATACTCCTTAAACGTAGATCTTTCATGAGCTAGGGCCGCGGAATGTGTTGGCTCTAGTTAGTTGTATATGGAGATAGGTTTTTAACCTAGAAAGGATTTATCACTCTGGATGAACGGAGACAAGATTCTATGCTATCTCGAATTGTTCTGGATGGATGATAAAACCTGCGCAGGTGTATATGACTTACTTAGAAAGTCGTTTCCAGTGGAAGTCATATTTATCAAGAATTAGAACTGAGAGATGAGGTCATATGATCAAGACAAACAGTAGTTGACTTAACTGTGACACTAGTCGAGATTGGAATCTTAGATGAAGGGAATTTTGCGTGTACGGTAATTATGAACATTGGTTCATTAAGAATGCATCGAAACATTCATCTCTATTTGGGGGTCGTGATGTGTCGCTAGACGTCACTCTCGATCTACGAGAATTAATAATTAAATGGGATTTAATTATTTAATATAAGAAAGGCGTTTCTTATGACTCTCGTTGCCATACAGATGTGAACCTAGTTAGTCACACACAATACAGTGTGCAACCGATTGAGTTTACAAAAGATCGATTTCATATAGGTACTAGCATATGTCAGAAATTAATCTAAAATGAAAATTAAATACAAATTAGGGACTAATTTGTAAGAGTTATCAATTAATAGGAACCTAATTGTACTATGTCCAAGTTAATTAGGGACTAATTTATAACAGTTATAAATTAGTAGGAACGTAATTATATTTTAACCAAGTTTTATGATTATAAGGCTTAATTAATTAATTAGTGTAATTAATGATACTTAAAGCATTAATCATAGGTTAGTGGAATGATGATGTCATGGTGATGATGAGATATGGTCATGTCATATATGTGATGTCATATGAGGACATCGCCTATATGATGTCACCACATGAAAGGTGTCATGTGGTGGCAACACCTTTGCTTGGTGTGTGACACCTAGCATGCAAGGTGTTGCATTCTTAAGACATGCTCTAGCCTATAAATAGAGATAAATCCAAGCATTTCACCTTTTTAGCGATTTAAGCCAAATGTTTACAAACGCTACGCAAAATCCAAGCGTTTCACCTTTTTAGCTATTTTAACCAAACGTTTACAAACGTTATGAAACAAAACCAAATGTTTCACCTTTTTAGCAATTTAAGCAAAACGTTTACAAACGTTACAAAACAAATCAAAACCTTTCACCTTTCTAGCGATTTAAGCCAAACGTTTACAAACTTTAAGAAACAAATCCAAACGTTTCACCTTTTTAGCAATTTAAATCCAAAAGTTTCACCTTTATAGCGATTTAATCCAAACGTTTACAAACGTTACGAAACAAATTCAAACATTGCGAAACAAAACCAAACTTTTACAAACGTTACAAAAGAAAGCCAAGCGTTTCACCTTTTTAGCAATTTAAGACAAACGATTGCAAACATTACGAAACAAATCTAGGCGTTTTACCTTTTTAACAATTTAAGTAAAACGTTTACAAACGTTAAGAAACAAATCCAAACGTCTCATCTTTTTGGCGATTGAAGCCGAACGTTTACGAACGTTACGAAATAAAACCAAATGTTTCCCATTAATAGCGATTTAAGCCAAACCTTTACAAGCGTTACGAAATAAATCCAAACCTTTCCCAATATTAGCGATTTCTGCAAACGTTTAAAACGTTACGAAACAAATCCAAATGTTTCCCCTTTTTAGCGATTTAAGCCAAATGTTTACAAACGTTACAAAACAAAACCAAACGTTTCACATTTTTAGTTAGTGAAGCCAAATGTTTACAAACGTTGCGAAACAAATCCAAAAGTTTCACATATTTAGCAATTTAAACCAAACATTTACAAACGTTACGAAATAAAACCAAGCGTTTCACCATTTTAGAAATTTAAACCAAAAGTTTACAAACGCGACGAAACAAATCCAAGCGTTTCACCTTTTTAGCAATTTAAGCCAAACATTTACAAACGTTATGAAACAAATCCAAACGTTCCACTTTTTTAGCTATTTAAGCCAAACGTTTACAAACGGTACGAAACAAATCCAAACGATTCACCTTTTTAGCAATTTAAGCCAAATGTTTACAAACGCTACCAAACAAATCCAAACGTTTCCCCTTTTTAGTAATTTAAGCCAAACGTTTACAAATGTATGAAACAAATCCAAACGTTTCACGTTTTTAGCGATTTAAGCCAAACATTTACCAGCGCTACGAAACAAATCCAAACGTTTCATCTTTTTAGCAATTTAAGCCAAACGCTGACAAACGTTACGAAACAAATCCAAACGTTTCACCTTTTTAGCGATTAAGGCAAACGTTTACAAACGTTACAAAACAAATCCAAACGTTTCCTCTTTTTAGCGATTTAAGCCAAACTTTTACAAATGATACGAAACAAATCCAAATGTTTCACCTTATTAGAGATTTAAGCCAAATATTTACGAATGTCACGAAACAAATCAAAATGTTTCGCCTCTTTACCGATTTAAGCCAAACATTTACAAAGGTTAAGAAACAAATCCAAATGTTTCACCTTTTTAGCGATATAAGCCAAACACTTTCAAACGATACGAAACAAATCCAAACATTTCACATTTTTAGTGATTTAAGCCAAACGGTTACAAACGTTACGAAACAAATCCAAACGTTTCACGTTTTTAGCGATTTAAGCCAAACATTTACCAGCGCTACGAAACAAATCCAAACGTTTCACCTTTTTACTGACATAAGACAAACATTTAGAAATGTTATGAAACAAATCCAAACGTTTCACCTTTTTAGCAATTTAATCTAAACATTTACAAACGTTACGAAACAAAACAAAACGTTAAAAACGTTATGAAACAAATCCAAACGTTTCACATTTTTAGCAATTTAAGGAAAACGTTTACAAACGTTGCGAAACAAAACCAAGTGTTTCACCTTTTTAGTAATTTAAGACAAATGTTTACAAACATTACAAAACAAATCCAAGCGTTTCACCCTTTTAGCAATATAAGCCAAACGTTTACAAACGTTACGAAACAAATCCAAGGGTTTCACCTTTTTACCAATTTAAGCAAAACGTTTACAAACGTTACGAAACAAATCCAAGCGTTTCACCTTTTTAGCAATATAAGCCAAATGTTTAAAACGTTATGAAACAAATCCAAACGTTTCACATTTTTAGCAATTTAAGTTAAACCCTTACAAACGTTACGAAACAAAACAAAGCGTCTCACCTTATTAGCAAATTAAGCCAAAATTTACAAATGTCACGAAATAAATCCAAGCGTTTCACCTTCTTCGCAAATTAAGCGAAACGTTTATATACGTTCCGAAATAAATTCAAGCGTACCACCTTTTTTGAAATTTAAGGCAAACGTTTACAAACGTTACGAAACAAATACAAACGTTTCCCTTTTTAGCGATATAAGACGAAAAAACGTTACGAAACAAAACCAAACATTTCACCTTTTGAGCAATTTAAGCCAAACGTTTACAAGCGTTACGAAACAAATACAAATGTTTCCCCATTTTAGCGATTTAAGCCACACGTTTAAAACGTACCGAAACAAATCCAAATATTTAACCTTTTTAGCGATTTATGCCAAACGTTTACAAACGTTAAATCCAAATGTTTCCCCTTTTAAGCGATTGAAGCCAATTGTTTACAAACGTTACAAAAAAAATCCAAACGGTTCGCCTTTTCACCAATTTAAGCCAAACGTTTCGAAACAAATCCAAACGTTTCGTCTTTTTAGCGACTTAAGCCAAACGTTTACAAAGGTTATGAAACAAATCTAAATGTTTCACCTTTTTAGCGAATTAAGCCAAACATTTACAAAGGATATGAATAAAATCCAAGCATTTCACCTTTTTTGCAATTTAAGCCAAACGTTTAAAAACATTACGAAACAAATCCAAGCGTTTCACCTTTTTAGCAATTTAAGCCAAACGTTTACAAACGTTACGAAACAAATCCAAGCGTTTCGACTTATTAGCAATTTAAGCCAAACGTTACGAAACAAATGCAAACGTTTCATATTTTAAGCGGTTTGAGCCAAACTTTTACAAATATTACGAAACAAAACAAAACGTTTCACCTTTTTAACGATTTTAGCCAAACGTTTACAAAAATTACGAAACAAATTCAAACGTTTCCCCATTTTAGCAATTTAAGCCAAACGTTTACAAACGTTACGAAACAAAACCAAGCGTTTCACCTTTTTAGGAATTTAAGCCAAAAGTTTACAAACGTAACGAAACAAATCCAAGCGTTTCACCTTTATAGGAATTTAAGCCAAACATTTACAAATGTTACGAAACAAATCCAAACGTTTCACCTTTTTAGCTATTTAAACGTTTACAAACGGTACGAAACAAATCCAAATGTTTCACCTTTTTAGCATTTTAAGCCAAACGTTTACAAACGCTACCAAACAAAACCAAACATTTAACCTTCTTAGCAATTTAAGCCTAACGTTTACAAATGTAAGAAATAAATTCAAATGTTTCACCTTTTTAGCGATTTAGGCCAAACATTTACGAACGTTACGAAACAAATCCAAACGTTTCACCTTTTTAGCGATATAAGCCAAACATTTACAAAGGTCAAGAAACAAATCCAAATGTTTCACCTTTTTAGTGATATAAGCCAAACTATTACAAACGATACGAAACAAATCCAAACGTTTCACCTTTTTAGCGATTTAAGCCAAACGTTTACAAACGTTACGAAACAAATCCAAACGTTTCACCTTTTTAGCGATTTAAGCCAAACATTTACCAATACTACGAAACAAATCGAAACGTTTCACCTTTTTAGTGACATAAGCCAAACATTTACAACGTTTTGAAACATATCCAAGCGTTTCACCTTTTTAGCGATTTAAGCCAAACGTTTACAAGCTTTACGAAACAAAACAAAACGTTTAAAACGTTACGAAACAAATCCAAACGTTTCACAGTTTTAGCCGTTTAAGGAAAACGTTTATAAACGTTGCGAAACAAAACCAAGCGTTTCACCTTTTTAGCAATTTAAGCCAAACGTTTACAAACGGTATGAAACAAAAACAAACATTTCACCTTTTTAGCAATTTAAGCCAAACGCTTTCAAACGATACGAACTAAATCCAAACGTTTCATCTTTTTAGCGATTTAAGCCAAACATTTACAAACGTTACAAAACAACTCCAAATGTTTCACCTTTATTAGCGATATAAGCCAAACATTTACCAACTCTACAAAACAAATCCAAACGTTTCACCTTTTTAGTGACATATGCCAAACATTTCAAACGTTATGAAACAAATCCAAACGTTTCACCTTTTTAGCGATTTAAGCCAAACGTTTACAAACGTTACGAAACAAATCCAAACGTTTCACCTTTTTAGCGATTTAAGCCAAACATTTACCAACACTACGAAACAAATCGAAACGTTTCACCTTTTTAGTGACATAAGCCAAACATTTACAAACGTTTTGAAACAAATCCAAGCGTTTCACCTTTTTAGCGATTTAAGCCAAACGTTTACAAACTTTACGAAACAAAACAAAACGTTTAAAACGTTACGAAACAAATCCAAACGTTTCACATTTTTTGCAGTATAAGGGAAACGTTTACAAACGTTGCGAAACAAAACCAAGCGTTTCACCTTTTTAGCAATTTAAGCCAAACGTTTACAAACGTTACGAAACAAAAACAAGCATTTCACCTTTTTAGCAATTTAAGCCAAACGCTTTCAAGCGATACAAACTAAATCCAAATGTTTCATCTTTTTAGCGATTTAAGCCAAACGTTTACAAACGTTACAAAACAACTCCAAATGTTTCACCTTTATTAGCGAAATAAGCCAAACATTTACCAACGCTACAAAACAAATCCAAACGTTTCACCTTTTTAGTGACATATGCCAAACATTTCAAACGTTATGAAACAAATCCAAACGTTTCACCTTTTTAGCTATTTAAGCCAAACGTTTACAAACTTTACGAAACAAAACAAAACGTTTAAAACGTTACGAAACAAATCCAAACGTTTTACATTTTTAGCGGTTTAAGGAAAACGTTTACAAACGCTGCGAAACAAAACCAAGCGTTTCACCTTTTTAGCAATTTAAGCCAAACGTTTACAAACAATACAAAACAAATCCAAGCGTTTCACCTTTTTAGCAATATAAGCCAAACGTTTACAAACTTACGAAACAAATCCAAGGATTTCACCTTTTTAGCAATATAAGCCAAACGTTTAAAACGTTACGAAACAAATCCAAACGTTTCACATTTTTAGCAATTTAAGCCAAACCCTTACAAACGTTATGAAACAAAATGAAGCGTCTCACCTTATTAGCAATTTAAGCCAAACATTTGCAAACGTCACGAAATAAATCCAAGCGTTTCACCTTATTAGCAATTTAAACCAAACGTTTATAAACGTTCCGAAACAAATTCAAGGGTTTCACCTTTTTAGAAATTTAAGGCAAACGTTTACAAACGTTACGAAACAAATCCAAACGTTTCCCTTTTTGCGATTTAAGACGAACGTTTACAAACGTTACGAAAAAACACCAAACATTTCACTTTTTGAGCAATTTAAGCCAAACGTTTACAAACGTTACGAAAGAAATACAAATGTTTTCCCATTTTAGCGATTTAAGTCAAACGTTTAAAACTGAAACAAATCCAAACATTTTGCCTTTTTAGTGATTGAAGCCAATTGTTTACAAACATTACGAAACAAATCCGTATGTTTCGGCTTTTCAGCAATATAAGTCAAACGTTTACAAACGTTACGAAACAAATCCAAACGCTTCGCCTTTTTAGCGATTTAAGCCAAACGTTTACGAAGGTTGTGAAACACATCTAAACGTTTCGCCCTTTTTGAAATTTAAGCCAAACGTTTACAAACGATACGAAACAAATCCAAACGTTTTACCTTTTTAGCGATTTAGGCCAAACATTTACGAACGTTACGAAACAAATCCAAACGTTTCACCTTTTTAGCGATTTAAGCCAAACATTTACAAAGGTTAAGAAACAAATCCCAACGTTTCACCTTTTTAGCGATATAAGCCAAACCCTTTCAAACGATACGAAACAAATCCAAACGTTTCACCTTTTTAGCGATTTAAGTCAAACGTTTACAAACGTTACGAAACAAATCCAAACGTTTCACCTTTTTAGCGATTTATGCCAAACATTTACCAACGCTACGAAACAAATCCAAACGTTTCACCTTATTAGTGACATAAGCCAAACATTTGCAAACGTTATGAAACAAATCCAAATGTTTCACCTTTTTAGCGATTTAAGCCAAATGTTTACAAACGTTGCGAAACAAAACAAAACGTTTAAAATGTTACGGAACAAATCCAAACGTTTCATATTTTTAGCGGTTTAAGGAAAACGTTTACAAACGTTGCGAAACAAAACTAAGCGTTTCACCTTTTTAGCAATTTAAGCCAAACGTTCACAAACATTACAAAACAAATCCAAGCATTTCACCTTTTTGGCAATATAAGCCAAAAGTTTACAAATGTTACGAAACAAATCCAAGCGTTTCACCTTTTAAGAAATATAAGCCAAACCTTTAAAACGTTACGAAACAAATCCAAAGGTTTCACATTTTTAGCAATTTAAGCCAAACCCTTACAAACGTTACGAAACAAAACGAAGCATCTCACCTTATTAGCAATTTAAGCCAAACATTTAAAAACGTTCCGAAACAAATCCAAAGGTTTCACATTTTTAGCAATTTAAGCCAAACCCTTACAAACGTTACGAAACAAAACGAAGCATCTCACCTTTTTAGAAATATAAGCCAAACGTTTATAAACGTTCCGAAATAAATTCAAGCGTTTCAATTTTTTAGTAATTTAAGGCAAACATTTAAAAACGTTACGAAACGAATCCAAACGTTTCTCTTTTTAGCGTTTACAAAAGTTACGAAACAAATACAAATGTTTCCACATTTTAGAGATTTAAGCCAAACGTTTAAAACGTACCGAAACAAATCCAAACATTTCACCTTTTTAGCGATTTATGCCAAATGTTTACAAAGGTTAAGAAACAAATCCATACGTTTCCCCTTTTTAGCGATTGAAGCCAATTGTTTGCAAAGATTACAAAACCAATCCAAACGTTTCGCCTTTTCATCGATTTAAGCCAAACGTTGACAAACGTTACGAAACAAATCCAAACATTTCGCCTTTTTAGCGATTTAAGCCAAACGTTTACGAAGGTTAAGAAACAAATCTAAACGTTTCCCCTTTTTAGAGATTTAAGCCAAACGTTTACAAAGGTTATGAAAAAAATCCAAGCATTTCACCTTTTTAGCAATTTAAGCCAAACGTTTACAAAAGTTACGAAACAACTCCAAGCGTTTCACCTTTTTAGCAATTTAAACCAAACGTTTACAAACGTTATAAAACAAATCAAAGCGTTTCACCTTTTTAGCAATTGAAGCCAAACGTTTACAAACGTTACGAAACAAATCCAAACGTTTCATCTTTTTAGCGATTTAAGCCGAAAGTTTACAAATATTACGAAACAAAACCAAACGTTTCACCTTTTTAGCGATTTTAGCCTAACGTTTATAAAAATTACAAAACAAATTCAAATATTTCCCCATTTTAGCAATTTAAACCAAACGTTTACAAACGTTAAGAAACAAAACCAAGCGTTTCACCTTTTTAGGAATTTAAGCCAAAAGTTTACAAACAAAACGAAACAAATCCAAGCGTTTTACCTTTTTAGCCATATAAGCCAAACGTTTAAAACATTACGAAACAAATCCAAACGTTTCACCTTTTTATCGATTGAAGCCAAACGTTTACAAACGCTACGAAACGAATCCAAACGTTTCAGATTTTTAGCAATTTAAGCCAAACGTTTACAAACGTTACGAAACAAATCCAAGAGTTTCCCTTTTTTGGCAATTTAAGCCAAACGTTTACAAACGTTACGAAACAAATCCAAGAGTTTCACCTTTTTGGCAATTTAAGCCGAACGTTTATAAACGTTACAAAACAAATCCAAGTGTTTCACCATTTTAGCTATTTAAGCCAAACGATTAGAAACGTTACGAAACAAATTCAAATGTTTCCCCTTTTTAGCGACTAAAGCCAAACGTTTACAAACGATACAAAAAAATCTAAACGTTTCACCTTTTTAGATATTTAAGCCAAACGTTTACAAACGGTACGAAACAAATCACAACGTTTCTCATTTTTTGTGATTTAAGCTAAACGTTTACAAACATTACGAAACAAATCCAAGCGTTTCTCCTTTTTAGCAATATAAGCCTAACGTTTACAAACGCTACGAAACAAATCAAAGCGTTTCACCTTTTTAGAAATTTAAGTCAAACGTTTACAAAGCTTAAGAAACAAATCCAAATGTTTCACCATTTTTGCGATTTAAGCCAAACGTTTACAAACGATACGAAACACATCCCAACATTTCACCTTTTTAGCAATTTTATCCAAACGTTTACAAACGTTACGAAACAAATAAAAGTGTTTTACCTTTTTAGCAATTTAAGCCAAATGCTTACAAATGTTACGAAACAAATCCAACTGTTTGACCATTTTAGCAATTTAAGCCAAACTTTTACAAACGTTACGAAACAAATTCAAATGTTTCACCTTTTTAGCGATTTAAGCCAAACGTTTACAAATCCAAACGTTTTACCTTTTTAGCGATTTAAGCCAAACATTTACAAATGTTACGAAACAAATCCAATTTCACCTTTTTAGCGATATAAGCCCAACATTTACAAAATGTTACGAAACAAATCCAAACGTTTCACCTTTTTAGCGATTTAAGCCAAACATTTACAAACGTAGGAAACACATCCAAACGTTTCACCTTTATAGCGATTTAAGCCAAACGTTTACAAAGGTTATGAAACAAATCCAATTTTTTCACATTTTTGGCAATTTAAGCCAAACGTTTACAAACGTTATGAAACAAATCCAAGCGTTTCCCCTTTTTTGAAATTTAAGCCAAACATTTACAAACGTTACGAAACAAATCCAACCGTTTCAGCATTTTATCAATTTAAGCCAAACTTTTATAAACGTTTTGAAACAAATTCAACCATTTCACCTTTTCAGCTGGTTAAGTTAAACGTTTACAAACGTTTCAAAAAAATCCATACGTTTCCCCTTTTTAGCAATTTTAGCCAAACGTTTACAAACATTACGAAACCAATCCAAACGTTTCACCATTTTAGCGATTTAAGCTAAACGTTTACAAACGTTACAAACAAATCCAAACGTTTCACCTTTTTAGCGATTTAAGCCAAACGTTTACAAACATTACAAAACTAATCCAAACGTTTCCCCTTTTTAGCGATTGAAGCCGAACGGTTACAAACGTTACGAAACAAAACTAAACTTTTAAAATGATGCAAATCAAATCCAAATGTTTCACATTTTTAGCGATTTAAGCCAAACGTTTACAAACGTTACGAAACAAATCCAAGCGTTTCATTTTTTTAGCAATTTAAGCCAAATATTTACAAACGTTATGAAACAAATCCAATAATTTCACCTTTTTACCAATTTAAGCCAAACGTTAACAAACGTTACGAAACAAATCCAAGCGTTTTACCTTTTTAGCTATTTAAGCCAAACGTTTAAAAAAGTGATAAAAAAATTCCAAACATTTCCCCTTTTTTGCGATTGAAGTCAAACGTTTACAAACGTTACGAAACAAATCCAAAAGTTTCGCCTTTTTAGCGATTTAAGCCAAACGTTTACAAACGTTACGAAACAAATCCTAACATTTCACCTTTTTAGCGATTTAAGCTAAACATTTAAAAAGGTTATGAAACGAATCCAAATGTTTCACCTTTTTAGCAATTTAAGCTAAACGTTTACAAACGTTAAGAAACAAATCCAAGCATTTCACCTTTTTAGCAATTTAAGCCAAACGTTTACAAACGTTACGAAACAAATCCAAGTGTTTAACCTTTTTAGAAATTTAAGCCTAACGTTTACAAACGTTATGAAACAAATCCAAGTGTTTCACCTTTTTAACAATTTAAGCCAAACGTTTACAAACGTTATGAAACAAATCCAACCATTTCACCATTTTAGCAATTTAAGCCAAACTTTTACAAACGTTACGAAACAAATTCAACCTTTTCACCTTTTCAGTGATTTAAGCCAAACGTTTACAAACATTACAAAAAAATCCAAACGTTTCACCTTTTTAGCGATTTTAGCCAAATGTTTACAAACGATACGAAACAAATCCAAACGTTTCCCCATTTTAGAGATTTAAGCCAAACGTTTACAAACATTACAAACAAATCCAAACGTTTCACCTTTTTAGCGATTTAAGCCAAACGTTTGCAGACAATACGAAACAAATCCAAAAAATTCTCCTTTTTAGCGATTTAAGCCGGACGGGTACAAACGGTACGAAACAAAACCAAACGTTTAAAACGATACGAAACAAATCCAAACGTTTCCCCTTTTTAGCAATTTAAGCCAAACGCTTACAAACGTTACGAAACAAATCCAAGCGTTTCACCTTTTTAGCAATTTAAGCCAAACGTTTACAAACATTACAAAACAAATCCAATAGATTCACCTTTTTTAGCAATTTAAGCCAAACTTTACAAACGTTACGAAAAAAATACAAGCGTTTCACCTTTTTAGCTATTTAAGCCAAACATTTACAAACAATATAAAAAAATTCAAATGTTTCACCTTTTTTGCGATTGAAGCCAAACGTTTATAACGATACAAAAATAATCCAAACGTTTCACATTTTTAGCGATTTAAGCCAAACATTTACAAACGTTGCGAAACAAGTCCAAGCGTTTCACCTTTTTAGCAATTTAAGCGAAATCACAAACGTTACGAAACAAATCCAATAGTTTCACCTTTTTAGCAATTTAAACAAAATGCTTACAAACGCTACGAAACAAATCCAAGCATTTCACCTTTTTAGATATTTAAGCCAAACGTTTACAAACGTTACAAAAATAAAAATACAAACGTTTCACCTTTTTTGCGAACGAAGCCAAACGTTTACAAACGTTACAAAACAAATCTTAATGTTTCACCTTTTTAGCGATTTAAGCTAAACATTTACAAAGGGTATGAAACAAATCCAAATGTTTCACCTTTTTAGCTATTTAAGCCAAACGTTTACAAACGCTAAGAAACAAATCCAAGCGTTTCACCTTTTTAGCAATATAAGCCAAACGTTTACAAACGTTACGAAACAAATCCACGCGTTTTCACCTTTTTAGCAATTTAAGCCTAAAGTTTACAAACGTTTCGGAAAAAATCCAAACGTTTCAGCTTTATTGCGATTTAAGCCAAACGTTTACAAACGTTACGAAACAAATCCAAACGTTTCGACCTTTTAGCAATTTAAGCCAAACTTTTACAAACGTTACAAAACAAATCCAAAAGTTTCACCGTTTTAGTGATTTATGCCAAATATTTACAAATGTTACGAAACAAATCCAATTTCACCATTTTTGCAATTTAAGCCAAACATTTACAAAATGTTATGAAACAAATCCAAACGTTTCATCTTTTTAGAAATTTAAGCCAAACGTTTACAAACGTTACGAAACAAATATAAATGGTTTACCTTTTTTGCGATTTAAGCCAAACGTTTACAAATATTATGAAAAAAACCAAACATTTAAAACATTACGAAACAAATCCAAATGTTTCACATTTTTAGCGATTTAAGCCAAACGTTTACAAACGTTCCGAAACAAATCCAAGCGTTTCACCTTTTAGGAATTTAAGCCAAACGTTTACAAATGTTCCGAAGCAAATCCAAGCGTTTCACCTTTTTAGAAATTTAAGCAAAACGTTTACAAACGTTACGAAAAAAATCCAAACGTTTCACCTTTTTAGCGATTTTAGCCGAACGTTTACAAACGTTACAAAACAAAACCAAACGTTTCACCTTTTTTGCAATTTAAGCCAAACGTTTAAAAACGTTACGAAACAAATCCAAGCGTTTCACCTTTTTAGCAATTTAAGCCAAACGTTTACAAACGTTACGAAACAAATCCCACCATTTCACCATTTTAGCAACTTAAGCCAAACTTTTGCAAACGTTACGTAACAAATTCAACCTTTTCACCTTTTCAGCGATTTAAGCCAAACGTTTACAAACATTACAAAACAAATACAAGCATTTCAATTTTTTTGCAATTTAAGCCAAACGTTTACAAACGTTATGAAACAAATCCAAGCGTTTCACCTTTCTTGCAATTTATACCAAACTATTAAAACGTTACGAAATAAATCCAAACGTTTCATATTTTTAGCAATTTAATCCATTCGTTTACAAACGTTACAAAACAAAACTAAACGTTTCACCTTTTTAGCGATTTAAGCTGAACGTTTACAAATGTTACAGAACAAATCCAAACGTTTTACCTTTTTAGCGATTTAAGCCGAACGTTTACAAACGTTACGCAACAAAACCAAATGTTTCACCTTTTTTGAGATTTAAGCCTAACGTTTACAAATGTTAGGAAACAAATCCAAATGATTAACCTTTTTAGCAATTTAAGGCAAATGTAAACAAACGTTACGAAACAAATCAAACGTTTTACTTTTTTAGCGATTTAAGCCAAACGTTAGCAAAGGTTACGAAACAATCCAAACGTGTCACCTTTTTAGAATTTAAGCAAAACGTTTATAAACGTTCGAAACAAATCCAAACGTTTGACCTTTTTAGCGATTTAAGCCAAACGTTTGCAAATGTTATGAAACAAAAGCAAATGTTTCGCCTATTTAGTAATTTAAGTCAAACGTTTGCAAATGTTACGAAACAAATCCAAACGTGTCACTTTTTTTAGCAATTTAAGCCAAACGTTTACAAACATTATGAAACAAATCCAAATGTTTCACATTTTTAGCGATTTAAGCCGAACATTTACAAACGCAACGAAACAAAACCATATGTTTTTAACGTTACAGAATAAATCCAAAAGTTTCCCCTTTTTAGTAATTTAATCCAAACGTTTACAAACGTTACAAAATAAATCAAAGCGTTTCACCTTTTTAGCAATTTAAGCCAAACGTTTAAAAACATTACGAAATTTCAAACGTTTCACCTTTTTAGCGATTTAAGCCAAACATTTACAGACGTTACAAAACAAATCCAAACGTTTCACCTTTTTAGCGATTTAAGCCAAACGATCACAAACGTTTCGAAACAAGTCCAAACGTTTCGCCTTTTTAGCAATTTAAGCCAAACGTTTACGAATGTTACGAAACAAATCCAAACGTTTCACCTTTTTAGCAGTTTAAGCCAAACGTTTACAAACGTTACGAAACAAAACCAAACGTTTAAAACGTTACGAAACAAATCCAAACTTTTCACATTTTTAGCGATTTTAAACCAAACCCTTACAAACGTTACGAAACAAATCCAAACGTTTCACATTTTTAGCGATTTTAAGCCAAACTCTTACAAACGTTACGAAATAAAACCAAGAGTTTCACCTTTTTAGCAATTTAAGCTAAACATTTACAAACGTGACAAAATAAATCCAAGTGTTTCACCTTTTTAGCAATTAAACCTGAACTTCACCTTATTAGTATTTTAAGCCAAACATTTACAAATGTTACGAAACAAATCTAAACGTTTCACCTTTTTAGCGATTTAAGCCAAACGATTACAAACGTTTCGAAACAAATCCAAACGTTTCGCCTTTTTAGCAATTTAAGCCAAACGTTTACAAATGTTACGAAACAAATCCAAACGTTTCACCTTTTTAGAGATTTAAGCCAAACGTTTACGAACATTACGAAACAAAACCAAACGTTTAAAGTGTTACGAAACAAATCTAAATGTTTCACATTTTTAGCGATTTTAAGCGAAACCCTTACAAACGTTACGAAATAAATCCAAACGTTTCACATTTTTAGCGATTTTAAGCTAAACGTTTACAAAGGTTACGAAACAAATTCAAACGCTTCACCTTTTTAGCAATGTAAGCCGAACGTTTACAAACGTTACGATACAAATCCAAGCGTTTCACCTTTTTAGCAATTTAAGCCAAACGTTCACAAACGTTACGAAACAAATCCAAGTGTTTCACCTTTTTAGAAATTTAAGCCAAACATGTACAAACAATCCGAAAAAAATCTAAACGTTTCGCCGTTTTAGCGATTTTAGCCGAACGTTTACAAACATTACGAAACAAAACCAAACGTTTCCCCTTTTTTAGCAATTTAAGCCAAACGTTTAAAAACGTTACGAAACAAATCCAAGCGTTTCACCTTTTTAGAAATTTAAGCCAAACGTTTACAAACGTTACGAAACAAATCCAAGCGTTTCACCTTTTTAGCAATTTAAGCCAAACGTTTACAAACGTTACGAAACAAATCCCACCATTTCACCATTTTAGCAACTTAAGCCAAACTTTTACAAACGTTACGAAACAAATTAAACCTTTTCACCTTTTCAGCGATTTAAGCCAAACATTTACAAACATTACAAAATAAATCCAAGAATTTCAACTTTTTTGCAATTTAAGCCAAACGTTTACAAACGTTATGAACAAATCCAAGCATTTCTTCTTTTTTTCCATTTAAACCAAACTATTAAAACGTTACGAGATAAATCCAAACGTTTCATATTTTTAGCAATTTAATCCAATCGTTTACAAACGTTACAAAACAAAAATAAATGTTTCACCTTTTTAGCGATTTAAGCTGAACGTTTACAAATGTTACAAAACAAATCCAAACATTTTACCTTTTTAGCGATTTAAGCCGAACGTTTATAAACATTACGCAACAAAACCAAACGTTTCACCTTTTTTGAGATTTAAGCCTAACGTTTGGAAACAAATCCAAATGATTCACCTTTTTAGCGATTTAAGCCAAATGTAAACAAACGTTACGAAACAAATCAAACGTTTCACTTTTTAAGCGATTTTAGCCAAACGTTAGCAAAGGTTACGAAACAATCCAAACGTGTCACCTTTTTAGAATTTAAGCAAAACGTTTATAAACGTTCGAAACAAATCCAAACGTTTGACCTTTTTAGCGATTTAAGCCAAACGTTTACAAATGTTATGAAACAAAAGCTAACGTTTTACCTTTTAGCGATTTAAGTCAAACGTTTACAAACGTTACGAAACAAATCCAAACGTGTCACCTTTTTAGCAATTTAAGCCAAACATTTACAAACATTACGAAACAAATCCAAACGTTTCACCTTTTTAGCGATTAAATCCAAACGTTTAAAAACGTTACGAGTGATTTAAGCCAAACATTTACAAACGCTACGAAACAAAACCAAATGTTTTTAACGTTACGAAATAAATCCAAACGTTTCCCCTTTTTAGCAATTTAATCCAAACGTTTACAAACGTTACGAAATAAATCAAAGCGTTTTACCTTTTTAGCAATTTAAGCCAAACATTTACAAACGTTACGAAATTTCCAACGTTTCACCTTTTTAGCGATTTAAGCCAAACATTTACAAACGTTACAAAACAAATCCAAACGTTTAACCTTTTTAGCGATGTAAGCCAAAAGATTACAAACGTTTCGAAACAAGTCCAAACGTTTCGCCTTTTTAGCAATTTAAGCCAAACGTTTACAAATGTTACGAAACAAATCCAAACGTTTCCCCTTTTTAGCGATTTAAGCCAAACATTTACATACCTTATGAAACAAAACCAAACGTTTAAAACGTTACGAAACAAATCCAAACGTTTCACATCTTTAGCGATTTTAAGCCAAACCCTTACAAACGTTACGAAACAAATCCAAACGTTTCACATTTTTAGCGATTTTAAGCCAAACCCTTACAAACGTTACGAAACAAAACCAAGCGTTTCACCTTTTTAGAAATTTATGCCAAACATTTACAAACGTCACAAAATAAATCCAAGTGTTTCACCTTTTTAGCAATTAAACCTGAACGTTTATAAACGTTCCAAAACAAGTTTAAGCGTTTCACCTTATTAGTATTTTAAGCCAAACATTTACAAATGTTACTAAACGAATCTAAACGTTTCACCTTTCAAGCGATTTAAGCCAAACGATTACAAACGTTTCGAAACAAATCCAAACGTTTCACCGTATTAGTGATTTAAGCCAAACATTTACAAATGTTACGAAACAAATCCAATTTCACCGTTTTAGGAATTTAAGCCAAACATTTACAAAATGTTACGAGACAAATCCAAACGTTTCATCTTTTTAGCAATTTAAGCCAAACGTTTACAAACGTTACCAAACAATACTTTAGACATTCAAGTCCTAAAACATTGCTCTGATACCACCTTTGTCACGACCCGATTTCTCCCTCGAAACTCGAGCCGAGACTGGCGCTAGGGAATGGGAATGGTTGTTCCGAAACCCGTAGCAAACCTAAGACCTCTATAAATTTTTTGCAAATATAAATCTAGATCGTACCCCGCGTACGACCTGTTTTCAAAAAACACCGTTAAAATAATTGTTTTTCTGTTTAACGTGGAAAACACATTCTGAAAATATTCATATAAGCGAGAATTTTTCGCAAATATAAATCTAGATCGTACCTCATGTACGACCAGTTTTCAGAAAACACCGTTAAAATAATTGTTTTTCCGTTTAACATGGAAAACACATTCTGAAAATATTCATATAAGCGAAATCGCGTTTTCAGAAAGGCTGGTTGAATAACCCTAGTTATTCTGACCCACGCGCATTTCTGAAAACCGGTGCGGTGGTACAAGGACTTAGCTCGCATGCCTTGCCTCGCAGGCAGCGTTGTCTCAAACCGCACAACCGAACAATATGTTTAATAAAATATGTCAAACACTTTCCTTTTCAAAGCGTTATATCAAGCATATTAAAAACATGCACAGCAGGCACACAAACGTAAGGCCAGCTAAACTACACACAGTGTCTTTGCAGACCAAAGGCACGAAGCTTGGCCCACCCGTAGGGGACACCATAAAACACCATATGCCTATTAAGTAGCAACTTATTAGAGCTAGACAAAGTTAGGTTCCTATCAGAGTATATAAACAAGGGAACCATGACGTGGCCACAAGCATATTAGACCTATATACACTATTGCAACATCTAAGAGTTTAAAGTGTTATTTACATAATAACCCAATAAGCTTCCCTGATGGAAAAAGGGTGGAAGCTCGACCAGACTCGGTAGCTAGGTACCTGAAAATGAGAAACAACAACGGAGTCAGAAATATAAATATTTTTGAGTGAGTAGATAGGTTTACAGTTAAATACCAAAATCGCGTATAGACAGAATATCGGTATATATAAATATTACCAGTCGTCGATCCAAATGAGACCCTAGTCCTGATACGATATAATGCTATCATATATAATGCATATGCACAACTCTTATTTAATACAGGATGAGCTGTATACTTATGTATCACAGCCATCTTGACTCTGTATAGGGTTGCTGGGCAGGAACTTAAATCACTGCCACCTCAGGACTACCCAATAGGTTTAAGCAGCTTTACTAGCATATGGCTTAAATCCTAATCTCAATATTTATACTTATAATATTTACCTCTCATCTAGTTCATTAACACCGGTGATCACACAGTCCTATTGTTGGCCAATAGATAGCTCGTTTCAGTGGATCTTCCTTGGCTAAGTTTCATACTTAGTGCGATCTGTGGATTTAAAAACAATTGAATACTAATATTCAAAAGTAATCAAATGAACTCACAAACACTGCTAGGTCTGGAACTTAATCCTGTGGTTGTGGTCAGACTGCTCGCTAGCTGGTCGGACTAAACACACAAAGCAAACAAGATAAAATACATAAATATATGTTTCCTATAAAATTTCTAGGTCCTTAAACCCAGATCTAGGTCCTTAAACCCAGATCTAGGTCAAACATATAATCATTTAAACATATAGCACTTATGGTATATTTTCTTTAAAAACCATATTACAAATTCTCGTTTTGAGAAAACGTATAAACTTCTTTCTAGAAGTTATTTTAGGTATCGCAATACCTAAAGAAAACTATTTATAGTATAGACCTAATTGTCAAAACAATTCTCGGTCATATACTAAGTATTTAGCAAAATCGATTGATAAATCTTTAAAATCGTTTAAACGTTGACTTTAACTCTTTTAAAGTCCATTATAAACGTTTAACTTTATTTTTAAAATCTCCTTTTAAAAGTCTTTAGGTTCAGTGTATAAAACCTTTTCACTTTTTTCTATCACGAGTTATCATTTTAAAATATCTAACTTTGGTTTAAAAACATTTAATAAAAATGTTTTAGGTTCGGTCGGAAAACACCTCGGGTTTCTAGGTGAAAGCACGTCGGAATCGCCTGTGGAAAGTTCCCTGAAAGCCGAAGAAAAATGAACCCCGACTGCCTGTCGGGGCAGCTGGCGGCCGCACACTGTGCGGCCGCGCAGTGCAGTGTGCGCCCGCGCAGCGCAGTGTGCGCCCGCGCAGCGCAGTGTGCGCCCGCACACTGGGCTGTGCGGTCGCACAGCTCACTATGCATGCGCACAGTGGGCTGTGCTTTTGCACAGCCCCGGAAATTAAATTCTGGGACCTCCCGTCCTGCTTAAAACGTTCGAAAACGCTATTCTAACGTCCACAATCACGTATACACAATTAAAAATCAATACGGACGTTTAAAACGATTATTCGATACGGTAACCGTTTATAAACGAGTTTATATTTGAAATAAATCGAAATAAACGTTTTATGCGGATATAATACCTCGATTACGTGAGTAATCTTTGAAGAAATTGAGTTAGAATCGAGAAACGGACGAAGCGGCGCGGAAACCCTAATCGCCGAAGTGTCTCAGAGGAAACAGGTGAATGTTTCTTTCAAAAATGAAAGAATGAAGCTGTGGGCTTCATTTAGATAACAATTGATTATATATATAGGATTGGCTAAAGTACGTTTTAATACTAGCTCAATCATGCACTTTAAAGCAACTTCTAAACTAGTCGTTCGTGGCCTAAACGGAAACGATTTCCAAATTTCGTGAAAATTTTACCAAAAATCTAATAAAATATAATAAGAATAAAAATATAATTTTTATTCCCATCCGACTTATATTTTATTCTTAATAAGTCATTTTCGATTTATTAAGTCCGCATTGACTGCGCTTGATAAAATATCTACTTCCAAATTTTATCAAATTTTCACGATAACCTTTTTAAATTATTTCGCGAATATTGGCACCAAAAATATTCGCTAGGGATTTATGAATTATTCTGCACCCAATTCATAAATCCAAATTGTCACCGTTAACTATATAGTTAATCAAATTTAAATTCTAAAAATTTAAATTTGTAATCCTATAGCCATATTAAAAATTTAGGGACACTTGTAAATTAAATTTATCTTTAAATTTAATTTACCTACTCCAGTCTAATAAAATATTAGACAAGTGGCTATATTTTATCTCTTAAATTTCCGGGTTATTACATTCTCTCCCCCTTATATAAATTCGTCCTCGAATTTACATGTACTTACTTTTCACTTATAATTCAAACTTCACTTATACTTAATCTCATTTCATGCTTCGGAAAGCATAGCACCATCTTGACTGGCATTCTCAATCATATTCTCTCTTTCTCACTGTTGTTCATATCATCTGTTTAAACTTCCGTTTATCAAACAGATTGTCCACTTTATATACTCCTCTTGATCCTATAAATTGTATATAATACCCTTTTACTCCTTAGCTTAGCGTCCCACAACGCATTCCAAGGACTAATCTCTAATCTTTCTTGCTAAGCGATCCAAGTAGGTAAGTATAAGTTAACACCATTTAACTTACTCCATGGTTATCATAAAACTAGGTTACCTTCGCTAGCTTTCGATAACTCCTCTTTTAATATACCACCTTTGTCATACATACTCATTTATTTTATTTTTCTTTCTTTTCTTTTCTTTTCAATCTTAGTTGTTTGTTTATGACTCATCTTATTATTGAGATGACTTTTAGTATGTTTTATGATTACTTTTTCATAAACTAACTACTTCTCTTTGACATTCCTTGCAATTCCATACCTTGTATAGAATGTCCTTTATTTTCTTCCTCAATCTATAGTAACTTCTTGTTACAGATTGGGTAACTGATCTTCTCTCTAGTCGAAATGTGGTTGTATAAGTATGGGTGTGGTTATAATCTAACTATCTCACTATGAAACACCTTCTATCTTACTCCACATACATATCATCCTTGTTCACAGCTAACAGTTTTCATAACTGTACTGTAGCTGTTACTATCGCGTTTAATTAACTGACTATCAACTGTAGCTCCATTTTCAAAACATTTTACATTTAAACAAAATGTTTATTAAGTAAGTTTCCACTTTTAGTCGGCGATGCTTTACGCATTTCTGGCCCGACAGTCAAAATACATGCACACTACATGTACATTCCGTTACCAGTCAGCCTAGACTTCACAGTCATAAGGCACGGTTCTCGGAATTTATCTTTTGAAATTACTGTCTCAATACAGTTTTCAAACTCATTTTGTATACATACATGGAGCTTATGTTCATAATTCCAAGTTAATTAAAGTTTACACTTATTATCATGATCACTTGCGCTTTTGGCTCACTGCCAAAATTCACGCAAGTTTCACAACATCACCTTCATCTTTGAGCATCATATTCCTCTTCGTTCATCGATCGCAACGGTTAAAACTTAGAAAACCATCCTGGGATTATCATATCCCAATATCAAACCGATCTAACGGTTCGATCACTAGTTACTGAGGTTTTACTAGACTTTGTTAGTTTCCAGATAACATCTGAAACTTACTCCTTTAGTTCTTTATCTCTTTCTTACATTGATAACATTTCCATCTTATGTTAATCCAAGGTTTATTATACTATTTAAGTATATTATTTATTCATTAAATAATTAATAATTATTTATCAATGAATATTTTATTTGACATGACATCTCAAAGTTTGTTAGTCGTTAGCATAATCAACGACTCTCTTTATTCAAGTCAGAACTAGTAGTGTAACTACTTGGTTCTGAGAATTACTTTCCTTTTCATCATCTTTCTTTTAATTAATTATTTCGTTGTTGTTTATTCGTTAAGTGTTGAGGTTTACTCCTCTCAGACTTATAAGTTTTGGTTCATCTAACCACTCCTTTGGATTCAAGAGATATGTCTATTAGTGACATCTGCTCTGTCTGTAAGACCAATCTCATATCCACTTTAATTAAACACACACGTATGACTCTGTTCACCGATAGTTACTTGAAGTCAAACTAACCGAGTTGTGTTTAATTAGATCCTACTCTCTATTATCTTAATCGCAGTTATCTTCTATTATCTACTCTAGAACTTCTATTTATCATAAAAGTCCATCAATAGACTTATCTCTTAGTCTATCTTAGAGTAAGAATGTAAATTCTCACTTCCTACTCTTCTCAATCCTTAGTAATTTTTGATGTTTCGGAATGAAACATTAGAATCCAGATCTTTATTGTTTATTATGAACAATAAAAATCACAACATCTTATCTTCGCTATCTTGTATCCTACCTTGACTTTATTACAGAGTTTTCGTTCAAATACGCTTATATTTTAAAACAAATACAGTTTGTTTTATAAACAAATGGTTTCTCAAACCAATCATTTCAAACATATGTGCATATACACATATTCACCCACATATACAAGTATATGTGTGTACCAGCTGGATTTTCTTTAAATTTATCTTTTCAAAACTGTGAATCTAACAATTCACATTTTAAAACTTTTGTACAATTGTGGCTCAGGGTGATGATATCTCTCATCCCCAAAGAGTTGCTATACAATCTACTTTTTCTTTGATGCATGTCATAACAAAAATTATTTTGTATAGGTATATGGAATTCAAGTATTCCTTTTTCTATAGTGATTGTTGCAATGTGCATTCATGATGCATCTGAGCACAATAATACATTCTTTTTAAAAATAAAACTATATACTCACTCTGTAAGCTTCTTTCAAACTACTGCTCCGTAACATTTCAAGTTTCTTAATCCTAATACTTTATCCTCACATTAGGACTACTATTGCTTCACATCATTTGGTGGAGTATCAATAGTTATTGATTTTTCATTTAAGGATATACACTTTTAACATCCCTAACTTATCAATTCTCATTTATCATTTAACTTTTAATGTTTACTTATATGTGTATTTCTTTTTGTTTAAGGATACAATTTATATCTATAGTTTATGTTTTCTAATTCTAACGCGAATATTGAAAACATATAAACAGACTAACTTAAACATTAAACACATAACTAAATATTACCTGACGATGATCGCGAAGACGAAAATGCCTCACGAATCATCGGGCCTTTACCTCGCCCTCCGCGGAATTTCAGTTTTCCCTTATCCTTTCCCCCTCGCGAAACAAAATAGGGGTTGTAGTGCCTCGCGGGTCCAGAGTTTCCTACCCTAGGAAATGTAGCAGTAGATTCTTCAGGTTTGGTGTAATAGTACGGCTGGAGGGGTACATCGTTCCTCCTCAACTTACTCTCTATCTGCTTCGCACGGCCAACCAGATATGCTACAGAATCAGACTTTACCGCCATGAGTTCCTCGAACTCAGGCCCCAAACCTTTGACGTATCTACTTGCAACTTCCTCACCATCACGAACTAACTCATGTACTTCTTCGCATAAACGCATAAACTCAACAGTATATGCCTCTACATTCAAATCTTCCCTAGTATACTTGTCCATATAATTCCTCAGCCTATCCAAATTTTGGTTCTCTTGCACCTCCCACTCGCTCACGTATTCCCATGACTGATTCGGCGAGTGTCTTATTTTCTATTGAACCCTCCTTAGATGGTCCACCTCAGCTAAGAACGTTTTTACCTTAAATCCCAGATAAGTCGATGTAGCAGTCGGTTCAGACACAGAGCTATGGCTATTTCCAGTACTGTTTATGTTTTCATTCAACATTCTCTCTAATTCCTCTACTCCAATAGCATCCTCCCATATGTCCATGTCGCATGCTGATGTTGAGTCAACAGCCTCTATGGGAACAGATGTATCAGGTATAACAGGCAAACCTGGTACATTATGTGGATCAGACCCCACATGCGTATGAGCTCTACTTGGCCCAGACATACTGTAATACATGAAATTTCACCGTAAGTACCGTATGTAATAGTTGTAGAAAATCACATTTTCATATAACAGGTATCAACTATTAAACCCATATAAGCAAAACACATAACAATCAAACACAATTCAGAGAAAATTTAACTATTTTCTCGAACAAAAATTCAGAGGAAATTTTCGCTTTGTCCTGTGTTCAAACAGAACCATTCTCCTCGAACACTGGTCATCTGTTCTGACCATTCCGCACCATAATTGTAACATGTTTCCAACTTAGGAACATCTCACATGTTCCATTAGTTGTAACATGTCTCGAACACAAGAACAACTCATGTGTTCCTGATCAAAACATCAATACATACTACACACATGTATAGTTGCTATCTATAGCTGATTGTATTCAATAACTGACAACTAATCAAGACATGACTCGAATCCTATGTTGCTGCAATAGTTTACTAGGAATTCTTATGACTTCTGGTACATCTACTTAACATATATCAACAACAATACTTCAGACATTCAAGTCCTAAAACATTGCTCTGATACCACCTTTGTCACGACCCGATTTCTCCCTCGAAAATCGAGCCGAGACCGGCGCTAGGGAATGGGAATGGTTGTTCCGAAACCCGTAGCAAGCCTAAAACCTCTATAAATGTTTCGCAAATATAAATCTAGATCGTACCCCGCGTACGACCCGTTTTCGAAAAAAAACCCGTTAAAATAATTGTTTTTCCGTTTAACGTGGAAAACACATTGTGAAAATATTCATATAAGCGAGAACTTTTCGCAAATATAAATCTAGATCGTACCTCATGTACGACCCGTTTTCAGAAAACACCGTTAAAATAATTGTTTTTCCGTTTAACGTGGAAAACACATTCTGAAAATATTCATATAAGCGAAATCACGTTTTCAGAAAGGCTGGTTGAATAACCCTAGTTATTCTGACCCACGCGCATTTCTGAAAACCGGTGCGGTGATACAAGGACTTAGCTCGCATGCCTTGCCTCGCAGGCAGCCCTGTCTCAAACCGCACAACCGAACAATATGTTTAATAAAATATGTCAAACACTTTCCTTTTCAAAGCGTTATATCAAACATATTAAAAACATGCACAACAGGCACACAAACGTAAGGCCAGCTAAACTACACACAGTGTCTTTGCAGACCAAAGACACGAAGCTTGGCCCACCCGTAGGGGACACCATAAAACACCATATGCCTATTAAGTAGCCACTTATTGGAGCTAGACAAAGTCAGGTTCCTATCAGAGTATATAAACAAAGGAACCATGACGTAGCCACAGGCATATAAGACTTATATACACTATTGCAGCATCTAAGAGTTTAAAGTGTTATTTACATAACAACCCAATAATCTTCCCTGATGGAAAAAGGGTGGAAGCTTGACCAGACCCGGTAGCTAGGTACCTGAAAATGAGAAACAACAACGGAGTCAGAAATATAAATATTTCTGAGTGAGTAGATAGGTTTACAGTTAAATACCAAAATCGCGTATAGACAGAATATCGGTAAATAAAAATATTACCAGTCCTCGATCCAAATGAAACCCTAGTCCTGTTACGATATAATGGTATCATATATAATTCATATGCACAACTCTTGTTTAATAGAGTATGAGCTGTATACTTATGTATCACAGCCATCTTGACTCTATATAGGGTTGCTGGGCCGGAACTTAAATCACTGCCACCTCAGGACTTCCCAATAGGTTTAAGCCGCTATACAAGCGTCTAGCTTAAAACCTAATCTCAATATGTATGCGTCTAATATTTACCTCACATCTAGTTCATTAACACCGGTGATCACACAGTCCTATTGTTGCCCAATAGATAGCTCGTTTTAGTGGATCTTCCTTGGCTAAGTTTCATACTTAGTGCGATTTGTGGATTTAAAAACAATTGAATACTAATATTCAAAAGTAATCAAATGAACTCACAAACACTGCTAGGTCTGGAACTTAATCCTGTGGTTGTGGTCAGACTGCTCGCTAGCTGGTCGGACTAAACACACAAAGCAAACAAGATAAAATACATAAATATATGTTTCCTATAAAATTTCTAGGTCCTTAAACCCAGATCTAGGTCAAACATATAATCATTTAAACATATAGCACTTATGGTCTATTTTCTTTTAAAACGATATTACAAATTCTCGTTTTGAGAAAACGTATAATCTTCTTTCTAGAAGTTATTTTAGGTATCGCAATACCTAAAGAAAACTATTTATAGTATAGACCTAATTGTCCAAACAATTCTCGGTCATATACTAAGTATTTAACAAAATAAATTGGTAAATCTTTAAAATCGTTTAAACGTTGACTTTAACTCTTTTAAAGTCCATTATAAACGCTTAACTTTACTTTTAAAATCTCCATTTAAAAGTCTTTAGGTTTAGTGTATAAAACCTTTTCACTTTCTTCTATCACAAGTTATCATTTTAAAATATCTAACTTTAGTTTAAAAATGTTTCAGGTTTGTTCGGAAAACACCTCGGGTTTCTAGGCAAAAGCACGTCGGAATCGCCCCCGGAAAGTCCCTTGAAAGCCCAAGAAAAACGAACCCCGCCTGCACACTATGCTCTGCGTTTGCACAGCACAGTGTGCACCCGCACAATGTGAGGCCGCGCAGCATAGTGTGCGCCCGTACACTGTGCTGTGCGGTCGCACAGCTCACTGTGCATGCGCACAGCACAGCCCAGAATTTAAATTCCGTGACTTCCCGTCCGGCTTAAAATGTTCAAAAATGCTATTCTAACGTCCACAATCATGTTCAAACATTTACAAACGTCACAAAATAAATCGAAGTGTTTCACCTTTTTAGCAATTAAACCTGAACGTTTATAAATGTTCCAAAACGAATTTAAGTGTTTCACCTTATTAGTATTTTAAGCCAAACATTTACAAATGTTACGAAACAAATCTAAACTTTTCACCTTTTTAGCGATGTAAGCCAAACGATTACAAACGTTTCGAAACAAATCCAAACGTTTCGCCATTTTAGCAATTTAATCCAATCGTTTATAAACGTTACAAAACAAAACTAAACGTTTCACCTTTTTAGCGATTTTAGCTAACATTTACAAATGTTACAAAACAAATCCAAACGTTTTACCTTTTTAGCGATTTAAGCCGAACGTTTACAAACGTTACGCAACAAAACCAAATGTTTCACCTTTTTTGAGATTTAAGCCTAACGATTACAAACGTTAGGAAACAAATCCAAATGATTCACCTTTTTAGCGATTTAAGCCAAATGTAAACAAACGTTACGAAAAATCAAACGTTTCACTTTTTTAGCGATTTAAGCCAAACGTTAGCAAAGGTTACGAAACAATCCAAACGTGTCACCTTTTTAGAATTTAAGCAAAACGCTTATAAACGTTCGAAACAAATCCAAACGTTTGACCTTTTTAGCGATTTTAAGCCAAAAGTTTACAAATGTTATGAAACAAAAGCAAACGTTTCAACTTTTTAGCGATTTAAGGCAAACGTTTACAAACGTTACGAAACAAATCCAAACGTGTCACCTTTTTAGAAATTTAAGCCAAACGTTTACAAACATTATGAAACAAATCCAAACGTTTCACCTTTTTAGCGATTAAATCAAAACGTTTAAAAACGTTACGAAACAAATACAAACGTTTCACATTTTTAGCGATTTAAGCCGAACATTTACAAACGCTACGAAACAAAACCAAATGTTTTTAACGTTGCGAAATAAATCCAAACGTTTCACTTTTTAGCAATTTAATCCAAACGTTTACAAACGTTACGAAATAAATCATAGCGTTTCACCTTTTTAGCAATTTAAGCCAAACTTTTACAAACGTTATGAAATTTCAAACGTTTCCCTTTTTAGCGATTTAAGCCAAACATTTACAAACCATAGAAAACAAATCCAAACGTTTCCCCTTTTTAGCGATTTAAGCCAAACGATTACAAACGTTTCGAAACAAATCCAAACGTTTCGCCATTTTAGCAATTTAAGCCAAACGTTTACAAATGTTACGAAACAAATCCAAACGTTTCACCTTTTTAGCGATTTAAGCCAAACATTTACAAACGTTACGAAAAAAAACCAAACGTTTAAAACGTTACGAAACAAATCCAAACGTTTCACATTTTTAGCGATTTTAAGCCAAACCCTTACAAACGTTACAAAACAAATCCAAACGTTTCACATTTTTAGCGATTTTAAGCCAAACGTTTACAAAGGTTACGAAACAAATTCAAACGTTTCACCTTTTTAGCAGTGTAAGCCGAACGTTTACAAATGTTACGATACAAATCCAAGCGTTTCACCTTTTTAGCAATTTAAGCCAAACGTTTACAAACGTTACGAAACAAATCCAAGCGTTTCACCTTTTTAGCAATTTAAGCCAAACATTTACAACCGTTCCGAAAAAAATCCAAACGTTTCGCCGTTTTAGCGATTTTAGCCGAACGTTTACAAACGTTACGAAACAAAACCAAACGTTTCACCTTTTTAGCAATTTAAGCCAAACGTTTAAAAATGTTACGAAAGAAATCCAAGTGTTTCAACCTTTTTACCATTTTAGCAACTTAAGCCAAACCTTTACAAACGTTACGAAACAAATTCAACCTTTTCACCTTTTCAGCAACTTGAGCCAAACGTTTACAAACGTTATGAAACAAATCCAAGTGTTTCACCTTTTTTGCAATTTAAACCAAACTATTAAAACGTTAGGAAATAAATCCAAATGTTTCATATATTTAGCAATTTAATCCAATCATTTACAAATGTTACAAAACAAAACTAAATGTTTCACCTTTTTAGCGATTTAAGCTGAACGTTTACAAATGTTACAAAACAAATCAAAACGTTATACCTTTTTAGCGATTTAAGCCGAACGTTTACAAGCGTTATGCAACAAAACCAAATGTTTCAACTTTTTTGAGATTTAAGCCTAACGTTTACAAAAGTTAGGAAACAAATCCAAATGATTCACCTTTTTAGCGATTTAAGCCAAATGTAAACAAACGTTACGAAACAAATCAAACGTTTCACTTTTTTAGCGATTTAAGCCAAACGTTAGCAAAGGTTACGAAACAATCCAAACGTGTCACCTTTTTAGAATTTAAGCAAAAAGTTTATAAACGTTCGAAATAAATCCAAACGTTTGACCTTTTTAGCGATTTAAGCCAAACGTTTACAAATGTTATGAAACAAAAGCAAACGTTTCACCTTTTTAGCGATTTAAGTCAAACGTTTACAAACGTTACGAAACAAATCCAAACGTGTCACCTTTTTAGCAATTTAAGCCAAACGTTAACAAACATTACGAAACAAATCCAGACGTTTCACCTTTTTAGCGATTAAATCCAAACGTTTAAAAACGTTACGAAACAAATACAAACGTTTCACATTTTTAGCGATTTAAGCCGAACATTTACAAACGCTACGAAACAAAACCAAATGTTATTAACATTACGAAATAAATCCAAACGTTTCCCCTTTTTAGCAATATAATCCAAACGTTTACAAACGTTACGAAATAAATCAAAGCGTTTCACCTTTTTAGCAATTTAATCTAAACGTTTACTAACGTTACGAAATTTCAAACGTTTCACCTTTTTAGCGATTTAAGCCAAATGTTTACAAACGTTACAAAATAAAACCAAAGGTTTAAAACGTTATGAAACAAATCCAAATGTTTCACATTTTTAGCGATTATAAGCCAAACCCTTACAAATGTTACAAAACAAATCGAAACGTTCCACATTTTTAGCGATTTTAAGCCAAACGTTTACAAAGGTTACGAAACAAATTCAAACGTTTCACCTTTTTAGCAATGTAAGCCGAACGTTTACAAACGTTACGATACAAATCCAAGTGTTTCACCTTTTTAGCAATTTAAGCCAAACGTTTACAAACGTTACGAAACAAATCCAAGCATTTTACCTTTTTAGCAATTTCAGCCAAACATTTACAACCGTTCCGAAAAAAATCCAAACGTTTCGCCGTTTTAGCTATTTTAGCCGAACGTTTACAAATGTTATGAAACAAAACCAAACGTTTCACCTTTTTAGGAATTCAAGCCAAACGTTCAAAAACGTTACGAAACAAATCCAAGCGTTTCACCTTTTTAGCAATTTAAGCCAAACGTTTACAAATGTTACAAAACAAATCCCACCATTTCATCATTTTAGAAACTTAAGCCAAAACTTTTACAAACGTTACGAAACAAATTCAACCTTTTCACCTTTTCAGCGATTTAAGCCAAACGTTTAAAAACATTACAAAACAAATCCAAGCATTTCAAATTTTATAAATATTAGCCAAACATTTACAAACGTTATGAAACAAATCCAAGCGTTTCACCTTTTTTGCAATTTAAACCAAACTATTAAAACGTTACGAAATAAATCCAAACGTTTCATATTTTTAGCAATTTAATCCAATCGTTTACAAACGTTACAAAACAAAACTAAACGTTTCAACTCTTTAGCGATTTAAGCTGAACGTTTACAAATGTTACAAAACAAATCCAAACGTTTTACCTTTTTAGCGATTTAAGCCGAACGTTTACAAACGTTACGCAACAAAACCAAATGTTTCACCTTTTTTGAGATTTAAGCCTAACGTTTACAAACGTTAGGAAACAAATCCAAATGATTCACCTTTTTAGCGATTTAAGCCAAATGTAAACAAACGTTACGAAACAAATCAAACGTTTCACTTTTTTAGCGATTTAAGCCAAACGTTAGCAAAGGTTACGAAACAATCCAAACGTGTCACCTTTTTAGAATTTAAGCAAAACGTTTATAAACGTTCGAAACAAATCCAAACGTTTGACCTTTTTAGCGATTTAAGCCAAACGTTTACAAATGTTATGAAACAAAAGCAAACGTTTCACCTTTTTAGCGATTTAAGTCAAACGTTTACAAACGTTACGAAACAAATCCAAACGTGTCACCTTTTTAGCAATATAAGCCAAACGTTTACAAACATTACGAAACAAATCCAAACGTTTCCCCTTTTTAGCGATTAAATCCAAACGTTTAAAAACGTTACGAAACAAATACAAACGTTTCACATTTTTAGAGATTTAAGCCGAACATTTACAAACGCTACGAAAAAAAACCAAATCTTTTTAACGTTACGAAATTAATCCAAACGTTTCCCCTTTTTAGCAATTTAATCCAAACGTTTACAAACTTTACGAAATAAATCAAAGCGTTTCACCTTTTTAGCAATTTAAGCCAAACGTTTACAAACGTTACGAAATTTCAAACGTTTCACCTTTTTAGCGATTTAAGCCAAACATTTACAAACGTTACAAAACAAATCCAAACGTTTCGCCTTTTTAGCGATTTAAGCCAAACGATTCGAAACAAGTCCAAACGTTTCGCCTTTTTAGCAAATTAAGCCAAACGTTTACAAATGTTACGAAACAAATCCAAACGTTTCCTCTTTTTAGCGATTTAAGCCAAACGTTTACAAACTTTACGAAACAAAACGAAACGTTTAAAACGTTACGAAACAAATCCAAACCTTTCACATTTTTAGCGATTTTAAGCCAAACCCTTACAAACGTTACGAAACAAATCCAAACGTTTCACATTTTTAGCGATTTTAATCCAAACCCTTAGAAACGTTATGAAACTAAGCCAAGCGTTTCATCTTTTTAGAAATTTAAGCCAAACATTTACAAACGTCACAAAATAAATCCAAGTGTTTCACCTTTTTAGCAATTAAACCTGAACGTTTATAAATGATCCAAAACAAATTTAAGTGTTTCTCCTTATTAGTATTTTAAGCCAAACATTTACAAATGTTACGACACAAATCTAAACGTTTCACCTATTTAGCGATTTAAGCCAAACGATTACAAATGTTTTGAAACAAATCCAAACTTTTCACCGTTTTAGTGATTTAAGCCAAATATTTACAAATGTTACCAAACAAATCCAATTTCACCATTTTAGCAATTTAAGCCAAAAATTTACAAAATGTTATGAAACAAATCCAAACATTTCATATTTTTAGCAATTTAAGCCAAACGTTTACAAACGTTTCGAAACAAGTCCAAATGTTTCGCCTTTTTAGCAATTTAAGCCAAACGTTTACAAATGTTACGAAAAAAATCCAAACGTTTCCCCTTTTTAGCGATTTAAGCCAAACGTTTACAAACGTTACGACACAAAACCAAACGTTTAAAACGTTACGAAGCAAATCCAAACGTTTCACATTTTTAGCGATTTTAAGCCCCTTACAAACGTTACGAAACAAATCCAAACGTTTCACATTTTTAGCGATTTTAAGCCAAACCCTTAGAAACGTTACGAAACTAAACCAAGCGTTTCACCTTTTTAGCAATTTAAGCCAAACATTTACAAACGTCACAAAATAAATCCAAGTGTTTCACCTTTTTAACAATTAAACCTGAAAGTTTATAAACGTTCCAAAACAAATTTAAGTGTTTCACCTTATTAATATTTTAAGCAAAACATTTACAAATGTTACGAAACAAATCTAAACGTTTCACCTTTTTAGCGATGTAAGCCAAACGATTATAAACGTTTCGAAATAAACCCAAATATTTCGCCTTTTTAGCAATTTAAGCCAAACGTTTACAAATGTTACGAAACAAATCCAAACGTTTCACCTTTTTAGCGATTTAAGCCAAACGTTTACAGACATTACGAAACAAAACCAAACGTTTAAAACGTTACGAAACAAATCCAAACGTTTCACATTTTCAGCGATTTTAAGCCAAACCCTTACAAACGTTATAAAACAAATCCAAACGTTTCATATTTTTAGCGATTTTAAGCCAAACGTTTACAAAGGTTACGAAACAAATTCAAACGTTTCACCTTTTTAGCAATGTAAGCCGAACGTTTACAAACGTTACGATACAAATCCAAGCGTTTCACCTTTTTAGCAATTTAAGCCAAACGTTTACAAACGTTACGAAACAAATTCAAGCGTTTCACCTTTTTAGCAATTTAAGCCAAACATTTACAACCGTTCCGAAAAAAATCCAAACGCTTCGCCGTTTTAGCGATTTTAGCCGAACGTTTACAAACGTTACGAAACAAAACTAAACGTTTCCCCTTTTTAGCAGTTTAAGCCAAACGTTTAAAAACGTTACGAAACAAATCCAAGCGTTTCACCTTTTTAGAAATTTAAGCAAAACGTTTACAAATGTTACGAAACAAATCCCACCATTTCACCATTTTGCAGTATTAGCCAAACATTTGCAAACGTTATGAAACAAATCCAAGCGTTTCACCTTTTTTGCAAATGAAACCAAACTATTAAAACGTTACGAAATAAATCCAAACGGTTCATATTTTTAGCAATTTAATCCAATCGCTTACAAACGTTACAAAACAAAACTAAACGTTTCACCTCTTTAGCGATTTAAGTTGAACGTTTACAAATGTTACAAAACAAATCCAAACGTTTTACCTTTTTAGCGATTTAAGCCGAACGTTTACAAACGTTACGCAACAAAACCAAATGTTTCACCTTTTTTGAGATTTAAGCTTAACGTTTACAAACGTTAGGAAACAAATCCAAATGACTCAACTTTTTAGCGATTTAAGCCAAATATAAACAAACGTTATGAAACAAATCAAACGTTTCACTTTTTTAGCGATTTAAGCCAAACGTTAGCAAAGATTACGAAACAATCCAAACGTGTCACCTTTTTAGAATTTAAGCAAAACGTTTATAAACGTTCGAAACAAATCCAAATGTTTCACCATTTTTGCAATTTAAACCAAACTATTAAAACGTTACGAAATAAATCCAAACATTTCATATTTTTAGCAATTAAATCCAATCGTTTACAAACGTTACAAAACAAAACTAGACGTTTCACCTTTTTAGCGATTTAAGCTGAACGTTTACAAATGTTACAAAACAAATCAAAACGTTTTACCTTTTTAGCGATTTAAACCGAACGTTTACAAACGTTACGCAACAAAACCAAATGGTTCACCTTTTTTGAGATTTAATCCTAACGTTTACAAACGTTAGGAAACAAATCCAAATGATTCACCTTTTTAGCGATATAAGCCAAATATAAACAAACGTTACGAAACAAATCAAACGTTCCACTTTTTTAGTGATTTAAGCCAAACGTTAGCAAAGGTTACGAAACAATCCAAACGTGTCACCTTTTTAGAATTTAAGCAAAACGTTTATAAACATTCGAAACAAATCCAAACGTTTCACCTTTTTTGCAATTTAACCCAAACTATTAAAACGTTACGAAATAAATCCAAACGTTTCATATTTTTAGCAATTTAATCCAATCGTTTATAAACGTTACAAAACAAAACTAAACGTTTCACCTTTTTAGCGATTTAAGCTAACATTTACAAATGTTACAAAACAAATCCAAACGTTTTACCTTTTTAGCGATTTAAGCCGAACGTTTACAAACGTTACGCAACAAAACCAAATGTTTCACCTTTTTTGAGATTTAAGCCTAACGATTACAAACGTTAGGAAACAAATCCAAATGATTCACCTTTTTAGCGATTTAAGCCAAATGTAAACAAACGTTACGAAACAAACAAACGTTTCACTTTTTTAGCGATTTAAGCCAAACATTAGCAAAGGTTACGAAACAATCCAAACGTGTCACCTTTTTAGAATTTAAGCAAAACGCTTATAAACGTTCGAAACAAATCCAAACGTTTGACCTTTTTAGCGATTTAAGCCAAAAGTTTACAAATGTTATGAAACAAAAGCAAACGTTTCAACTTTCTAGCGATTTAAGGCAAACGTTTACAAACGTTACGAAACAAATCCAAACGTGTCACCTTTTTAGCAATTTATGCCAAACGTTTACAAACATTATGAAACAAATCCAAACGTTTCACCTTTTTAGCGATTAAATCAAAACGTTTAAAAACGTTACGAAACAAATACAAACGTTTCACATTTTTAGCGATTTAAGTTGAACATTTACAAACGCTACGAAACAAAACCAAATGTTTTTAACGTTGCGAAATAAATCCAAACGTTTCCTTTTTTAGCAATTTAATCCAAACGTTTACAAACGTTACGAAATAAATCATAGCGTTTCACCTTTTTAGCAATTTAAGCCAAACTTTTACAAACGTTATGAAATTTCAAACGTTTCCCTTTTTAGCGATTTAAGCCAAACATTTACAAACCTTAGAAAACAAATCCAAACGTTTCCCCTTTTTAGCGATTTAAGCCAAACGATTACAAACGTTTCGAAACAAATCCAAACGTTTCGCCATTTTAGCAATTTAAGCCAAACGTTTACAAATGTTACGAAACAAATCCAAACGTTTCACCTTTTTAGCGATTTAAGCCAAACATTTACAAACGTTACGAAACAAAACCAAACGTTTAAAACGTTACGAAACAAATCCAAACGTTTCACATTTTTAGCGATTTTAAGCCAAACCCTTACAAACGTTACAAAACAAATCCAAACGTTTCATATTTTTAGCGATTTTAAGCCAAACGTTTACAAAGGTTACGAAACAAATTCAAACGTTTCACCTTTTTAGCAGTGTAAGCCGAACGTTTACAAATGTTACGATACAAATCCAAGCGTTTCACCTTTTTAGCAATTTAAGCCAAACGTTTACAAACGTTTCGAAACAAATCCAAGCGTTTCACCTTTTTAGCAATTTAAGCCAAACATTTACAACCGTTCCGAAAAAAAATCCAAACGTTTCGCCGTTTTAGCGATTTTAGCCGAACGTTTACAAACGTTACGAAACAAAACCAAACGTCTCACCTTTTTAGCAATTTAAGCCAAACGTTTAAAAACGTTACGAAAGAAATCCAAGTGTTTCAACCTTTTTACAATTTTAGCAACTTAAGCCAAACCTTTACAAACGTTACGAAACAAATTCAACCTTTTCACCTTTTCAGCAATTTAAGCCAAACGTTTACAAACGTTATGAAACAAATCCAAGTGTTTCACCTTTTTTGCAATTTAAACCAAACTATTAAAACGTTAGGAAATAAATCCAAATGTTTCATATATTTAGCAATTTAATCCAATCGTTTACAAATGTTACAAAACAAAACTAAATGTTTCACCTTTTTAGCGATTTAAGCTGAACGTTTACAAATGTTACAAAACAAATCAAAACGTTATACCTTTTTAGCGATTTAAGCCGAACGTTTACAGGCGTTATGCAACAAAACCAAATGTTTCAACTTTTTTGAGATTTAAGCCTAACGTTTACAAAAGTTAGAAATGATTCACCTTTTTAGCGATTTAAGCCAAATGTAAACAAACGTTACGAAACAAATCAAACGTTTCACTTTTTTAGCGATTTAAGCCAAACGTTAGCAAAGGTTACGAAACAATCCAAACGTGTCACCTTTTTAGAATTTAAGCAAAACGTTTATAAACGTTCGAAACAAATCCAAATGTTTGACCTTTTTAGCGATTTAAGCCAAACGTTTACAAATGTTATGAAACAAAAGCAAACGTTTCACCTTTTTAGCGATATAAGTCAAACGTTTACAAACGTTACGAAACAAATCCAAACGTGTCACCTTTTTAGCAATTTAAGCCAAACGTTAACAAACATTACGAAACAAATCCAAATGTTTCACCTTTTTAGCGATTAAATCCAAACGTTTAAAAACGTTACGAAACAAATACAAACGTTTCACATTTTTAGCGATTTAAGCCGAACATTTACAAACGCTACGAAACAAAACCAAATGTTATTAACGTTACGAAATAAATCCAAACGTTTCCCCTTTTTAGCAATATAACCCAAACGTTTACAAACGTTACGAAATAAATCAAAGCGTTTCACCTTTTTAGCAATTTAATCCAAACGTTTACTAACGTTACGAAATTTCAAACGTTTCACCTTTTTAGCGATTTAAGCCAAATGTTTACAAACGTTACAAAATAAAACAAAAGGTTTAAAACGTTATGAAACAAATCCAAATGTTTCACATTTTTAGCGATTTTAAGCCAAACCCTTACAAATGTTACAAAACAAATCGAAACGTTCCACATTTTTAGCGATTTTAAGCCAAACGTTTACAAAGGTTACGAAACAAATTCAAACGTTTCACCTTTTTAGCAATGTAAGCCGAACGTTTACAAACGTTACGATACAAATCCAAGTGTTTCACCTTTTTAGCAATTTAAGCCAAACGTTTACAAACGTTACGAAACAAATCCAAGCATTTTACCTTTTTAGCAATTTCAGCCAAACATTTACAACCGTTCCGAAAAAAATCCAAACGTTTCGCCGTTTTAGCTATTTTAGCCGAACGTTTACAAATGTTACGAAACAAAACCAAACGTTTCACCTTTTTAGGAATTCAAGCCAAACGTTTAAAAACGTTACGAAACAAATCCAAGCGTTTCACCTTTTTAGCAATTTAAGCCAAACGTTTACAAATGTTACAAAACAAATCCCACCATTTCATCATTTTAGAAACTTAAGCCAAAACTTTTACAAACGTTACGAAACAAATTCAACCTTTTCACCTTTTCAGCGATTTAAGCCAAACGTTTAAAAACATTACAAAACAAATCCAAGCATTTCAAATTTTATAAATATTAGCCAAACATTTACAAACGTTATGAAACAAATCCAAGCGTTTCACCTTTTTTGCAATTTAAACCAAACTATTAAAACGTTACGAAATAAATCCAAAAGTTTCATATTTTTAGCAATTTAATCCAATCGTTTACAAACGTTACAAAACAAAACTAAACGTTTCAAATTTTTAGCGATTTAAGCTGAACGTTTACAAATGTTACAAAACAAATCCAAATATTTTACCTTTTTAGCGATTTAAGCCGAACGTTTACAAACGTTACGCAACAAAACCAAATGTTTCACCTTTTTTGAGATTTAAGCCTAACGTTTACAAACGTTAGGAAACAAATCCAAATGATTCACCTTTTTAGCGATTTAAGCCAAATGTAAACAAACATTACGAAACAAATCAAACGTTTCACTTTTTTAGCGATTTAAGCCAAACGTTAGCAAAGGTTACGAAACAATCCAAACGTGTCACCTTTTTAGAATTTAAGCAAAACGTTTATAAACGTTCGAAACAAATCCAAACGTTTGACCTTTTTAGCGATTTAAGCCAAACGTTTACAAATGTTATGAAACAAAAGCAAACGTTTCACCTTTTTAGCGATTTAAGTCAAACGTTTACAAACATTACGAAACAAATCCAAACGTTTCCCCTTTTTAGCGATTAAATCCAAACGTTTAAAAACGTTACGAAACAAATACAAACGTTTCACATTTTTAGAGATTTAAGCCGAACATTTACAAACGCTACGAAACAAAACCAAATCTTTTTAACGTTACTAAATTAATCCAAACGTTTCCCCTTTTTAGCAATTTAATCCAAACGTTTACAAACTTTACGAAATAAATCAAAGCGTTTCACCTTTTTAGCAATTTAAGCCAAACGTTTACCTTTTTAGCGATTTAAGCCAAACATTTACAAACGTTACAAAACAAATCCAAACGTTTCGCCTTTTTAGCGATTTAAGCCAAACGATTCGAAACAAGTCCAAACGTTTCGCCTTTTTAGCAAATTAAGCCAAACGTTTACAAATGTTACGAAACAAATCCAAACGTTTCCTCTATTTAGCGATTTAAGCCAAACGTTTACAAACTTTACGAAACAAAACGAAACGTTTAAAACGTTACGAAACAAATCCAAACCTTTCACATTTTTAGCGATTTTAAGCCAAACCCTTACAAACGTTACCAAACAAATCCAAACGTTTCATATTTTTAGCGATTTTAATCCAAACCCTTAGAAACGTTATGAAACTAAGCCAAGCGTTTCATCTTTTTAGAAATTTAAGCCAAACATTTACAAACGTCACAAAATAAATCCAAGTGTTTCACCTTTTTAGCAATTAAACCTGAACGTTTATAAATGTTCAAAAACAAATTTAAGTGTTTCTCCTTATTAGTATTTTAAGCCAAACATTTACAAATGTTGCGACACAAATCTAAACGTTTCACCTATTTAGCGATTTAAGCCAAACGATTACAAATGTTTTGAAACAAATCCAAACTTTTCACCGTTTTAGTGATTTAAGCCAAACATTTACAAATGTTACGAAACAAATCCAATTTCACCATTTTAGCAATTTAAGCCAAAAATTTACAAAATGTTATGAAACAAATCCAAACATTTCATATTTTTAGCAATTTAAGCCAAACGTTTACAAACGTTTCGAAACAAGTCCAAATGTTTCGCCTTTTTAGCAATTTAAGCCAAACGTTTACAAATGTTACGAAAAAAATCCAAACGTTTCCCCTTTTTAGCGATTTAAGCCAAACGTTTACAAACGTTACGAAACAAAACCAAACGTTTAAAACGTTACGAAGCAAATCCAAACGTTTCACATTTTTAGCGATTTTAAGCCAAAACCTTAGAAACGTTACGAAACAAATCCAAACGTTTCACATTTTTAGCGATTTTAAGCCAAACCCTTACAAACGTTACGAAACTAAACCAAGCGTTTCACCTTTTTAGCAATTTAAGCCAAACATTTACAAACGTCACAAAATAAATCCAAGTGTTTCACCTTTTTAGCAATTAAACCTGAAAGTTTATAAACGTTCCAAAACAAATTTAAGTGTTTCACCTTATTAATATTTTAAGCCAAACATTTACAAATGTTACGAAATAAATCTAAACGTTTCACCTTTTTAGCGATGTAAGCCAAACGATTATAAACGTTTCGAAACAAATCCAAATAATTCGCCTTTTTAGCAATTTAAGCCAAACGTTTACAAATGTTACGAAACAAATCCAAAACGTTTCGCCTTTTTAGCGATTTAAGCCAAACGTTTACAAACATTACGAAACAAAATCAAACGTTTAAAACGTTACGAAACAAATCCAAACGTTTCACATTTTCAACGATTTTAAGCCAAACCCTTACAAACGTTACAAAACAAATCCAAACGTTTCATATTTTTAGCGATTTTAAGCCAAACGTTTACAAAGGTTACGAAACAAATTCAAACGTTTCACCTTTTTAGCAATGTAAGCCGAACGTTTACAAACGTTACGATACAAATCCAAGCGTTTCACCTTTTTAGCAATTTAAGCCAAACGTTTACAAACGTTACGAAACAAATTCAAGCGTTTCACCTTTTTAGCAATATAAGCCAAACATTTACAACCGTTCCGGAAAAAATCCAAACGCTTCGCCGTTTTAGCGATTTTAGCCGAATGTTTACAAACGTTACGAAACAAAACTAAACGTTTCCCCTTTTTAGCAGTTTAAGCCAAACGTTTAAAAACGTTATGAAACAAATCCAAGCGTTTCACCTTTTTAGCAATTTAAGCCAAACGTTTACAAATGTTACGAAACAAATCCCACAATTTCACCATTTTGCAATATTAGCCAAACATTTACAAACGTTATGAAACAAATCCAAGCGTTTCACCTTTTTTGCAAATGAAACCAAACTATTAAAACGTTACGAAATAAATCCAAACGTTTCATATTTTTAGCAATTTAATCCAATCGGTTACAAACGTTACAAAACAAAACTAAACGTTTCACCTCTTTAGCGATTTAAGTTGAACGTTTACAAATGTTACAAAACAAATCCAAACGTTTTACCTTTTTAGCGATTTAAGCCGAACGTTTACAAACGTTACGCAACAAAACCAAATGTTTCACCTTTTTTGAGATTTAAGCCTAACGTTTACAAACGTTAGGAAACAAATCCAAATGACTCACCTTTTTAGCGATTTAAGCCAAATATAAACAAACGTTATGAAACAAATCAAACGTTTCACTTTTTTAGCGATTTAAGCCAAACGTTAGCAAAGATTACGAAACAATCCAAACGTGTCACCTTTTTAGAATTTAAGCAAAACGTTTATAAACGTTCGAAACAAATCCAAATGTTTCACCTTTTTTGCAATTTAAACCAAACTATTAAAACGTTACGAAATAAATCCAAACATTTCATATTTTTAGCAATTTAATCCAATCGTTTACAAACGTTACAAAACAAAACTAGACGTTTCACCTTTTTAGCGATTTAAGTTGAACGTTTACAAATGTTTCAAAACAAATCCAAACGTTTTACCTTTTTAGCGATTTAAGCAGAACGTTTACAAATGTTACAAAACAAATCAAAACGTTTTACCTTTTTAGCGATTTAAGCCGAACGTTTACAAACGTTACGCAACAAAACCAAATGTTTCACCTTTTTTGAGATTTAATCCTAACGTTTACAAACGTTAGGAAACAAATCCAAATGATTCACCTTTTTAGCGATATAAGCCAAATATAAACAAACGTTACGAAACAAATCAAACGTTCAACTTTTTTAGTGATTTAAGCAAAACGTTAGCAAAGGTTACGAAACAATCCAAACGTGTCACCTTTTTAGAATTTAAGCAAAACGTTTATAAACGTTCGAAACAAATCTAAACGTTTCACCTTTTTTGCAATTTAACCCAAACTATTAAAACGTTACGAAATAAATCCAAACGTTTCATATTTTTAGCAATTTAATCCAATCGTTTATAAAGGTTACAAAACAAAACTAAACGTTTCACCTTTTTAGCGATTTAAGCTAACATTTACAAATGTTACAAAACAAATCCAAACGTTTTACCTTTTTAGCGATTTAAGCCGAACGTTTACAAACGTTACGCAACAAAACCAAATGTTTCACCTTTTTTGAGATTTAAGCCTAACGATTACAAACGTTAGGAAATAAATCCAAATGATTCACCTTTTTAGCGATTTAAGCCAAATGTAAACAAACGTTACGAAACAAATCAAACGTTTCACTTTTTTAGCGATTTAAGCCAAACGTTAGCAAAGGTTACGAAACAATCCAAACGTGTTACCTTTTTAGAATTTAAGCAAAACGCATATAAACGTTCGAAACAAATCCAAACGTTTGACCTTTTTAGCGATTTAAGCCAAAAGTTTACAAATGTTATGAAACAAAAGCAAACGTTTCAACTTTTTAGCGATTTAAGGCAAACGTTTACAAACGTTACGAAACAAATCCAAACGTGTCACCTTTTTAGCAATTTAAGCCAAGCGTTTACAAACATTACGAAACAAATCCAAACGTTTCCCCTTTTTAGCGATTAAATCCAAACGTTTAAAAACGTTACGAAACAAATACAAACGTTTCACATTTTTAGAGATTTAAGCCGAACATTTACAAACGCTACGAAACAAAACCAAATCTTTTTAACGTTACTAAATTAATCCAAACGTTTCCCCTTTTTAGCAATTTAATCCAAACGTTTACAAACTTTACGAAATAAATCAAAGCGTTTCACCTTTTTAGCAATTTAAGCCAAACGTTTACCTTTTTAGCGATTTAAGCCAAACATTTACAAACGTTACAAAACAAATCCAAACGTTTCGCCTTTTTAGCGATTTAAGCCAAACGATTCGAAACAAGTCCAAACGTTTCGCCTTTTTAGCAAATTAAGCCAAACGTTTACAAATGTTACGAAACAAATCCAAACGTTTCCTCTATTTAGCGATTTAAGCCAAACGTTTACAAACTTTACGAAACAAAACGAAACGTTTAAAACGTTACGAAACAAATCCAAACCTTTCACATTTTTAGCGATTTTAAGCCAAACCCTTACAAACGTTACCAAACAAATCCAAACGTTTCATATTTTTAGCGATTTTAATCCAAACCCTTAGAAACGTTATGAAACTAAGCCAAGCGTTTCATCTTTTTTAGAAATTTAAGCCAAACATTTACAAACGTCACAAAATAAATCCAAGTGTTTCACCTTTTTAGCAATTAAACCTGAACGTTTATAAATGTTCAAAAACAAATTTAAGTGTTTCTCCTTATTAGTATTTTAAGCCAAACATTTACAAATGTTGCGACACAAATCTAAACGTTTCACCTATTTAGCGATTTAAGCCAAACGATTACAAATGTTTTGAAACAAATCCAAACTTTTCACCGTTTTAGTGATTTAAGCCAAACATTTACAAATGTTACGAAACAAATCCAATTTCACCATTTTAGCAATTTAAGCCAAAAATTTACAAAATGTTATGAAACAAATCCAAACATTTCATATTTTTAGCAATTTAAGCCAAACGTTTACAAACGTTTCGAAACAAGTCCAAATGTTTCGCCTTTTTAGCAATTTAAGCCAAACGTTTACAAATGTTACGAAAAAAATCCAAACGTTTCCCCTTTTTAGCGATTTAAGCCAAACGTTTACAAACGTTACGAAACAAAACCAAACGTTTAAAACGTTACGAAGCAAATCCAAACGTTTCACATTTTTAGCGATTTTAAGCCAAAACCTTAGAAACGTTACGAAACAAATCCAAACGTTTCACATTTTTAGCGATTTTAAGCCAAACCCTTACAAACGTTACGAAACTAAACCAAGCGTTTCACCTTTTTAGCAATTTAAGCCAAACATTTACAAACGTCACAAAATAAATCCAAGTGTTTCACCTTTTTAGCAATTAAACCTGAAAGTTTATAAACGTTCCAAAACAAATTTAAGTGTTTCACCTTATTAATATTTTAAGCCAAACATTTACAAATGTTACGAAATAAATCTAAACGTTTCACCTTTTTAGCGATGTAAGCCAAACGATTATAAACGTTTCGAAACAAATCCAAATAATTCGCCTTTTTAGCAATTTAAGCCAAACGTTTACAAATGTTACGAAACAAATCCAAAACGTTTCGCCTTTTTAGCGATTTAAGCCAAACGTTTACAAACATTACGAAACAAAATCAAACGTTTAAAACGTTACGAAACAAATCCAAACGTTTCACATTTTCAACGATTTTAAGCCAAACCCTTACAAACGTTACAAAACAAATCCAAACGTTTCATATTTTTAGCGATTTTAAGCCAAACGTTTACAAAGGTTACGAAACAAATTCAAACGTTTCACCTTTTTAGCAATGTAAGCCGAACGTTTACAAACGTTACGATACAAATCCAAGCGTTTCACCTTTTTAGCAATTTAAGCCAAACGTTTACAAACGTTACGAAACAAATTCAAGCGTTTCACCTTTTTAGCAATATAAGCCAAACATTTACAACCGTTCCGGAAAAAATCCAAACGCTTCGCCGTTTTAGCGATTTTAGCCGAATGTTTACAAACGTTACGAAACAAAACTAAACGTTTCCCCTTTTTAGCAGTTTAAGCCAAACGTTTAAAAACGTTATGAAACAAATCCAAGCGTTTCACCTTTTTAGCAATTTAAGCCAAACGTTTACAAATGTTACGAAACAAATCCCACAATTTCACCATTTTGCAATATTAGCCAAACATTTACAAACGTTATGAAACAAATCCAAGCGTTTCACCTTTTTTGCAAATGAAACCAAACTATTAAAACGTTACGAAATAAATCCAAACGTTTCATATTTTTAGCAATTTAATCCAATCGGTTACAAACGTTACAAAACAAAACTAAACGTTTCACCTCTTTAGCGATTTAAGTTGAACGTTTACAAATGTTACAAAACAAATCCAAACGTTTTACCTTTTTAGCGATTTAAGCTGAACGTTTACAAACGTTACGCAACAAAACCAAATGTTTCACCTTTTTTGAGATTTAAGCCTAACGTTTACAAACGTTAGGAAACAAATCCAAATGACTCACCTTTTTAGCGATTTAAGCCAAATATAAACAAACGTTATGAAACAAATCAAACGTTTCACTTTTTTAGCGATTTAAGCCAAACGTTAGCAAAGATTACGAAACAATCCAAACGTGTCACCTTTTTAGAATTTAAGCAAAACGTTTATAAACGTTCGAAACAAATCCAAATGTTTCACCTTTTTTGCAATTTAAACCAAACTATTAAAACGTTACGAAATAAATCCAAACATTTCATATTTTTAGCAATTTAATCCAATCGTTTACAAACGTTACAAAACAAAACTAGACGTTTCACCTTTTTAGCGATTTAAGTTGAACGTTTACAAATGTTTCAAAACAAATCCAAACGTTTTACCTTTTTAGCGATTTAAGCAGAACGTTTACAAATGTTACAAAACAAATCAAAACGTTTTACCTTTTTAGCGATTTAAGCCGAACGTTTACAAACGTTACGCAACAAAACCAAATGTTTCACCTTTTTTGAGATTTAATCCTAACGTTTACAAACGTTAGGAAACAAATCCAAATGATTCACCTTTTTAGCGATATAAGCCAAATATAAACAAACGTTACGAAACAAATCAAACGTTCAACTTTTTTAGTGATTTAAGCAAAACGTTAGCAAAGGTTACGAAACAATCCAAACGTGTCACCTTTTTAGAATTTAAGCAAAACGTTTATAAACGTTCGAAACAAATCTAAACGTTTCACCTTTTTTGCAATTTAACCCAAACTATTAAAACGTTACGAAATAAATCCAAACGTTTCATATTTTTAGCAATTTAATCCAATCGTTTATAAAGGTTACAAAACAAAACTAAACGTTTCACCTTTTTAGCGATTTAAGCTAACATTTACAAATGTTACAAAACAAATCCAAACGTTTTACCTTTTTAGCGATTTAAGCCGAACGTTTACAAACGTTACGCAACAAAACCAAATGTTTCACCTTTTTTGAGATTTAAGCCTAACGATTACAAACGTTAGGAAATAAATCCAAATGATTCACCTTTTTAGCGATTTAAGCCAAATGTAAACAAACGTTACGAAACAAATCAAACGTTTCACTTTTTTAGCGATTTAAGCCAAACGTTAGCAAAGGTTACGAAACAATCCAAACGTGTTACCTTTTTAGAATTTAAGCAAAACGCATATAAACGTTCGAAACAAATCCAAACGTTTGACCTTTTTAGCGATTTAAGCCAAAAGTTTACAAATGTTATGAAACAAAAGCAAACGTTTCAACTTTTTAGCGATTTAAGGCAAACGTTTACAAACGTTACGAAACAAATCCAAACGTGTCACCTTTTTAGCAATTTAAGCCAAGCGTTTACAAACATTATGAAACAAATCCAAACGTTTCACCTTTTTAGCGATTAAATCAAAACGTTTAAAAACGTTACGAAACAAATACAAACGTTTCACATTTTTAGCGATTTAAGCCGAACATTTACAAACGCTACGAAACAAAACCAAATGTTTTTAACGTTGCGAAATAAATCCAAACGTTTCCCTTTTTAGCAATTTAATCCAAACGTTTACAAACGTTACGAAATAAATCATAGCGTTTCACCTTTTTAGCAATTTAAGCCAAACTTTTACAAACGTTATGAAATTTCAAACGTTTCCCTTTTTAGCGATTTAAGCCAAATATTTACAAACGTTAGAAAACAAATCCAAACGTTTCCCCTTTTTAGCGATTTAAGCCAAACGATTACAAACGTTTCGAAACAAGTCCTAACGTTTCGCCTTTTTAGCAATTTAAGCCAAACGTTTACAAATATTACGAAACAAATCCAAACGTTTCCCCTTTTTAGCGATTTAATCCAAACATTTACAAACGTTACGAAACAAAACCAAACGTTTAAAACGTTACGAAAAAAATCCAAATATTTCACATTTTTAGCGATTTTAAGCCAATCCCTTACAAACGTTATGAAACAAATCCAAACGTTTCACATTTTTAGCGATTTTAAGCCAAACCCTTACAAATGTTACGAAATTAAACCAAGCGTTTCACCTTTTTAGCAATTTAAGCCAAACATTTACAAACGTCACAAAATAAATCCAAGTGTTTCACCTTTTTAGCAATTAAACCTGAACGTTTATAAACGTTCTAAAACAAATTTAAGTGTTTCACATTATTAGTATTTTAAGCCAAACATTTACAAATGTTACGAAACAAATCTAAACATTTCACCTATTTAGCGATTTAAGCCAAACGATTACAAACGTTTCGAAACAAATCCAAACTTTTCACCGTTTTAGTGATTTAAGCCAAACATTTACAAATGTTACGAAACAAATCCAATTTCACCATTTTAGCAATTTAAGCCAAACATTTACAAAATATTATGAAACAAATCCAAACGTTTCATATTTTTAGCAATTTAAGCCAAACGTTTACAAACGTTACGAAATAAATCTAAATGGTTTACCTTTTTTTGCAATTTAAGCCAAATGTTTACAAACGTTATGAAAAAAATACCAAAACTTTAAAACATTACGAAACAAATCCAGACGTTTCACATTTTTAGCGATTTAAGCCAAACGTTTACAAACGTTCCGAAACAAATCCAAGCGTTTCACCTTTTTTGCAATTTAAGCCAAATGTTTACAAACGGTTCGAAACAGATCCAAGCGTTTCACCTTTTTAGCAATTTAAGCAAAACGTTTACAAACGTTACAAAAAAATCCAAACGTTTCACCTTTTTAGCAATTTTTGCCGAACGTTTACAAACGTTACGAAACAAAACTAAACGTTTCTTCTTTTTAGCAATTTAAGCCAAACGTTTAAAAACGTTACGAAACAAATCCAAGCGTTTCACCGTTTTAGCAATTTAAGCCAAACGTTTACAACCGTTACGAAACAAATCCCACCATTTCACCATTTTAGCAACTTAAGCCAAACTTTTACAAACGTTACGAAACAAATTCAACCTTTTCACCATTTCAGTGATTAAGCCAAACGTTTACAAACATTACAAAACAAATCCAAGCATTTCTACTTTTTTGCAATTTAAGCCAAACGACCTTTTTTGGAATTTAAACCAAACTATTAAAACGTTACGAAATAAATCCAAACATTTCAAATTTTTAGCAATTTAATCCAATGGTTGACAAACGTTACAAAACAAAACGAAACGTTTCACCTATTTAGCGATTTAAGCTGAACGTTTACAAATGTTACAAAACAAATCCAAACGTTTTACCTTTTTAGCGATTTAAGCCGAACGTTTACAAACGTTACGCAACAAAACCAAATGTTTCACCTTTTTTAAGATTTAAGGCTAACGTTTACAAACGTTACGAAACAAATCCAAACGTTTCACATTTTTAGCGATTTTAAGCCAAACCCTTACAAACGTTACGAAACTAAACCAAGCGTTTCACCTTTTTAGCAATTTAAGCCAAACATTTACAAACGTCACAAAATAAATCCAAGTGTTTCACCTTTTTAACAATTAAACCTGAAAGTTTATAAACGTTCCAAAACAAATTTAAGTGTTTCACCTTATTAATATTTTAAGCAAAACATTTACAAATGTTACGAAACAAATCTAAACGTTTCACCTTTTTAGCGATGTAAGCCAAACGATTATAAACGTTTCGAAATAAACCCAAATATTTCGCCTTTTTAGCAATTTAAGCCAAACGTTTACAAATGTTACGAAACAAATCCAAACGTTTCACCTTTTTAGCGATTTAAGCCAAACGTTTACAGACATTACGAAACAAAACCAAACGTTTAAAACGTTACGAAACAAATCCAAACGTTTCACATTTTCAGCGATTTTAAGCCAAACCCTTACAAACGTTACAAAACAAATCCAAACGTTTCATATTTTTAGCGATTTTAAGCCAAACGTTTACAAAGGTTACGAAACAAATTCAAACGTTTCACCTTTTTAGCAATGTAAGCCGAACGTTTACAAACGTTACGATACAAATCCAAGCGTTTCACCTTTTTAGCAATTTAAGCCAAACGTTTACAAACGTTACGAAACAAATTCAAGCGTTTCACCTTTTTAGCAATTTAAGCCAAACATTTACAACCGTTCCGAAAAAAATCCAAACGCTTCGCCGTTTTAGCGATTTTAGCCGAACGTTTACAAACGTTACGAAACAAAACTAAACGTTTCCCCTTTTTAGCAGTTTAAGCCAAACGTTTAAAAACGTTACGAAACAAATCCAAGCGTTTCACCTTTTTAGCAATTTAAGCAAAACGTTTACAAATGTTACGAAACAAATCCCACCATTTCACCATTTTGCAGTATTAGCCAAACATTTACAAACGTTATGAAACAAATCCAAGCGTTTCACCTTTTTTGCAAATGAAACCAAACTATTAAAACGTTACGAAATAAATCCAAACGGTTCATATTTTTAGCAATTTAATCCAATCGCTTACAAACGTTACAAAACAAAACTAAACGTTTCACCTCTTTAGCGATTTAAGTTGAACGTTTACAAATGTTACAAAACAAATCCAAACGTTTTACCTTTTTAGCGATTTAAGCCGAACGTTTACAAACGTTACGCAACAAAACCAAATGTTTCACCTTTTTTGAGATTTAAGCTTAACGTTTACAAACGTTAGGAAACAAATCTAAATGACTCAACTTTTTAGCGATTTAAGCCAAATATAAACAAACGTTATGAAACAAATCAAACGTTTCACTTTTTTAGCGATTTAAGCCAAACGTTAGCAAAGATTACGAAACAATCCAAACGTGTCACCTTTTTAGAATTTAAGCAAAACGTTTATAAACGTTCGAAACAAATCCAAATGTTTCACCATTTTTGCAATTTAAACCAAACTATTAAAACGTTACGAAATAAATCCAAACATTTCATATTTTTAGCAATTAAATCCAATCGTTTACAAACGTTACAAAACAAAACTAGACGTTTCACCTTTTTAGCGATTTAAGCTGAACGTTTACAAATGTTACAAAACAAATCAAAACGTTTTACCTTTTTAGCGATTTAAACCGAACGTTTACAAACGTTACGCAACAAAACCAAATGGTTCACCTTTTTTGAGATTTAATCCTAACGTTTACAAACGTTAGGAAACAAATCCAAATGATTCACCTTTTTAGCGATATAAGCCAAATATAAACAAACGTTACGAAACAAATCAAACGTTCCACTTTTTTAGTGATTTAAGCCAAACGTTAGCAAAGGTTACGAAACAATCCAAACGTGTCACCTTTTTAGAATTTAAGCAAAACGTTTATAAACATTCGAAACAAATCCAAACGTTTCACCTTTTTTGCAATTTAACCCAAACTATTAAAACGTTACGAAATAAATCCAAACGTTTCATATTTTTAGCAATTTAATCCAATCGTTTATAAACGTTACAAAACAAAACTAAACGTTTCACCTTTTTAGCGATTTAAGCTAACATTTACAAATGTTACAAAACAAATCCAAACGTTTTACCTTTTTAGCGATTTAAGCCGAACGTTTACAAACGTTACGCAACAAAACCAAATGTTTCACCTTTTTTGAGATTTAAGCCTAACGATTACAAACGTTAGGAAACAAATCCAAATGATTCACCTTTTTAGCGATTTAAGCCAAATGTAAACAAACGTTACGAAACAAACAAACGTTTCACTTTTTTAGCGATTTAAGCCAAACATTAGCAAAGGTTACGAAACAATCCAAACGTGTCACCTTTTTAGAATTTAAGCAAAACGCTTATAAACGTTCGAAACAAATCCAAACGTTTGACCTTTTTAGCGATTTAAGCCAAAAGTTTACAAATGTTATGAAACAAAAGCAAACGTTTCAACTTTCTAGCGATTTAAGGCAAACGTTTACAAACGTTACGAAACAAATCCAAACGTGTCACCTTTTTAGCAATTTATGCCAAACGTTTACAAACATTATGAAACAAATCCAAACGTTTCACCTTTTTAGCGATTAAATCAAAACGTTTAAAAACGTTACGAAACAAATACAAACGTTTCACATTTTTAGCGATTTAAGTTGAACATTTACAAACGCTACGAAACAAAACCAAATGTTTTTAACGTTGCGAAATAAATCCAAACGTTTCCTTTTTTAGCAATTTAATCCAAACGTTTACAAACGTTACGAAATAAATCATAGCGTTTCACCTTTTTAGCAATTTAAGCCAAACTTTTACAAACGTTATGAAATTTCAAACGTTTCCCTTTTTAGCGATTTAAGCCAAACATTTACAAACCTTAGAAAACAAATCCAAACGTTTCCCCTTTTTAGCGATTTAAGCCAAACGATTACAAACGTTTCGAAACAAATCCAAACGTTTCGCCATTTTAGCAATTTAAGCCAAACGTTTACAAATGTTACGAAACAAATCCAAACGTTTCACCTTTTTAGCGATTTAAGCCAAACATTTACAAACGTTACGAAACAAAACCAAACGTTTAAAACGTTACGAAACAAATCCAAACGTTTCACATTTTTAGCGATTTTAAGCCAAACCCTTACAAACGTTACAAAACAAATCCAAACGTTTCATATTTTTAGCGATTTTAAGCCAAACGTTTACAAAGGTTACGAAACAAATTCAAACGTTTCACCTTTTTAGCAGTGTAAGCCGAACGTTTACAAATGTTACGATACAAATCCAAGCGTTTCACCTTTTTAGCAATTTAAGCCAAACGTTTACAAACGTTTCGAAACAAATCCAAGCGTTTCACCTTTTTAGCAATTTAAGCCAAACATTTACAACCGTTCCGAAAAAAATCCAAACGTTTCGCCGTTTTAGCGATTTTAGCCGAACGTTTACAAACGTTGCGAAACAAAACCAAACGTCTCACCTTTTTAGCAATTTAAGCCAAACGTTTAAAAACGTTACGAAAGAAATGCAAGTGTTTCAACCTTTTTACCATTTTAGCAACTTAAGCCAAACCTTTACAAACGTTACGAAACAAATTCAACCTTTTCACCTTTTCAGCAATTTAAGCCAAACGTTTACAAACGTTATGAAACAAATCCAAGTGTTTCACCTTTTTTGCAATTTAAACCAAACTATTAAAACGTTAGGAAATAAATCCAAATGTTTCATATATTTAGCAATTTAATCCAATCGTTTACAAATGTTACAAAACTAAACTAAATGTTTCACCTTTTTAGCGATTTAAGCTGAACGTTTACAAATGTTACAAAACAAATCAAAACGTTATACCTTTTTAGCGATTTAAGCCGAACGTTTACAGGCGTTATGCAACAAAACCAAATGTTTCAACTTTTTTGAGATTTAAGCCTAACGTTTACAAAAGTTAGAAATGATTCACCTTTTTAGCGATTTAAGCCAAATGTAAACAAACGTTACGAAACAAATCAAACGTTTCACTTTTTTAGCGATTTAAGCCAAACGTTAGAAAAGGTTACGAAACAATCCAAACGTGTCACCTTTTTAGAATTTAAGCAAAACGTTTATAAACGTTCGAAACAAATCCAAATGTTTGACCTTTTTAGCGATTTAAGCCAAACGTTTACAAATGTTATGAAACAAAAGCAAACGTTTCACCTTTTTAGCGATATAAGTCAAACGTTTACAAACGTTACGAAACAAATCCAAACGTGTCACCTTTTTAGCAATTTAAGCCAAACGTTAACAAACATTACGAAACAAATCCAAACGTTTCACCTTTTTAGCGATTAAATCCAAACGTTTAAAAACGTTACGAAACAAATACAAACGTTTCACATTTTTAGCGATTTAAGCCGAACATTTACAAACGCTACGAAACAAAACCAAATGTTATTAACGTTACGAAATAAATCCAAACGTTTCCCCTTTTTAGCAATATAACCCAAACGTTTACAAACGTTACGAAATAAATCAAAGCGTTTCACCTTTTTAGCAATTTAATCCAAACGTTTACTAACGTTACGAAATTTCAAACGTTTCACCTTTTTAGCGATTTAAGCCAAATGTTTACAAACGTTACAAAATAAAACAAAAGGTTTAAAACGTTATGAAACAAATCCAAATGTTTCACATTTTTAGCGATTTTAAGCCAAACCCTTACAAATGTTACAAAACAAATCGAAACGTTCCACATTTTTAGCGATTTTAAGCCAAACGTTTACAAAGGTTACGAAACAAATTCAAACGTTTCACCTTTTTAGCAATGTAAGCCGAACGTTTACAAACGTTACGATACAAATCCAAGTGTTTCACCTTTTTAGCAATTTAAGCCAAACGTTTACAAACGTTACGAAACAAATCCAAGCATTTTACCTTTTTAGCAATTTCAGCCAAACATTTACAACCGTTCCGAAAAAAATCCAAACGTTTCGCCGTTTTAGCTATTTTAGCCGAACGTTTACAAATGTTACGAAACAAAACCAAACGTTTCACCTTTTTAGGAATTCAAGCCAAACGTTTAAAAACGTTACGAAACAAATCCAAGCGTTTCACCTTTTTAGCAATTTAAGCCAAACGTTTACAAATGTTACAAAACAAATCCCACCATTTCATCATTTTAGAAACTTAAGCCAAAACTTTTACAAACGTTACGAAACAAATTCAACCTTTTCACCTTTTCAGCGATTTAAGCCAAACGTTTAAAAACATTACAAAACAAATCCAAGCATTTCAAATTTTATAAATATTAGCCAAACATTTACAAACGTTATGAAACAAATCCAAGCGTTTCACCTTTTTTGCAATTTAAACCAAACTATTAAAACTTTACGAAATAAATCCAAAAGTTTCATATTTTTAGCAATTTAATCCAATCGTTTACAAACGTTACAAAACAAAACTAAACGTTTCAAATTTTTAGCGATTTAAGCTGAACGTTTACAAATGTTACAAAACAAATCCAAATATTTTACCTTTTTAGCGATTTAAGCCGAACGTTTACAAACGTTACGCAACAAAACCAAATGTTTCACCTTTTTTGAGATTTAAGCCTAACGTTTACAAACGTTAGGAAACAAATCCAAATGATTCACCTTTTTAGCGATTTAAGCCAAATGTAAACAAACATTACGAAACAAATCAAACGTTTCACTTTTTTAGCGATTTAAGCCAAACGTTAGCAAAGGTTACGAAACAATCCAAACGTGTCACCTTTTTAGAATTTAAGCAAAACGTTTATAAACGTTCGAAACAAATCCAAACGTTTGACCTTTTTAGCGATTTAAGCCAAACGTTTACAAATGTTATGAAACAAAAGCAAACGTTTCACCTTTTTAGCGATTTAAGTCAAACGTTTACAAACATTACGAAACAAATCCAAACGTTTCCCCTTTTTAGCGATTAAATCCAAACGTTTAAAAACAAATACAAACGTTTCACATTTTTAGAGATTTAAGCCGAACATTTACAAACGCTACGAAACAAAACCAAATCTTTTTAACGTTACTAAATTAATCCAAACGTTTCCCCTTTTTAGCAATTTAATCCAAACGTTTACAAACTTTACGAAATAAATCAAAGCGTTTCACCTTTTTAGCAATTTAAGCCAAACGTTTACCTTTTTAGCGATTTAAGCCAAACATTTACAAACGTTACAAAACAAATCCAAACGTTTCGCCTTTTTAGCGATTTAAGCCAAACGATTCGAAACAAGTCCAAACGTTTCGCCTTTTTAGCAAATTAAGCCAAACGTTTACAAATGTTACGAAACAAATCCAAACGTTTCCTCTATTTAGCGATTTAAGCCAAACGTTTACAAACTTTACGAAACAAAACGAAACGTTTAAAACGTTACGAAACAAATCCAAACCTTTCACATTTTTAGCGATTTTAAGCCAAACCCTTACAAACGTTACCAAACAAATCCAAACGTTTCATATTTTTAGCGATTTTAATCCAAACCCTTAGAAACGTTATGAAACTAAGCCAAGCGTTTCATCTTTTTAGAAATTTAAGCCAAACATTTACAAACGTCACAAAATAAATCCAAGTGTTTCACCTTTTTAGCAATTAAACCTGAACGTTTATAAATGTTCAAAAACAAATTTAAGTGTTTCTCCTTATTAGTATTTTAAGCCAAACATTTACAAATGTTGCGACACAAATCTAAACGTTTCACCTATTTAGCGATTTAAGCCAAACGATTACAAATGTTTTGAAACAAATCCAAACTTTTCACCGTTTTAGTGATTTAAGCCAAACATTTACAAATGTTACGAAACAAATCCAATTTCACCATTTTAGCAATTTAAGCCAAAAATTTACAAAATGTTATGAAACAAATCCAAACATTTCATATTTTTAGCAATTTAAGCCAAACGTTTACAAACGTTACGAAACAAGTCCAAATGTTTCGCCTTTTTAGCAATTTAAGCCAAACGTTTACAAATGTTACGAAAAAAATCCAAACGTTTCCCCTTTTTAGCGATTTAAGCCAAACGTTTACAAACGTTACGAAACAAAACCAAACGTTTAAAACGTTACGAAGCAAATCCAAACGTTTCACATTTTTAGCGATTTTAAGCCAAAACCTTAGAAACGTTACGAAACAAATCCAAACGTTTCACATTTTTAGCGATTTTAAGCCAAACCCTTACAAACGTTACGAAACTAAACCAAGCGTTTCACCTTTTTAGCAATTTAAGCCAAACATTTACAAACGTCACAAAATAAATCCAAGTGTTTCACCTTTTTAGCAATTAAACCTGAAAGTTTATAAACGTTCAAAAACAAATTTAAGTGTTTCACCTTATTAATATTTTAAGCCAAACATTTACAAATGTTACGAAATAAATCTAAACGTTTCACCTTTTTAGCGATGTAAGCCAAACGATTATAAACGTTTCGAAACAAATCCAAATAATTCGCCTTTTTAGCAATTTAAGCCAAACGTTTACAAATGTTACGAAACAAATCCAAAACGTTTCGCCTTTTTAGCGATTTAAGCCAAACGTTTACAAACATTACGAAACAAAATCAAACGTTTAAAACGTTACGAAACAAATCCAAACGTTTCACATTTTCAGCGATTTTAAGCCAAACCCTTACAAACGTTACAAAACAAATCCAAACGTTTCATATTTTTAGCGATTTTAAGCCAAACGTTTACAAAGGTTACGAAACAAATTCAAACGTTTCACCTTTTTAGCAATGTAAGCCGAACGTTTACAAACGTTACGATACAAATCCAAGCGTTTCACCTTTTTAGCAATTTAAGCCAAACGTTTACAAACGTTACGAAACAAATTCAAGCGTTTCACCTTTTTAGCAATATAAGCCAAACATTTACAACCGTTCCGGAAAAAATCCAAACGCTTCGCCGTTTTAGCGATTTTAGCCGAATGTTTACAAACGTTACGAAACAAAACTAAACGTTTCCCCTTTTTAGCAGTTTAAGCCAAACAATTAAAAACGTTATGAAACAAATCCAAGCGTTTCACCTTTTTAGCAATTTAAGCCAAACGTTTACAAATGTTACGAAACAAATCCCACAATTTCACCATTTTGCAATATTAGCCAAACATTTACAAACGTTATGAAACAAATCCAAGCGTTTCACCTTTTTTGCAAATGAAACCAAACTATTAAAACGTTACGAAATAAATCCAAACGTTTCATATTTTTAGCAATTTAATCCAATCGTTTACAAACGTTACAAAACAAAACTAAACGTTTCACCTCTTTAGCGATTTAAGTTGAACGTTTACAAATGTTACAAAACAAATCCAAACGTTTTACCTTTTTAGCGATTTAAGCCGAACGTTTACAAACGTTACGCAACAAAACCAAATGTTTCACCTTTTTTGAGATTTAAGCCTAACGTTTACAAACGTTAGGAAACAAATCCAAATGACTCACCTTTTTAGCGATTTAAGCCAAATATAAACAAATGTTATGAAACAAATCAAACGTTTCACTTTTTTAGCGATTTAAGCCAAACGTTAGCAAAGATTACGAAACAATCCAAACGTGTCACCTTTTTAGAATTTAAGCAAAACGTTTATAAACGTTCGAAACAAATCCAAATGTTTCACCTTTTTTGCAATTTAAACCAAACTATTAAAACGTTACGAAATAAATCCAAACATTTCATATTTTTAGCAATTTAATCCAATCGTTTACAAACGTTACAAAACAAAACTAGACGTTTCACCTTTTTAGCGATTTAAGTTGAACGTTTACAAATGTTTCAAAACAAATCCAAACGTTTTACCTTTTTAGCGATTTAAGCAGAACGTTTACAAATGTTACAAAACAAATCAAAACGTTTTACCTTTTTAGCGATTTAAGCCGAACGTTTACAAACGTTACGCAACAAAACCAAATGTTTCACCTTTTTTGAGATTTAATCCTAACGTTTACAAACGTTAGGAAACAAATCCAAATGATTCACCTTTTTAGCGATATAAGCCAAATATAAACAAACGTTACGAAACAAATCAAACGTTCAACTTTTTTAGTGATTTAAGCAAAACGTTAGCAAAGGTTACGAAACAATCCAAACGTGTCACCTTTTTAGAATTTAAGCAAAACGTTTATAAACGTTCGAAACAAATCTAAACGTTTCACCTTTTTTGCAATTTAACCCAAACTATTAAAACGTTACGAAATAAATCCAAACGTTTCATATTTTTAGCAATTTAATCCAATCGTTTATAAACGTTACAAAACAAAACTAAACGTTTCACCTTTTTAGCGATTTAAGCTAACATTTACAAATGTTACAAAACAAATCCAAACGTTTTACCTTTTTAGCGATTTAAGCCGAACGTTTACAAACGTTACGCAACAAAACCAAATGTTTCACCTTTTTTGAGATTTAAGCCTAACGATTACAAACGTTAGGAAATAAATCCAAATGATTCACCTTTTTAGCGATTTAAGCCAAATGTAAACAAACGTTACGAAACAAATCAAACGTTTCACTTTTTTAGCGATTTAAGCCAAACGTTAGCAAAGGTTACGAAACAATCCAAACGTGTTACCTTTTTAGAATTTAAGCAAAACGCATATAAACGTTCGAAACAAATCCAAACGTTTGACCTTTTTAGCGATTTAAGCCAAAAGTTTACAAATGTTATGAAACAAAAGCAAACGTTTCAACTTTTTAGCGATTTAAGGCAAACGTTTACAAACGTTACGAAACAAATCCAAACGTGTCACCTTTTTAGCAATTTAAGCCAAACGTTTACAAACATTATGAAACAAATCCAAACGTTTCACCTTTTTAGCGATTAAATCAAAACGTTTAAAAACGTTACGAAACAAATACAAACGTTTCACATTTTTAGCGATTTAAGCCGAACATTTACAAACGCTACGAAACAAAACCAAATGTTTTTAACGTTGCGAAATAAATCCAAACGTTTCCCTTTTTAGCAATTTAATCCAAACGTTTACAAACGTTACGAAATAAATCATAGCGTTTCACCTTTTTAGCAATTTAAGCCAAACTTTTACAAACGTTATGAAATTTCAAACGTTTCCCTTTTTAGCGATTTAAGCCAAATATTTACAAACGTTAGAAAACAAATCCAAACGTTTCCCCTTTTTAGCGATTTAAGCCAAACGATTACAAACGTTTCGAAACAAGTCCTAACGTTTCGCCTATTTAGCAATTTAAGCCAAACGTTTACAAATATTACGAAACAAATCCAAACGTTTCCCCTTTTTAGCGATTTAATCCAAACATTTACAAACGTTACGAAACAAAACCAAACGTTTAAAACGTTACGAAAAAAATCCAAATATTTCACATTTTTAGCGATTTTAAGCCAATCCCTTACAAACGTTATGAAACAAATCCAAACGTTTCACATTTTTAGCGATTTTAAGCCAAACCCTTACAAATGTTACGAAATTAAACCAAGCGTTTCACCTTTTTAGCAATTTAAGCCAAACATTTACAAACGTCACAAAATAAATCCAAGTGTTTCACCTTTTTAGCAATTAAACCTGAACGTTTATAAACGTTCTAAAACAAATTTAAGTGTTTCACATTATTAGTATTTTAAGCCAAACATTTACAAATGTTACGAAACAAATCTAAACATTTCACCTATTTAGCGATTTAAGCCAAACGATTACAAACGTTTCGAAACAAATCCAAACTTTTCACCGTTTTAGTGATTTAAGCCAAACATTTACAAATGTTACGAAACAAATCCAATTTCACCATTTTAGCAATTTAAGCCAAACATTTACAAAATATTATGAAACAAATCCAAACGTTTCATATTTTTAGCAATTTAAGCCAAACGTTTACAAACGTTACGAAATAAATCTAAATGGTTTACCTTTTTTTGCAATTTAAGCCAAATGTTTACAAACGTTATGAAAAAAATACCAAAACTTTAAAACATTACGAAACAAATCCAGACGTTTCACATTTTTAGCGATTTAAGCCAAACGTTTACAAACGTTCCGAAACAAATCCAAGCGTTTCACCTTTTTTGCAATTTAAGCCAAATGTTTACAAACGGTTCGAAACAGATCCAAGCGTTTCACCTTTTTAGCAATTTAAGCAAAACGTTTACAAACGTTACAAAAAAATCCAAACGTTTCACCTTTTTAGCAATTTTTGCCGAACGTTTACAAACGTTACGAAACAAAACTAAACGTTTCTTCTTTTTAGCAATTTAAGCCAAACGTTTAAAAACGTTACGAAACAAATCCAAGCGTTTCACCGTTTTAGCAATTTAAGCCAAACGTTTACAACCGTTACGAAACAAATCCCACCATTTCACCATTTTAGCAACTTAAGCCAAACTTTTACAAACGTTACGAAACAAATTCAACCTTTTCACCATTTCAGTGATTAAGCCAAACGTTTACAAACATTACAAAACAAATCCAAGCATTTCTACTTTTTTGCAATTTAAGCCAAACGACCTTTTTTGGAATTTAAACCAAACTATTAAAACGTTACGAAATAAATCCAAACATTTCAAATTTTTAGCAATTTAATCCAATGGTTGACAAACGTTACAAAACAAAACGAAACGTTTCACCTATTTAGCGATTTAAGCTGAACGTTTACAAATGTTACAAAACAAATCCAAACGTTTTACCTTTTTAGCGATTTAAGCCGAACGTTTACAAACGTTACGCAACAAAACCAAATGTTTCACCTTTTTTAAGATTTAAGGCTAACGTTTACAAACGTTAGGAAACAAATCCAAATGACTCACCTGTATAGCGATTTAAGCCAAATGTAAACAAACGTTACGAAACAAAACAAACGTTTCTCTTTTTTAGCGATTTAAGCCAAACGTTAGCAAAGGTTACGAAACAAATCTAAACGTGTCACCTTTTTAGAATTTCAGCAACACGTTTATAAACGTTCGAAATAAATCCAAACTTTTGACCTTTTTAGCGATTTAAGCTAAACGTTTACAAATGTTATGAAACAAAAGCAAACGCTTCACTTTTTTAGCGATTTAAGCCAAACATTTACAAACTTTACGAAACAAATCCAAACGTTTCACCTTTTTAGCGATTAAATCCAAACGTTTAAAAACGTTACGAAACAAATACAAATGTTTCACATTTTTAGCGATTTAAGCCGAACATTTACAAACGCTACGAAACAAAACCAATTGTTTTTAACGTTACGAAATAAATCCAAACGTTTCCCCTTTTTAGCAATTTAATCCAAACGTTTACAAACGTTAAGAAATAAATCAAAGCGTTTCACCTTTTTAGCAATTTAAGCCAAACGTTTACAAACGTTACGAAATTTCAAACGTTTTACCTTTTTAGCGATTTAAGCTAGACATTTACAAACGTTACAAAACAAATCCAAATGTTTCACCTTTTTAGAGATTTAAGCAAAACGATTACAAACGTTTCGAAACAAGTCCAAACGTTTCGCCTTTTTAGCAATTTAAGCCAAACGTTTACAAATGTTACGAAACAAAACCAAACGTTTAAAACGTTACGAAACAAATCCAAACGTTTCCCATTTTTAGCGATTTTAAGCCAAACCCTTACAAACGTTACGAAACAAATCCAAACGTTTCACATTTTTAGCGATTTTAAGCCAAACCCTTACAAACGTTACGAAACAAAACCAAGCGTTTCACCTTTTTAGGAATTTAAGCCAAACATTTACAAACATCAGAAAATAATTCCAAGTGTTTCACCTTTTTAGCAATTAAACCTGAACGTTTATAAACGTTCTAAAACAAATTTAAGTGTTTCACCTTATTAGTATTTCAAGCCAAACATTTACAAATGTTACGAAACAAATCTAAACGTTTCACCTTTATAGCGATTTAAGCCAAACGATTACAAACGTTTCGAAACAAATCCAAACGTTTCGCCTTTTTAGCAATTTAAGCCAAACGTTTACAAATGTTACGAAACAAATCCAAACGGTTCACCTTTTTAGCGATTTAAGCCAAATGTTTACAAACGTTACGAAAAAAAACCAAACTTTTAAAACGTTACGAAACAAATCCAAACGTGTCACATTTTTAGCGATTTTAAGCCAAACCCTTACAAACGTTACGAAACATATCCAAACGTTTCACATTTTTAGCGATTTTATGCCAAACGTTTACAAAGGTTACGAATCAAATTCAAATGTTTCACCTTTTTAGCAATGTAAGCCGAATGTTTACAAACGTTATGATACAAATCCAAGCGTTTCCCCTTTTTAGCAATTTAAGCCAAACGTTTACAAACGTTACGAAACAAATCCAAGCGTTTCACCTTTTTAGCAATTTAAGCCAAATATTTACAAACGTTCCGAAAAAAATCAAAACGTTTCGCCGTTTTAGCGATTTTAGCTGAACGTTTACAAACGTAACGAAACAAAACCAAACGTTTCCCCTTTTTAGCAATTTACGCCGAACGTTTGAAAACGTTACGAAACAAATCCAAGCGTTTCACCTTTTTAGCAATTTAAGCCAAACGTTTACAAACGTTACGAAACAAATCCCACCATTTCACCATTTTAGCAACTTAAGCCAAACTTTTACAAACGTTACAAAACAAATTCAATCCTTTCACCTTTTCAGCGATTTAAGCCAAACGTTTACAAACATTACAAAACAAATCCAAGCATTTCAACTTTTTTGCAATTTAAGCCAAACATTTACAAAAGTTATGAAACAAATCCAAGCGTTTCACCTTTTTTGCAATTTTAACCAAACTATTAAAACGTTACGAAATAAATCCAAACGTTTCATATTTTTAGCAATTTAATCCAATCGTTTACAAACGTTACAAAAAAAACTAAACGTTTCATTTTTTAGCGATTTAAGCTGAACGTTTACAAATGTTACGAAACAAATCCAAACGTTTTACCTTTTTAGCGATTTAAGCCGAACGTTTACGAATGTTACGAAACAAAACCAAACGATTCCCCTTTTTAGCAATTTACGCCAAACGTTTAAAAACGTTACGAAACAAATCCAAGCGTTTCACCTTTTTAGCAATTTAAGCCAAACGTTTACAAACGTTACGAAACAAATCCCACCATTTAACCATTTTAGCAACTTAAGCCAAACTTTTACAAACGTTACAAAACAAATTCAACCTTTTCACCTTTTCAGCGATTTAAGCCAAACGTTTACAAACATTACAAAACAAATCCAAGCATTTCAACTTTTTTGCAATTTAAGCCAAACGTTTACAAACGTTATGAAACAAATCCAAGTGTTTCACCTTTTTTGCAATTTTAACCAAACTATTAAAATGTTACGAAATAAATCCAAACGTTTCATATTTTTAGCAATTTAATCCAATCGTTTACAAACGTTACAAAAAAACTAAACGTTTCACTTTTTTAGCGATTTAAGCTGAACGTTTACAAATGTTACGAAACAAATCCAAACGTTTTACCTTTTTAGCGATTTAAGCCGAACGTTTACAAACGTTACGCAACAAAACCAAATGTTTCACCTTTTTTGAGATATAAGCCTAACTTTTACAAACGTTAGGAAACAAATCCAAATGATTCACCTTTTTAGCGATTTAAGCCAAATGTAAACAAACGTTACGAAACAAATCAAACGTTTCACTTTTTTAGCGATTTAAGCCAAACGTTAGCAAAGGTTACGAAACAATCCAAACGTGTCACCTTTTTAGAATTTAAGCAATACGTTTATAAACGTTCGAAACAAATCCAAACGTTTGACCTTTTGAGCGATTTAAGCCAAACGTTTACAAATGTTATGAAACAAAAGCAAACGTTTCACCTTTTTAGCGATTTAAGACAAACATTTACAAACGTTACGAAACAAATCCAAACGTGTCACCTTTTTAGCAATTTAAGCCAAACGTTTACAAACATTACGAAACAAATCCAAACGTTTCACCTTTTTAGCGATTAAATCCAAACGTTTAAAAATTTTACGAAACAAATAAAAATGTTTCACATTTTTAGCGATTTAAGCCGAACATTTACAAATGCTACGAAACAAAACCAAATGTTTTAAACGTTACAAAATAAATCCAAACGTTTCCCCTTTTTCGCAATTTAATCCAAACGTTTATAAACGTTACGAAGTAAATCAAAGCGTTTCACTTTTTTAGTAATTTAAGCCAAATGTTTACAAACGTTACGAAATTTCAAACGTTTCAACTTTTTAGCGATTAAATCCAAACGTTTAAAATTTTTACGAAACAAATACAAACGTTTCACATTTTTAGCGATTTAAGCCGAACATTTACAAACGCTACGAAACAAAACCAATTGTTTTTAACGTTACGAAATAAATCCAAACGTTTCCCCTTTTTAGCAATTTAATCCAAACGTTTACAAACGTTACGAAATAAATCAAAGCGTTTCACCTTTTTAGCAATTTAAGCCAAACGTTTACAAACGTTACGAAATTTCAAACGTTTTACCTTTTTAGCGATTTAAGCTAGACATTTACAAACGTTACAAAACAAATCCAAATGTTTCACCTTTTTAGAGATTTAAGCAAAACGATTACAAACGTTTCGAAACAAGTCCAAACGTTTCGCCTTTTTAGCAATTTAAGCCAAACGTTTACAAATGTTACGAAACAAAACCAAACGTTTAAAACGTTACGAAACAAATCCAAACGTTTCACATTTTTAGCGATTTTAAGCCAAACCCTTACAAACGTTACGAAACAAATCCAAACGTTTCACATTTTTTGCGATTTTAAGCCAAACCCTTACAAACGTTACGAAACAAAACCAAGCGTTTCACCTTTTTAGGAATTTAAGCCAAACATTTACAAACATCAGAAAACAAATCCAAGTGTTTCACCTTTTTAGCAATTAAACCTGAACGTTTATAAACGTTCTAAAACAAATTTAAGTGTTTCACCTTATTAGTATTTTAAGCCAAATATTTACAAATGTTACGAAACAAATCTAAACGTTTCACCTTTATAGCGATTTAAGCCAAACGATTACAAACGTTTCGAAACAAATCCAAACGTTTCGCCTTTTTAGCAATTTAAGCCAAACGTTTACAAATGTTACGAAACAAATCCAAACGTTTCACCTTTTTAGCGATTTAAGCCAAACGTTTACAAACGTTACGAAAAAAAACCAAACGTTTAAAACGTTACGAAACAAATCCAAACGTGTCACATGTTTAGCGATTTTAAGCCAAACCCTTACAGACGTTACGAAACATATCCAAACGTTTCACATTTTTAGCGATTTTATGCCAAACGTTTACAAAGGTTACGAATCAAATTCAAATGTTTCACCTTTTTAGCAATGTAAGCCGAACGTTTAGAAACGTTACGATACAAATCCAAGCATTTCCCCTTTTTAGCAATTTAAGCCAAACGTTTACAAACGTTACGAAACAAATCCAAGCGTTTCACCTTTTTAGCAATTTAAGCCAAATATTTACAAACGTTCCGAAAAAAATCAAAACGTTTCGCCGTTTTAGCGATTTTAGCCGAACGTTTACAAACGTAACGAAACAAAACCAAACGTTTCCCCTTTTTAGCAATTTACGCCGAACGTTTAAAAACGTTACGAAACAAATCCAAGCGTTTCACCTTTTTAGCAATTTAAGCCAAACGTTTACAAACGTTACGAAACAAATCCCACCATTTCACCATTTTAGCAACTTAAGCCAAACTTTTACAAACGTTACAAAACAAATTCAACCTTTTCACCTTTACAGCGATTTAAGCCAAACGTTTACAAACATTACAAAACAAATCCAAGCATTTCAACTTTTTTGCAATTTAAGCCAAACGTTTACAAACGTTATGAAACAAATCCAACCGTTTCACCTTTTTTGCAATTTTAACCAAACTATTAGTTACGAAATAAATCCAAACGTTTCATATTTTTAGCAATTTAATCCAATCGTTTACAAACGTTACAAAAAAAACTAAACGTTTCATTATTTAGCGATTTAAGCTGAACGTTTACAAATGTTACAAAACAAATCCAAACGTTTTACCTTTTTAGCGATTTAAGCCAAACGTTTACGAATGTTACGAAACAAAACCAAACGTTTCCCCTTTTTAGCAATTTACGCCAAACGTTTAAAAACGTTACGAAACAAATCCAAGCGTTTCACCTTTTTAGCAATTTAAGCCAAACGTTTACAAACGTTACGAAACAAATCCCACCATTTAACCATTTTAGTAACTTAAGCCAAACTTTTACAAACGTTACAAAATAAATTCAACCTTTTCACCTTTTCAGCGATTTAAGCCAAACGTTTACAAACATTACAAAACAAATCCAAGCATTTCAACTTTTTTGCAATTTAAGCCAAATGTTTACAAACGTTATGAAACAAATCCAAGCGTTTCACCTTTTTTGCAATTTTAACCAAACTATTAAAATGTTACGAAATAAATCCAAACGTTTCATATTTTTAGCAATTTAATCCAATCGTTTACAAACGTTACAAAAAAACTAAACGTTTCACTTTTTTAGCGATTTAAGCTGAACGTTTACAAATGTTACGAAACAAATCCAAACGTTTTACCTTTTTAGCGATTTAAGCCGAACGTTTAAAAACGTTACGCAACAAAACCAAATGTTTCACCTTTTTTGAGATATAAGCCTAACTTTTACAAACGTTAGGAAACAAATCCAAATGATTCACCTTTTTAGCGATTTAAGCCAAATGTAAACAAACGTTACGAAACAAATCAAACGTTTCACTTTTTTAGCGATTTAAGCCAAACGTTAGCAAAGGTTACGAAACAATCCAAACGTGTCACCTTTTTAGAATTTAAGCAATACGTTTATAAACGTTCGAAACAAATCCAAACGTTTGACCTTTTGAGCGATTTAAGCCAAACGTTTACAAATGTTATGAAATAAAAGCAAACGTTTCACCTTTTTAGCGATTTAAGACAAACATTTACAAACGTTACGAAACAAATCCAAACGTGTCACCTTTTTAGCAATTTAAGCCAAACGTTTACAAACATTACGAAACAAATCCAAACGTTTCACCTTTTTAGCGATTAAATCCAAACGTTTAAAAATTTTACGAAACAAATACAAGCGTTTCTCATTTTTAGCGATTTAAGCCGAACATTTACAAATGCTACGAAACAAAACCAAATGTTTTAAACGTTACAAAATAAATCCAAACGTTTCCCCTTTTTAGCAATTTAATCCAAACGTTTATAAACGTTACGAAATAAATCAAAGCGTTTCACTTTTTTAGTAATTTAAGCCAAATGTTTACAAACGTTACGAAATTTCAAACGTTTCAACTTTTTAGTGATTTAAGCCAAACATTTACAAACGTTACAAAACAAATCCAAACGTTTCACCTTTTTAGCGATTTAAGCCAAACGATTACAAACGTTTCGAAACAAGTCCAAACGTTTCGCCTTTTTAGCAATTTAAGCCAAACGTTTACAAATGTTACGAAACAAATCCAAACGTTTCCCCTTTTTAGCGATTAAAGCCAAACGTTTACAAATGTTACTAAACAAAACCAAACGTTTAAAAAGTTACGAAACAAATCCAAACGTTTCACATTTTTAGGGATTTTAAGCCAAACCCTTACAAACGTTACGAAACAAATCCAAACGTTTCACATTTTTAGCAATTTTAAGCCAAAGGCTTACAAACGTTACGAAACAAAACCAAGCGTTTCACCTTTTTTGCAATTTAAGCAAAACATTTACAAACGTCACAAAATAAATCCAAGTGTTTCACCTTTTTAGCAATTAAACCTGAACGTTTATAAACGTTCCAAAACAAATTTAAGTGTTTCACCTTATTAGTATTTTAAGCCAAACATTTACAAATGTTACGAAAAAAATCTAAACGTTTCACCTTTTTAGCGATTTAAGCCAAACGATTACAAACGTTTCGAAACAAATCCAAACGTTTCGCCTTTTTAGCAATTTATGCCAAATGTTTACAAATGTTACGAAACAAATCCAAACGTTTCACCTTTTTAGCGATTTAAGCCAAACGTTTACAAACGTTTACAAACGTTATGAAACAAAACCAAACGTTTAAAACGTTACGAAACAAATCCAAACGTGTCACATTTTTAGCGATTTTAAGCCAAACCCTTACAAACGTTACGAAACATATCCAAACGTTTCACATTTTTAGCGATTTCAAGCCAAACCCTTACAAACGTTACGAAACGAATCCAAATGTTTCACATTTTTAGCAATTTTAAGCCAAACGTTTACAAAGGTTACGAAACAAATTCAAGCGTTTTGCCGTTTTAGCGATTATAGCCAAACGTTTACAAAGGTTATGAAACAAATCGAAATTTTACACTTTTTTAGCAATATAAGCCAAACGTTACGAAACAAATCCAAGCGTTTCACCTTTTTACCAATTTAAGCCAAACGTTTACAAATGTTACGAAACAAATCCAAGCGTTTCAACTTTTTAGTAATTTAAGCCAAACGTTTACAAACGTTACGAAGCAAATCCAAACGTTTAACCTTTTTAGCAATTTAAGCCAAACGTTTACAAACCATACGTAACAAATCCAAACTTTTACAAACATTACGAAACAAAACCAAACGTTTACAAACATTACGAAACAAATCGAAACATTTCAACTTATTAGCGATTTTAACCAAATTATAATAAACGTTACGAAACAAATTCAAAGTTTTCCCCATTTTAGCAATTTAAACCAAATGTTTAAAACGTTACGAAACAAATCCAAACGTTTCACCTTTTTGGCGATTTAAGCCAAACGTTTACAAACGTTGCGAAAAAAATCCAAACGTTTCCCTTTTTTTAGCAATTGAAGCCAAACGTTTACAAACGTTCCGAAACAAATCCCAACGTTTCAATTTTTTTAGCAATTTAAGCCAAACGTTGACAAACATTACGAAACAAATCCAAGCGTTTTACCTTTTTAGCAATTTATGCCAACCGTTTACAAACATTGCGAAACGAATTCAAGCGTTTCAACTTTTTAGCAATTTAAGCCAAACGTTTACAAACGTTGCAAAACAAATTCAAGCGTTTCACCTTTTGAGCAATTTAAGCCAAACGTTTACAAACGATACGAAACAAATCCAAATGTTTCACCTTTTTAGCGATTAAAGCCAAACGTTTACAAAAGGTACGAAACAAATCCAAACGTTTCACCTTTTTATTGATTTAACCAAGCGCTTACAAACGGTACGAAACAAATCAAAACGTTTCATCTTTTTAGCAATTTAAGCCAAACGTCTACAAACGTTACAAAACAAATCCAAGCGTTTCTCCTTTTTAGCAATTTAAACAAAATGTTTACAAACGTTACAAAACAAATCAAAGCGTTTCAGCATTTTAGTGATTTAAGCCAAACATTTACAAACGATATGAAACAAATCCAAACGTTTCAGCTTTTTAGCGATTTAAGCCAAACGTTTACAAACGTTACAAAACAAATCCAAATGTTTCACCTTTTTTGCGATTTAAGCCAAACGTTTACAAACGCTATGAAACAAATCCAAACGTTTCGCTTTTTTAGTGATTTAAGCCAAACATTTACAACTGTTACGAAACAAATCCAAACGTTTCACCTTTTTAGCGATATAAGCAAAACGTTTACAAGCGTTCCGAAAAAAGACCAAAAGTTTAAAACGTTACGAAACAAATCAAAACGTTTCGCATTTTTAGTAATTTAAGTCAAACCTTTACAAACATTACGAAATAATTAAAGCGTTTCACCTTTTTAAAAATTTAAGCCAAACGTCTACAAAGGTTAAGAAACAAATAAAAACATTTCACCTTTTTATCGATTTAAGCAAAACGTTTACAAACGATACAAAACAAATCCAAACGTTTACGAACATTACGAAACAAAAGTTTCACCTTTTTAGCGATTGAAGCCAAACGTTTACGAACATTACGAAACAAAACGAAACGTTTAGAAACGTTACGAAACAAATCCAAACGTTTCACTATTTTAGCGATTTAAGCCAAACATTTACAAACGTTACGAAACAAAAACAAATGTTTCACCTTTTTCGCTATTTAATCCAAACGTTTATAAATGTTACAAAACAAATCCAAACGTTTACCAATTTTAGCGATTGAAGTCAAATGTTTACGAACATTACGAAACAAAACCAAACGTTTATGAACGTTACGAAAAAAAATCCAAACGTTTGTTTTAGCGATTTAAGCCAAATATTTACAAACATTAGGAAACAAAAACAAACGTTTCACCTTTTTAGCGATTTAAGCCAAACGTTTATAAACGTTAAAAAACAAATCAAAAAATTTACCCATTTTAGCGATTTAAGCCAAACGTTTAAAACGTTACGAAATGAATCCAAGCGTTTCCCCTTTTTAACAATTTAAGCCAAACGTTAACAAACATTACGAAATAAAACCAAACATTTCCCCTTTTTAGCGATTTAAGCCAAACATTTATAAACATTACGAAACAAATTTAAATTTTTCCCCATTTTAACGATTTAAGACAAATGTTTACAAACGTGATGAAACAAATCCAAGCGTTTCACCTTTTTAGCGATTTAAGCCAAACGTTTACACAACTCACAAAAAAAATCCAAACGTTTCACCTTTTTAGCAATTTAAGTTAAACTTTTACAAACGTTACGAAACGAATCCAAACGTTTCACATTTTTAGCGATTTAAGCCAAACATTTATGAACATTACGAAACAAATCCAAACGTTACCCCATTTTAGCGATTTATGCCAAACCTGTACAAACGTTACAAAACAAATCCAAGCGTTTCAGCTTTTAAGATGTTTAAGCCAAATTTTTACAAACGCTTCGAAACAAAAACAAACGTTTCACCATTTTAGCAATTTAAGCCAAACGTTTACAAACGCTTCGAAACAAAAACAAATGTTTCTACTTTTTAGTGATTTAAGCTAAACGTTTATAAACGTTACTAAATAAAACCAAACATTTCACCTTTTTAGCGATTTAAGCCAAACGTTTGTATACGTTACGAAACAAATCCAAACATTTCCCCTTTTTAGCGATTTAAGCCAAACGTTTACAAACGCTTCGAAACAAAAACAAATGTTTCCCCTTTTTAACGATTTAAGCTAAACGTTTACAAACGTTACGAAACAAATCCAAATGTTTCCCCATTATAGCGATTTAAGCCAAATGTTTACAAACGTCATGAAACAAATCAAAGTGTTCACCTTTTTAGCAATTTAAGACAAACGTTTACAAACGTTACGAAACAAATCCGAGCGTTTCATATTTTAGCAATTTAAGCCAAATGTTTACACACGATGCGAAACAAATCCAAGCGTTTCATCTCTTTAGCAATTTAAGCCAAACATTTACAAACGTTACGAAACAAATTCAAATGTTTTACCTTTTTATATAATAAAGCCAAACGTTTATGAACGGTACGAAACAAATCCAAACGTTTCCCCTTTATAGCGATTTAAGACAAACGCTTACAAAAGGTATGAAACAATCAAAACGTTTCACCTTTTTAGCAATTTAGGCCAAACGTTTACAAACGTTACAAAACAAATCCAAGCGTTTCTCCTTTTTAGCAATTTAAGCCAAACGTTTACAAACGTTACAAAACAAATCAAAGCGTTTCACCTTTTTAGAAATTTAAGCCAAATGTTTACAAAGGTTAAGAAAAAAATCCAAACGTTTCACCTTTTTAGCGATTTAAGCCAAATGTTTACAAACGATTCGAAACAAATCCAAACGTTTCATCTTTTTAGCGATTTAAGCCAAACGTTTACAAACGATACGAAACAAATCCAAATGTTTCACCTTTTTAGCGATTGAAGCCAAACATTTACAAACGCTACGAAACAAATCCAAACGTTTCACCTTTTTAGTGATATAAGCCTAACATTTACAAACATTACGTAAACAAATCCAAACGTTTCCCCTTTTTAGCGATTTAAGCCAAACGTTTACAAACGTTACGAAACAAAACCAAAAGTTTAAAACGTTAGGAAACAAATCCAAACGTTTCGCATTTTTAGCAATTTAAGCCAAGCGTTTACAAACATTACGAAACAAACCAAGCGTTTCACCTTTTTAGCAATTTAAGCCGAACTTTTACAAATGTTACGAAACAAATCCAAGCGTTTCACCTTTTTAGTAATTTAAGCCAAACGTGTACCAACGTTGCAAAACAAATCAAGCGTTTCACCTTTTTAGCAATTTAAGCCTAACGTTTACAAACGTTACAAAACAAATCCACCTGTATCACCTTTTTAGCAATTTAAGCCAAACGTTTACAAACGTAGGAAACACATCCAAACGTTTCACCTTTTTAGCGATTTAAGCCAAACGTTTACAAAGCTTATGAAACAAATCCAAATTTTTCACCTTTTTGGCAATTTAAGCTAAACGTTTACAAATGTTACGAAACGAATCCAAGCGTTTCACCTTTTTAGCAATTTAAGCCAACCGTTTACAAACGTTACCAAACAAATCCAACCATTTCCCCAATTTAGCAATTTAAGCCAAACGTTTACAAACATTACAAAACAAATCCAACCGTTTTACCTTTTTAGCGATTTAAGCCAAACGTTTACAAACATTGTGAAACGAATTCAAGCGTTTCAACTTTTTAGCAATTTAAGCCAAACGTTTACAAACGTTGCAAAACAAATTCAAGCGTTTCACCTTTTGAGCAATTTAAGTCAAACGTTTACAAACGATACGAAACAAATCCAAATGTTTCACCTTTTTAGCGATTAAAGCCAAACGTTTACAAAAGGTACGAAACAAATCCAAACGTTTCACCTTTTTATTGATTTAACCAAGCGCTTACAAACGGTACGAAACAAATCAAAACGTTTCATCTTTTTAGCAATTTAAGCCAAATGTCTACAAACGTTACAAAACAAATCCAAGCGTTTCTCCTTTTTAGCAATTTAAACAAAATGTTTACAAACGTTACAAAACAAATCAAAGCGTTTCAGCTTTTTAGTGATTTAAGCCAAACATTTACAAACGATACGAAACAAATCCAAACGTTTCAGCTTTTTAGCGATTTAAGCAAAAATGTTTACAAGTTTACAAACTTTACGAAACAAATCCAAACGTTTCACCTTTTTATCGATTTAAGCCAAACGTTTACAAACGTTACGAAACAAAATAAAAAGTTTAAAACGTTACAAAACAAATCCAAACGTTTCACATTTTTAGCGATTTAAGCCAAACGTTTACAAACATTACGAAACAAACCAAGCGTTTCACCTTTTTATCAATTTAAGCCAAATGTTTACAAATGCTACAAAACAAATCCAAACGTTTCACCTTTTTAGCAATTTAAGTCAAACTTTTATAAACATTACGAACAAATCCAAAACTTTCACCTTTTTAGTGGTTTAAGCCAAATGTTTACAAATGTTACGAAACAAATCAAAGCGTTTCACCTTTTTAGCGATTTAAGCCAAACGTTTACAAACGTCACGAAACAAATCCAAACGTTTCACATTTTTAGCAATTTAAGCCAAATGTTTACAAACGTTACGAAACGAATCTAAACGTTTCCCCTTTTTAGGGATTCAAGCCAATCGTTTACAAACTTTAAGAAACAAATCCAAACGTTACCCCATTTTAGCGATTTAAGCCAAACATGTACAAACGTTACGATACAAATCCAAGCGTTTCACCTTTTTAGCAATTTAAGCTAAACATTTACAAACATTACGAAACAAAACCAAACGTTTCACCTTTTTAGCGATTTAAGCGAAACGTTTATAAACGTTACGAAACAAACAAACGATTGAAGCCAAACGTTTACGAAAATTACGAAACAAAACCAAACGTTAATAAACGTTAGGAAACAAATCCAAACGTTTCACTGTTTTAGCGATTTAAGCCAAACGTTTAAAAATGTTACGAAACAAAAACAAATGTTTCACCTTTTTAGCGATTTAAGCCAAACGTTTATAAACATTACAAAACAAATCCAAGCTAACCCAAACGTTTAAAACGTTACGAAACAAATCGAAGTGTTTCACCTTTTTAGCAATTTAAGCCAAACGTTTACAAACATTACGAAACAAAACCAAATGTTTCACCTTTTTAGCGATTTAAGCCAAACGTTTATAAACATTACGAAACAAATTCAAATGTTTCCCCATTTTAGCGATTTAAGACAAATGTCTACAAACGTGACGAAACAAATCCAAGCGTTTCACGTTTTCAGCGACTTAAGCCAAAACGTTTACAAACGTCACGAAACAAATCCAAACGTTTCACATTTTTAGCAAATTAAGCCAAATGTTTACAAGTGTTATGAAATGAATCTAAGAGTTTCCCCTTTTTAGGGATTTAAGCCAAACGTTTACAAACATTACGAAACAAATCCAAACGTTACCCCATTTTAGCGATTTAAGCCAAACGTGTAGAAACGTTACGAAACAAATCCATGTGTTTCACCTTTTTAGCAATATAAGCCAAATGTTTACAAACGTAACGAAACAAAAGCAAGTGTTTCACCTTTTTACGATATAAGCGAAACGTTTATAAACGTTACGAAACAAATCAAAATGTTTCACCTTCTTAGCGATTGAAGACAAACGTTTACGAACATTACGAAACAAAATCAAACGTTTATAAACGTTACGAAACAAATCCAAACGTTTCACTGTTTTAGCGATTTAAGCCAAACATTTAAAAACGTTACGAAACAAAAACAAACGTTTCCCCTTTTTATCGATTAAAGCCAAACGTTTATTAACGTTATAAAACAAATCCAAACGTTTACCCATTTTAGCTATTTAAGCCAAACGTGTAAAATGTTACGAAACAAATCCAAGCGTTACACCTTTTTAGCAATTTAAGCCAAACATTTACAAACATTACGAAACAAAAACAAATGTTTCACCTTTTTAGCGATATAAGCCAAACGTTTATAAACATTACGAAACAAATCCAAACTTTTCCCCATTTTAGCGATTTAAGACAAATGTTTACAAACGTGACGAAACAAATCCAAGCGTTTCACCTTTTTAGCGATTTACGCCAAACGTTTACAAAAGTCATGAAACAAATCCAAACATTTTACCTTTTTAGCAGTTTAAGTTAAATGTTTACAAACGGTACGAAACGAATCCAAACATTTCACCTTTTTAGCGATTTAAGCCAAAGGTTTACGAACATTACGAAACAAATCCAAACATTTACAAACGTTACAAAACAAATCCATGCGTTTCACCTTTTTAGCAATTTAAGCCCAACGTTTACAAACGCTTCGAAACAAAACCAAACATTTCACCTTTTTAGCGATTTATGCCAAACGTTTATAAACGTTACGAAACAAAACCAAACATTTCACCTTTTTAGCGATTTAAGCCAAACGTTTGGAAACTTTACGAAACAAATCAAAACATTTCCCCTTTTTAGCGATTTAAGCCAAACGTTTACAAACCTTATGGAACAAAACCAAACGTTTCACATTTTTAGCGATTTAAGATAAACGTTTACAAACGTTACGAAAAAAATCCAAGCTAACCCAAACGTTTAAAATGTTACGAAACAAATCGAAGAGTTTCACCTTTTTAGCAATTTAAGCCAAACGTTTACAAACATTACGAAACAAAACCAAATGTTTCACCTTTTTAGCGATTTAAGCCAAACGTTTATAAACATTACGAAACAAATTCAAACGTTTGCCCATTTTAGCGATTTAAGACAAATGTCTACAAACGTGACGAAACAAATCCAAGCGTTTCACGTTTTCAGCGACTTAAGCTAAAGCGTTTACAAACGTCACGAAACAAATCCAAATGTTTCACATTTTTAGCAAATTAAGCCAAATGTTTACAAACGTTGCGAAACGAATCTAAAAGTCTCCTCTTTTTAGGGATGTAAGCCAAACGTTTACAAACATTACGAAACAAATCCAAAAGTTACCCCATTTTAGCGATTAAGCCAAACGTGTAGAAACGTTACGAAACAAATCCAAGCGTTTCCCCTTTTTAGCGATATAAGCCAAACGATTACAAATGTTACGTAACAAAACCAAGTGTTTCACCTTTTTACGATATAAGCGAAACGTTTATAAACGTTACGAAACAAATCAAAATGTTGCACCTTCTTAGCGATTGAAGACAAACGTTTACAAACATTACGAAAAAAAATAAAACGTTTATAAACGTTACGAAACAAATCGAAATGTTTCACTGTTTTAGCGATTTAAGCCAAACGTTTTAAAACATTACGAGACAAAATCAAATGTTTCCCCCTTTTAGCGATTTAAGCCAAACATTTATTAACGTTACAAAAGAAATCCAAACGTTTACCCATTTTAGCGATTTAAGCCAAACGTTTACAACGTTACAAAACAAATCCAAGCGTTACACCTTTTTAGCAATTTAAGCCAAACGTTTACAAACATTACGAAACAAAACCAAATGTTTGACATTTTTAGCGATATAAGCCAAACGTTTATAAACATTACGAAACAAATCCAAACTTTTCCCCATTTTAGCGATTTAAGACAAATGTATACAAACGTGACGAATCAAATCCAAGCGTTTCACCTTTTTAGCGATTTAAGCCAAACGTTTACAAACGTCATGAAACAAATCCAAACGTTTCACATTTTTAGCAGTTTAAGTTAAATGTTTACAAACGGTACGAAACGAATACAAACATTTCACCTTTTTAGCGATTTAAGACAAAGGTTTACGAACATTACGAAACAAATCCAAACGTTACCGCATTTTAGCGACTTAAGCCAAACATTTACAAACGTTACAAAAGCAATCCATGCGTTTCACCTTTTTAGCAATTTAAGCCCAACGTTTACAAACGCTTCGAAACAAAACCAAACATTTCACCTTTTTAGCGATTTAAGCCAAACGTTTATAAACGTTACGAAACAAAACCAAACATTTCACCTTTTTAGCGATTTAAGCCAAACGTTTGGAAACTTTACGAAACAAATCCAAACATTTCCCCTTTTTAGCGATTTAAGCCAAACGTTTACAAACCTTATGGAACAAAACCAAATGTTTCACATTTTTAGCGATTTAAGCTAAACGTTTACAAAAGTTACGAAACAAATCCAAATGTTTGCCCATTTTAGTGATTTAAGGAAAATGTTTACAAACGTTACGAAACAAATCCAAGCGTTTCACATTTTAAGCAATTTAAGACAAACGTTTACAAACGTTATGAAACAAATCATGGCGTTTCCCTATTTTAGCAATTTAAGCCAAACGTTTACAAACGTTTCTAAACAAATCCAAGCGTTTCACCTTTTTAGCAATATAAGGAAAATGTTTACAAACATTACGAAACAAATCCAAACATTTCACATTTTTAGCAATTTAAGTTAAACGTTTACAAACGCTACGAAACGAATCCAAACGTTTCACCTTTTTAGCGATTTAAGCCAAACGTTTACGAACATTACAAAACAAATCCTAACTTTACCCTATATTAGCGATTTAAGCCAAACGTGTACAAACGTTACTAAATAAATCCAAGCGTTTCCCCTTTTTAGCAATTTAAGCCAAACGTTTACAAACATTACGAAACAAAACCAAACATTTCACCTTTTTAGCGATTTAAGCCAAACGTTTGTAAACGTTACGAAACAAATCCAAACATTTCACCTTTTTAGCGATTTAAGCCAAACGTTTATAAACCTTACGGAACAAAAACAAACATTTCACATTTTTACCGATATAAGTTAAACGTTTACAAACGTTACAAAACAAATACAAATGTTTCCCCATTTTAGCGATTTAAGCCAAATGTTTACAAACGTTACGAAACAAATCCAAGTGTTTTCCCATTTTAGCGATCCAATCCAAACGTTTACAAACGTTACAAAACAAATCCAAACGTTTCACCTTTTTAGCGATTTAAGCCAAAGGTTTACAAACATTACGAAACAAATCCAAACATTTCACCTTTTTAGCGATTTAAGCTAAACGTTTACAAACATTACGAAACAAATCTAAACGTTTCACCTTTTTAGCGATTTAAGACAAATGTGTACAAACTTTATGAAATAAATCCAAGCTTTACCCTATTTTAATGATTTAAGCCAAACGTGTACAAAGGTTATTAAATAAAACCCAGCGTTTGACCTTTTTAGCAATTTAAGCCAAACGTTTATAAATGTTACGAAACAAAATCAAACATTTTACCTTTTTAGCGATTTGAGCCAAATGTTTGTAAACGTTACGAATCAAATCCAAACGTTTTACCTTTTTAGCGAATTAAGCCAAAACGTTTACAAACCTTATGGAACAAAACCAAACGTTTTGCATTTTTAGCGATTTAATCCAAACATTTACAAATGTTACGAAACAAATCCAAATGTTTCCCCATTTTAGCGATTTAAGCCAAACGTTTTCAAACGTTACGAAACAAATCCATGCGTTTCCCCATTTTAGCGATTCAAGCCAAACGTATACAAACATTACGAAACAAATCCAAACTTTTAACTTTTATAATGATTTAAGCCAAATGTCAACAAACGTTATGAAACAAATCCAAGCGTTTCACCTTTTTATCAATTTAAGCAAAACGTTTACAAACAGTACGAAACAAATCGAAATGCTTCACCTTTTGAGCGATTGAAGCCACACGTTTACGAACATTACGAAACAAAACCAAACGTTTATAAACTTTACGAAACAAATCCAAACGTTTCACCGTTTTTGCGATTTAAGCCAAACATTTACAAACATTACGAAACAAAAACAAACATTTCACCTTTTTAGCGATATAAACCAAACGTTTATAAACATTACAAAACAAATTGAAAACGTTTACCCATTTTTGCGATTTAAGCCAAATGTTTAAAACGTTACGAAACAAATCCAAGCGTTTCACCTTTTTAGCAATTTAAGACAAAGGTTTACAAACGTTACGAAACAAAACCAAATGTTTCACCTTTTTAGCGATTTAAGCCAAACGTTTATAAATATTATGAAACAAATACAAATGTTTCTTCATTTTAGCCATTTAAGCCAAATGTTTACAAACGAAACAAATCCAAGCGTTTCACCTCTTGAGCGATTTAAGCCAAACATTTACAAACGTCACGAAACAAATCCAAACATTTTACATTTTTAGCAATTTAAGCCAAACATTTACAAACGTTACGAAACAAATCTAAACGTTTCCCCTTTTTAGGATTTAAGCCAAACGCTTAAAAACATTACGAAAAAAATCCAAACGTTACCCCATTTTAGCGATTTAGGCCAAACGTGTACAAACGTTACGAAAAAAATCCAAGCGTTTAACCTTTTTAGCAATTTATGTTAAACGTTTACAAGCGTTACGAAACAAAACCAAACGTTTCACCTATTTAGCGATTTAAGCCAAACGTTTATAAACATTACGAAACAAATCCAAGGGTTTCCCCATTTTAGCAACTTAAGACAATTGTTTACGAATGTGACGAAACAAATCCAAGCGTTTCACCTTTTCAGCGATTGAAGCCAAACGTTTACAAACGTAATGAAACAAATCCAAACGTTTCACCTTTTTAGCAATTTAAGTTAAACGTTTACAAACACTACGAAACGAATCCAAACGTTTAACCTTTTTAGCGATTTAAGCCAAACGTTTACGAATATTACGAAACAAATCCTAACGTTACCCCATTTTAGCGATTTAAGCCAAACGTGTACAAACGTTACAAAATAAATCCAAGCGTTTCCCCTTTTTAGCAATTTAAGCCAAACGTTTACAAACATTACGAAACAAAACCAAAAAGTTCACCTTTTTAGCGATTTAAGCCAAACGTTTGTAAACGTTACGAAACAAATCCAAACATTTCACCTTTTTAGCGATTTAAGCCAAACGTTTACAAACCTTACGGAAAAAAAACAAATGTTTTACATTTTTAGAGATGTAAGTTAAACGTTTACAAACGTTACAAAACAAATACAAATGTTTCCCCATTTTAGCGATTTAAGCCAAATGTTTACAAACGTTACGAAACAAATCCAAGCGTTTTCCCATTTTAGCGATCCAATCCAAACGTTTACAAACGTTACAAAACAAATCCAAACCTTTCACCTTTCTAGCGATTGAAGTCAAACGTTTACAAACGTTACGAAATAAAACCAAACGTTTAAAACATTGTAAAACAAATCGAAACGTTTCCCTCTTCTAGCGATTTAATCCAAAAGTTAACAAACGTTACGAAACAAATCCAAGTTGTTCACCTTTTTAGCAATATAAGCCAAACGTTTACAAACGTTACAAAACAAATCAAAACGTTTAACCTTTTTAGCGATTGAAGCCAAAAGTTTACGAACATTACGAAACAAAACAAACATTTACAAACGTTACGAAACAAATCGAAATGTTTCACCTTTTGAGCGATTGAAGCCACACGTTTACGAACATTACGAAACAAAACCAAACGTTTATAAACGTTACGAAACAAATCCAAACGTTTCACCGATTTAGAGATTTAAGCCAAACATTTACAAACATTGCAAAACAAAAACAAACGTTATAAGCCAAACGTCTATAAACATTACAAAACAGATCCAAAACGTTTACCCATTTTTGCGATTTAAGCCAAATGTTTAAAACTTTACGAAACAAATCCAAGCGTTTCACCTTTTTAGCAATTTAAGACAAAGGTTTACAAACGTTACGAAATAAAACCAAATGTTTCACCTCTTTCGCTATTTAAGCCAAACGTTTATAGACATTACGAACAAATCCAAATGTTTCGCCATTTTAGCCATTTAAGCCAAATGTTTACAAACGAAACAAATCCAAACGTTTCACCTCTTTAGCGATTTAAGCCAAACGTTTACAAACGTCATGAAAAAATCCAAACATTTCACATTTTAGCGATTTAAGCCAAACATGTACAAACGTTACGAAACAAATCCAAGCGTTTCACCTTTTCAGCAATTTAGCCAAACGTTTACAAACGTTACGAAACAAAACCAAACGTTTCACCTTTTTAGCGATTTAAGCTAAACGTTTATAAACGTTGCGAAACAAAACCAAACGAAAAAAACCAAACATTTCACCTTTTTAGATATTTAAGTCAAACGTTTGTAAAGGTTACGAAAAAATCCAAACGTTTCACCTTTTTAGCAATTTATGCGAAACGTTTACAACCCTTACGGAACAAAACAAAATGTTTCACATTTTTATAGATTTAAGCCAAACGTTTACAAACATTACGTAACAAATCCAAATGTTTCCCCATTTTAGCGATTGAAGGCAAACGTTTACAAACGTTACAAAAGAAATCCAAGCGTTTCCCCATTTTAGCGATTTAAACCAAACATTTACAAACATTACGAAACAAATTCAAACGTTTCACCTTTTTAGCGATTGAAGTCAAACGTTTACAAATGTTACGAAATAAAACCAAACGTTTAAAACGTTACGAAACAAATCCAAACGTTTCTCTTTTATAGCGATTTAAGCCAAACATTTACAAATGTTACGAAACAAATCCAATCGTTTCACCTTTTTAGCAATATAAGCCAAACGTTTACAAACGTTACGAAACAAATCCGAACGTTTCACCTTTTTATCGATTGAAGCCAAAAGTTACGAAAATTACGAAACAAAACCAAACGTTTATAAAGGTTACGAAACAAATCCAAACGTTTCCCCTTTTTGGCAATTTAAGCCAAACGTTTACAAACGTTACGGAACAAAAACAAATGTTTCACCTTTTTAGCAATTTAAGCAAAACGTTTATAAACGTTACAAAACAAATCCAAACGTTTACTCATTTTAGCGATTTAAGTCAAACGTTTAAAAGGTTACAAAACAAATCCAAGTGTTTCACCTTTTAAGCAATTTAAGCCAAACATTTACAAATGTTACGAAAGAAAACCAAAAGTTTCACATTTTTAGCGATTTAAGCTAAACGTTTATAAACTTTACGAAACAAAACCAAATATTTCACCTTTTTATCGATTTAAGCCAAACGTTTGTAAACGTTACGAAACAAATCCGAACGTTTCCCCTTTTTAGCGATTTAAGCCACACGTTTACAAACGTTACGAAACAAATCCAAATGTTTCCCAATTTTAGCGATTCAAGCCAAACGTTAGTGACGTTACGAAACATATCCAAGCGCTTCCCCATTTTAGCGATTCAAGCCAAATGTTACGAAACAAATCCAAATGTTTCCCCTTTTTAGCGATTGAAGTGAAACGTTTACAAACTTTACGGAATAAAACCAAACGTTTAAAACATTACGAAACAAATCAAAACGTTTCCCTTTTTTAGCGATTTAAGCCAAACGTTTACAAGCGTTATGAAAAAAATCCAAGCGTTTCACCTTTCTAGCAATATAAGCCAAACGTTTACAAACGTTACAAAACAAATCCAAACGTTTCACCTTTCTAGCGATTGAAGCCAAAAGTTTACGAACATTAAGAAACAAAACGAAACGTTTATTAACGTTACGAAACTAATCCAAACGTTTCACCTTTTGGCGATTAAAGTCAAACGTTTACAAACGTTATGAAACAAAAACAAATGTTTCCCCTTTTTACCGATTTAAGCCAAAAGTTTATAAACGTTACAAAACAAATCCAAACGTTTACGCATTTTAGCGATTTAAGTCAAACGATTAAAACGTTACGAAACAAATCCAAGCGTTTCCCCTTTTTAGCAATTTAAGCCAAACGTTTTGAAACGTTACGAAACAAAACAAAACGTTTCCCCTTTTTCGTAATTTACGCCAAACGTTTAGAAACGTTACGAAACAAATCCAAACGTTTCCCCATTTTAGCGATTTAAGCCAAATGTTTACAAACGTTACGAAACAAATCCAAGTGTTTCACCTTTTTAGCAATTTAAGCCAAACGTTTACAAATGTCACGAAACAAATCCAAACATTTCCCATTTTTAGCGATTTAAGCCAAACGTTTACAAATGTTACGAAACGAATCCAAGCGTTTCAACTTTTTAGCAATTTAAGCCAAAGGTTTACAAACATTACGAAACAAATCCAAACGTTACCCCATTTTAGTGATTTAAGCCAAACGTGTGCAAACGTTACGAAACAAATCCAAGCGTTTCACCTTATTAGCAATTTATGTTAATCGTTTACAAATGTTACGAAACAAAACCAAACGTATTCCCTTTTTAGCGATTTAAGCTAAACGTATAAACGTTACAAAACAAAACCAAACATTTCACCTTTTTAGCGATTTAAGCCAAACGTTTGTAAACGTTACGAAGCAAATCGAAAAGTTTGTTAACTTTGCGAAACAAAACCATACGTTTCACCTTTTTAGTGATTTAAGCCAAACGTTTACAAACTTTATGGAAGAAAACCAAGCGTTTCACATTTTAGCGATTTAAGCCAAACGTTTACAGACGATGCGAAACAAATCCAAGCGTTTCCCAATTTTTCCAATTCAAGCTAAATGTTTACAAACGTTACGAAACAAATCCAAACGTTTCACCCTTTTAGCGATTGAAGTCAAACGTTTACAAATGTTACAGAATAAAACCAAACATGTAAAACATTACGAAGCAAATCCAAGCGTTTCACCTTTCTAGCAATATAAGCCAAATGTTTACAAACGTTACGAAACAAATAAAAACGTTTGACCTGTTTAGCAATTGAAGCCAAAATTTAACAAATATTACGAAACAAAACCAAACGTTTATGAAAGTTACGAAACAAATCCAAACGTTTCCCGTTTTTAGCGATTTAAACCAAACGTTTATAAACGTTACGAAACAAATACAAATGTTTCACCTTTTTAGCGATTTAAGTTAAACGTTTATAAACGTTACAAAACAAATCCAAACGTTTACCCAATATAGCGATTTAAGCCAAATGTTTAAAACGTTACGGAACAAATCCAACCATTTCACCTTTTTAGCAATTTAAGCCAAACGATTACAAATGTTTTGAAAAAAAAAAACAAACGTTTCACCTTTTTAGAAATTTAAGCCAAACGTTTACAAACTTTACAAAACAAATCCAAATGTTTACCAATTTTAGCAATATAAGCCAAACGTTTACAAACATTACAAACAAATCCAAACGTTTCACCTTTTTAGCGATTTAAGCCAAACGTTTACGAACATCACGAAACAAATCCAAACGTTTCACTTTTTTAGCGATTGAAGCCAAACGTTTACAAGCGTTATGAAACAAATTAAAGCTTTTCACCCTTCTAGCTATATAAGGCAAACGTTTACAAATGATACGAAACAAATCAAAACGTTTATAAAAGCTACGAAATAAATCCAAACGTTTCACCTTTTTGGCGATTTAAGCCAAACGTTTATAAACGTTACGAAACAAAAAACATATTTTTCACCTTCTTAGCTATTTAAGTTAAACGTTTATAATCGTTACAAAACAAATCCAAACGTTTACCAGAGTAGCGATTTAAGCCATACATTCAAAACGTAACGAAACAAATGCAAGCGTTCCACTTTTTTAGCAATTTAAGCCAAACGATTACAAACGTTTCAAAACAAAACCAAACGTTTCACCTTTTTAGCGATTTAAGCCAAACGTTTACAAACGTTACGAAACAAATCCAAACGTTTACCCATTTTAGCGATTTAAGCCAAACGTTTACAAACGTTACAAACAAATCCAAACGTTTCAAATTTTTAGCGATTTAAGCCAAACATTTACAAACGTTACGAAATAAATCCAAACGATTCCCCTTTTTAGCGATTTAAGCCAAACGTTTACGGACATTACGAAACAAATCCAAGCATTTCACCTATTTAGCAATTTAAGCCAAACGTTTACAAACATTACGAAACAAAACTAAACGTTTCACCTTTTTAGCGATTTAACCTAAAAGTTTATAAACTTTACGAAACAAAACTAAATATTTCACCTTTTTAGAAATTTAAGCCAAAAGTTTGTAAACGTTTCTAAACAAATTCAAACTTTTCACCTTTTTAGCTATTTAAGCCAAACGTTTACAAACCTTACAGGAACAAAACCAAACGTTTCCCACTTTTAGCGAATTAAGCCAAACATTTACAAACATTACGAAACAAATCCTAATGTTTCCCCATTTGAGCGATTTAAGCCAAACCTTTACAAACGTTATGAAACAAATCCAAGCGTTTCACCATTTTAGAGATTCAAGCCAAACGTTTACAAACGTTGCGAAACAAATCCAAACAATTCACCTTTTTAGCGATTGAACTCAAACGTTTATAAATGTTACGAAATAAAACCAAACATTTAAAAAGTTACGAAACTAATCCAAACGATTCACTTTTTTAGCGATTTAAGCCAAACGTTTACAAATGTTGCAAAACAAATCCAAATGTTTCACCTTTTTAGAGATTGAAGCCAATAGTTTACAAACATTACGAAACAAAACCAAATGTTTATAAACGTTACGAAACAAATCCAAACATTTCACCTTTTTGGCAATATAAGCCAAACATTTACAAACGTTACCAATCAAAAACAAACGTTTCACATTTTTAGAGATTTAATCCAAACGTTTATAAACGTTACAGAACAAATCCAAACGCTTACTCATTTTAGCGATTTAAGCCAAACATTTAAAGCGTTACGAAACAAATCAAAGCGTTTAACCTTTTTAGCAATTTAAGAGAAACGTTTAAAAACGTTACAAAACAAAACCAAACATTTAACCTTTTTAGCCATTTAAGACAAACGTTTACAAACGTTACGAAACAAATCCAAATGTTTCCCCATTTTAGCGATTTAAGCCATATGTTTAGAAACGTTGCGAAACAAATCCAAGCGTTTCACCTTTTTAGCGATTTAAGCAAAACGTTTACGAACATCACGAAACAAATCCAAATGTTTCACCTTTATAGCAATTTAAGCCAAACGTTTACAAACGTTACGAAACAAATATGAGCGTTTCACCTTTTTAAGCCAAACATTTACAAACATTACGAAGTAAATCCAAACATTACCCCATTTTAGCGATTTAAGCCAAACGTGTACAAAGGTGACGAAACAATTCCTAGCGTTTTAGCTTTTGAGCAATTTAAGTCAAATGTTTACAAACGTTACGAAACAAAACCAAACGTTTCACTTTATTAGCAATTTAAACTAAACGTTACGAAACAAAACCAAATATTTAACTTTTTTAGCGATTTAAGACAAAAGTTTGTAAACGTTACGAAACAAATCCAAATGTTTAACCTTTTTAGCGAATTAAGCCAAACGTTTACAAACCTTACGGAACAAAACCAAACGTTTCACATTTTTAGCGATGTAAGCCAAACGTTTCCAAACGTTACGAAACAAATCCAAATATTTTCCCATTTTAGCGATTTAAGCCAAACGTTTATAAACGTTACGAAACAAATCCAAGCGTTTCCCCATTTTAGCGACTCAAGCCAAACGTTTACAAACGTTACGAAACAAATCCAAATTCACCTTTTTATCGATTGAAGTCAATCGTTTACAAACGTTATGAAATAAAACGAAACGTTTAAAACGTTACGAAACAAATCCGAACGTTTAACTTTTTCAGCAATTTAAACCAAACATTTACAAACGTTACGAAACCAATCTAATCGTTTCACCTTGTTAACAATATAAGCCAAACGTTTACAAACGTTACGAAATAAAACAAGACGTTTAAAACCTTACGAAACAAATCCAAGCGTTTCGCCTTTTTAGCAATTTAAGCCTAACGTTTACAAACGTTACGAAACAAATCCAAATGTTTCACCTTTTTTGTGATTTAAGCCAAATGTTTACAAACATTTACAAACGTTACGAAACCAATCCAAACGTTTCAACGTTTTAGCGATTTAAGTCAAACGTTTACAAACGTTACAAAACAAATCTAAATGTTTCACCTTTTTAGTGATTAAGCCAAACATATACAAATGTTATGAAACAAATCCAATTTCACCTTTTTAGCAATTTAAGCCAAACGTTTACAAAACGTTATGGAACAAATACAAACGTTTCATCTTCTTAGCAATATAAGCCAAACGTTTACTAATGTTACGAAACAAATCCAAATGTTTCACCTTTTTTGTGATCTAAGCAAAACGTTTACAACCATTACGAAACAAAACAAAACATTTAAAACATTACGAAACAAATCCACACGTTTCACATTTTTAGCGATTTAAGACAAACGTTTACAAACGTTCCGAAACATATTCAAGCGTTTGACCTTTTTAGCAATTTAAGCCAAACGTTTACAAATTCCGAAACAAATCCAAGTGTTTCACCTTTTTAGCAATTTAAGCCAAACGTTTACAAATGTTACGAAAAAAAATTTAAACGTTTCACCTTTTTAGCGATTAAAGCCGACCGTTTAAAAACGTTACGAAACAAATCCAAACGTTTCACATTTTTGGCGATTTAAGCCAAACGTTCACAAACATTACAAAACAAATCCAAGCGTTTCATGTTTTTAGCAATATAAGCCAAACGTTTACAAACGTTATGAAACAAATCCAAGCCTTTCACCTTTTTTGCAATTTAAACCAAACTATTAAGACGTTACCAAATAAATCCAAACGTTTCACATTTTTAGCAATTTAATCCAATCGTTTACAAACGTTACAAAACAAAACTAAACATTTCACCTTTTTAGCGTTTTAAGCCGAACGTTACAAATGCTACAAAAAAATCCAAACGTTCACCTTATTAGCGATTTAAGCCGAAGGTTTACAAACGTTACGCAACAAAACCAAATGTTTCACCTTTTTTGCGATTTAAGCCAAACGTTTACAAACGTTCTGATACAAATTCAAACGTTTCACCTATTTAGCGATTTAAGCCAAATGTAAACAAACGTTACGAAACAAATCAAACGTTTCACCTTTTTAGCGATATAAGTCAAACGTTAAGAAATGTTACGAAACAAATCCAAACGTGTCACCTTTTTAGAATTTAAGCAAAACATTTACAAACGTTACGAAACAAATCAAACGTTTTACCTTTTTAGCAATTTAAGCCAAACGTTACAAAACAAAACCTAACATTTGAAACACTACGAAACAAATCCAAACGTTTCACTTTTTTAGAAATTTAAGCCAAACGTTTACAAACAATACGAAACAAATCGAATCGTTTCACCTTTTTAACGATTGAAGCCAAACATTTACAAATGTTATGAAACAAAACCAAACATTTCACCTTTTTTGGAATTTAAGCCAAACGTTTACAAACGTTACGAAGCAAATCCAAACGTTTCCTGTTTTTAGCAATTTAAGCCAAACGTTTACAAACGTTACAAAACAAATCCAAATGTTTAACCTTTTTAGCTATTTAAGCCAAATGTTTATAAACGTTACGAAACAAATCCAAATGTTTAACCTTTTTAGCAATTGAAGTCAAACGTTTACAAACGTTACGAAATAAAACCAAACATTTAAAACATTACGAAGCAAATCCAAATGTTTCACCTTTTTAGCAATTTAAGCCAAACGTTACGAAACAAATCCAAGTGTTTCACCTTATTAGCAATTTAAGCCAAACGTTTAGAAACGTTACGAAACAAATCCAAACGTTTCCAACAAATCCAAACGTTTAAAATTTTATGAAGCAAATCCAAACGTTTCACCATTTTAGAAATTTAAGCCAAACGTTTACAAACGTTACGAAACAAAGCCAAACGTTTTCAAATGTTGCGAAACAAATTTAAGTGTTTTTCCTTTATTGCAATTTCAGCCAGTCGTTTACAAACGTTACGAAACAAAACCAAACGTTTCACCTTTTTAGCTATTTAAGCGAAACATTTACAAACTTTACAAAAAAAATCCAAATGTTTCACCTTTTTAGTAATTTAAGCCATCCGTTTACAAAGGTTATGAAAGAAATCCAAATGTTTCACGTTTTTAGCAATTTATGCCAAACGTTACGAAACAATTCCAAGTGTTTCACCTTTTTAGCAATTTAAGCCAAGCGTTCACAGACGTTACGAAACAAAACCAAATGTTTCACCTTTTTAGCGATATAAGCCGAACGTTTACAAACGCTACGACATAAATCCAAATGTTTCACCTTTTTAGCGATTTAAGCCAAACGTTTACAAAAATTACGAAACAAAACCAAACGCTTAAAACATTACAAAACAAATCCAAATGTTTCCCCTTTTTAGCAATTTAAGCCAAACGTTTACAGACGTTAGAAAACAAATCCAAACGTTTCACATTTTAGCGATTTAAGCCAAACATTTACAAACGTTACGATACAAATCTAAATTTTTAACTTTTTTTAGCGATTGAAGTCAAACGTTTACAAATGTTACGAAATAAAACCAAACGTTAAAAACGTTAAAAAATAAATCCAAATATTTCACCTTTTTAGCAATTTAAGACAAACGTTACGAAATAATCCAAGTGTTTCACCGTTTACAAACGTTATAAAACAAATCAAAAAGTTTCGAACAAATCCAAATGTTTAATACGTTATGAAGCAAATCCAAACGTTTACAAACGTTACGAAACAAAGCCAAACGTTTTCAAACGTTACGAAATAAATCCAAGCATTTTACCATTATGGCAATTTAAGCCAAACGTTTTCAAACGTTACGAAATAAATCCAAGCGTTTTACCATTATGGCAATTTAAGCCAAACAATTACAAACATTAAGAAAAGAAAAACAAAACGTGTCACCTTTTTAGCTATTTAAGCCAAATTTTACGAAACAAAACCTAACGTTTTAAATGTTACGAAACAAATCCAAACGTTTCTCTTTTTTAGCGATTTAAGAAAAACGTTTACAAATGTTACGAAACAAATCCAATTGTTTCACCTTTTTAGGAATTAAAGCCAAACATTTACAAACGTTACGAAACAAATACAAATGTTTCACCTTTTTAGCAATTTAAGCCAAACGTTTATAAACGTTACGAAACAAATCCAAACGTTTCTCCTTTTTAGCAATTTAAGCCAAACGTTTACAGACGTTACAAAACGTTTATTTCAAATGTTTAACCTTTTTAGCGATTGAGTTCAAGCGTTTACAAACGTTATGAAATAAAACCAAATGTTTAAAATATTACGAAAAAATCCAAATGTTTCACTTTTTTAGCGATTTAAGCCAAACGTTTAAAAATGTTACCAAACAAATCTGTTTCACCTTTTAAGCAATTTAAGCCAAACGTTTACAAACTCTACGAAACAAATCAAAATGTTTCACCTTTTTCATGATTGAAGCCAAACGGTTACAAACATTACGAAATAAAACAAACGTTTATAAACGTTAAGAAATAAATCCAAACGTTTCACCGTTTTAGCGATTTCAGCCAAATGTTTACGAACGTTACGAAACAAAAACAAACGTTTCACCTTTTTAGCTATTTATGCCAAGCGTTTATAAACGTTACAAAACAAATCCAAACGTTAACCGATTTTAGCGATTTAAGCCAAACGTTTAAAACGTTACGAAATAAATCCAAGTGTTTCACCTGTTTAGCAATTTAAGCCAAACGTTTACAAATGTTACGAAGCAAAACCAAATGTTTCTTCTTTTTAGCGATTTAAGCCAAACGTTTATAAATATTAGGAAACAAAACCAAACGTTTCCCCATTTTAGCGATTTAAGCCAAATGTTTATAAACATTACGAAACAAATCCAAGCCTTTCACAATTTAGCGATTTAAGCCAAATGTTTACAAAGGTTACGAAACAAATCAGAAACATTTCAACTTTTTAGCGATTTAAGCCAAAGGTTTACAAACATTACGAAACAAATCCAAAAATTTCACCTTTTTAGCGGTAAACGTTTACAAACATTACGAAACAAATCCAAACGTTTCACCTTTTTAGCGATTTAAGACAAACGTGTACAAACGTTATGAAATAAATCCAAGTTCTACCCTATTTTAATGATTTAAGCCAAACGTGTACAAACGTTATTAAATAAAACCAAGTGTTTGACCTTTTTAGCAATTTAAGTCAAACGTTTATAAATGTTACGAAACAAAACCAAACATTTTACCTTTTTAGCGATTTAAGCCAAATGTTTGTAAACGTTACGAACCAAATCCAAACGTTTTCCCTTTTTAGTGAATTAAGCCAAAACGTTTACAAACCTTACGGAACAAAACCAAACGTTTTGCATTTTTAGCGATTTAATCCAAACATTTACAAACGTTACGAAACAAATCCAAATGTTTCCCCATTTTAGCGATTTAAGCCAAACGTTTTCAAACGTTACGAAACAAATCCATGCATTTCCCCATTTTAGCGATTCAAGCCAAACGTATACAAATGTTACGAAACAAATCCAAACGTTTAGCCTTTTTAGCGATTGAAGTCAAACGTTTACAAAAGTTACGAAATAAAACCAAATGTTTTAAACTTTACGAATCAAATCCAAATGTTTCACTTTTTTAACGATTTAAGCCAAATGTCAACAAACGTTATGAAACAAATCCAAGCGTTTCACCTTTTTAATAATTTAAGCAAAACGTTTACAAACGTTACGAAACAAATTGAATTGTTTCACCTTTTGAGCGATTGAAGCCACACGTTTACGAACATTACGAAACAAAACCAAACGTTTATAAACGTTACGAAACAAATCCAAACGTTTCACCGTTTTTGCAATTTAAGCCAAACATTTACAAACATTACGAAACAAAAACAAACGTTTCACCTTTTTAGCGATATAAGCCAAACGTTTATAAACATTACAAAACAAATTCAAAACGTTTACCCATTTTTGCGATTTAAGCCAAATGTTTAAAACGTTACGAAACAAATCCAAGCGTTTCACCTTTTTAGCAATTTAAGACAAAGGTTTACAAACGTTACGAAACAAAACCAAATGTTTCACCTTTTTAGCGATTTAAGCCAAACGTTTATAAACATTACGAAACAAATCCAAATGTTTCTTCATTTTAGTCATTTAAGCCAAATGTTTACGAACGAAGCAAATCGAAGCGTTTCACCTCTTTAGCGATTAAAGCCAAACATTTACAAACGTCACGAAACAAATCCAAACATTTTACATTTTTAGCAATTTAAGCCAAACGTTTACAAACGTTACGAAACAAATCTAAACGTTTCTCCTTTTTAGGATTTAAGCCAAACGCTTAAAAACATTACGAAAAAAATCCAAACGTTACCCCATTTTAGCGATTTAGGCCAAACGTGTACAAACGTTACGAAAAAAATCCAAGCGTTTAACCTTTTTAGCAATTTATGTTAAACGTTTACAAACGTTACGAAACAAAACCAAAAGTTTCACCTATTTAGCGAATTAAGCCAAACGTTTATAAACATTACGAAACAAATCCAAGGGTTTCCCCATATTAGCGATTTAAGACAATTGTTTACGAATGTGACGAAACAAATGCAAGCGTTTCACCTTTTCAGCGATTGAAGCCAAACGTTTACAAACGTAATGAAACAAATCCAAACGTTTCCCCTTTTTAGCAATTTAAGTTACACGTTTACAAACGCTACGAAACGAATCCAAACGTTTCACCGTTTTAGCGATTTAAGCCAAACGTTTACGAACATTACAAACGAATCCTAACGTTACCCCATTTTAGCGATTTAAGCCAAACGTGTACAAACTTTACAAAATAAATCCAAGCGTTTCCCCTTTTTAGCAATTTAAGCCAAACGTTTACAAACATTACGAAACAAAACAGAACGTTTCACCTTTTTAGCGATTTAAGCCAAACGTTTGTAAACGTTACGAAACAAATCCAACCATTTCACCTTTTTAGCGATTTAAGACAAATGTTTACAAACCTTACGGAACAAAAACAAACGTTTCCCATTTTTAGCGATATAAGTTAAACGTTTACAAACGTTACAAAACAAATACAAATGTTTCCCCATTTTAGCGATTTAAGCCAAATGTTTATAAACGTTACGAAACAAATCCAAGCGTTTCCCCATTTTAGCTATCCAATCCAAACGTTTACAAACGTTACAAAACAAATCCAAACGTTTCACCTTTCTAGCGATTGAAGTCAAACGTTTACAAACGTTACGAAATAAAACCAAACGTTTAAAACATTATAAAACAAATTGAAACGTTTCCCTCTTCTAGCGATTTAAGCCAAACGTTAACAAACGTTACGAAACAAATCCAAACGTTTACAAACATTACGAAACAAATCCAAACGTTTCACCTTTTTAGCGATTGAAGTCAAACGTTTACAAATGATACGAAATAAAACCAAACGTTTAAAACGTTACGAAACAAATCCAAACGTTTCTCTTTTATAGCGATTTAAGCCAAACATTTACAAATTTTACGAAACAAATCCAATCGTTTCACCTTTTTAGCAATATAAGCCAAACCTTTACAAAAGTAACGAAACAAATCCGAACGTTTCACCTTTTTATCGATTGAAGCCAAAAGTTTACGAACTTTACGAAACAAAACCAAACGTTTATAAATGTTACGAAACAAATCCAAACGTTTCCCCTTTTTGGCAATTTAAGCCAAACGTTTACAAACGTTACGGAACAAAAACAAATGTTTCACCTTTTTAGCAATTTAAATAAAACGTTTATAAACGTTACAAAAAAAACCCAAACGTTTACTCATTTTAGTGATGTAAGTTAAACGTTTAAAAGGTTACGAAACAAATCCAAGTGTTTCACCTTTTAAGCAATTTAAACCAAACGTTTACAAATGTTACGAAAGAAAACCAAAAGTTTCACATTTTTAGCGATTTAAGCTAACCGTTTATAAACTTTACGAAACAAAACCAAATATTTCAACTTTTTATCGATTTAAGCCAAACGTTTGTAAACGTTACGAAACAAATCCGAATGTTTCACCTTTTTAGCGATTTAAGCCACACGTTTACAAATGTTACGAAACAAATCCAAATGTTTCCCAATTTTAGCGATTCAAGCCAAACGTTAGAGACGTTACGAAACATATCCAAGCGTTTCCCCATTTTAGCGATTCAAGCCAAACGTTACGAAACAAATCCAAGCGTTTCCCCTTTTTAGCGATTGAAGTGAAACGTTTACAAACTTTACGAAATAAAACCAAACGTTTAAAACATTACGAAACAAATCGAAACGTTTCACTTTTTTAGCGATTTAAGCCAAACGTTTACAAGCGTTACGAAAAAAAATCCAAGCTTTTCACCTTTCTAGAAATATAAGCCAAACGTTTACAAACGTTACAAAATAAATCCAAACGTTTCACCTTTCTAGCGATTGAAGCCAAAAGTTTACAAACATTAAGAAACAAAACCAAACGTTTATTAACGTTACGAAACTAATCCAAACGTTTCACCTTTTGGCGATTTAAGTCAAACGTTTACAAACGTTACGAAACAAAAACAAATGTTTCCCCTTTTTACCGATTTAAGCCAAAAGTTTATAAATGTTACAAAACAAATCCAAACGTTTACGCATTTTAGCGATTTAAGTCAAACGATTTAAACGTTACGAAAAAAATCCAAGCGTTTCCCGTTTTTAGCAATTTAAGCCAAACTCTTTGAAACGTTACGAAATAAAACAAAACGTTTCCCCTTTTTCGCAATTTACGCAAAACGTTTAGAAACGTTACGAAACAAATCTAAACGTTTCCCCATTTTAGCGATTTAAGCCAAATGTTTACAAACGTTACGAAAAAAATCCAAGTGTTTCACCTTTTTAGCAATGTAAGCCAAACGTTTACAAATGTCACGAAACAAATCCAAACATTTCCCATTTTTAGCGATTTAAGCCAAACGTTTACAAATGTTACGAAACGAATCCAAGTGTTTCAACTTTTTAGCAATTTAAGCCAAAGGTTTACAAACATTACGAAACAAATCCAAACGTTACCCCATTTTAGTGATTTAAGCCAAACGTGTGCAAACGTTACGAAACAAATCCAAGCGTTTCACCTTATTAGCAATTTATGCCAATCGTTTACAAATGTTACGAAACAAAACCAAACGTTTTCCCTTTTTAGCGATTTAAGCTAAACGATTATAAACGTTACGAAACAAAACCAAACATTTCACCTTTTTAGCGATTTAAGCCAAACGTTTGTAAACGTTACGAAGCAAATCGAAACGTTTGTTAACGTTGCGAAACAAAACCATACGTTTCACCTTTTTTGTGATTTAAGCCAAACGTTTACAAACTTTACGGAAGAAAACCAAGTGTTTCACATTTTAGCGATTTAAGCCAAACGTTTACAGACGATGCGAAACAAATCCAAGCGTTTCCCCATTTTAGCAATTCAAGCGAAATGTTTACAAACGTTACGAAACAAATCCAAAGGTTTCACCGTTTTAGCGATTTAAGCCAAACGTTTACAAACGTTACGAAACAAAAACAAACGTTTCACCATTTTAGCTATTTAAGCCAAGCGTTTATAAACCTGACAAAAGAAATCCAAACGTTTACCGATTTTAGCGATTTAAACCAAACATTTAAAACGTTACAAAACAAATCCAAGCGTTTCAACTGTTTAGCAATTTAAGCCAAACGTTTACAAATGTTACGAAGCATAACCAAACGTTTCACCGTTTTAGCGGTTTAAGCCAAATATTTATAAACATTACGAAACAAAACCAAACGTTTCCCCATTTAAGCAATTTAAGCCAAATGTTTATAAACATTACGAAACAAATCCAAGCGTTTCACAATTTTAGCGATTTAAGCCAAACGTTTACAAACGTTACGAAACAAATCCAAACGTTTCACCTTTTTAGCGATTTAAGCCAAACGTTTACAAACGTTACAAAACAAATCCAAACGTTTCCCCTTTTTAGCAATTTAAGCCAAACGTTTACAAACATTAAGAAACAAATCTAAATGTTTCACCTTTTTAATGATTTAAGCCAAACGTGTACAAACGTTATGAAACAAAACCAAGCGTTTCACCTTTTTAGCAATTTAAGCCTTTCACCTTTTTTGCGATTTAAGCCAAACATTTGTGAACGTTACGAAACAAATATAAACGTTTCCCCTTTTTAGCGATTGAAGCCAAAACGTTTCGAAACCTTACGGAACAAAACCAAACGTTTCACATTTTTAGCGATTTAATCCAAACGTTTCCAAACGTTACGAAACAAATCCAAATGTTTCCCCATTTTAGAGATTTAGGCCAAACGTTTTTAAACGTTATGAAACAAATCCAAGCGTTTCCCCATTTTAGCGATTCAAGCCAAACCTTTACAAACGATACGAAACAAATCCAAACGTTTAACCTTTTTAGCGATTGAAGTCAAACTTTTACAAAAGTTACGAAATAAAACCAAACATTTGAAACGTTACGAAACAAATCCAAAACGTTGACAAATTTTTGCGATTTAAGCCAAACGTTTAAAACGTTACGAAACAAATCCAAGCGTTTCACCTTTTTAGCAATTTAAGACAAAGGTTTACAAACGTTACGAAAAAAAATCAAATGTTTCACCTTTTTAGCGATTTAAGCCAAATGTTTATAAATATTACGAAACAAATCCAATTGTTTCCCCATTTTAGCCATTTAAGCCAAATGTTTACAAATGTTACAAACCAAATCTAAGAGTTTCACCTTTTTAGCGAGTGAAGCCAAACGTTTACAAACGTCACGAAACAATCCAAATGTTTCCCATTTTTAGCAATTTAAGCCAAACGTTTACAAACGTTACAAAACGAATCTAAATGTTTCCCCTTTTTAGGGACTAAAGCCAAATGTTTACAAACATTACGAAACAAATCCAAACGTTACCCCATTTTAGCGATTTAAGCCAAACGTGTACAAACGTTACGAAACAAATCCAAGCGTTTCACCTTTGTAGCAATTTAAGCCAAACATTTATAAACGTTACGAAACAAAACCAAAATTTTCACCTTTTTAGCGATTTAAGCGAAACGTTTATAAACAATACGAAACAAATCAAAACGTTTCACCTTTTTAGCGATTGAAGCTAAACTTTACGAACATTACGAAATAAAACCAAACGTTTATAAACATTACGAAAAAAATCCAAACGTTACACTGTTTTAGCGATTTAAGTCAAACGTTTACGAACTTTACCAAACAAAAACAAACGTTTCATCTTTTTAGCGATTTAAGCCAAACGTTCATAAACTTCACAAAAGAAATCCAAACGTTTACCCATTTTAGCGATTGAAGCCAAACGTTTAAGAACATTAAGAAACAAAACCAAACGTTTATAAACCTTACGAAACAAATCCAAACGTCTCATTGTTTTAGCGATTTAAGCCAAACATTTACAAACGTTACGAAACAAAAACAAATGTTTCACCTTTTTAGCGATTTAAGCCAAACATTTATAAAAGTGAAAAAACAAATCCAAACGTTTACCCATTTTAGCGATTTAAGCCAAACGTTTAAAACATTACGAAACAAATCCAAGCGTTTTACCTTTTTAGCAATTTAAGCCAAACGTTTACAAACATTACGAAACAAAACCAAACATTTAATCTTTTTAGAGATTTACGCCAAACGTTTATAAACCTTACGAAACAAATCCAAACGTTTCCTCATTTTAGCGATTCAAGACAAATGTTTACAAACGTGACAAAACAAATCCAAGCGTTTCACATTTTTTGCGATTTAAGCCAAACGTCTACAAACGTCATGAAACAAATCCAAACGTTTCACTTTTTTGGCAATTTAAGTTAAACGTTTACAAACGTTACGAAACAAATCCAAACGTTTCACCTTTTTAGCGATTTCAACCAAATGTTTACGAACATTACGAAACAAATCCAAACGTTACCTCATTTTAGCGATTTAAACCAAACGTGTACAAACATTACAAAACAAATCCAAGCGTTTCACCTTTTTAGCAATTTAAGCCAAACGTTTACAAACGCTTCGAAACAAAACCAAACGTTTCACCTTTTTAGCAATTTAAGCTGAACGTTTATAAACTTTACGAAACAAAACCAAATATTTCACCTTCTTAGCGATTTAAGCCAAACGTTTGTAAACGTTACGAAACAAATCCAAACATTTCTCCTTTTTAGCAATTTAAGCCAAACGTTTACAAACCTTACGGAACAAAACCAAATGTTTCACATTTTTAGCGAAAAATCCGAAAACTATATCTTTGTGGTTATAATGCCAAAATATCCAAGCGTTTCAAATTTTTAAGCCCAATGTTTACAAACTTTACGAAACAAATCCAAGCGTTTCAAATTTTTAGCAATTTAAGCCAAACGTTTACAAATGTTTCGAAACAAATCCAAGCGTTTCACCATTTTAGCAATTTAGGCCAAACGTTTACAAACGTTACAAAACAAATCCAAACGTTTCACCTTTTTAGCAATTTAAGCCAAACGTTTACAATTGTTACGAAACAAATCCAAACATTTCACCCTTTTAGCGATTAAAGCCAAACGTTTACGAACGGTTCGAAACAAATCCAAATGTTTCACCTTTTTAGCAATTTAAGCCTAACGCTTACAAACGGTACGAAACAAATCAAAACGGTTCACCTTTTTAGCAATTTAAGCCAAAACGTTAACAAACGTTACGAAACAAATCCAAGCATTTCTCCTTTATAGCAATTTAAGCCAAACGTTTACAAACGTTACAAAATAAATTAAAAAGTTTCACCTTTTTAGGGATTGAAACCAAACTTTATGAACATTACGAAACAAAACCAAACTTTTATAAACGGTACGAAGCAAATCCAAGCGTTTCACTGTTTTAGCAATTTAAGCCAGACATTTACAAACGTTACGAAACAAAACAAAACGTTTCACCTTTTTAGCGATTTAAGCCAAACGTTAATAAACTTCACAAATGAAATCCAAATGTTTACCCATTTTAGCGATTGAAGCCAAACGTTTATGAACATTACGAAACAAAACCAAACGTTTATAAACGTTACGAAACAAATCCAAACGTTTCATTCTTTAAATGATTTGAGCCAAACGTTTACAAACGTTACGAAACAAAAAAAACGTTTCACGTTTTTAGCGAATTAAGCTAAACATTTATAAAAGTTACAAAACAAATCCAAACGTTTACCCATTTTAGCGATTTAAGCCAAATGTTTAAAACGTTACGAAAAAAACCCAAGTGTTTTACCTTTTTAACAATTTAAGCCAAACGATTACAAACATTACGAAACAAAACAAAACGTTTAACCTTTTTAGCGATTTAAGCCAAACATTTACAAACATTACGAAACAAATCCAAAATTTTCCCCATTTTAGCGATTTAAGACAAATGTTTACAAACATTACGAAACAAATCAAAGTGTTTCACCTTTTTCGCGATTTAAGCCAAACGTTTACAAACGTCACGAAATAAATCCAAAGTTTCACCTTTTTGGCAATTTAAGTTAAACGTTTACAAACGTTACGAAACTAATCCAAACATTTCACCTTTTTTGCGAATTAAGCCAAACGGTTACGAACATTACGAAACAAATCCAAACGTTTCCCCATTTTAGCGATTTAAGCCAAACCTGTACAAACGTTACAAAACAAATCCAAGTGTTTCACCATTTTAGCAATTTAAGCCAAACGTTTACAAACACTTCGAAACAAAACCAAACGTTTCGCCTTTTTAGCAATTTAAGCTAAACGTTTATAAACATTACGAAACAAAACCAAATATTTCAACTTTTTAGCGATTTAAGCCAAACGTTTGTAAATGTTACGAAACAAATCCAAACATTTCTCCTTTTTAGCAACTTAAACTAAACATTTACAAATCTTACGAAATAAAACCAAACGTTTCACATTTTTAGCGATTTAAGCTAAACGTTTACAAACGTTACGAAACAAATCCAAATGTTTCCCCATTTTAGCGATTTAAGCCAAATGTTTACAAACGTTACGAAACAAATCCAAGCGTTTAACCTTTTTAGCAATTTAAGCCAAACGTTTACAAATGTTACAAAACAAATCAAAGCGTTTCGCCATTTTAGCAATTTAGGCCAAACGTTTACAAACATTGCGAAACAAATCCAAGCTTTTCACATTTTTGGCAATTTAAGCCAAACGTTTACAAACGTTACGAAACAAATTCCAAACATTTCACCTTTTTAGCGATTAAAGCCAAACGTTTACGAACGGTTCAAAACAAATCCAAACGTTTCACCTTTTTAGTAATTTTAGCCAAACGCTTACAAACTTTACAAAATAAATCAGAGCGTTTCACCTTTTTAGAAATTTAAGCCAAACGTTTACAAAGGTTATGAAACAAATCTAAACGTTTCACCTTTTTAGCAATCTAAGCCAAACATTTACAAACGTTACGAAACAAGTCCAAACGTTTCAACTTTTTGACAATTTAAGTTAAACGTTTACAAACGGTACGAAACAAATTCAAATGTTTCACCTTTTTAGCGATTTAAGCCAAACATTTCGAAACGCTACAAAACAAATCCAAATGTTTCCCCTTTTTAGCGATATAAGCCAAACACTTACAAACGTTACGAAAAAAATCCAAACGTTTCACCTGTTTAGAGATTTAAGCCAAACATTTACAAACGTTACGAAATAAAACCAAAAGATTAAAACGTGACGAAACTGTAATACCCCAAATGATTAAATTGTCTAATTGGTCCATGTGTCTAGTGTTGAGTCGCTGGAGTGGCAATATCGGGAGAATTTTCGAGAAATTAAGATAAATATAGAATTCGAGCAGGATGGTTTTGAAAAGATTATTGCGAGAGAATTAATATTATATTTCAGTTCTGAAGTTGGAATTGAAGTTAGAAAAGAAAAATGTTAAGAAAGTCGCAAAATAAAGTACAGGGACTCAAATGGTAATTTAGCCATATAAATTCCGAAGTGAAAATTATTTCGCCAAGGTCCGCGAAATGTTTTATAGTATATGTGGTAAAGATTTCGAGTCAATCAGAGAGACCTTTTAAAATTTGGACGCGGATGCGTTTTTGGCTAAATTGCAATTTTTGAAAAGTTCAAGGACCAAAATGTAAATTAGCCAATTAAGTCTCGAGAATAGCAATTAAAAGATTATTGGCGGAAAATAATAATATTGAGTTAGTATTATTTATACGAATATAAATAATACGAAAGTAATCGAGTTAAAAGGATAATTTAACCATTTGGTTAAATTAGAAAGTTTAAAAGAAAAATAGTTTAAGTTAAAGAAATGAAGGATCAAAATGGACAATTAGAAAAGATATATAAGTAACTTTCCTTAGGAATAAGGAAATGAGACATGAGCAGAAGGCGAAGGAAACAGAAGGAAATGGCGATCAATTCGATCCGCCGCCGTTTTGCCGTTTCTCGTCCAAATCGAGCGTTCTTTATATCGATTTGTTCAGGATTCGATTCTCTATCATCTTCGAGCATCAAACTAAGGTAATCTCGAAGTTTTTGTTGCTGAAATAAGAGAATAAAGGATGTTTTAAGTTTAACAAATCGAACGAATCGTAATAGCGTTTTTAGTGTCGTTTTGATGAATTTGGAGTTGCGTTTGTGTTAAAATGAGATAGGAGCATGACGGAATCGAGTTTAAGCACGTCGGAATAGTCCGAGAACGAGTCCAGGAGCTACGCGGCCGCGTAACTAGGTTACGCGGGCGCGTAACAAATGTTACGCGGGCGCGCAACTATGTTACGCGGGCGCGCATTGAGGCTATGCGGGCGCACAACTTATTCGAAGCACCTAAAGATTATTTCCGCCCCGTTATGACCCCGTTTTCCGACTTTAAGAGTGTCGGACATTGAAAAGGAAATATGGGCCCCAAAAACGAGAAATTTGGATATCGAACATGACGTGTTCGATTAGGATATCGAGGTATAAGAAACATATGATTGGAAATCGATTAACAATAGATATAACAAGTATCTCGACTAAGTATTAAAACACGATCAAAGTTAAAAGACATATTTAGAATAAGATCGTGTTAACCTAAGTTTATAACTTAGGATTTTAGTATTCAATTTACGTTTATGAATTAAACGTACGAGTAATTTGAATAGGAAGCGGATGTATCGACGAGCTACCAGGCCGGCGAGCTGGAATAGCTACGAGATCATATGACACACGGAACCTACGTGATGAATTGACGATAATGCAATTTTGGGATAGCGGTCACTGTGAGTTGGACTTTACTTTCGTGTATTATATATTAAAGTTATTTTATATAGATATATATACTTTTTATACGCATCGCGTTATATATAATTGATTGAAATGTTATATGTTTCATTAATTTCTATATACGAGGACTAGTATGCGATCTGAAGAAACTAGCTACCTATTGGGTGTCAATAGGCTGTGTGATCACCAGTATTAAGTCATTCTAGTGTGTTTGCATTTGAGAAATGATTGTATATGTATGATATGATATGAATTCGATATGAGAGTGAACTCGGCTACGGTGTAGTCTAGAAGTTCCCGTATCTAGTGGGTTGGACCCACCAGTGAGTTGGACTCACAACTTGAAATTTACGATTGGGTTGAATGATATATGATTATTCAAGAGATGTGTCACATGCTAGGATATTACTTTCGTACGGATCAAATACCTGTTTATATGTTTTACATTATTGTTTTCTTGAGATGCGATGTTCAATTTTTATATTAATACCGTTAGTAACTTGGAAGCTCACTCAGTATTTCCCAAAATACTGACTCCCTCACAGTGTTTTATTTCAGGTGATCGTAGTCGGATCAGACAGACCATCTCCTTTGTGTTGGAAGTCTTCTGACTTGCACAAAGTACGAGTCCTAAGAGCTGCAATAGTCAGTAGGTGTCAAAATAAGATTTATGATTTGATTTCAAACGGTATTTAAAATGTGAACTCTGATATAAATTTTATAAATGAGTTGTTTAGAAAGATGGAGTTTATCCGTTTGAATTTGATACCGATTGCCGTGAGTGGAATTGGTGATGTTTTTGATCAGATAAAGGGCGGTGCTGGATATGAGATATCGCTAGGTAAGACCTGGTTTCTAAGAATTGTTTCGCGAATGTTTTCAGAAAAGGAATACGATATTTTAATAATTGAATTATATTATTTAAAGAAGATTTCTGATAATGTATTATATATAATAATATGTTTTAATCGCGAAAAATTTACAGTGGTTTTAGGCTTGCTACGGGTTCCGGAGCTATCACTCCCGTTCCCTAGTGCCGGTCGCGGCTCAATAATTTGGGTCGTGACAGAAACAAATCCAAACGTTTTGCATTTTTAGCAATTAAGCCAAATATTTACAAACATTACGAAACAAACCAAGCGTTTCACCTTTTTTGCAATTTAAGACAAACGTTTACAAATGTTACGAAACAAATCCAAGCGTTTCACCTTTTTAGCAATTTAAGCCAAACGTTTACAAACGTTACAAAAGAAATCCAACCGTTTCACCTTTTTAGCAATTTAAGCCAAATGTTTACAAACGTAGGAAACACTTCAAAATATTTCACCTTTTTAGCGATTTAAGCCAAATGTTTACAAAGGTTATGAAACAAATCCAATTTTTCACCTTTTTGGCAATTTAAGCCAAACATTTACAAACGTTATGAAACAAATCCAAGCGTTTCACCTTTTATGCAATTTAAGCCAAACGTTTACAAACGTTACCAAACAAATCCAACTGTTTCCCCAATTTAACAATTTTAGCCAAACGTTTACAAACGTTACGAAACAAATCAAACCGTTTTAACTTTTTAGCGATTTAAGCCAAATGTTTACAAACGTTACAAAAAAATCCAAACGTTTCCCCTTTTTAGCGATTTTAGCCAAACGTTTACAAACGTTACGAAACAAATACAAAGGTTTCACCATTTTAGCGATTTAAGCCAAACGTTTACAAACGTTACAAACAAATCCAAACGTTTCACCTTTTTTGTGATTTAAGCCAAACGATTACAAACATTACGAAACAAATCAAACGTTTCACCTTTTTTGCGATTTAAGCCGAACGTTTACTAAAGTTACGAAAAAAAAAACGAAATGTTTAAAACGATACGAAACAAATTCAAACGTTTCACATTTTTAGCGATTTAAGCCAAATATTTACAAACGTTACGAAACAAAACCAAGCGTTTCACCTTTTTAGCAATTTAAGCCAAACGTTTACAAACGTTATGAAACAAATCCAAATCTTTCCCCTGTTTAGCGATTGAATGCAATTGTTTACAAATGTTACGAAACAAATCTAAACGTTTCTCCTTTTTAGCGCTTGAAGCCAAACATTTACAAACGTCGAAACAAATCCAAACGTTTCACCTTTTTAGCGATTTAAACCAAAAGTTTACAAAGTTACGAAACAAATCCAATTGTTTCACCTTTTTAGCAATGTAAGCCAAACGTTTACAAACGTTACGAAACAAATCCAAGCGTTTCCCCTTTTTAGCGATTGAAGCCAAATATTTACAAAGCTTATGAAACAAATCCAAACGTTTCACCTAAATTTAAGCCAAAAGTTTACAAAGTTACGAAACAAATCCAAACGTTTCCCCTTTTTAGCAATGTAAGCCAAACGTTTACAAACGTTACAAAATAAATCCAAGCGTTTCACCTTTTTAGCAATTTAAGCCAAACATTTACAAACGTTACGAAACAGATCCAAGCGTTTCACCTTTTTGGAAATTTAAGCCTAACATTTACAAATGTTCTGAAAATTATCCAAACGTTTCGCCGTTTTAGCGATTTAAGCCAAACGTTTACAAAGGTTATGAAATAAATTTTACACCTTTTTAGCAATATAAGCCAAACATTTACAACCGTTACGAAATAAATGCAAACGTTTCATCTTTTTAGCAATTTAAGCCAAACGTTTAAAATGATACGAAACAAATCCAAACGTTTCACATTTTTAGCGATTTAAGCCAAACGTTTACAAACGTTAAGAAACAAAACCAAATGTTTCACCTTTTTAGCAATTTAAGCCAAACGTTTACAAACGTTACGAAACAAATCCAAACGTTTCCCCTTTTTAGCGATTGAATCCAATTGTTTACAAACGTTACGAAACAAATCCAAACGTTTCACCTGTTTAGCGATTGAAGCCAAACCTTTACAAACATTACGAAACAAATCCAAACGTTTCACCTTTTTAACGATTTAAGCCAAACGTTTACAAAGTTTATGAAACAAATTAAAACGTTTCACCTTTTTAGCGATTTAAGCCAAACGTTTACAAAGGTTACGAAAAAAATCCAAACGTTTCCCCTTTTTAGCAATGTAAGCCAAATGTTAATAAACATTACGAAACAAATCAAAAGCGTTTCACCTTTTTAGCAATTTAAGCTAAACGTTTATAAACGTTACGAAACAAATCCAAGCGTTTCACCTTTTTATCAATTTAAGCCAAACATTTACAAACGTTGCGAAAAAAATCCAATCGTTTCGCCGTTTTAGCGATTTAAGCCAAACATTTACAAAGATTATGAAAAAAATCCAAATTTTACACCTTTTTAGCAATATAAGCCAAACGTTTACAAATGTTATGAATCAAATCCATGCGTTTTACCTTTTTAGCAATTTAAACCAAACGTTTACAAACGTTACGAAACAAATCCAAGCGTTTCACCTTTTGAGCAATTTAAGTCAAAATGTTTACAAACGCTAAGAAAAGAATCCAAGCGTTTCTCCTTTTTAGCAATTTAAGCCAAATGTTTACAAACGTTACAAAATAAATCAACAAGTTTCACCTTTTTAGCGATTGAAGCCAAACTTTACGAACATTACGAAACAAAACCAAACGTTTATAAACGTTACAAAACAAATTCAAATGTTTCCCTGTTTTAGCGATTTAAGCCAAACGTTTACAAACGTTACGAAACAAAAACAACCGTTTCACCTTTTTAGCTATTTAAGCCAAACGTTTAGAAACTTCACAAAAGAAATCCAAACGTTTACCCATTTTAGCGATTGAAGCCAAACGTTTACGAACATTTCGAAACAAAACCAAACGTTTATAAACGTTACGAAACAAATCCAAACGTTTCACTGTATTAGAGATTTAAGCCAAACGTTTACAAACGTTACGAAACGAAAACAAACGTTTCATCTTTTTAGCGATATAAGCCAAACATTTATTAAAGTTACAAAACAAATCCAAACGTTTACCCATTTTAGCGATTTAAGCGAAACGTTTAAAATGTTACGAAACAAATCCAAACGTTTTACCTTTTTAGCAATTTAAGCTAAATGTTTACAAACATTATGAAACAAAACCAAACGTTTAACCTTTTTAGCGATTTAAGCCAAACGTTTATAAACATTATGAAACAAATCCAAACGTTTCCCCATTTTAGCGATTTAACACAAATGTTTACAAACGTGACGAAACAAATCCAAGTGTTTCACCTTTTTCGAGATTTAAGCCAAACGTTTACAAACGTCACGAAACAAATCCAAACGTTTCACCTTTTTGGCAATTTAAGTTAAAAATTTACAAATGTTACAAAACAAATCCAAACGTTTTACCTTTTTAGAGATATAAGCCAAACGTGTACGAACATTACGAAAGAAATCCAAACGTTACCCCATTTTAGCGATTTACGCCAAACCTATACAAACATTACAAAACAAATCCAAGCGTTTCACCTTTTTAGCAATTTAAGCCAAACGTTTACAAACGCTTCGAAACAAAACCAAATGTTTCACCTTTTTAGCAATTTAAGCTAAACGTTTATAAACGTTATGAAACAAAACCAAATATTTCACCTTTTTAGCGATTTAAGCCAAACGTTTTTAAACATTACGAAACAAATCCAAACATTTCTCCTTTTTAACAATTTAAGCCAAACGTTTACAAACTTTACGGAACAAAACCAAACGTTTCACATGTTTAGCGATTTAAGCTAAACGTTTGCAAACGTTATGAAACAAATCTAAATGTTTCCCAATTTTAGTGATTTAAGCAAAAGGTTTACAAACGTTACGAAAAAAATCAAAGCATTTGACCTTTTTAGCAATTTAAGCCAAACGTTTACAAATGTTACGAAACAAATCCAAGTGTTTCACCATTTTAGCAATTTAGGCCAAACATTTACAAACGTTGCGAAACAAATCAAAGCGTTTCACCTTTTTAGCAATTTAAGCCAAACGTTTACAAACGTTGGGAAACAAATCCAAACATTTCACCCTTTTAGTGATTAAAGCCAAACATTTACGAATGGTTCGAAACAAATCTAAACGTTTCACATTTTTAGCAATTTAAGCCAAACGCATAAAAACGGTACGAAACAAATCAAAACGTTTCACCTTTAAGCCAAACGTTTACGAACGTTACGAAAAAAATCCAAGCGTTTCTCCTCTTTAGCAATTTAAGCCAAACGTTTACAAACGTTACAAAATAAATCAAAGTGTTTCACCTTTTTAGAAATTTAAGCCAAACGTTTACAAAGATTAAGAAACAAATCCAAACGTTTCCCCTTTTTAGCGATTTAAGCCGAACATTTAAAAACGATACGAAAAAAATCCAAACGTTTCAGCTTTTTAGCGATTTAAGCCAAATGTATACAAACGGTACGAAACAAATCCAAATGTTTCACCTTTTTAGCGATTTAAGCCAAACATTTGCAAACGCTACAAAACAAATCCAGACGTTTCACCTTTTTAGCGATATAAGCCAAACATTTACAAACGTTACAAAAAAATCCAAACGTTTCACCCTTTTAGCGATTTAAGCTAAACGTTTACAAACGTTACGAAACAAAACCAAAAGTTTAAAACATAACGAAACAAATCCAAACGTTTTGCATTTTTAGCAATTTAAGCCAAACATTTACAAATATTACGAAACAAACCAAGCATTTCACCTTTTTAGCAATTTAAGCCAAATGTTTACAAACGTTACAAAACAAATCCAACCATTTCACCTTTTTAACAATTTAAGCCAAACGTTTACAAACGTAGGAAACACAGCCATATGTTTCACCTTTTTAGCGATTTAAGCAAAACGTTTACATAGGTTATGAAACAAATCCAAATTTTTCACCTTTTCAGCAATTTAAGCCAAACGTTTACAAACGTTACGAAACAAATCCAAGCGTTTAACCTTTTAAGCAATTTAAGCCAAACATCTACAAACGTTACCAAACAAATCCAATCGTTTCACCTATTTAGCAATTTAAGCCAAATGTTTACGAACGTTACGAAACAAATCAAACCGTTTTACCTTTTTAGCGATTTAAGCCAAAACCTTTACAAACGTTACAAAAACATCCAAACGTTTCCCCTTTTTAGCGATTTTAGACAAACGTTTACAAACGTTACGAAACAAATCCAAACGTTTCACCATTTTAGCCATTTAAGCCAAACGTTTACAAACGTTACAAACAAATCCAAACGTTTCACCTTTTTTGTGATTTAAGCCAAACATTTACAAACGCTACAAAACAAATCCAGACGTTTCACCTTTTTAGCGATATAAGCCAAACATTTACAAACGTTACGAAAAAAATCCAAACGTTTCACCTTTTTGGCGATTTAAGCCAAACCTTTACAAACGTTACGAAACAAAACCAAAAGTTTAAAACATAACGAAACAAATCCAAACGTTTTGCATCTTTAGCAATTTAATCCAAACATTTACAAACATTACGAAACAAACCAAGCATTTCACCTTTTTTGCAATTTCAGCCAAACGTTTACAAATGTTACGAAACAAATCCAAGCGTTTCACCTTTTTAGCAATTTAAGCCAAACATTTACAAACGTTACAAAACAAATCCAACCGTTTCACCTTTTTAACAATTTAAGCCAAACGTATACAAACGTAGGATACATATCCATATGTTTCACCTTTTTAGCGATTTAAGCCAAACGTCTACATAGGTTATGAAACAAATCCAAATTTTTCACCTTTTCGGCAATTTAAGCTAAACGTTTACAAATGTTACGAAACAAATTCAAGTGTTTCACCTTTTAAGCAATTTATACCAAACATCTACAAACGTTACCTAACAAATCCAATCGTTTCACGAATTTAGCAATTTAAGCCAAACGTTTACAAACGTTACGAAACAAATCAAACCCTTTTACCTTTTTAGCGATTTAAGCCAAAACGTTTACAAAGGTTACAAAAACATCCAAACGTTTCCCCTTTTTAGCGATTTTAGCCAAACGTTTGCAAACGGTACGAAACAAATCCAAACGTTTCACCATTTCATCCATTTAAGCCAAACGTTTACAAACGTTACAAACAAATCCAAATGTTTCACCTTTTTTGTGATTTAAGCCAAACGATTACAAACATTACGAAACAAATCCAAACGTTTAACCTTTTTAGAGATTTAAGCCGAACGTTTACAAACGTTATGAGAAAAAACCAAACGTTAAAAACGATACGAAACAAATTCAAACGTTTCCCATTTTTCGCGATTTAAGCCAAACGTTTACAAACGTTACGAAACAAAACCAAGCGTTTCACCTTTTTAGCAATTTAAGCAAAACGTTTACAAACGTTACGAAATAAAACCAAACGTTTCCCCTTTTTAGCGATTCAATCCAATTGTTTACAAACGTTACGAAACGAATCCAAACGTTTCACCTTTTTAGCGATCGAAGCCAAACATTTACAAACGTCGAAACAAAACCGAACGTTTCAATTTGATACCGATTGCCGTGAGTGGAATTGGTGATGTTTGTGATCAGAAACAGGGCGGTGCTGGATATGAGATATCGCTAGGTAAGACCTGGTTTCTAAGAATTGTTTCGCGAATGTTTTCAGAAAAGGAATACGATATTTTAATAATTGAATTATATTATTTAAAGAAGATTTCTGATAATGTATTATATATAATAATATGTTTTAATCGCGAAAAATTTACAGTGGTTTTAGGCTTGCTACGGGTTCCGGAGCTATCACTCCCGTTCCCTAGTGCCGGTGGCGGCTCAATAATTTGGGTCGTGACAGAAATAAATCCAAACGTTTTGCATTTTTAGCAATTAAGCCAAACATTTACAAACATTACGAAACAAACCAAGCGTTTCACCTTTTTTGCAATTTAAGACAAACGTTTACAAATGTTACGAAACAAATCCAAGCGTTTCTGTAATATCCCGTATTTTGAAATTAGTTTTTTATATAAATTTTAATTATAATCTTTGCATTCCATCAAGTTTTAGATAATTTATATTATTATTATTATTATTATTATTATTATTATTATTATTATTATTATTATTATTATTATTTTAGTCGTTCGTGGTTCGTTTCGGGCTTGATTTGTTTTATTAATTTAAAAAAAAAATATATATATAATATGGATATAACAAGTTTCGCATGCAACCCATGCATGTCCTTTTGTTACCAACATATTTGGCCCATTTTTTTTAACATGAGAAGCCCAATGCCTTTGTAAAATGGAAGACCATATTTTTGTTTATGATTTATACAGCAACAGCATATTCTTCTTTCTTTTATTATAAATACGTTTTTTTACTAACCCTAATTTCCGTACTCTATTTTTCTAAAATAAACCCTAGCCGTCTTATGCTCTAAAACGTCCTGAGACATCACCTTCATTATTCCTTTCCATTGCTTCGGATCCGGTAGGTAATTTACGTCGCTTCTCTTCGTTACTTTTGTATTCAAATTCGTTTCCGCCGTGTGTGACTTGTGATTTTCTTTAGGCTAGCTTTAAGCTGAATTTTTCTCTACGTTCCATCCATGTCAATTGTTCTCTAATCGTTGTACGTGTTGGAATCGAATACGGTACGTAAATCTTGCCGTTCCTATGCCGTGTCGATTATCGTTTACTGTTGTGTTCTATCTATTGTACTATTTGATTACGTTGCTGCCATCTTTAGGGTTTGTTATCTAGTAGGGCTGAAGTAGTAAATCCTTTGCTTATGATTGTGATTATTCTATCGTTGTTGAATCGATTTGTTACCATCGTGAAATACGGCCGTCTTCCGAATTGATTTGCTTGGGCTGCCATACGTGGTCACTGTGGATTCTTAATTTCTTTGATTTTCTCATGATTATAGACTCTTGCGTTTTTGAGTGTTTAATCACTGAACTATTAACTTGTGATTCCTCATCGATTTTGTGATCATCATTTTGGGTTTAAAGTCGGTTCCTTTGTTCTTATCACTGCCATGTTTTCAAATTGTTATGAGAATGATTTTTTTATTAATCTTGGAGATATTGTACCTCTCATGTTGTTTATATTGTTGTTCATGATTCTTTGGTTGGGTTATTATCCAAGTTTGTTAAGCATATTGAATTTATGTTGGCGGGACTACTATTATTCATGGCAGAAACGTTGGTCAGTTCTTGGTTTCAAAGTGATGGTTAATTGGCTGTTTTGGTCAATGTTTTCTTTTGCTTAAATCAAATAGGTTCCAAGTTCTATGACTTTTATTAAATTGGTTTAGGTAGCATTGATTTGAATATTTTGATGAGCAAAGGAATGAAACGTTTACTGTGTTAGTAAGATTATTGTTTGGCTTTGATTGAAAGTGGTGGTTATTTATCAAATGTGGTTCCTTGATTCTCTTGTTTTAATCCATTGAATCCTTTAGGTTATTATCTAATTATACATATTTAATTAACATTAATTAATATTGATTTTAACTTGGGAATTTCTTCTCAATTTAAAAATTTGACAAGTTGATAATATTATTTTAAAATTTTAAAAAAATATATATATTTAAATTCATTTATAATTAAATTATGTTTGTTATTATAAATGAAAAGTGAATATTTATATTTAATCTATTATTTTAGAGATTTTGACTTAACATGCCAATTTGGCTAAATTTATAATTTAGCTTTTTAATTATTTATTAAATTGTTTTAGTGATACTTTGCCGATAATTTTAATTACTTGGGTTTCAAGCTATTGAGTTCCGTTTGATATTAACTAATATTTTATTTAATTATAATTATGACTTGTGGTTTATAATTCTTGAATATCAGTTGGGTCGGTTTAGACTTGGGTCACCGACATGTGGGTTTAGTTTGGTAGTTTTAATAAACTCGGCTAAACCACCATTTGAGGAATTCATTCAATTATTATTTAAATATTATATTTCAAAGTGGTGTTTAAGGTGTGAACTCAACAGACTTGAATTATTTTACGGCATTATATTTTATTTGGGAATTGTGTTTCTCTGTGTGATTTTATCTGTCTTATTATTTATGCTAGTCCTACGTGGTGTCTAGTAATCTTAGAGTTAGGGGTTGTTCGGAAATTAACTTATATATTGTTTTAGACCCGTCGACTGCTCGTGCTTCAGAGTCTACGCAGGGTTAGCTGTTTGCCAATAATCACGTGGATAAGCAAGCAGTGAGTTTGTAGTGCTATTTACCGCTTTATTAAGTACCGCAATTTATTTTAATATTATAAAAGTTTGCGAACTGTTTTTACGGATTATGGAACTGGATTGAAACGAGCTACTCGATAGGCTTGTATCGAGACTGTGTGCACCGGTAAGTACTCTGGGAAACGGCAGACTAAATTCTTGCTCACGCTGGTATATTTATTTGACGAGGATTTGTTCCCGTCCACTCTGGGTTTATCGGTATGCTATGTCATACTTACGCTGGGATCATTTCAATACTGTTTTTCCATAATCATATTATATTAGTATAAAAAATATTTTGATTTAAGGGTTTTAAACTTAATAAATGTAAATAGTATTGCGAACTCATCTCAGTATATCTGACCCCGTTGTTTTCCCAAATTTTCCAGGTTTATGATTTGAAAGCTGGTCCACTCCGATTCTTTTGATTCCTCGGAGGTTTTTATGTTATTAAACTAGTTTCTATTTTTCGAACTCTTAGACCGCAGTAGAACTAGTTATTTATTTCATTGGATTATTATACTTTGGGATTATCGATTTGCTCGATTATTTATTGGCATGTTCACTCTGGATTATTTATTTTTAAATATAAGGCATGCTGTTAAACTTTCCAGATATTTAAGTTATTTATATTGTTTATTGTTTTTCCGCAAGGCTTGCTACGGGTTTTGGTACGACCATACCCATACCCTAGCGCCGGTCACGATCCACGAAATTGGGTCGTGACAAAGTTGGTATCGGAGCTTTGGTTTCAAACCAAGGCCATTTGCATGCTATGTGTTTACTCTGTTATATTGTTACTGAGTCATAGGTACTACTGCGGAATTAGGTTCATGTCTTGTCTTTGAAACGTCATCTTTTGATTTTAGAACTTTCTGCCTACACCGATAGGATTGTGTCGAGTCAGTCATTATTTATGCTTGATTTGATGCTTTTATTTTATTATATTGATGTTCTTTCACTTGGGTGATTTTCATTGCTTTTGATTTATCGGAAAAATCTTATGTTGGTAATTTGGTTTAATTCATGTTTGGGCATGATATTATTTTTCTTATCATGTTGTTGATGCGTTTCACTGGGTGATAAAGTTTTTGCTGTTTTATGCCTTTAAGAAAAATTGTTGACGTTAAATTATTTTGTGAGTACTTCTGGTTTTGGCCGAGAGCTTTGATTTTAAAAAAAATGATGATATTTTGTCAGGCTTTGACATTGGTTCGGGTTTAAATAATTTTTGGCTGATTTTTTTTTATCACGTTTCGTGGATTACATTGTTGGCCACGTATTGGTTTTAAATTCCTTAAGAATATTATTTTTGACTGACCGGTGTTTTGACGCAAAAAGTCAAATGGGTAGTCTGGACACGACACCCTAAAATATTATTTTCAGTATCTTGCTAGTAAAAATGAAATTGTATATTTCAAAAATTGTATATTTGACTAAAGATTTAAAAAGGGTTGTTGTTTTTAAATGAATTTCTCGTATTCAAAAAAAAAGTCACATATAGCTTGGTTATTCAAAATTTTTGTTTGAAATAAAATTATTTTTGAAGGCGATGCCTATTTGACGATTTAATATCACTTTTATAATTTTTATCATATTTTGATTGTCAACACCTTGGTGTTGTTGGTCTTATGCTCGTTTTGCTAGTTTTTGACTAAGCTGGTGTTTCTGAAAAGGTTGTTAAAGAATAAATTTTTTCTCACGTGGGTGATGAGTCTGATGTTGTTAATTGGGTGACGTTGAGCTACTTATTTTGAAAATATTGAGATTTATTATGTAATGCGTTTTTCTGGATTTAAAAATGTGTGGTTTATGTTTTATATATGGTTATTGTGGGTCGACTTGGGTCACCCAAATTTAGAGTTGAGCTTGGAAGTGGTAATTACTTGACTGACTCGGTGATTTTAATTTGAGGTGTTTGGAAACAAGTATATCTATTGTTTTATAAAAGAGGTTTTCCGAAAAATGATTTTTAATTCTATGGGGCTCCACATGAACTTGAAATCTATTTTGTAAATGTTACCTTTGGAATGGTTTTGATAAATACTTTTGGGTCAACATCTTTATTATTTAAATCTGATTGGATGTTTATTATTTGATTCGATAATTTAGTCATTGTTGGACTGTTTGAGTTGCTACCATTCATTGATCACATAAGATGTTCTATGCTCAATCCTTTGAAATTTATTTTGGTTATCTATCTTAATGAGTAATTGTTTTACTGCAAGATGCTTAGGTGTTTTTCGGATGTGTGAACAATTCTTGACCTATATTACTATGTCGTTATTTTTGTCTCTCATTAAGTTATGCCATGGTAGTTTTGTGCTCGTTTATCTCATTGTGTGAAGTATCGCGTGAGGACACTTCTCGCTAGTTTTTCTTTGGCTTAACTTTAGTATTAGTATCGATGTGCGTTTCGAACCTTTATTTTGACCCTGTGATTAGTTTATATGTTCAAATTGGTTTAGCCGAATCAAACATTTGACTCTGGAAATCGATGTGATTAATTTTCTTATCAATAAAATTTGAGGAGCGATTCTCAAGAGCTGTTCGCAGAATCGAATTTCAAAATTTGTCCTTGTCAGAGGAAGGCTATTTGAGTTATATTACTCACCACCGGTGGAATAATTCTTCTCGTGAGTGTTCGCCTCGTGCGTGAATGTTCGAGCGTTATGCGTTTTTTTACTTCAGACTCGTTTGTGATAAATTGTAGGGTCGAAGTTTCGGTTGTTAGCATTCTAATATTATATATGGAATATTGTGAATCGGGGTTGATCAGTGTAGTAATACACTGGTGTTTTCTTTAGGGGGATCGGTGAAATACCGAACCTCATAGTGGAGCTGTGAAGGCGGTCGTGTTGCTTTGATGCCTTTGTAAAATTTTCAATTCGGTTTGAGGGGTAATTCGTTGTTAGGGAAATTTTAGTTTCGTTGTTGATTTAGGATTATTTCGTTAATGACGATGCAAATTGGTGGACTAGAATAATGGGGATGGACAAATATGTCAAGATTGACGAGTGCACGTCTGACAGAGTGTAATGTCTAGAGAATGTTTCAAATGAAAGTTGATTTCAAATGTTAACTTTTTAAAGTAATTGAAATGTTTTTATCACGTAATTGTGCCCAGACATGTCATGAACATGCATTTGGTATACCACGAATAGGATACTGCATTGAGCATTAAGTATGATCACTAATTAAAAGAGAAATAAATAATTGATACATGCATCTAGAACATTCATCACGACATTAAATTATTAGGGTTGAATGCAACTCTTTGGAGATGAGAGCTGTCATCACCCTGGCGCACAATTATGTAAAATAAATTTTATCAGTAAGGCTTTTCAAGATAAATGTTTTGTTATAAACTCGCGAGTTATATTGTGAAAATGGTGTTTGAAAGGTTGTTAAATTTCAAACGGTTTTGAAATTTTGGTTGGAAACTAGACAAATACTCTGTGACGACGGTAGTGATTTAAGAGAAATTGCATTGTAAGGATTTATTCTATATTGTTGGAGTATCAGCGTTTGGTAAATAGGAGCTATGGTTATAAGTTGCACTCGAGGTTTAGTTGTGGTAGGTGCGGAAAAATATTGAGTTCGGATTAACGAATTGTGTGAGCATAGAGTTTGTTATTTGAGGATTTATGATTTAAGAAATTTGGTTATGCTCTGTGTATGTTTACAAAAAACTTAACAGAAATTTTGTTTTTATAGATTCGATTTCTATTTAAAAAGCTTTGATACCGGTGTGAAAATTATTTCGTAAACAAAGGATCCTTGTTTGCGAAAATTTTATCTTTTTGAGAAAATGATGAAATTTTGTTAGTTTTGACTAAAAGTGGATTTTAAGATTTTTATAAATGAACAATTTTATAAAATCGTAAAAATTATTTTGAAAGTAAGGTTTGGTTATGATTTCAAAATGAGGGTGTTTTATTTTGTGGATGCGTTTACGAAACTACAAATTTTTTCATCGGGTTAATTATTTTCTGTTGGAAATGAAATTAAACTAAAGATGTTAGTAATTTCAAATTAAAAGCGGATGTATTATTAAAGATTTTGTGGTTGCGAAAAGCGTTTTAATATAAAAAAATTTTTTTGAGCATAACCAACAAACCGACTGATAGCGATTTGATCTAAATGATCTTCGGTAGGATTCGAGGTGTTAGTGATTAAGAAAAAAAAAATTGGAGGATAAAAAAAATTGTTATCTGAAGTTTAAGTTAGGTTTTCCTTAGAAATTTTTATGTTTTCGTACATCTTGGTTTCGAAGTTAATAGTATTGTCGAGCTGATCTTAATTGGTTGAACCGAGACAATGCTAATGGTGTTTAGTTTGCAACCGTTATTTTGTGAGAGCACATTGATCTGAATGACATTTTTATTTGCTGTTAAACTTTCTTATTTGAGGTAATTGGTATTGTGACCACTATAAGTTTATAGTGCGTAGGCGTTAAGTGATGTAAGATTAATTCCAGTGAGAGTGTCTGTATTTTTTGGTTTGTAGCATTGGAGTTTGGCTTAATAAGTTTTCGATTTGAATTTTGGGTTGAGAAATAAATTTTTAATTCGTTCACACGTGGTGTTTGAGGAGCCATTTGAGGTACAAAATTGTTGATCTTAGCATTTTTCGCGTATGCATGTGGTGACCATTTGAGTTTTCGAATCAGTTTTTAAATTCGAAGTCGTATTTTAATAAGTTGGGAAGAATATAAAACCCTACATATTTTCAGCGTGTTTTCGATTAAATTATGTATCGTTCGCTTTGATTCTCCTCAGTTTTCATTGTGGCAGAATTATCTTTTGGTGAGAGTTGGTTCAATCTATTGAGATTGCGGTTGAGTTCTGCTTAAGTTGAATTAGGCGGTTATTACTTTGTTTCCGTTGAGTTGTCACCTGGTCGTAAAGTGTTTCTGGGAATCAGAAATTGTTATTCATAGTTGTTTCTTTCGTTCCGTTGAGGACGCGTTGTTCCGTATTTTTGAGTTTTTTATACGTGCTGTAATTGACTTTATATTATTTTATTTGTGATAAATTCGAGGACGAATTTTTTTTATAAGTTGGGGAGAATGTAATATCCCGTATTTTGAAATTAGTTTTTTATATAAATTTTAATTATAATCTTTGCATTCCATCAAGTTTTAGATAATTTATATTATTATTATTATTATTATTATTATTATTATTATTATTATTATTATTATTATTATTATTTTAGTCGTTCGTGGTTCGTTTCGGGCTTGATTTGTTTTATTAATTTAAAAAAAAAATATATATATAATATGGATATAACAAGTTTCGCATGCAACCCATGCATGTCCTTTTGTTACCAACATATTTGGCCCATTTTTTTTAACATGAGAAGCCCAATGCCTTTGTAAAATGGAAGACCATATTTTTGTTTATGATTTATACAGCAACAGCATATTCTTCTTTCTTTTATTATAAATACGTTTTTTTACTAACCCTAATTTCCGTACTCTATTTTTCTAAAATAAACCCTAGCCGTCTTATGCTCTAAAACGTCCTGAGACATCACCTTCATTATTCCTTTCCATTGCTTCGGATCCGGTAGGTAATTTACGTCGCTTCTCTTCGTTACTTTTGTATTCAAATTCGTTTCCGCCGTGTGTGACTTGTGATTTTCTTTAGGCTAGCTTTAAGCTGAATTTTTCTCTACGTTCCATCCATGTCAATTGTTCTCTAATCGTTGTACGTGTTGGAATCGAATACGGTACGTAAATCTTGCCGTTCCTATGCCGTGTCGATTATCGTTTACTGTTGTGTTCTATCTATTGTACTATTTGATTACGTTGCTGCCATCTTTAGGGTTTGTTATCTAGTAGGGCTGAAGTAGTAAATCCTTTGCTTATGATTGTGATTATTCTATCGTTGTTGAATCGATTTGTTACCATCGTGAAATACGGCCGTCTTCCGAATTGATTTGCTTGGGCTGCCATACGTGGTCACTGTGGATTCTTAATTTCTTTGATTTTCTCATGATTATAGACTCTTGCGTTTTTGAGTGTTTAATCACTGAACTATTAACTTGTGATTCCTCATCGATTTTGTGATCATCATTTTGGGTTTAAAGTCGGTTCCTTTGTTCTTATCACTGCCATGTTTTCAAATTGTTATGAGAATGATTTTTTTATTAATCTTGGAGATATTGTACCTCTCATGTTGTTTATATTGTTGTTCATGATTCTTTGGTTGGGTTATTATCCAAGTTTGTTAAGCATATTGAATTTATGTTGGCGGGACTACTATTATTCATGGCAGAAACGTTGGTCAGTTCTTGGTTTCAAAGTGATGGTTAATTGGCTGTTTTGGTCAATGTTTTCTTTTGCTTAAATCAAATAGGTTCCAAGTTCTATGACTTTTATTAAATTGGTTTAGGTAGCATTGATTTGAATATTTTGATGAGCAAAGGAATGAAACGTTTACTGTGTTAGTAAGATTATTGTTTGGCTTTGATTGAAAGTGGTGGTTATTTATCAAATGTGGTTCCTTGATTCTCTTGTTTTAATCCATTGAATCCTTTAGGTTATTATCTAATTATACATATTTAATTAACATTAATTAATATTGATTTTAACTTGGGAATTTCTTCTCAATTTAAAAATTTGACAAGTTGATAATATTATTTTAAAATTTTAAAAAAATATATATATTTAAATTCATTTATAATTAAATTATGTTTGTTATTATAAATGAAAAGTGAATATTTATATTTAATCTATTATTTTAGAGATTTTGACTTAACATGCCAATTTGGCTAAATTTATAATTTAGCTTTTTAATTATTTATTAAATTGTTTTAGTGATACTTTGCCGATAATTTTAATTACTTGGGTTTCAAGCTATTGAGTTCCGTTTGATATTAACTAATATTTTATTTAATTATAATTATGACTTGTGGTTTATAATTCTTGAATATCAGTTGGGTCGGTTTAGACTTGGGTCACCGACATGTGGGTTTAGTTTGGTAGTTTTAATAAACTCGGCTAAACCACCATTTGAGGAATTCATTCAATTATTATTTAAATATTATATTTCAAAGTGGTGTTTAAGGTGTGAACTCAACAGACTTGAATTATTTTACGGCATTATATTTTATTTGGGAATTGTGTTTCTCTGTGTGATTTTATCTGTCTTATTATTTATGCTAGTCCTACGTGGTGTCTAGTAATCTTAGAGTTAGGGGTTGTTCGGAAATTAACTTATATATTGTTTTAGACCCGTCGACTGCTCGTGCTTCAGAGTCTACGCAGGGTTAGCTGTTTGCCAATAATCACGTGGATAAGCAAGCAGTGAGTTTGTAGTGCTATTTACCGCTTTATTAAGTACCGCAATTTATTTTAATATTATAAAAGTTTGCGAACTGTTTTTACGGATTATGGAACTGGATTGAAACGAGCTACTCGATAGGCTTGTATCGAGACTGTGTGCACCGGTAAGTACTCTGGGAAACGGCAGACTAAATTCTTGCTCACGCTGGTATATTTATTTGACGAGGATTTGTTCCCGTCCACTCTGGGTTTATCGGTATGCTATGTCATACTTACGCTGGGATCATTTCAATACTGTTTTTCCATAATCATATTATATTAGTATAAAAAATATTTTGATTTAAGGGTTTTAAACTTAATAAATGTAAATAGTATTGCGAACTCATCTCAGTATATCTGACCCCGTTGTTTTCCCAAATTTTCCAGGTTTATGATTTGAAAGCTGGTCCACTCCGATTCTTTTGATTCCTCGGAGGTTTTTATGTTATTAAACTAGTTTCTATTTTTCGAACTCTTAGACCGCAGTAGAACTAGTTATTTATTTCATTGGATTATTATACTTTGGGATTATCGATTTGCTCGATTATTTATTGGCATGTTCACTCTGGATTATTTATTTTTAAATATAAGGCATGCTGTTAAACTTTCCAGATATTTAAGTTATTTATATTGTTTATTGTTTTTCCGCAAGGCTTGCTACGGGTTTTGGTACGACCATACCCATACCCTAGCGCCGGTCACGATCCACGAAATTGGGTCGTGACAGTTTCACCTTTTTAGCAATTTAAGCCAAACGTTTACAAACGTTACAAAACAAATCCAACCGTTTCACCTTTTTAGCAATTTAAGCCAAATGTTTACAAACGTAGGAAACACTTCAAAATATTTCACCTTTTTAGCGATTTAAGCCAAATGTTTACAAAGGTTATGAAACCAATCCAATTTTTCACCTTTTTGGCAATTTAAGCCAAACATTTACAAACGTTACGAAACAAATCCAAGCGTTTCACCTTTTATGCAATTTAAGCCAAACGTTTACAAACGTTACCAAACAAATCCAACTGTTTCCCCAATTTAACAATTTAAGCCAAACGTTTACAAACGTTACGAAACAAATCAAACCGTTTTACCTTTTTAGCGATTTAAGCCAAATGTTTACAAACGTTACAAAAAAATCCAAACGTTTCCCCTTTTTAGCGATTTTAGCCAAACGTTTACAAACGTTACGAAACAAATACAAAGTTTCACCATTTTAGCGATTTAAGACAAACGTTTACAAACGTTACAAACAAATCCAAACGTTTCACCTTTTTTGTGATTTAAGCCAAACGATTACAAACATTATGAAACAAATCAAACGTTTCACCTTTTTTGCGATTTAAGCCGAACGTTTACTAAAGTTACGAAAAAAAAACAAAACGTTTAAAACGATACGAAACAAATTCAAACGTTTCATATTTTTAGCGATTTAAGCCAAATATTTACAAACGTTACGAAACAAAACCAAGCGTTTCACCTTTTTAGCAATTTAAGCCAAACGTTTACAAACGTTATGAAACAAATCCAAACGTTTCCCCTGTTTAGCGATTGAATGCAATTGTTTACAAATGTTACGAAACAAATCTAAACGTTTCTCCTTTTTAGCGATTGAAGCCAAATATTTACAAACGTCGAAACAAATCCAACCGTTTCACCTTTTTGGCGATTTAAACCAAAAGTTTACAAAGTTACGAAACAAATCCGATTGTTTCACCTTTTTAGCAATGTAAGCCAAACGTTTACAAACGTTACGAAACAAATCCAAGCGTTTCCCCTTTTTAGCGATTGAAGCCAAATATTTACAAAGCTTATGAAACAAATCCAAACGTTTCACCTTTTTAGCAATTTAAGCCAAAAGTTTACAAAGTTACGAAACAAATCCAAACGTTTCCCCTTTCTAGCAATGTAAGCAAAACGTTTACAAACGTTACGAAATATATCCAAGCGTTTCACCTTTTTAGCAATTTAAGCCAAACATTTACAAACGTTACGAAACAGATCCAAGTGTTTCACCTTTTTGGCAATTTAAGCCTAACATTTACAAATGTTCTGAAAATTATCCAAACGTTTCGCCGTTTTAGCGATTTAAGCCAAACGTTTACAAAGGTTATGAAATAAATTTTACACCTTTTTAGCAATATAAGCCAAACATTTACAAACGTTACGAAACAAATGCAAACGTTTCATCTTTTTAGCAATTTAAGCCAAACGTTTAAAATGATACGAAACAAATCCAAACGTTTCACATTTTTAGCGATTTAAGCCAAACGTTTACAAACGTTAAGAAACAAAACCAAATGTTTCACCTTTTTAGCAATTTAAGCCAAACGTTTACAAACGTTACGAAACAAATCCAAACGTTTCCCCTTTTTAGAGATTGAATCCAATTGTTTACAAACGTTACGAAACAAATCCAAACGTTTCACCTGTTTAGCGATTAAAGCCAAACCTTTACAAACATTACGAAACAAATCCAAACGTTTCACCTTTTTAACGATTTAAGCCAAACGTTTACAAAGTTTATGAAACAAATCCAAACGTTTCACCTTTTTAGCGATTTAAGCCAAACGTTTACAAAGGTTACGAAACAAATCCAAACGTTTCCCCTTTTTAGCAATGTAAGCCAAATGTTAATAAACATTACGAAACAAATCAAAAGCGTTTCACCTTTTTAGCAATTTAAGCTAAACGTTTATAAACGTTACGAAACAAATCCAAGCGTTTCACCTTTTTATCAATTTAAGCCAAACATTTACAAACGTTCCGAAAAAAATCCAATCGTTTCGCCGTTTTAGCGATTTAAGCCAAACGTATACAAAGGTTATGAAAAAAATCCAAATTTTACACCTTTCTAGCAATATAAGCCAAACGTTTACAAATGTAATGAATCAAATCCATGCGTTTTACCTTTTTAGCAATTTAAACCAAACGTTTACAAACGTTACGAAACAAATCCAAGCGTTTCACCTTTTGAGCAATTTAAGTCAAAATGTTTACAAACGCTAAGAAAAGAATCCAAGCGTTTCTCCTTTTTAGCAATTTAAGCCAAACGTTTACAAACGTTACAAAATAAATCAAGAAGTTTCACCTTTTTAGCGATTGAAGCCAAACTTTGTAAACATTACGAAACAAAACCAAATGTTTATAAACGTTACAAAACAAATTCAAATGTTTCCCTGTTTTAGCGATTTATGCCAAACGTTTACAAACGTTACGAAACAAAAACAACCGTTTCACCTTTTTAGCGATTTAAGCCAAACGTTTAGAAACTTCACAAAAGAAATCCAAAGGTTTACCCATTTTAGCGATTGAAGCCAAACGTTTACGAACATTTCGAAACAAAACCAAACGTTTATAAACGTTACGAAACAAACCAAACGTTTCACTGTTTTAGAGATTTAAGCCAAACGTTTACAAACGTTACGAAACGAAATAAAACGTTTCCCCTTTTTAGCGATTTAAGCCAAACATTTATTAAAGTTACAAAACAAATCCAAACGTTTACCCATTTTAGCGATTTAAGCGAAACGTTTAAAATGTTACGAAACAAATCCAAACGTTTTACCTTTTTAGCAATTTAAGCCAAATGTTTACAAACATTATGAAACAAAACCAAACGTTTTACCTTTTTAGCAATTTAAGCCAAATGTTTACAAACATTATGAAACAAAAACCAAACGTTTAACCTTTTTAGCGATTTAAGCCAAACGTTTATAAACATTATGAAACAAATCCAAACGTTTCCCCATTTTAGCGATTTAACACAAATGTTTACAAACGTGACGAAACAAATCCAAGTGTTTCACCTTTTTTGAGATTTAAGCCAAACGTTTACAAACGTCACGAAACAAATCCAAACGTTTCACCTTTTTGGCAATTTAAGTTAAAAATTTACAAATGTTACAAAACAAATCCAAACGTTTTACCTTTTTAGAGATTTAAGCCAAACGTGTACTAACATTACGAAAGAAATCCAAACGTTACCCCATTTTAGCGATTTACGCCAAACCTATACAAACATTACAAAACAAATCCAAGCGTTTCACCTTTTTAGCAATTTAAGCCAAACGTTTACAAACGCTTCGAAACAAAACCAAATGTTTCACCTTTTTAGCAATTTAAGCTAAACGTTTATAAACGTTACGAAACAAAACCAAATATTTCACCTTTTTAGCGATTTAAGCCAAACGTTTTTAAACGTTACGAAACAAATCCAAACATTTCTCCTTTTTAGCAATTTAAGCCAAACGTTTACAAACTTTACGGAACAAAACCAAACGCTTCACATGTTTAGCGATTTAAGCTAAACGTTTGCAAACGTTATGAAACAAATCTAAATGTTTCCCAATTCTAGTGATTTAAGCAAAAGGTTTACAAACGTTACGAAAAAAATACAAGTATTTTACCTTTTTAGCAATTTAAGGCAAACATTTACAAACGTTGCGAAACAAATCAAAGCGTTTCACCTTTTTAGCAATTTAAGCCAAACGTTTACAAACGTTGGGAAACAAATCCAAACATTTCACCCTTTTAGTGATTAAAGCCAAACATTTACGAATGGTTTGAAACAAATTTAAACGTTTCACATTTTTAGCAATTTAAGCCAAACGCATAAATACGGTACAAAACAAATCAAAACGTTTCACCTTTAAGCCAAACGTTTACGAACGTTACGAAAAAAATCCAAGCGTTTCTCCTCTTTAGCAATTTAAGCCAAACGTTTACAAACATTACAAAATAAATCAAAGTGTTTCACCTTTTTAGAAATTTAAGCCAAACGTTTACAAAGATTAAGAAACAAATCCAAACGTTTCCCCTTTTTAGCGATTTAAGCCAAACATTTAAAAACGATACGAAAAAAATCCAAACGTTTCAGCTTTTTAGCGATTTAAGCCAAATGTTTACAAACGGTACGAAACAAATCCAAATGTTTCACCTTTTTAGCGATTTAAGCCAAGCATTTGCAAACGCTACAAAACAAATCCAGACGTTTCACCTTTTTAGTGATATAAGCCAAACATTTACAAACGTTACAAAAAAATCCAAACGTTTCACCCTTTTAGCGATTTAAGCCAAACGTTTACAAACGTTACGAAACAAAACCAAAAGTTTAAAACATAACGAAACAAATCCAAACGTTTTGCATTTTTAGCAATTTAAGCCAAACATTTACAAATATTACGAAACAAACCAAGCATTTCACCGTTTTTGCAATTTCAGCCAAACTTTAACAAATGTTACGAAACAAATCCAAGTGTTTCACCTTTTTAGCAATTTAAGCCAAATGTTTACAAACGTTACAAAACAAATCCAACCATTTCACCTTTTTAACAATTTAAGCCAAACGTTTACAAACGTAGGAAACACATCCATATGTTTCACCTTTTTAGCGATTTAAGCAAAACGTTTACATAGGTTATGAAACAAATCCAAATTTTTCACCTTTTCAGCAATTTAAGCCAAACGTTTACAATCGTTACGAAACAAATCCAAGCGTTTCACCTTTTAAGCAATTTAAGCCAAACATCTACAAACGTTACCAAACAAATCCAATCGTTTCACCTATTTAGCAATTTAAGCCAAATGTTTACGAACGTTACGAAACAAATCAAACCGTTTTACCTTTTTAGCGATTTAAGCCAAAACCTTTACAAACGTTACAAAAACATCCAAACGTTTCCCCTTTTTAGCGATTTTAGACAAACGTTTACAAACAAATCCAAACGTTTCACCATTTTAGCCATTTAATCCAAACGTTTACAAACGTTACAAACAAATCCAAACGTTTCACCTTTTTTGTGATTTAAGCCAAACATTTACAAACGCTACAAAACAAATCCAGACGTTTCACCTTTTTAGCGATATAAGCCAAACATTTACAAACGTTACGAAAAAAATCCAAACGTTTAACCTTTTTGGCGATTTAAGCCAAACCTTTACAAACGTTACGAAACAAAACCAAAAGTTTAAAACATAACGAAACAAATCCAAACGTTTTGCATTTTTAGCAATTTAATCCAACATTTACAAACATTACGAAACAAACCAAGCATTTCACCTTTTTTGCAATTTCAGCCAAACGTTTACAAATGTTACGAAACAAATCCAAGCGTTTCACCTTTTTAGCAATTTAAGCCAAACATTTACAAACGTTACAAAACAAATCCAACCGTTTCACCTTTTTAAGAATTTAAGCCAAACGTATACAAACGTAGTACACATCCATATGTTTCACCTTTTTAGCGATTTAAGCCAAACGTCTACATAGGTTATGAAACAAATTCAAATTTTTCACCTTTTCGGCAATTTAAGCCAAACGTTACAAATGTTACGAAACAAATTCAAGTGTTTCACCTTTTAAGCAATTTATACCAAACATCTACAAACGTTACCTAACAAATCCAATCGTTTCACCAATTTAGCAATTTAAGCCAAACGTTTACAAACGTTACGAAACAAATCAAACCGTTTTACCTTTTTAGCGATTTAAGCCAAAATGTTTATAAACGTTACAAAAACATCCAAACGTTTCCCCTTTTTAGCGATATTAGCCAAACGTATACAAACGTTACGAAACAAATCCAAACATTTCACCATTTTATCCATTTAAGCCAAACGTTTACAAACGTTACAAACAAATCCAAATGTTTCACCTTTTTTGTTATTTAAGCCAAACGATTACAAACATTACGAAACAAATCCAAACGTTTCACCTTTTTAGAGATTTAAGCCGAACGTTTACAAACGTTACGAAAAAAAACCAAACGTTAAAAACGATACGAAACAAATTCAAACATTTCCCATTTTTAGCGATTTAAGCCAAACGTTTACAAACGTTACGAAACAAAACCAAGCGTTTCACCTTTTTAGCAATTTAAGCGAAACGTTTACAAACGTTACGAAACAAATCCAAACGTTTCCCCTTTTTAGCGATTCAATCCAATTGTTTACAAACGTTACGAAACGAATCCAAACGTTTCACCTTTTTAGCGATCGAAGCCAAACATTTACAAACGTCGAAACAAAACCGAACGTTTCACCTTTTAAGCAATTTAAGCTAAACGTTTATAAAAGTTACGAAACAAAACCAAATATTTCACCTTTTTAGCGATTTAAGCCAAACGTTTGTAAACGTTACGAAACAAATCCAAACATTTCTCCTTTTTAGGAATTTAAGCCAAACGTTTACAAACGTTATGAAACAAATACAAATGTTTCCCCTTTTTAGAAATTTAAGCCTAACGTTTACAAACGTTACAAAACAAATCCAAGAGTTTCACCTTTTTGGCAATTTAAGCCCAACATTTAGAAATGTTCCGAAAAATACCCAAACGTTTCGCCGTTTTTGCGATTTAAGCCAAATGTTTACAAAGGTTATGAAACAAATTTTACACTTATTTAGCAATTTAAACCAAACGTTTAAAACGATACGAAACAAATCTAAACGTTTCACATTTTTAGCAATTTAAGCCAAACGTTTACAAACGTTACGAAACAAAACCAAACGTTTCACCTTTTTAGCAATTTAAGCAAAACGTTTAAAAACGTTACGAAAAAAATCCAAAAGTTTCCCCTTTTTAGCGATTGAATCCAATTGTTTACAAACGTTACGAAACAAATCCAAACGTTTCACCTTTTTAGCGATTTAAGCCGAACGCTTACAAACGTTACGGAAAAAAAACAAAACGTTTAAAACGATACGAAACAAATTCAAACGTTTCAAATTTTTAGCGATTTAAGCCAAACGTTTACAAACGTTACGAAACAAAACCAAGCGTTTGTCACGACCCAAAACTATTGAGCCGCAACCGGCGCTAGGGAACGGGAGTGGTAGCTCCGGAACCCGTAGCAAGCCTAAAATCACAATTAATTTTTCGCAAATATAATATAAAATAAACAATATCAAACAACGGAAGTAAATGTACATATATATAACATATAATCATACATTTACACTAACTGTTTCAAAACCTCGCGGGCTCTAGTTACCGTACCCTGTACGAACTAGCCTCGCGGTACTATATACATCAGTTAGTGTCTCAAAATATCACACCGGCATCTAGGGCCGTGGGTTATATACAAAACACGTAGCCTATCAATAAGCATATAAAACAATAACAGCAGTTAATATATACAATAAAATAAACTGCTGTCTAGGCTACTATTCTACCGACACAGGACCACTACTGCAGCATTCACAGAAGTCATAAACTAACATATACAGATGACTTCTGCACTCCAAAATTGGCTTCTAGCTAGGTCCACAAACTAAGCACCTGTAAGACAGTAAAGGTGAGGGGTCAGTATTTGGGAAAATACTGAGTGAGTTTTCATTTACAAACAGTATTAATATATAAAAACATAGCATCGCATTTCAAGGAAACAATAATATGAAATATATAAACACGTATTTGATCCGTACGAAACTAATATCCTAGCATGTGACACATTTCTCGAATAATCATTATCAATCAACCCAATCGTAAATATCATTCGCGAGTCCAACTCGCTGGTGGCCCAGCCACTGGATACGGGGACTCCAGACTACACCGTAGCCGAGTACTCACTCGTATCAAAACCCAATCGTAAATATCATAATCATCAACAGCTCCCAGCTGTGTTAAGTCATTTCTCAAATGCAAACATACTAGACTGACTCGATACTGGTGATCACACAGCCTATTGACACCCAATAGGTAGCTAGTTTCTTCGGATCGCATACTAGTTCTCATATATAGAATTTAAATAAACATATAACGTTTCAGTCAACTATATATAATGCGATGCGTGAAAACAGTATATATATATATACATATATATATATGTACAGATATATATATGTACAGATATATCTATGTACAGATATATATATGTACAGATATATCTATGTACAGATGTACATATGTACATATGTACATCTGTACATAGATATATATGTACATAGATATATATGTACATAGATATATATGTACATAGATATATGTATATATACATATATATGTATATATAGATATATGTATATATATATATATATATATATATATATATATATATATATATCAAATAGTTTTAATACATGAAAGTAAAAGCACAACTCACAGTGACCGCAATCCAAGAAATGATATGATCGATCTGATAGTACGCTCTCGCTAGTCCGCTCCTACTGACTCCACTATTCGCTGACACGTCTGATAAATAATTAACACTTAATGATTAGACGTGAATCTCGTATAATACTTTTAAGTTTTAGGGTTTAGTTTTATTTTTAACTTTATTTATGATCGCATTCTTCCTTTATCATAGTTGCGATATCTCGAACTCGGTTTCTCGTATTCGAGAAACGTATAATATCCTTGACATTTTTCATTATCATAGCTTACGTAAAATGCCGAGCTAAAACTTTACTTTTCAATTTATCGGGGTCCTTAATCGTTTTTAGGGTCTAATATTCAAAAATGTTGAAATCCCGTTCAATTAGGGCTAAAAGCTCAATTAGGTCCCTGCGGACCCACTGTGTGCGCTCGCACACTTCAGTGTGCGTCCGCACACTTGGGAGTGTGCGTTCGCACACTTGGGAGTGTGCGTTCGCACACTTGGGAGTGTGCGTTCGCACACTACAAGTGTGCGTTCGCACACTTGCTCAAGTGTGCGTTCGCACACTGCAAGTGTGCGTTCGCACACTTCGGCGTGCGATCGCACACCGAGTGCAGTTCACGCACAGCCCCGGAAACGTCGTTTCTGGGCTTCCCGTTGTGCTATCACTCCCCATACACGCCAAACACTCCGTTTCCAACAAAACCCGTAACTTTGTTTTTCCAAAAACGCTAAAATCGAGTTTAAATCGATAATTCCAATTTCTAAACTAAAACAGCCCGTATAACTCGAATTCGGCACCAATTCTCGAAATCTTACCTTAATTTGAAGCTAGAGACCGATAAAGCTTTCAATTCCGAAGAGATTGCCGCTTGAATCACTCAATTCGGACGTCGGACGGTGAAACGGTGGCGAAACGACGATAATCGGCGATGATTCTCCAATTCTCTCGATCCTTCTCTCTTCTCTTCAGTTCATATTTCCTTTCTTATATATGTTGGCTAAAAGCCCACTTTGATCCTTGTTCTTTTTGTTTCTTATCATTTATCCTTTAAACTTTTATTTCCTACGATTTAGTACATAGCTAAATCGATAAACTCTTTTATTACAACTTATACGTATTATTTATATCCGATAAATAATACAAAGCTCGATATTAACACTTTCCCGTCAAAATCCAATATTTCTATTTTCGACACGAAGTGGTTAAATTACCACTTTGGTCCCTGTACTTTATTTTGGACTGTTCTTGACATTTTTTCTTTTTAATTCCAATTCTGTCTTTAGAATCGAAATATAACCTTAATTTTCTCATAATTTATTTCCTGAAACCAACCTACTTGAAATTTATTTATTTGAATTTTATCAAAATCTTTCCGATTTCGCCACTCTGGCGAATCTAAACTGAACACGTGGTCCAATTAGATAATTAGATAATTTGGGGTATTACATTCTTCCCCCCTCATAAAAATTCGTCCCCGAATTTTCATAAATCTTGTTAGGATCTTAACTTATTCTTACAATTTCCTTGACGTCCGCTAATCCGTTTTGATCGCAGCTTTTCCTTTTACTCAACTCTTACCTTTCCACGTATGGCGGTGATCCCATTAATCGATTATCTATTTTGGTCATTGTAGTCTCTTGCTGTTGTATAGTTGAGAATCTTCTCATTATCATCTTGTTTAATCTGTCGTCTTTCCAGAATAATGTAGCTGTAATTGTATCCTTAATATCATAATCCTTGCGTCGTTGCTATTTGGTCGTAACTAATCATAACTTAATGTTTTCTCGTTTCGTCATTTCATTCTTAGTAGCCATAGGTTGCTACTAGTCTTCTTTATACGTGAATGGTCACGGCGTGCCAATTTCATCCTTACTAACATACTTACTTTATTCATATTCTTATGAATATTTTCTCTTGTAATCATAACTTGCAGTTATGATTTTTTTTTTCTATCGTCTGCAGTTATCACTTTCCTTTCTTAACTGGTTCTTGTCATTTCTCACTCCTTGCTATCATTGTCTGACACTTCGTTCCTTATCATTCAATCTTCTTCAACTTGCTTTACGTCTAATACATTCACTATCTCTTACATAGCTAAGCCTGATACTTCCTTTACTATCTTTGATTTCTTCTTCTTTTACTTTTCTAATCTATCGTGAATCTCATGTCACCTGTTGACTATGATCTTTCATTCCTTTTTCCGTTACCTTAAACGTTCCACTTCACGTTACTTTCGGTTATATAGCTTGTACAGTTGCCCTTATTTACTAGTATTACTCGTATTCTTATCCTTTTCATTTCTTTCTAGTTGCTCCTTAGAGGTTCGCCCTGAATTTCTTATTGACTTTTAATCAACAATGTTCTTCCTTTACGTTACAGTTCCCTATTCATGATGACCTCATAAGAATCTCGTATGTTTCTTTAATCATTTAACTCTCTTAAGAATCTTTCTGATTAATCTTTACTTTTATCCTTAACGGATTCAGTAGATCCTTAGTAATTTATTTACTTCTTTAATCTTCATTCCTTCTTACTATATAATCAATTTTCTTTCTCATCTTAAATTTCTTCCTCTTACTTTCGAATACCTTCATAATTTTATTCTCATTCTTCAAGGTGTCGCTTTAATACTAGTCATGATCATTTCTTAGTTTGTCCTTATTCCTTCCTTCCTCTTCTTCTCGAAGTGTTTTCTTAGCACTTATATCCTGATTCTAATAATCGTTCTGATGTATCTCTTACATTTATTAACACGTACACCTATACGTGTGCTTTTCTGCTTATGTTAGAATTTTACGCTTAACCTTTCTCCTTTCTATTAACGCAACTTATAGTTCATGATGCTGATATTAGTTACTTCACCTAATATCAGTCATAGTATCATTACCTCTTTTGATCTATCTAATTTAAACTTCCATGTCTCACAAAATCATCTTCTTGTCACTTGTATTTTTTTTTTCTACTTCTGTATCTTTAAATACTGATGTTGATAACGCTATATCTCCTTTAAATATCACTTGATGTTCATCAGTCATATTATCATCTTTTCGTCCTTCATACTTTTAATCTCTTTCCTCCAATTATTACTTCTTATTTCTACTTCATTTATCTCAACATAAGAGTAATCATATATTTATTATTCTTATGTATTCGTTATACTTTCTTCTTTTAACACGACTCTCTGTCATTTCATCCTTTGTTCAATCATAAGGATAAATATTGTATCCTTAAGTATTGTCAGTGCATTGCAGCTTATCTGCATATGCTCTCCGGCGATAAGTCCTGATTCACATTCTTATCTAGTTCCACTAGCTTCGTTACAATTAATCGTTAACGTGGCTTTATTCTGTTATTGGAGTTTCTTTTACAATTTTTTTTTATTATTCTTATTTAATAAGAATCTTTTATTATTTGTCGCAGGGCTTTATATCCGAGTTTACTTACTAAACAAAGCGACTTTAAAACTTCTTTTGGCTGCGCAGCTCTTTCTAAACTACTTTTCATAAATCATTTAAAATCGTTAGTACAATTGTTGCTCAGAGTGATGACACCTCTCATCACCAAAGAGTTGCTCAAAATCGCATTTTTCTTTATCATTGTAAAGATATGATGCATGATCTAAATTTTTTGAAAACCATTCTTTTATGCATTCCTATTATGATTATGCAATGTCACATGCGATGTCTGAGCACCATTGTATCTTGAAAAATCATGAAAACTTTCAAAATCTTCATAAAATCGTAAGTCTTACTCTAGATTATACGCTCTGCGACTACTAACGGCTTTCTTTATACTTATTGGGTATATTTCAAATTTTTGCATTGCTTTCATTTTTGTATTACTGTCATTTTTCTGTCATTTACAGACTGTTCGTCTGTCACATCACTTCTTTCTCCATATCTCTGATAACTCAATTAAGTTCAAAATTTTCTATTACTGTAATCATCATATCCACTTCTGCAACCTTCTAATCTACGTCATATTCAGACGCAGATACCGATGTTTCACATCGACTTCCTCTATAATAATCTATCTTTTCCTTTACACTTCTTGAACGTAATCTAGGAATTACGTTCACTGCAAATTTATTATGTAGTGTATATTATTGTTTTTGTGAGTTATATTTATATGTTCTTTTGTTAGGCGCGTGTTTAACTACAACGCTTCCCATAGGTTCTCACTTTCTGAGGTATTATCCTAGAGGCAAAACCTATTACTTACATTCTACTATGCAATGCAGCAATTATATAAATACAATAATGCAAACACATAAACACAATACTTAAAGTACGTAAATCACTAATACCTGGAGGTGCCTGATGCGGGACGTTAGGTTCCCTAATAACTATGCCTGTATGCCGGCCCCTAACTGTTCTACCAGAGTTTCTTCCACCTCTTTGCACGAAATAGGGGTTAGTTGTAGTTCTGGAGGACGTACTAACGTAATCTGGGTGGTACTCACGTCTAAAGTAATAAGGTCGTACCGGATCGCCCGCTCACTCATGCTCTGTTTCAATCCTACGGGCCATTGTAGTAAGCGTGCTGAAATGTTCGTCCACATGCTCATCCAGCTCATCAAACTGAGGTCCTAAACCCCTGACATATCTACGATTAATGGTTCTATTTCTTTCGTTCAGATTAGGGACTCCCTCTGACATCCGCAGAAAATCAGTAGAGTACACTCCTACAGTCAACATTCCTCTAGAAAAAGAACGCATTTGCCTCCTAACCTGATTTAGGGCTATCTGCGCCTGACCGTTAGCTATGTCCGCATCTTCCCTCAAATTGCGGTATCTCCGCACACTTGACCAGAAATAGTCACCTCTGTATTCCTCGACATCTAACTCATCTAACTCTTCTTCTTCATGCTCTTCTTCCTGAGGATTTTCCTCCTTCTGCTTCCTCTTCTAATTCTTCTTCTGGATCCTCCTCAGGGTCTTCTTCAGGATCCTCTTCCGGATCTTCTTCCGGATCTTCCTACGGTTCCTCTTCCTCTTCTTCGCTGTACTCTATTTCCGGTGAATGCACTCTAACTCTGTTTTCAGAAGAACTACCTATCTCCGACACAGACATATAGCCATTTTGATATATCTCTGGTGATTCTCTAGTATTTGCGTGGAATCTATTCTGATGGACCCCAGATGGTTCGCCTACTTTGTTAGGAAACCCGTTTTGAAATATAGGAGGCGCTTCCTCCCGTTCTTCCTCAGCATGCGACTGAGCTCCATTTTGCCCAGACATGCTGAAAATAAACAATTTCGAACGTAAGCGACCATCTGAGCCCATTTCACACGCAATCCCCATCATCAATTTATAAATGCTGTAAACATTTAGCATTTAATCCAACCGTACGTAATTCACAAGCAAATAAACATTTAATAATCTCAGCGCAAGTAATAATCACGTAATTACCTCAATAGTTCATAATTTGCAAATATATAACCACTTTCTATCTCTTGACGTAAGTAACAAATACTTAGTTACCTTAGTCGTCCGCATAAACAGATACTATTCACTTACTAGCTTAATAGTCCTGGTTCGCGCGCGTTATAAAACTTATTAACAATGCATATGTCAATCAAATGCAGACAACTAGGGTCCGACTCATTGCTGCAGTAGTTCCTAGGTATACTTACTGACAAATACTCCCAGTCAAACAAGCAATCAAACAACTCTAGCAGTGGTAACTGGACCAACTGCTCTAAAACAAACATTGAAACAAACTTGCAGTGGTAACTGGACCAACCGCTCTGATACCAACATTGTCACGACCCAAAACTATTGAGCCGCAACCGGCGCTAGGGAACGGGAGTGGTAGCTCCGGAACCCGTAGCAAGCCTAAAATCACAATTAATTTTTTGCAAATATAATATAAAATAAACAATATCAAACAACGGAAGCAAATGTACATATATATAACATATAATCATACATTTACACTAACTGTTTCAAAACCTCGCGGGCTCTAGTTACCGTACCCTGTACGAACTAGCCTCGCGGTACTATATACATCAGTTAGTGTCTCAAAATATCACACCGGCATCTAGGGCCGTGGGTTATATACAAAACACGTAGCCTATCAAAAAGCATATAAAACAATAACAGCAGTTAATATATAAAATAAAATAAACTGTTGTCTAGGCTACTATTCTACCGACACAGGACCACTACTGCAGCATTCACAGAAGTCATAAACTAACATATACAGATGACTTCTGCACTCCAAAATTGGCTTCTAGCTAGGTCCACAAACTAAGCACCTGTAAGACAGTAAAGGTGAGGGGTCAGTATTTGGGAAAATACTGAGTGAGTTGTCATTTACTAACAGTATTAATATATAAAAACATAACATCGCATTTCAAGGAAACAATAATATGAAATATATAAACACGTATTTGATCCGTACGAAACTAATATCCTAGCATGTGACACATTTCTCGAATAATCATTATCAATCAACCCAATCGTAAATATCATTCGCGAGTCCAACTCGCTGGTGGCCCAGCCACTGGATACGGGGACTCCAAACTACACCGTAGCCGAGTACTCACTCGTATCAAAACCCAATCGTAAATATCATATTCATCAACAGCTCCCAGCTGTGTTAAGTCATTTTTCAAATGCAAACATACTAGACTGACTCGATACTGGTGATCACACAGCCTATTGACACCCAATAGGTAGCTAGTTTCTTCGGATCGCATACTAGTTCTCATATATAGAATTTAAATAAACATATAACGTTTCAGTCAACTATATATAATGTGATGCGTGAAAACAGTATATATATATATATCAAATAGTTTTAATACATGAAAGTAAAAGCACAACTCACAGTGACCGCAATCCAAGAAATGATATGATCGATCTGATAGTACGCTCTCGCTAGTCCGCTCCTACTGACTCCACTATTCGCTGACACGTCTGATAAATAATTAACACTTAATGATTAGACGTGAATCTCGTATAATACTTTTAAGTTTTAGGGTTTAGTTTTATTTTTAACTTTATTTATGATCGCATTCTTCCTTTATCATAGTTGCGATATCTCGAACTCGGTTTCTCATATTCGAGAAACGTATAATATCCTTGAAATTTTTCACTATCATAGCTTACGTAAAATGCCGAGCTAAAACTTTACTTTTCAATTTATCGTGGTCCTTAATCGTTTTTAGGGTCTAATATTCAAAAATGTTGAAATCCCGTTCAATTAGAGCTAAAAGCTCAATTAGGTCCCTGTGGACCCACTGTGTGCGCTCGCACACTTCAGTGTGCGTCCGCACACTTGGGAGTGTGCGTTCGCACACTTGCTCAAGTGTGCGTTCGCACACTTCGGTGTGTGATCGCACACCGAGTGCAGTTCACGCACAGCCCCGGAAACGTCGTTTCTGGGCTTCCCGTCGTGCTATCACTCCCCATACACGCCAAACACTCTGTTTCCAACAAAACCCGTAACTTTGTTTTTCCAAAAACGCTAAAATCGAGTTTAAATCGATAATTCCAATTTCTAAACTAAAACAGACCGTATAACTCGAATTCGGCACCAATTCTCGAAATCTTACCTTGATTTGAAGCTAGAGATCGATAAAGCTTTCAATTCTGAAGAGATTGCCGCTTGAATCACTCAATTCGGACGTCGGACGGTGAAACGGCGGCGAAACGACGATAATCGGCGATGATTCTCCAATTCTCTCGATCCTTCTCTCTACTCTTCAGTTCATATTTCCTTTCTTATATATGTTGGCTAAAAGCCCACTTTGATCCTTGTTCTTTTTGTTTCTTATCATTTATCCTTTAAACTTTTCTTTCCTACGATTTAGTCCATAGCTAAATCGATAAACTCTTTTATTACAACTTATACGTATTATTTATATCCGATAAATAATACAAAGCTCGATATTAACACTTTCCCGTCAAAATCCAATATTTCTATTTTCGACACGAAGTGGTTAAATTACCACTTTGGTCCCTGTACTTTATTTTGGACTGTTCTTGACATTTTTTCCTTTTAATTCCAGTTCTGTCTTTAGAATCGAAATATAACCTTAATTTTCTCATAATTTATTTCCAGAAACCAACCTACTTGAAATTTATTTATTTGAATTTTATCAAAATCTTTCCGATTTCGCCACTATGGCGAATCTAAACTGAACACGTGGTCCAATTAGATAATTAGATAATTTGGGGTATTACAGCATTTCACCTTTTTAGCAATTTAAGCCAAACGTTTACAAACGATACGAAACAAATCCAAACATTTCCCCTTTTTTGCGATTGAATCCGATTGTTTACAAACGTTACGAAACAAATCCAAACGTTTCACCGTTTTAGCGATTGAAGCCAAGCATTTACAAACGTCGAAACAAATCCAAACGTTTCACCTTTTTAGCGATTTAAGCCAAAGGTTTACAAAGGTTATGAAATAAATCCAAATGTTTCACCTTTTTAGCGATTTAAGCCAAAAGTTTACAAAGTAACGAAACAAATTCAAACGTTTCCCCTTTTTAGAAATATAAGCCAAACGTTTACAAACGTTATGAAACAAATCCAAGAGTTTCCCCTTTTTAGCAATTTAAGCCAAACGTTTACAAACATTACGAAATAAATCCAAGCGTTTCACCTTTTTGGCAATTTAAGCCCAACATTTACAAATGTTCGGAAAAAAATCCAAACGTTTTCCCTTTTTAGCGATTGAATCCAATTGTTTAAAAAGGTTACGAAACAAATCCAAATGTTTCACCTTATTAGCGATTGAAGCCAAACGTTTACAAACATTACGAAAGAAATCCAAACGTTTCACCTTTTTAGCGATTTAAGCCAAACATTTACAAACGATAGGAAACAAATCGAAACGTTTCAGCTTTTTGGCGATTTAAGCCAAACGTTTACAAACATTACGAAACAAATCCAAATGTTTCACCTTTTTAGCGATTTAAGCCAAACATTTACAAACGATACGAAACAAATCCAAACGTTTTAGCTTTTTGGCGATTTAAGCCAAACGTTTACAAACTTTACGAAACAAATACAAATGTTTCACCTTTTTAGCAATTTAAGCCAAACATTTACAAACTCTACGAAACAAATCCAAACGTTTCACCTTTTTAGTGATATAAGCCAAACATTTACAATCGTTGAACAAATCCAAACGTTTCATCTTTTTAGCGATTTAAGCCAAACATATACAAACGTTACGTTAATAACCAAACATTTAAAACGTTACGAGACAAATCCACACGTTTCACATTTTAGCAATTTAAGCCAAACGTTTACAAACATTACGAAACAAACCAAGCGTTTCACCTTTTTAAAAGTTTAAGCTAAACGTTTACAAACGTTACGAAACAAAACCAAATGTTTCACCTTTTTAGCAATTTAAGCCAAACGTTTACAAACGTTACGAAAAAAATCCAAACGTTTCCCCTTTTTAGCGATTGAATCCAATTGTTTACAAACGTTACGAAACAAATTCAAACGTTTCACCTTTTTAGCGATTTAAGCCGAACGTTTACAAACGTAGGAAACACATCGAAACGTTTCACGTTTTTAGCGATTTAAGCCAAACGTTTACAACGGTTATGAAACAAATAAAAAAAATCACCTTTTTGGCAATTTAAGCAAAACGTTTACAAACGTTTCAAAATAAATCCAAAAGTTTCACCTTTTTAGCGATTTAAGCCAAACGTTTACAAACATTACGAAACAAAACCAAACGCTTCAAACGTTACAAAACAAATCTAAATGTTTCACCTTTTTTAGTAATTTAAGCCAAACGTTTACAAATGTTACAAAACAAATCCAAACGTGTCACCTTTTTAGCAATTTAAGCCAAACACAAACGTTACGAAACAAATCCAAGCGTTTTACCTTTTTAGCAATTTAAGCCAAACGTTGCGAAGCAAAACCTAACGTTTGAAACTTTACGAAACAAATTCAAACGTTTCACTTTTTTAGCGCTTTAAGACAAATGTTTACAAACATTACGAAACAAATCCAAGTATTTCCCTCTAATAGGAATTAAAGCCAAACGTTACGAAACAAATCCAAACGTTTCACCTTTTTATCGATTGAAGCCAATCATTTACAAACGTTGTGAAACAAAACCAAACATATCACCTTTTTAGCAATGTAAGCCAAACGTTTACAAACGTTACGAAAAAATTCAAACATTTCCCCTTTTTAGTAATTTAAGCCAAACGTTTACAAACGTTACAAAATAAATCCAAACGTTTCACCTTTTTAGCGATTTAAGCCAAACGTTTACAAACGTTACGAAACAAATCCAAGTGTTTAACCTTTTTAGCGATTGAATTCAAACATTTACAACCGTTACAAAATAAAACCAAACGTTTAAAACATTACGAAAGAAATCCAAATGTTTCACCTTTTTAGCAATTTAAGTCAAACGTCACGAAACAAATCCAAGTGTTTCACCTTTTTAGCAATTAAAGCTAAACGTTTACAAACGCTACGAAACAAATCGAAACGTTTTCAACAAATCCAAACGTTTAAAATGTTACGAAACAAATCCAAACGTTTCACCATTTTAGCGATTTAAGCCAAATGTTTACAAACGTTACGAAACAAAGCCAAACATTTTCAAATGTTACGAAACAAATCCAAGCGTTTTACCTTTATTGCAATTTAAGCCAAACATTTAGAAACGTTACGAAACAAAACCAAACGTTTCACCTTTTTAGCTATTTAAGACAAACGTTTACAAACGTTACAAAAAGATCCAAACGTTTCACCTTTTTAGAAATTTAAGCCAAACGTTACGAAACAAATCCAAGTGTTTCACCTTTTTAGCAATGTAAGGTAAAGGTTACGAAACAAATCCAAGTGTTTTAGCTTTTTAGCAATTTAAGCCAAACGTTTACAAACGTTACAAAACAAATCCAAACGTTTCCATTTTTTAGAGATTCAATCCAATTATTTACAAACGTTACGAAACAAATCCAAATGTTTCACCTTTTTAGCGATTGAAGCCAAACATTTACAAACGTCGAAACAAAACCGAACGTTTCAACTTTTATGCAATTTAAGATAAACGTTTATAAACGTTACGAAACGAAACCAAATATTTCATCTTTTTAGCGATTTAAGCCAAACGTTTGTAAACGTTACGAAACAAATCCAAACATTTCTCCTTTTCAGGAATTTAAGTTAAACGTTTACAAACGTTACGAAACAAATCCAAAAGTTTCCCCATTTTAGAAATTTAAGCCTAACGTTTACAAACATTACAAAACAAATCCAAGCGTTTCACCTTTTTGGCAATTTAAGACCAACATTTACAAATGTTCCAAAAAATACCCAAATGTTTCGCCATTTTAGCGATTTAAGCCAAACGTTTACAAAGTTTATGAAACAAATTTTGCACCTTTTTAGCAATATAAGCCAAACATTTCCAAAAGTTAATAAACAAATCCAAATGTTTCACCCTTTTAGCAATTTAAGCCTAACGTTTAAAACGATACAAAACAAATCCAAACGTTTCCCAGTTTTAGCGATTTAAGCCAAACGTTTACAAACGTTACGAAACAAAACCAAATGTTTCACCTTTTTAGCAATTTAAGCCAAACGTTTACAAACGTTACGAAAAAATCCAAACGTTTCCCCTTTTTAGCGATTGAATCCAATTGTTTACAAACGTTACGAAACAAATTCAAACGTTTCACCTTTTTAGCGATTTAAGCCGAACGTTTACAAACGTTACGAAAAAAAAAACAAAAGTTTAAAATGATACGAAACAAATTCAAACGTTTCACATTTTTAGCGATTGAAGCCAAACGTTTACAAACGTTACGAAACAAAACCAAGCGTTTCACCTTTTTAGCAATTTAAGCAAAACGTTTACAAACGTTACGAAACAAATCCAAACGTTTTCCCTTTTTAGCGATTGAATCCAATTGTTTAGAAACGTTACGTAACGAATCCAAACGTTCCACCTTTTTTAGCGATTGAAGCCAAACATTTACAAACGTCGAAACAAATCCAAACGTTTCACCTTGTTAGCGATTTAAGCCAAAGGTTTACAAAGGTTATGAAACAAATCCAAATGTTTCACCTTTTTAGTGATTTAAGCCAAAAGTTTACAAAGTAACGAAACAAATTCAAACGTTTCCCCTTTTTAGAAATGTAAGCCAAACGTTTACAAACGTTAGGAAACAAATCCAAGCGTTTCACCTTTTTAGCAATTTAAGCCAAACGTTTACAAACATTACGAAACAAATCCAAGCGTTTCACCTTTTTGGCAATTTAAGCCCAACATTTACAAATATTCTGAAACAAATCCAAACGTTTCCCCGTTTTAGCGATTGAATCTAATTGTTTACAAATGTTACGAAATAAATCCAAACGCTTCACCTTATTAGCGATTGAAGCCAAATGTTTACAAACATTACGATAGAAATCCAAACGTTTCACCTTTTTAGCGATTTAAGCCAAACATTTACAAACGATACGAAACAAATCCAAACGTTTCTGCTTTTCGGCGATTTAAGCCAAACGTTTACAAACGTTACGAAACAAATCCAAATGTTTCACCTTTTTAGCGATTTAATCCAAACATTTACAAACAATACGAAACAAATCCAAACGTTTCAGCTTTTTGGCAATTTAAGCCAAACGTTTAACGTTACGAAACAAATACAAATGTTTCACCTTTTTAGCTATTTAAGCCAAACATTTACAAACGCTACGAAACAAATCCAAACGTTTCACCTTTTCAGTGATATAAGCCAAACATTTACAATCTTTACGAACAAATCCAAACGTTTCATCTTTTTAGCAATTTAAGCCAAACGTTTACAAACGTTACGAAACAAAACCAAACATTTAAAACGTTACGAAACAAATCCAAACGTTTCGCATTTAAGCAATTTAAACCAAACGTTTACAAACATTACGAAACAAACCAAGCGTTTCACCTTTTTATAGTTTAAGCTAAACGTTTACAAATGTTACGAAACAAATCCAAGCGTTTCACCTTTCTAGCAATTTAAGCCAAACGTTTACAACCGTTACAAAACAAATCCAACCGTTTTACCTTTTAACAATTTAAGCCAAACGTTTACAAACATTACGAAACAAATTCAAAACTATCACCTCTTTAGAGATTTAAGCCAAACGTTTACATATATAGGAAACACATCCAAACGTTTCACGTTTTTAGCGATTTAAGCCAAACGTTTACAAAGGTTATGAAACAAATCCAAAATTTTCACCATTTTGGCAATTTAAGCAAAACGTTTACAAACGTTTTTAAATAAATCCAAACGTTTCACCTTTTTACCGATTTAAGCCAAACGTTTACAAACATTACGAAACAAAACCAAATGCTTCAAACGTTACACAATAAATCTAAACGTTTCACCTTTTTAGTAATTTAAGCGAAACGTTACGAAACAAATCCAAACCTGTCACCTTTTTAGCAATTTAAGCCAATCACAAACGTTACGAAACAAATCCAAGCGTTTGAAACTTTTCGAAGCAATTTAAGCCAAACGTTACGAAGCAAAACCTAACGTTTGAATCTTTACGAAACAAATTCAAACGTTTCACTTTTTAGCGCTTTAAGACAAAATTTTACAAATATTACGAAACAAATCCAAGTATTTCACTCTTACAGGAATTAAAGCCAAACGTTAATAAACGTTACGAAACAAATCCAAACGATTCACTTTTTTATCGATTGAAGCCAATCATTTACAAACGTTATGAAACAAAACAAAACATTTGACCTTTTTACCAATTTAAGCCAATCGTTTACAAACGTTACGAAAAAATCCAAACATTTCCCCTTTTTAGTAATTTAAGCCAAACGTTTACCAACGTTACAAAACAAATCCAAACGTTTCCCTTTTTTAGTGATTTAAGCCAAACGTTTATAAACGTTACGAAATAAATCCAAATGTTTAACCTTTTTAGCGATTGAAGTCAAACATTTACAGCCGTTACAAAATAAAACCAAACGATTAGAACTTTACGAAAGAAATCCAAATGTTTCACCTTTTTAGCAATTTAAGCGGAACGTCACGAAACAAATCCAAGTGTTTAACCTTTTTAGCAATTAAAGATAAACGTTTACAAACGCTACGAAACAAATCGAAATGTTTCCAACAAATCAAAACGTTTAAAATGTTACGAAGCAAATCCAAACGTTTCACCATTTTGCGATTTAAGCCAAATGTTTACAAACGTTATGAAACAAAGCCAAACATTTTCAAATGTTACGAAACAAATCCAAGCGTTTTACCTTTATTGCAATTTCATCCAAACGTTTAGAAACGTTACGAAACAAAACCAAACGTTTCACCTTTTTAGCTTTTTAAGCCAAACGTTTACAAACGTTACAAAAAGATCCAAACGTTTCACCTTTTTAGCAATTTAAGCAAACGTTACGAAACAAATCCAAGTGTTTAACCTTTTTAGCAATTTAAGCCAAACGTTACGAAACAAATCCAAGTGTTTCACCTTTTTAGCAATTTAAGCCAAACGTTTACATACATATTACGAAAAAAACCAAACGTTTCCCCTTTTTAGCGATTTAAGCCGAAGGTTTACAAATGTTACGAAATAAATCTAAACGTTTCACCTTTATAGCGATATAAGCCAAACGTTTACAAACATTATGAAACAAAACCAAACGCTTAAAACGTTACAAAAAATCAAACATTTCACCTTTTTAGCAATTTAAGCCAATCGTTTACAAACGTTAGGAAACAAATCCCAACGTTTCCCCTTTTTCGAACTTTAAGCCAAACGTTTACTAACGATACGAAGCAAATCCAAATGTTTATCCTTTTTAGCAATTGAAGTCAAACGTTTACAAATGTTACAAAATAAATCCAAACGTTTAAAACGTTACAAAACAAATCCAAATATTTCACCATTTTAGCAATTTAAGACAAACGTTACGAAACAAATCTAAGTATTTCACCTTTTTAGCAATTTAAGCCAAACGTTTACAAACGTTACGAAACAAATACAAAACGTTTCGAACAAATCCAAACGTTTAAAAAGTTACGAAGCAAATCCAAATGTTTCACCATTTTAGCGATTTAAGCCAAACATTTACAAACGTTACGAAACAAAGCCAAACGTGTTCAAATGCTACGAAACAAATCCAAGCGTTTTACCTTTATAGCAATTTAAGCCAAACGTTTACAAACGTTACGAAACAAAACCAAACGTTTCACCTTTTTAGCTATTTAAGCCAAACGGTACGAAACAAAACCTAACGTTTGAAACGTTACGAAACAAATCCAAATGTTTCTCTTTTTTAGCGATATAAGACAAACATTGACAAATGTTACGAAACAAATCCTATTGTGTCACCTCTTTAGGAATTATAGCCAAACGTTTACAAACATTACGAAACAAATCCAAAACGTCTCCCCTTTTTAGTAATTTAAGCCAAACGTTTACAAACGTTATAAAACAAATCCAAACGTTTCACCTTTTTAGCGATTTAAGCCAAACTTTTACAAACATTACGAAATAAATTCAAACGTTTCTTCTTTTTAGCTATTTAAGTCAAATGTTTACAAACGCTACAAAACAAATCCAAACGTTTCACCTTTGTAGCGATTTAAGCCAAACGTTTACAAACGTTACGAAACAAATCCAAATGTTTAACCTTTTTATCGATTGAAGTCAAACGTTTACAAACGTTACGAAATAAAACCAAACGTTTAAAACGTTACGAAAAAAATCCAAATGTTTCACTTTCTTAGTGATTTAAGCCAAACGTTTAAAAATGTTACGAAACAAATCCAAGCATTTCACCTTTTAAGCAATTTAAGCCAAACATTTACAAATGCTACGAAACAAATCAAAATGTTTCACCTTTTTAGCGATTGAAGCCAAACGGTTACAAACATTAGGAAACAAAACCAAATATTTATAAACGTTACGAAACAAATCCAAACATTTCACCGTTTTAGCAATTTAAGCCAAACGTTTATAAACGTTACGAAACAAAAACAAACGTTTCACCTCTTTAGCTATTTAAGCCAAGCGTTTATAAACGTTACAAAACAAATCCAAATATTTACCGATTTTAGCGATTTAAGCCAAACGTTTAAAACTTTACGAAACAAATCCAAGCGTTTCACCTGTTTAGCGATTTAAGACAAACGTTTAAAAACGTTATGATGCAAAACCAAACGTATCACCTTTTTAGTGATTTAAGCTAATCCTTTATAAACATTATGAAACATAACCAAACTTTTCCCCATTTTAGCGATTTAAGCCAAATGTTTATAAAAATTACGAAACAAATCCAAGCGTTTCACAATTTTAGCGATTTAAGCCAAACGTTTACAAACGTTACGAAACAAATCCAAACGTTTCACCTTTTTAGCGATTTAAGCCAAACTTTTACAAACGTTACGAAACAAATCCAAATGTTTCACCTTTTTAGCGATTTAAGCCAAACGTTTAAAAACGGTACGAAACGAATCCAAGCGTTTCACCTTTTTAGCGATTTAAGCCAAATGTGTACAAACATTACGAAACAAATCCATGCGTTACCCCATTTTAAAGATATTAAGCCAAACGTGTACAAACGTTACGAAACAAAACCAAGCGTTTCACCTTTTTAGCAATTTAAGCCAAACGTTTATAAATGTTACGAAACAAAACCAAACATTTCACCTTTTTAGCGATTTAAGCCAAACGTTTGGAAACGTTACGAAACAAATCCAAACGTTTCCCCTTTTTAGCGATTTAAGCCAAACGTTTTCAAACGTAACGAAACAAATCCAAGCATTTCCCCATTTTAGCGATTCAAGCCAAACGTTTACAAACGTTCTGAAACAAATCCAAACATTTAACCTTTTTAGCGATTGAAGTCAAACGTTTACAAAAGTTACGAAATAAAACCAAACGTTTAAAACGTTACGAAACAAGTCCAAATGTTTCACTTTTTTAACAATTTAAGCAAATGCTTACAAACGTTACGAAACAAATCCAAGCGTTTCACCTTTTTAGCAATTTAAGCCAAACGTTTACAAACGTTACAAAACAAAACCAAGCGTTTCACCTTTTGAGCGATTGAAGCCACACGTTTACGAACATTACGAATCAAAACCAAACGTTTATAAACGTTACGAAACAAATCCAAATGTTTCATCGTTTTAGCGATTTAAGCCAAACATTTACAAAAGTTACGAAACAAAAACAAATGTTTCACCTTTTTAACGATTTAAGCCAAATGTTTATAAACGTTACAAAATAAATCCAAAATGTTTATCCATTTTTGTGATTTAAGCCACACGTTTAAAACATTACAAAACAAATCCAAGCGTTTTACCTTTTATGCAATTTAAGACAAAGGTTTACAAACGTTACGAAACAAATGTTTCACCTTTTTAGCGATATAAGCCAAACATTTATAAACATTACAAAACATATCCAAATGTTTCCCCATTTTAGCCATTTAAGCCAAATGTTTACAAACGAAACAAATCCAAGCGTTTCACCTTTTTAGCGATTTAAGCCAAACGTTTACAAAGGTAACAAAACAAATCCAAACGTTTCACATTTTTAGTAATTTAAGCCAAACGTTTACAAACGTTATGAAACAAATCTAAACGTTTCCCCTTTTTAGGGATTTAAGCCAAACGTTTACAAACATTACAAAACAAATCCAAAGTTACCCCATTTTAGCGATTTAAGCCAAACGTGTACAAACGTTTCGAAGCAAATCCAAGTGTTTCACCTATTTAGCAATTTAAGCCAAACGTTTACAAAATTTACGAAAGAAAACCAAACGTTTCCTCTTTTTAGCGATTTAAGAGAAACGTTTATTAACGTTACGAAACAAATCAAAATGTTTCACCTTTTTAGCGATTGAAGCCAAACGTTTACGAACATTAAGAAACAAAACCAAACGTTTATAAACGTTACGAAATAAATCGAAACGTTTAACAATTTTAGCGAATTAAGCCAAACGTTTACAAACGTTACGAAACAGAAACAAACGTTTCACCTTTTTAGCGATTCAAGCCAAACGTTTATAAACGTTACAAAACAAATCCAAACGTTTACCCATTTTAGCGATTTAAGCCAAACATTTAAAACGTTATGAAACAAATAAAAGCGTTTCACCTTTTTTGCGATGTAAGCCGTACGTTTACAAACGTTACGAAACAAAACCAAAGGTTTCCCCTTTTTAGCGATTTAAGCCAAACGTTTATCAGCATTACGAAACAAATCCAAACGTTTCCCCATTTTAGCGATTTAAGACAAATGTTTACAAACGTGACGAAACAAATCTAAGCGTTTCACCTTTTTAGCGATTTAAGCCAAACGTTTACAAACGTCACGAAACAAATCCAAACGTTTCACCTCTTAAGCAATTTAAGTTAAACGTTTACGAACGTTACGAAATGAATCCAAACGTTTCCCCTTTTAAAAGATTTAAGCCAAACGTTTATGAACATTACGAAAAAAATCCAAACGTTACCCCATTTTAGCAATTTAAGCCAAACGTGTACAAAAGTTACAAAACAAATCCAAGAGTTTCACCTTCTTAGTAATTTAAGCCAAACGTTTACAAACGCTTCGAAACAAAACCAAACGTTTCCCCTTTTTAGCGATTTAAGCTAAACGTTTATAAACGTTACGAAACAAAACTAAACATTTCACCTATTTAGCGATTTAAGCCAAACGTTTGTAAATGTTACGAAACAAATCCAAGCGTTTCCCCTTTTTAGCGATTTAAGCCAAACGTTTACAAACGTTACGAAACAAATCCAAGCGTTTCACCTTATTAGCCATTTAAGCCAAACGTTTACAAACATTACGAAACAAATCCAAGCATTTCACCATTGTAGCAATTTAAGCCAAACGTTTACAAACGTTGCGAAACAAATCCAAGCGTTTCACCTTTTTAGCAATTTAAGGAAAACGTTTACAAACGTTACGAAACAAATCCAAAAGTTTCACCTTTTTATTGATTAAAGCCAAACGATTACGAATAGTGCGATATAAATCCAAACATTTCACGTTTTTAGCTATTTAAGCGAAACACTTACAAACGGTACGAAACAAATCAAAATGTTTCACCTTTATAGCAATTTAAGCCAAACGTTTACAAACATTACGAAACAAATCCAAGCGTTTCTACTTTTTAGCAATTTAAGCCAAACGTATACAAACTTTACAAAACAAATCAAAGAGTTTCACCTTTTTAGAAATTTAAGGCAAACATTTATAAAGGTTAAGGAACAAATCCAAACGTTTCACCTTTTTAGCGATTTAACCCAAACATTTACAAACGATATGAAACAAATCCAAACGTTTCAGCTTTTTGGCGATTTAAGCCAAACGTTTACAAACTTTACGAAACAAATCCAAATGTTTCACCTTTTTAGCAATTTAAGCCAAACATTTTCCAACGCTACGAAACAAATCCAAACGTTTCACCTTTTTAGTGATATAAGCCAAACATTTACAAACATTACGAACAAATCCAAATGTTTCATTTCTTTAGCGATTTAAACCAAACGTTTACAAACGTTACGAAACAAAACTAAATATTTAAAACGTTACGAAAGAAATCCAAACGTTTCGCATTTTAGCAATTTAAGCCAAACGTTTACAAACATTACGAAACAAACCAAGTGTTTCACCTTTTTAAAAGTTTAAGCTAAACGTTTACAAATGTTACGAAACAAATCCAAGCGTTTCACCTTTTTAGCAATTTAAGCCAAACGTTTACAAATGTTACAAAACAAATCCAACCGTTTTACCTTTTAACAATTTAAGCCAAACGTTTACAAACATTACGAAACAAATTTAAAACGTTCACCTCTTTAGTGATTTAAGCCAAACGTTTACAAACGTAGGAAACACATCCAAACGTTTCACGTTTTTAGCGATTTAAGCCAAACGTTTACAAAGGTTATGAAACAAATTCAAATTTTTCACCTTTATGGCAATTTAAGCAAAACGTTTACGAACGTTTCGAAATAAATCCAAATGTTTCCCCTTTTTAGCGATTTAAGCCAAACGTTTACAAACATTACGAAACAAAACCAAACGCTTTAAACGTTACAAAACAAATCTAAACGTTTCATCTTTTTAGTAATTTAAGCCATACGTTTACAAACGTTACGAAACAAATCCAAATGTGTCACCTTTTTAGCAATTTAAGCCAAACACAAACGTTACAAAACAAATCCAAGCGTTTTACCTTTTTAGCAATTTAAGCCAAACGTTACGAAGCAAAACCTAACGTTTGAAACTTTACGAAACAAATCCAAACGTTTACAAACATTACGAAACAAATTGTGACGACCCATTTTCATGAATCGTGACCGGCGCTAGGGTACGGGTAATGTAATACCAAAACCCGTAGCTAGCCTTTCGGTTAACATATAATTATAATAAACCTGCAAGAAAACAATGATCGGGGGCAACCGAGACTTCAGTCTAATTCTAGCAGTTATAATATTCAACCTTTAATATTAAAAATACTCGTTCAACAACGAGTTTTCCAATATTGCATAAAAGTAAACAGAGTAAACAGTATAAACATGCCAAAGAAATATATCCAGTCGGACCAATCCGACAAACAACTATAATAAAAATAAAGACGTCTAGTCAACTACAGCGGTCTAAGAATAAAACAATTTGATAGTTTTACTAAAATAAATGAAACCTCCGAGGAAAATAAATACGGAGATCACTAGACCCTCTCAGATCATAACCCTGGGGAAAATTGGGAAAACAACGGGGTCAGATATACTAAGATGAGTTTATACCACTATTTACATTTATCAAGTGGAAAACCTTTAAAACCGTTTAAATCATTTTATAACGATATTACGAATAATAGTTGGAACCCTAATCCACAATTCTAAATAATAAACATAATCTAATAGGCCTGGTCCCGAGAGCTGAGCTACACCGAGTTACCACTGACCACACTTTGACCATATCCAGAGTCCGAGAGCTGTGCTACACCGAGTTACTTGATAGGAGTATTTTACTCCTATAATTAGGCTCGATTTTACTCGGTTTTTATCACGTTTAGTATTAATTTTATAGATTATTTGACATTTTTATGTTTGATAGTGTTTGTTAGTGTTTCAGTGAAAATTAGGTGAAAATCGAGTATTTGGAGCTAATTAATTATGGATTGAGCGTTGGAGTAAAAGCGTTGCTTGCGGACGAAGGAATTAACGTCGTAAAAAGGGATCAAGAATTCTCGAACGAAACTTGCGCAGTAAAGAGCTGTTCCCGTTCGAAAAACACAATTCTCGAACGGGAACCATGAAGAAAAAGCTTGAGTCTCGAACGAGAAAGCCATTCTCGAACGAGACTCAAGTGAAAAGGTGAAAGTTGCGTTCGAAACCAAGGAGGGGCAAACGAGAATTTTCTCTCGGTCAAGGTTTTTTCGAACGGGAAGCCAAGGTACGAACGAGAACCTTGAGAATTTGGCTTAATTCCCGAACGGGAAAGAGAGGTACGAACGAGAAAGAGGTGAAATTTGCCTAATCAGAATTGGACTTGGACTTAATCTCCTTTTACGACTCCAATCGAAACTCCTATTTCAAATTCGATTCGTCAATCGACTTAGAAGATTCCAGAGCTTCCTCCACTATATAAAGACCTTGTAATAGACTAGTTTTAAAAAATTAGAATACGTTAGTTTTATTTTCGTTCTCTTAAAATAGCGTTTTAGCTTCTGTTTCTCAGCAGTTTATAAGTAGTTTATTATTAGTTTCTGCAAAGAACGATTGTGAAGATTTCAAGTTTAATCTAGACGATTCTTCCGAAATTGACAACTCCGGTATTTATTGTTCTAATTATGTTTAATTCTTCATCTTCTTCTTTGTTTAATTTAAGCTTAAGCATGCGTAACTAAATCCTTTGTTCGGGGATTGATATGAACACTTAGATTAGTTTTCGAATTGGATTAGGATTTATTAAGTGAGTAAAATTGTGTTTTAATTACTAAGATTAATGCTTGAATTAATTTGATCACTTAGTTCATGATTTTGTGTTTAATTAACTAATTGAGAGATTGTTAATTAAATAGACATAGGTAATTAAAAACTTAGAGGAAAACGCCGTGAGAGCGGGTTGGAATTTAGGTAGTCGTTGAGTTTGCTTCATAATTACAATTTAGTTCTTTAATTCAATTTTAATATTGTGAGAGCAAGTTAATAATTGATTAGTTAATTAGGTTGTGATTTTATTTGAATCTTTGAGGCTTGAGAGAGCGGGATTCGGTGCATTAGAATAGCTCGATTCATAATAAAATCACTAGATAAATTTTAATCCATTCTTTTACTAGTTTATTTGGAATTATCAATCCTTGAGCTTTTTCTCATTATTGTTTAAACCTTAATTTATTTGTTTAAATTCATATTTTTTTACTCGAAGTTGATTTAAAATTAGATTTTATTTAGTTTACACAAATCCATTTATTTTTCTACTAGCCAATTAAAGAATATTAGAAATTAGTTGTTTAATTCATTGTTCCTTGTGGGATCGATACTTGGTCTTCCAAGTTATATTACTTGCGCGATATCGTACACTTGCGATTATTTGCCAACAAGTTTTTGGCGCCGTTGCCGGGCAACAATTGCAATTAAATTAATTAAAAATATCTTATTCTTAGATTGAGTTAGTTTTATTTAATTTTAGTTATTTTTATACTTTGTGATTCTTGGATTGTACGTTGGTTTTCTTGTTTGTGTTTGCGCAGGAGTTTGGTTAGTGTATGCCTAATACACGACGTGCCAAAAAACCGCTAGAACCGTTTCACCAAGATTTAACATCCTTCGAAAGAAGTATCCGAAAAACAGCGCGGAAATCCAAAACAATGGAGGACGACCGTAACCCTCCGTTGAATCATGAGGGGATTGTTCCACCACCACATGATGGCCTAGCTCTTAATAGGCCAAACGAGAGGGTTGTCCCTCTTCCCGAAAGACGTACCTTGGGTGAATTCTTCTTACCCAACGTGGACAACGCCAACTATGGATGTTTTGCACCTCATATCCTCGCTAACAATTTTGAAATCAAGCCGGGAACGATTCAACTACTTAAATGTCGTTGCCAATTTTATGGGTTGGAACGCTAGGATCCAAACGCTCATCTTTCAAAATTCACGAAGGTATGCAACACATTCAAAATCCATAATGTGACGGAGGATCAAATCAAGCTTCGTCTTATCCCTTTCTCTTTGAGGGATAAGGCGAGGAATTGGATTCAATCACTTCCAAGCACCTCAATCACAACATGGAAGCAATTGGCACAAGCTTTTCTCAATAAGTATTTCTCTATGGGCAAAACGGCGAGGATGACCAAGCAAATTATAGATTTTCTGCAATTACATGGTGAATCTCTATACCAAGCTTGGGAACGCTTCAAAGAGCTTCAAAGAAATTGTCCGCATCATCATCTAGGAAGGGAGCATCTTGTCTCTATTTTCTACAATGGTACTAATGAGGGTACACGGGCAACGATTGATGCGGCATCGGGAGGATCACTTATGAAGAAAACTTATGATGAGGCCAATAACTTGCTAGAGGAACTTGCTACAAATAGTTGTTCTTGGTCAACCGAGCGGTTGAGGCAACCACCTTAAAAGGGTATAATGACCCTCGAGCAAACCCAAGAATTTGAAGCAATGAAAGCGAAGAATGCGACACTTCTAGCACAACTCGAGATGTACAAACAACAAGCAAATCAAAGGAATGCTCAACTTGCGGTAGTTCAAATGGGTTGCGAGACTTGTGATGAGCACGATCATTTGGGAATGGATTGCCCCGTCCTACATCAAAACTCAAATGAGCAAGTCAACTATGTCAATGGGCAAAGGCAAGGCAATGACCCATATTCCAACACCTATAATCCGGGGTGGAGGAATCATCCTAACTTTTCATGGAGGGACAATTCGGGTCAAGCCAATGCCAACCCAAATATGGGAGGAGCAAATTTCCAAGGAGGAAACCGTGGTCCACAAAACCAAGGCAACTTCAACAACTACCGACCACAACACCCACCCGGTTTTCAAAATCGGAATACGGATGAGGGGAGAAAAATTGACAAGCTTATTGAGGAAGTTAGAACCGGTTTTAAGAACCAAGCTTCCGTCAATCACCATCTCGAGACTCAAATTTCTCAACTTGCCATCTCGCTTCAAAATAGAGCTCAAGGGGGTTTACCGTCTACAACGGAATCAAATCCAAGGGAGCAAGTCAAAGCTATTGAACTCCGAAGCGGGAAAGAACTTCATGATCCACATGCAAGTAAAGAGAAAGCGATCGATCTAACAATGGGAACAAATGAGGAGAAAGTAACCGAACTTCCATATGTTAAACCGCCACCTCCTCCTCCATTTGTGCCGAAGGTCCCTTTCCCGGGACGATTAAAGAAGACGCCGGACAACCAAAAATTCCATAAATTTCTGGAAATTTTCAAGAAACTCCAAATCAACATAAGCTTTGCGGATGCTTTGCGTGAGATGCCTCAATACGCGAAGTTTCTCAAAGAAATCATAACGAAGAAACGGAGTTGGGACGACAAAGGCACAATTTCCCTAACGGAAAATTGTAGCTCACTCATCCTTAGTGACTTGCCCACCAAGCTTAAGGACCCAGGGAGGTTTACAATTCCATGCAAAATAGGCGATTTAAATTCAATTAATTGTCTATGTGATTTAGGGGCAAGTATCAATCTAATGCCTTTGTTTCTTTTCAGGGATATTTTTGGTGATCAAACATTGAAGCAAACATCGATGATGCTTCAATTGGCGGACCATTCACTCAAAAAGCCATACGGAGTGGTAGAAGATGTTCTAGTCAAAGTAGACAAATTCATCTTTCCGGTGGATTTTGTGGTACTTGACTATGCGGCGGATAAAACATGCCCTATGATTCTTGGGCGTCCCTTCATGAACACGGGGAGAGCATTGATAGATGTGCACGCCGGACGACTCACTCTGCGTATCGATGATGACAAAGTGGAGTTTGATATGAAAAGGATTATGCGCAACACTTTTGAGGAGGTAGAATGCATGAAATTGGATATGATTGATGGAATCGTGGAAGAACTTTTCCCAGTTTCAAAAGTCATATTCCATTCCGATGAGACACATGAAACCACCGGGGAAGAATATTCCAAAGAAGATGAGCCGAGAGCCAAAAATTTGATTAGAAGAGAAAGCGTGACACCACCTTCTTCTATTTCTCCACCAAAGGTTGAGCTTAAAACGTTACCATCTCACTTACGATATGCATTTTTAGGCGACAACATGACACTTCCCATCATCATCTCAAACAACTTGTCGGAAACACAAGAAGCGAGAGTTGTCAAAGTGGTGAAGCAACATATATTGGCGATCGGTTGGCAAATTTCGGACATCCGAGGAATTATTCCATCGGTGGTCATGCACAAGATCCACCTAGAAAATGAGTCAAGAGCATCGGCTCAAAGACAACGGCGCTTGAATCCAAATATGAAGGAGGTTGTGCACAAAGAGATAGTAAAACTTCTCGACGCCGGAATTATATACCCCATATCCAATAGTGCGTGGGTTAGTCCCATTCAATGCGTTCCAAAGAAAGGGGGAATGACGGTGATTGAAAACGAGAAGGGTGAGCAAATTTCCACTAGGACGGTAATGGGATGGCTTGTTTGTATTGACTACCGCAAGTTAAATACGGAGACGAGGAAGGACCATTTTCCATTACCATTTATCGATCAAATGTTGGAGCGGGTAGCGGGCCACGCTTATTATTGTTTTCTCGATGGATATTTCGGGTACAATCAAATTCTTATCTTCCCGGATGACCAAGAGAAAACAACTTTCACATGTCCTTATGGAACATTTGCTTACCGGAGGATGCCATTTGGTCTTTGTAATGCACCGGCAACATTTCAACGATGTATGACCTCCATCTTCGCTGATATGATTGAAGATATTATGATGGTCTTCATGGATGATTTTTCAGTATTCGGGGACTCTTTTGATATGTGCTTGAATAATCTTGAACGAGTGTTGGCCCGGTGTGAGGAGACCAATCTAGTTTTGAATTGGGAGAAGTGCCATTTCATGGTAGAGGAAGGAATTGTCTTGGGACATAAAATCTCCAAGGACGGCATTGAAGTAGATAGAGCAAAAACGGAAATCATCGAGAAATTACCACCACCAACTACCGTAAAAGGAGTTCGTGCCTTCTTAGGGCACGCCGGGTTTTATCGACGATTTATCAAAAATTTCTCTTCCATTGCTCGTCCTTTAACTAATCTGCTTGTTAAAGATATTCCATATGAATTTACTAATGATTTCCTTGTTGCTTTTTCTAGGTTGAAGGAAGCTCTTATCTCGACCCCAATTATTTCATCACCCGATTGGACTCTTCCTTTCGAACTCATGTGTGATGCAAGCGATATAGCACTTGGGTGCGTATTGGGGCAACGAAAGGAGAAAAAGCTTCATGTGGTTTACTATGCGAGCCGAACATTGACGGGTGCTCAACTCAATTACACTACCACCGAAAAAGAGATGCTTGCGGTGGTGTTCGCATTGGATAAATTTCGGTCGTACTTACTTTGCTCTAAGGTTATCATCTATAAGGACCATGCGGCCCTTCGATACTTTTGCAAAGCAAGATGCTAAATCGAGACTAATCCGATGGGTGCTTCTTATGCAAGAGTTCGACATCGAAATTCGCGACAAGAAAGGAATGGAGAACGTCGTCGCCGACCACTTGTTAAGGTTAGAAATTCCGGAACCAATTATAAGTGGCGTAGAGATTAATGAAACGTTTCTGGATGAGATGTTGATGGTACTTTCGGAAGTAGAAACGCCATGGTATGCGGATATTGCAAACTATTTATCTTCCGAAATAATACCACCGGACTTGACTTACCACCAAAGGAAGAAGTTCTTGAGCGATGCTAAACGATTTCTATGGGAGGAACCGTACCTCTTCAAGGTGTGTGGAGATGGGATTTTGAGGAGATGTGTACCACTACATGAGATGATGCCTATACTTAGTCAATGCCATTCGTCGGACTATGCGGGTCACTATGGTACATCTAGGACCGCCGCTCGTGTGCTAGAGTGCGGATTCTTTTGGCCTACGCTATTTCGCGATGCAAAAGACTTTGTTAGTCATTGCGATCGATGCCAAAGAGTGGGGAACATATCTAAGAGAGATGACATGCCGCTTACCAACATTCAAGAGGTGGAACTTTTCGATGTGTGGGGAATAAACTTCATGGGTCCATTTCCTATGTCGTTTGGAAAGCAATACATATTGGTGTGCGTAGATTACGTTTCAAAATGGGTAGAGGCAGAAGCATTACCCACTAGAGCAATAATAAGCGATGGTGGATCTCACTTTTGCAATAGGCAATTCGATGCCTTGATGCGGAAGTATAAAGTCTATCATTGGGTCGCTACTCCGTACCATCCTCAAACAAGCGGGCAAGTTGAAGTTTCTAACCGTGAGCTAAAAAGAATTCTAGAGAAAACGGCTAACAACACAAGGAAAGATTGGTCGCTAAAACTAGATGATGCATTATGGGCATATCGTACAGCTTTTAAAACGCCTCTCGGAATGTCTCCATATCGTATTGTTTTTGGGAAAGTGTGCCATCTTCCGGTGGAACTTGAACATAGAGCATATTGGGCCATAAAAAAGCTCAATTTTGACCTTAAAGCGGCGGGGGAGAAACGTATGCTTCAACTCAATGAGTTGGACGAATTTCGGTTAAACGCTTACGAAAACGCCAAGCTTTACAAGGAAAAGACGAAGCGATGGCATGATGCTCACATCGTTCCTAAAACCTTTTCTGAAGGGTCGTTTGTCTTGCTCTACAACTCACGCCTCAAATTATTTTCCGGGAAGTTGAAGTCTCGTTGGAGCGGTCCTTTCAAAATTCGAAGTGTGGCAAGTCATGGAGCTTTGGAATTGGAGAATGGTAGCGGTGAAGTCTTCAAGGTAAATGGACAACGGTGCAAACCGTATCTTGGACCTTTGACGGATCAAGTGGTGGAACACATCATGTTCACCACTCCTCCATAAATTCCGGGTCACGGTCTAGCTTTTGACTAAAAATAAAGCGCACTCGGGAGGCAATTCCGATAGGTTTGTTTATTTTATTTTAATTTTTTTTACTATTTACTTTTCAATTTTGTTAGTTTTTATTTTATTTTTGTTTCCGTTTAATTCCGGGGTGAGTTTTTGTGTTTGATAGTGCAGGTATTTAAAGGGTTTATCGCAAGTTTCAGAGGGTTTCCAGACCATTCTTTGAGTTATTTTGCCTTGGTCTCGTTCGAAATTTATAATTTCGAACGAGACCCTTGCAAAATCCCTCAAATATGGCTCAGGTAAGGTGTTTCTCGTTCGAAAAACACAAGTTTCGAACGAGAAACTTTGAAAATTGCCTTGGTCTCGTTCGAGAATCCCATTCTCGTTCGAGACCAATGAAAATTTTCAGAGCCAAAGCTCTCGGCTCTTTTGGAAACTGATTTTTTTCGAACGAGAACCCTTTTCTCGTTCGAACCTAGGAAAAATTGTCCTGGTTCTCGTTCGGGAATCCTTTTCCCGTTCGAGAACCACGGCAATTTTGCCTGGGTTCAATCAGATTACGAATGAGAAAATGCTGGCACAAATAAACCTGACTAGAAATTTTGTTTTCCCGTTCGAAAAACCATTTTCCCGTTCGGGAAACCATAAAAAATAGTGGGAAATTTGAATTTTTCATTGAAAACTTTTGAATTAAAGTGTGGTAGATTTCTTGGGACTTGTGTTTCTTTTGAGACTTGTGTTTCTTTGAGATTTGTGCTTTGAAAAAATTTAATTTTTCACTTGGATTGATGACTTGAGAAATCCGAACCATTCATTAGTGCTTAAATTTCACTTGGATTGATTGCATGATGTTGATCTAAACCGTTAAATCAATTCAAAGTTATTAAATGGAAAGTTTGAATTTAGTGGTGGGAAATCTTGAGATTTGATATTTTTTTCCCTATAAATACCTTGCATTATTCCACTTTTTATTTCACACAAATTCTTCTTGTAATACTTTTCTTTTCTTATTCTCCAAAATTTTTGCTTAGAAAAATTCTCATTCCGCAATCATGGTGCGAAGCAAGAATGCCGAAAATCAACCAATTCGTCGTTCAAGCACAAGAAATCAAGAGGCGGTTATTCCATCTTTACCGGCCGTCGGAAGAAGTCGCTCAAAATCAACCGCTCCCTCCGCCTCTAGACCTAGCACCTCGGCGATTTTGACATCCCGTTATCAAGCACCTTTCCAAATCCATACGGAGGAGGAAGGTGACTTGTATTCGAATATTAAGGAGCGGGATATGGCAGTTCCATTTCAAATTGATTTCGATGATATGGAGCGCCTCGGTATTAAAAATGAAATTGAGCGGTATTTAGACATCTTGGGTCTAACGGCGTTGGCTAAGGTAAGTCACCATTCTTACGATGAGATGACTCTTGAGTTCTTTTCTACTCTTCAACCGGTTCGCGGTTATCCTACTTCCATTACTTTCCGCATCAAGAACACTAGTCATACTCTTAGTGTTGAAGATTTAGTGGAACTTTTTGGAATGAGGGGAACGGGATTGGTCAATTGGGCTCAAGAGTTCGATCAAGTGGCAATTTGGAGGGAATTGACGGATCGTGACGATTACAAGTCCAAGGTGTCAAAGATGAATGAAGTCAAAGACATCAACATTGTGGTGTTCTTGAAATGGTTTGGGCACTCTTTTGGCGGACGTAATGAGTACTCCAAGGTGGCGAAGAGTGATCTTTTGGCATTGAATGCCATTTTACATCCGGAGATTGACGCCTACCAAGTCAACACGGCTTATCGTCTTTTGAAGCGATTAAGGGCGGTTCCACAAGAATTGTCAAAAATTGGCTATGGATGGTTTGTTCGTGCATTGGCCGAGAAGTACAATTGTATGCCCACGACATTTACCTTGGCAACTTCCGAGTCCACTCCGGCGCGGGTAATAAATATTAACCATTTAGATGTGGCCGGGTATGTGAAGAGGGGGAGAATTATTCCCTATAATAGAAGGGTGCGATTGTTGTCAAGAGCCGAAAGAGAAGCGGCGGCACAAGAAGAGAGAGCGGAAGAAAAAGGAGGAGACGTGGAAGGAAGAGTAGGAAGGCGAGCGGGGAAGGAACCCGCGGAAAATTCTCAAGCCGGCGAGGCGGCTAATGTTTCCGGGTTTGATCAACGGTTTTCTGAGTTGGTTGAACAAAACCGGACCGGATGGGAGCAAAACCGGGATGGTTGGGAAACTAACCAAAAATTACTTGAAGATATCCGACGTGAGCAACATGTTGGTCTTGCACAACTTCAATGGAGGCAAGATCGAATGCGGGCACGGCTTAATCGGCAAGAGGATTTTCTTCGGGGTTATTTTAATGCCGCCGGCGAAGAGCATTATCCATCACTAGAACCATCACCGGATCCACCGGCCTTTGACTAGAGCGAGATTTGTTTTTCTAAACCCAAACTCCTTTAATTTTCTATTTTTATTTCTTAGCTTTGGGGACATAGCTAGAAATAGTGTGAGGAGGGGGGAAGAAAATTTTATCTTTCGTTTGGGTTATTTTCGGTGATTTATCTTTATTTTCAGTTTTATTTTTGTTTTTATTAGGGTGTTGATGTAGTTTATTTTCAAAGGCTTGTATCGCTTTAAATCTTTGTCTTTTAATTATAAAAGTGTTAGTTGATTTGGTGTGTATCTTAATTAATTTTTCAATCTTAGATTTCCCCGAATCAATGAATGTATAAACGCGACTTCTTAATTCGACAATTGATAAGTGATGCTTGCTTAATGACTTAAATAATTCGTTGACATAATCCGATGAAATAAGGGTGAATTCAAAATTTAGACTTGTTCAAATTGTTTAAACATAATTGAATAACTTGATGCGGATTCATGACATGTGGATTGTTTATTTTTATAGTCGTTTTTAAACTTTTGGCATAAGTAGCATAATTTTTGTAGGAATTAAGTTTATGGCATAACACTACACACTTTTGAGAGTTTTGAGCCTAATTTCCTTGTTGTGAGTGTTGATTTCGTGTTTTATTCCTAGAACTTACTCGGTGTCCGTTTAAAGTTACACGGTTGAGTTTTCAACAATTAGATGATTATGGCAATTAGGTATAACCTTTCTTTTAGACCACTTAAATAGACTACCTTTTATCCCCTAGATTACACCAATTTGAGTCTTAAACCTTTTTATTGTTTTTACCATATTTTACACCCTTCTACCATTCTATGTTTTACCTCTTTTGTTTACCTTATCGACTTAATATATTATCTATTATGACTACGATGTATATAGGTGATTCAAATCTCAAGATTAGTGAAAAGAAAAAGTGAACTACATTGTGCTTAAAAGATTAAGTTTGCGCCTTGAAAAAGATTGAAAAGAAAAAAAAAACGAGATAGAAATTTGCAAGTAATAGCTCAAAAAGAAGAACAAAATTCTGAGATTGCAAAAGGCAATGAGTAAAGCGTAATTCAAAAAGGAAAAGAAAGTTATGAGTTCATATAAACGCAAAAGCGGAGTTAGATCAACCTAGAAGTTAATAGTAGTAATAAATAGTTTATTAAGTTGATATTTAGCCTTTGTTTTATCCTTTTTACCTACCCTTTTACCTTAGCCATGTTACAACCCCATAAAAGACCATATGATTTTTGTTGATTACCGAATCAAGTAGCGGAGCCCTGGACTATGAGCAAGCTTATGGTGAGTATTCATGTTTTCAATTGTGAGCTTTTCTTTGATATATACCTTACTTGTTGATATATTGATGCCATTAGCTCGGTTTTTACTAAATTGTGCTATGATTTGCCTAAGCGAGAAATTGATTATTTTCCGTGTCCCGCAAGTGATAGTGAAGCTTGAAGTGTGATTCAATTTGACCTTGTACTAATGAGTTAGTAACCTTTGTTATATTGAATTATGTCATAAATTATTAATGTTATTTGATTGCATCATTATTTAGTTGTCGGGTTTAGAAGTTTTTATTGTTCATATTGTTCATAGGTTGGGGGATTTCTTTGATTGATTTATTGTTAAGTTATATGCTAAGGATTTCTAACATATTTTGTAGAGTAAGATTTATTTCTTGCTTGAGGACAAGCAAAGGTTAAGTGTGAGGAGGTTTGATAGGAGTATTTTATTCCTATAATTAGGCTCGATCTTACTCGGTTTTTATCACGTTTAGTATTAATTTTATACATTATTTGGCATTTTTATGTTTGATAGTGTTTGTTAGTGTTTCAGTGGAAATTAGGTGAAAATCAAGTATTTGGAGCTAATTAATGATGGATTGAGCGTTGGAGTAAAAACGTAGCTTGCGGACGAAGGAATTAACGTCGTAAAAAGGGATCAAGAATTCTCGAACAAAACTTGTGCAGTAAAGAGCTGTTCCCGTTCGAAAAACACAATTCTCGAACGGGAACCATGAAGAAAAAGCTTGAGTCTCGAACGAGAAAGACATTCTCGAACGAGACTCAAGTGAAAAGGTGAAAGTTGCGTTCGAAACCAAGGAGGGGCAAACGAGAATTTTCTCTCGGTCAAGGTTTTTTCGAACGGGAAGCCAAGGTACGAACGAGAACCTTGAGAATTTGGCTTAATTCCCGAACGGGAAAGAGAGGTACGAACGAGAAAGAGGTGAAATTTGCCTAATCAGAATTGGACTTGGACTTAATCTCCTTTTACGACTCCAATCGAAACTCCTATTTCAAATTCGATTCGTCAATCGACTTAGAAGATTCCAGAGCTTCCTCCACTATATAAAGACCTTGTAATAGACTAGTTTTAAAAAATTAGAATACGTTAGTTTTATTTTCGTTCTCTTAAAATAGCGTTTTAGCTTATGTTTCTCAGCAGTTTATAAGTAGTTTATTATTTGTTTCTGCAAAGAACGATTGTGAAGATTTCAAGTTTAATCTAGACGATTCTTCCGAAATTGACAACTCCGGTATTTATTGTTCTAATTATGTTTAATTCTTCATCTTCTTCTTTGTTTAATTTAAGTTTAAGCATGCGTAACTAAATCCTTTGTTCGGGGATTGATATGAACACTTAGATTAGTTTTCGAATTGGATTAGGATTTATTAAGTGAGTAAAATTGTGTTTTAATTACTAAGATTAATGCTTGAATTAATTTGATCACTTAATTCATGATTTTGTGTTTAATTAACTAATTGAGAGATTGTTAATTAAATAGACATAGGTAATTAAAAACTTAGAGGAAAACGCCGTGAGAGCGGGTTGGAATTTAGGTAGTCGTTGAGTTTGCTTCATAATTACAATTTAGTTCTTTAATTCAATTTTAATATTGTGAGAGCAAGTTAATAATTGATTAGTTAATTAGATTGTGATTTTATTTGAATCTTTGAGGCTTGAGAGAGCGGGATTCGGTGCATTAGAATAGCTCGATTCATAATAAAATCACTAGATAAATTTTAATCCATTCTTTTACTAGTTTATTTGGAATTATCAATCCTTGAACTTTTTCTCATTATTGTTTAAACCTTAATTTATTTGTTTAAATTCAGATTTTTTTTACTTGAAGTTGATTTAAAATTAGATTTTATTTAGTTTACACAAATCCATTTATTTTTCTACTAGCCAATTAAAGAATATTAGAAATTAGTTGTTTAATTCATTGTTCCTTATGGGATCGATACTTGGTCTTCCAAGTTATATTACTTGCGCGATATCGTACACTTGCGATTATTTGCCAACATTACTCTATTTGTTCCCGAGAGCTATGCTCACACCGAGTTACCATATTTCCATATATACCTTACCCAGATCATCACCGGTGCGCACACAGTCCTAATGATGCCCATTAGGTAGCATGTTCCAACTAAGAGCCATAATATAAAAACAGTTCGCAATATACGTACAATATATATATTCAATATTAAAATAACAATTTACTTAATAAAGCGGTAAATAGTAAGTACAAACTCACTGCTCGCTAATCCACGTGATAACCTGGCAAGCAACTAATCCTGATTCGTCTCCGAAGTACGAACAATCGACGAGTCTAGACAATATAAATCAGAATTAAAACATGTCCTAACTCTAGAGAGCACTAGACAACACATATGACTAACACAAACATCAACGAGTCAAGACATTCATCAAACACAAAGCAAACACACTTACTTAATCCATAGCCAAAGCATAAACCAAAGTAGAGTAATCATAGATACTCAATATAACCAAAGTCATACGATAGCCAAGTCAAATTGAGCTCCCACTTTGAAAACATAATCCGGAAATCATTTCAATAACTTAGTTAAAATTATAAAACCAAGTTTAAACCAAAGTGGTGAGCTAGCCGAGTTATCACAACTGCCAAGCCTATACTCACAAATTGGGCGACCCAAGTCTAACCCAAACCAAACATCCAACCAAAGTAAAACAATTCTTTTAAAGTCCGGAATCATTTAAATATACTAAAGTATCAATTTAGAAAACAAGAGAATTCAATTAAACATTAAAACCCAAGTATAACATCATATTTATAAAGTGTTCGATAAAAGTCCCCAAAGGACAAACACAACCAAATAAACCAAACACCAATATACAACAGCCCTAGCATGCTTAATAATCACATTTTATATAATACATGTCATAGTAAAACATTTGGAATCAACATATTTTTCACAACATCAGGTCAATTAAGCATTCATGGCACTTAGCCCAAAACGAGACCGAACATGAATCGCCAAACTAAAATACTTTAGATCAGTTCATATACATGCCATAATCAATAATATGAAAGTAATTCAGATCTTAGGTCATTACAAAGTATCGAACCCGAAATCAAAGCATTTTAGCGTAAAACTACCTAATTTGCAAACTAAGCCAACACATACCAAAACATTTATGATTCAAACTCCCAAACTCATTTAGATCAGTATTATATCATACATAATTTCAAAATAGCAAACCAACTCAGATCTAAACTCATGCCAACATCCCTTAAACAATCGATAACACAATTTTGCTAGAAATTGCCTAAACATGCTAAACAAGCCAAATCATGCATTCGACAATCCAAATCATATAGCCGCTGATCCTAAATCATATAAACATCATATATATCATCTTAGAATAGTAGGTGCATCATCTCAAAATATTTATGCGATTACAACTCTCAAACAACCCAAATTCACCATTTTACGCAATTTCAGCTAAAACAATCGAGGGCATGCCAAAGTGTTGATACAACTAACAAGATCAGTTCATAAACATAAAATCCATCAAAAATATCGTTCATATTAGTAACCTTAGCATAGAATCTCAATTTCATAGATTCAAACGACCAAATCGATTAGAATACAACAATTTCTAGAAAAATCCTAACATTGATGAATCATGCCAAATGCTTTCCAAAACATGTAAAATCAATTTATATAAGTACAAACCATCATTTTATCCATATAAACTCAGTAGCATAAGCATGGCATAACAATAGCAACAATTCACTTTATTAAAATCCTATATTATGCATTTATAGGCAAAATCACACAACAATGAATCCATGAATCAAAAGGATACGAAAACAATACCTAAGGATGATGAACAATAATATAAATGATGTATTAACCCAAGGTTCAAGGGGCGGGACCGAATTCAATTTAATCCACAAGCTTTCAACGAAGAACGCAACGTAGAAATCGCGTAGATCTTGCGAGTAGGATGTAAAATCATATTCTAAGCGGAATGAATCGCATTCAGAATTTTTAGAAAGAAGAAATCAATTTCATTGAGTGAATAAATTCGTTTTTAGGGTTTGGAGTTGAATGGGGGCTAGGATTTGCAACTTAAAGGGTCTATTTATAGACTCCTGCGGGCTTTACTTGGGCTGCAATTAAAGCCCACAGTTTAACAGGTAGTTTTAGAGTTAGAAACCTCCAAATAACAATCAACCGACAAGATTTTAGCAAATCCTCTTAGGAACAACATATCCAAAGATGAGCCCGATCCGACCGTTCAATTGTGAGATATCAACGCTTTACTAACACGTGGCAGTTTTCAAAAACATGGGAAAACAACTTCAATAAATACCCGAAATTGAATCGAATCAATATCTACTACCCACACGATACATATGACACATACAAGATAAAAAAAAGACTCAATCAAGGTGTCACAATGCTCAAACCAATCTGAAACCATGTCGAAAACATAACAAACAAATAAGGGGTATTACACAAATCCAAGTATTTCACTCTTATAGGAATTAAAGCCAAACGTTTATAAACGTTACGAAACAAATCCAAATGTTTCACCTTTTTATCGATTGAAGCCAATCATTTACAAACGTTATGAAACAAAACCAAACATTTCACTTTTTTTAGCAATTTAAGCCAAACGTTTACAAACGTTGCGAAAAAATCCAAACGTTTCCCCTTTTTAGTAATTTAAGCCAAACGTTTACAAACGTTACAAAATAAATCCAAACGTTTCACCTTTTTAGCGATTTAAGCCAAACGTTTACAAACGTTGCGAATAAAATCCAAATGTTTAACCTTTTTAGCGATTGAAGTCAAACATTTACAACCGTTACAAAATAAAACCAAACGTTTAAAACATTACGAAAGAAATCCAAATGTTTCACCTTTTTAGCAATTTAAGTCAAACGTCACGAAACAAATCCAAGAGTTTCACCTTTTTAGCAATTAAGCCAAACGTTAACAAATGTTACGAAACAAATCAAAATGTTTCAAACAAATCCAAACATTTCACCATTTTAGCGACTTAAGCCAAATGCTTACAAACGATACGAAATAAAGCCAAACATTTTCAAACGTTACGAAACAAATCCAAGCGTTTTACCTTTATTGAAATTTAAGCCAAACGTTTAGAAACGTTACGAAATAAAACCAAACATTTCACCTTTTTAGCTATTTAAGCCAAACGTTTACAAATGTTACAAAAAGATCCAAACGATTTACCTTTTTAGCAATTTAAGCCAAACGTTACGAAACAAATCCAAGTGTTTCACCTTTTTAGCAATTTAAGCCAAACGTTTACAGACATATTACGAAACAAAACCAAACGTTTCACCTTTTTAGCGATTTAAGCCGAAGGTTTACAAATGTTATGAAATAAATCCAAACGTTTCACCTTTATAGCGATTTAAGCCAAACGTTTACAAACATTACGAAACAAAACCAAACTCTTAAAACGTAACAAAAAAATCCAAACATTTCACCTTTTTAGCAATTTAAGCCAAACGTTTACAAACGTTAGGAAACAAATCCAAACGTTTCACCTTTTTAAAAATTTAAGCCAAACGTTTACAAACGATACGAAACAAATCCAAATGTTTATCCTTTTTAGCAATTGAAGTCAAACGTTTACAAATGTTACAAAATAAATCCAAATATTTAAAACGTTACAAAACAAATCCAAATATTTCACCATTTTAGCAATTTAAGAAAAAGATTATGAAACAAATCTAAGTATTTCACCTTTTTAGCAATTTAAGCCAAACGTTTACAAACGTTACGAAACAAATCTAAACGTTTCAAACAAATCCAAACGTTTAAAAAGTTACGAAGCAAATCCAAATGTTTCACCATTTTAGCGATTTAAGCCAAACGTTTGCAAACGATACGAAACAAAGCCAAACGTTTTCAAATGTTACGAAACAAATTCAAGCATTTTACCTTTAAAGCAATTTAGGCCAAAAGTTTACAAACGTTGCGAAACAAAACCAAACGTTTCACCTTTTTAGCTATTTAAGCCAAACGTTACGAACCAAAACCTAACGTTTGAAACGTTACGAAACAAATCCAAACGTTTCTCCTTTTTAGCGATTTAAGACAAACGTTTACAAACGTTATGAAACAAATCCTATTGTGTTACCTCTTTAGGAATTAAAGCCAAACATTTACAAATGTTATGAAACAAAACAAAATATTTCACCTTTTTAACAATTTAAGCCAAACTTTTACAAACGTTACGAAACAAATCCAAACGTTTCTCCTTTTTAGCTATTTAAGCCAAACGTTTACAAATGTCACGAAATAAAACCAAACTTTTAAAACGTTACGAAACAAAATCCAAATGTTTCAGTTTTTTAGCGATTTAAGCCAAACGTTTAAAAATGTTACGAAACAAATCCAAGCGTTTCACCTTTTAAGCAATTTAAGCCAAACATTTACAAACGCTACGAAACAAATCAAAATGTTTCATCTTTTTAGCGATTGAAGCCAAACGGTTACAAACATTACGAAACAAAACCAAACGTTTATAAATGTTACGAAACAAATCCAAACGTTTCACCGTTTTAGCGATTTAAGGCAAACTTTTACAAACGTTACGAAACAAAAACAAACGTTTCACCTCATTAGCTATTTAAGCCAAGCGTTTATAAATGATACAAAACAAATCCAAATGTTTACCGATTTTAGCGATTTTAGCCAAACGTTTAAAACTTTACGAAACAAATCCAAGTGTTTCACTTGTTTAGAAATTTAAGACAAACGTTTACAAACGTTACGAAGCAAACTTTATACATTTGAAACAAAACAAAACTTTTCCCCATTTTAGTGATTTAAGCCAAATGTTTATAAAAATTACGAAACAAATCCAAGCTTTTCGTTTAGTGATTTAAGCCAAACGTTTACAAACGTTACGAAACAAATCCAAAAGTTTAACCTTTTTTGCTATTTAAGCCAAACTTTTACAAACGTTACGAAACAAATCCAAATGTTTCACCTTTTTAGCGATATAAGCCAAACGTTTACAAACGTTACGAAACGAATCCAAACGTTTCACCTTTTTAGCGATTTAAGCCAAACATGTACAAACGTTGCCAAACAAATCCATGCGTTACCCCATTTTAATGATTTTAAGCCAAACGTGTACAAACATTAAGAAACAAAACCAAGCGTTTCACCTTTTTAACAATTTAAGCCAAACGTCTATAAATGTTACGAAACAAAACCAAACATTTCCCCTTTTTAGCGATTTAAGCCAAACGTTTGTAAATGTTACGAAACAAATCCAAACGTTTCCCCTTTTTAGCGATTTAAGCAAAACATTTTCAAACGCAACGAAACAAATCCAAGCATTTCCCCATTTTAGCGATTCAAGCCAAACGTTTACAAACGTTACGAAACAAATACAAGCGTTTAACCTTTTTAGCGATTGAAGTCAAACGTTTACAAAAGTTACGAAATGAAACCAAACGTTTAAAACGTTACGAAACAAGTCCAAACGTTTCACTTTTTTAACGATTTAAGCCAAATGTTTACAAACATTACGAAACAAATACAAGCGTTTCACCTTTTTAGCAATTTAAGCCAAACATTTACAAACGCTACAAAAAGATCCAAACATTTCACCTTTTTAGCAATTTAAGCCAAACGTTACGAAACAAATCCAAGTGTTTCACCTTTTTAGCAATTTAACCAAGACGTTTACAGACATATTACGAAACAAAACCAAAATTTTCACCTTTTTAGCGATTTAAGCCGAATTTTACAAATGTTATGAAATAAATCCAAACGTTTCCCCTTTATAGCGATTTAAGCCAAACGTTTACAAACATTACGAAACAAAACCAAACTCTTAAAACATTACAAAACAAATCCAAACGTTTCCCCTTTTTAGCGATTTAAGCCAAACGTTTTCAAACGTTACAAAACAAAAACAAACATTTCACCTATTTAGCTATTTAAGCCAAGCGGTTATAAATGTTACAAAACAAATCCAAATGATTACCGATTTTAGCTATTTAAGCCAAACGTTAAAAACGTTATGAAACAAATCCAAGCGTTTCACTTGGTTAGAAATTTAAGACAAACGTTTACAAACGTTACGAAGAAAAACCAAACGTATCCCCTTTTTAGCGATTTAAGCCAAACCTTTATAAACATTATGAAACAAAACCAAACTTTTCCCCATTTTAGCGATTTAAGCCAAATGTTTATAAAAATTATGAAACAAATCCAAGCGTTTCGTTTAGCGATTTAAGCCAAACGTTTACAAACGTTACGAAACAAATCCAAAAGTTTCACCTTTTTTGCTATTTAGGCCAAACTTTTACAAACGTTACGAAACAAATACAAATGTTTCACCTTTTTAGCGATATAAGCCAAACGTTTAAAAACGTTACGAAACGAATCCAAACGTTTCACCTTTTTAGCGATTTAAGCCAAACGTGTACAAACGTTACCAAACAAATCCATGCGTTACCCCATTTTAACGATTTTAAGCCAAACGAGTCCAAACGTTACGAAACAAAACCAAGCGTTTTACCTTTTTAACAATTTAAGCCAAACGTTTATAAATGTTACGAAACAAAACCAAACATTTCACATTTTTAGCGATTTAAGCCAAACGTTTGTAAACGTTACAAAACAAATCCAAACGTTTCCCCTTTTTAGCGATTTAAGCCAAACGATTTCAAACGTAACGAAACAAATCCAAGCATTTCCCCATTTTAGCGATTCAAACCAAACGTTTACAAACGTTACGAAACAAATCCAAACGTTTAACCTTTTTAGCGATTGAAGTCAAACGTTTACAAAAGTTACAAAATGAAACCAAACGTTTAAAACGTTACGAAACAAGTCCAAACATTTCACTTTTTTTAACGATTTAAGCCAAATGTTTACAAACATTACGAAACAAATACAAGCGTTTCACCTTTTTGGCAATTTAAGCCAAACATTTAGAAACGCTATAAAAAGATCCAAACATTTCACCTTTTTAGAATTTAAGCCAAACGTAACGAAACAAATCCAAGTGTTTCACCTTTTTAGCAATTTAAGCCAAACGTTACGAAACAAATCCAAGTGTTTCACCTTTTTTGCAATTTAAGCCAAACGTTTACAGACATATTACGAAACAAAACAAAAAATTTCACCTTTTTAGCGATTTAAGCCGAATTTTACAAATGTTATGAAATAAATCCAAACGTTTAACCTTTATAGTGATTTAAGCCAAACGTTTACAAACATTACGAAACAAAACCAAACTCTTAAAACTTTACAAAACAAATATAAACGTTTCCCCTTTTTTAGCGATTTAAGCCAAATGTTTTCAAACGTTATGAAACAAATCCAAACGTTTCACCTTTTTAGAAATTTAAGATAAACGTTTACAAACGATACGAAACAAATCCAAATGTTTATTCTTTTTAGCAATTGAAGTCAAACATTTACAAATGTTACAAAATAAATCCAAACGTTTAAAACGTTAAAAAACGAATCCAAATATTTCACCATTTTCGCAATTTAAGAAAAAGATTATGAAACAAATCTAAGTATTTCACCTTTTTAGCAATTTAAGCCAAACGTTTACAAACGTTACGAAAAAAATCCAAATGTTTCAAACAAATCCAAACGTTTAAAAAGTTACGAAGCAAATCCAAATGTTTCACCATTTTAGCGATTTAAGCCAAACGTTTACAAACGATACGAAAGAAAGCCAAACGTTTTCAAATGTTACGAAATAAATCCAAGCGTTTTACCTTTATAGCAATATAAGCCAAAAGTTTACAAACGTTGCGAAACAAAACCAAACGTTTCACCTTTTTAGCTATTTAAGCCAAACGTTACGAAACAAAACCTAACGTTTGAAACGTTACGAAACAAATCCAAACGTTTCTCTTTTTTAGCGATTTAAGACAAACGTTTACAAACGTTACGAAACAAATCCTATTGTGTCACCTCTTTAGGAATTAAAGCCAAACGTTTACAAACGTTACGAAACAAAACCAAACGTTTCACCGTTTTATCAATTGAAGTCAAACATTTACAAATGTTATGAAACAAAACAAAACATTTCACCTTTTTAACAATTTAAGCCAAACTTTTACAAACGTTACGAAACAAATCCAAATGTTTCTCCTTTTTAGCTATTTAAACCAAACGTTTACAAACATTACAAAACAAATCCAAATATTTCACCTTTTTAGCCATTTAAGCCAAACGTATACAAACGTTACAAAACAAATCCAAATGTATTAAACTTTTTAGCTATTGAAGTCAAACGTTTACAAACGTCACGAAATAAAACCAAACTTTCAAAACGTTACGAAACAAAATCCAAATGTTTCACTTTTTTATCGATTTAAGCTAAACGTTTAAAAATGTTACGAAACAAATCCAAGCGTTTCACCTTTTAAGCAATGTAAGCCAAACATTTACAAACGCTATGAAACAAATCAAAATGTTTCACCTTTTTAGCGATTGAAGCCAAACGGTTACAAACATTACGAAACAAAACGAAACGTTAATAAACGTTACGAAACAAATCCAAACGTTTCACCGTTTTAGCGATTTAAGCCAAACATTTACAAACGTTTCAAAACAAAAACAAACATTTCACCTCTTTAGTTATTTAAGCCAAGCGTTTATAAATGTTACAAAACAAATCCAAATGTTTACCGATTTTAGCGATTTAAGCCAAACGTTAAAAACGTTAGGAAACAAATCCAAGCGTTTCACTTGTTTAGAAATTTAAGACAAACGTTTACAAACGTTACGAAGCAAAACAAAACGTATCCCCTTTTTAGCGATTTAAGCCAAACCTTTATAAACATTATGAAACAAAACCAAACTTTTCCCCATTTTAGCGATTTAAGCCAAATCTTTATAAAAATTATGAAACAAATCCAAGCGTTTCATTTAGCAATTTAAGCCAAACATTTACAAACGTTACGAAACAAATCCCAAAGTTTCACCTTTTTTGCTATTTAGGCCAAACGTTTACAAACGATACGAAACAAATCCAAATGTTTCACCTTTTTAGCAATATAAGCCAAACGTTTAAAAACGTTACGAAACGAATCCAAACGTTTCACCTTTTTAGCGATTTAAGCCAAACGTGTACAAACGTTACCAAACAAATCCATGCGTTACCCCATTTTAACGATTTTAAGCCAAACGTGTACAAACGTTACAAAACAAAACCAAGCGTTTCACCTTTTTAACAATTCAAGCCAAACGTTTATAAATGTTACGAAACAAAAGTAAATATTTCACCTTTTTAGCGATTTAAGCCAAACGTTTGTAAATGTTACGAAACAAATCCAAACGTTTCCCCTTTTTAGCGATTTAAGCAAAACATTTTTAAACGTAACGAAACAAATCCAAGCATTTCTCCATTTTAGCGATTCAAGCCAAACGTTTACAAACGTTACGAAACAAATCCAAACGTTTAACCTTTTTAGCGATTGAAGTCAAACGTTTACAAAAGTTACGAAATGAAACCAAACGTTTAAAACGTTACGAAACAAGTCCAAACGTTTCACTTTTTTAACGATTTAAGCCAAATGTTTACAAACATTACGAAACAAATACAAGCGTTTCACCTTTTTAGCAATTTAAGCCAAACATTTACAAACGCTACAAAAAGATCCAAACATTTCACCTTTTTAGCAATTTAAGCCAAACGTTACGAAACAAATCCAAGTGTTTCACCTTTTTAGCAATTTAAGCCAGACGTTTACAAACATATTACGAAACAAAACCAAAATTTTCACCTTTTTAGCGATTTAAGCCGAATTTTACAAATGTTATGAAATAAATCCAAACGTTTCCCCTTTATAGCGATTTAAGCCAAACGTTTACAAACATTACGAAACAAAACCAAACTCTTAAAACGTTACAAAACAAATCCAAACGTTTCCCCTTTTTAGCGATTTAAGCCAAACGTTTTCAAACGTTACAAAACAAAAACAAACATTTCACCTATTTAGCTATTTAAGCCAAGCGTTTATAAATGTTACAAAACAAATCCAAATGATTACCGATTTTAGCTATTTAAGCCAAACGTTAAAAACATTATGAAACAAATCCAAGCGTTTCACTTGGTTAGAAATTTAAGACAAACGTTTACAAACGTTACGAAGAAAAACCAAACGTATCCCCTTTTTAGCGATTTAAGCCAAACCTTTATAAACATTATGAAACAAAACCAAACTTTTCCCCATTTTAGCGATTTAAGCCAAATGTTTATAAAAATTATGAAACAAATCCAAGCGTTTCGTTTAGCGATTTAAACCAAACGTTTACAAACGTTACGAAACAAATCCAAAAATTTCACCTTTTTTGCTATTTAGGCCAAACTTTTACAAACGTTACGAAACAAATACAAATGTTTCACCTTTTTAGCGATATAAGCCAAACGTTTAAAAAAGTTACGAAACGAATCCAAACGTTTCTCCTTTTTAGCGATTTAAGCCAAACGTGTACAAACGTTACCAAACAAATCCATGCGTTACCCCATTTTAACGATTTTAAGCCAAACGTGTCCAAACGTTACGAAACAAAACCAAGCGTTTTACCTTTTTAACAATTTAAGCCAAACGTTTATAAATGCTACGAAACAAAACCAAACATTTCACATTTTTAGCGATTTAAGCCAAACGTTTGTAAACGTTACAAAACAAATCCAAACGTTTCCCCTTTTTAGCGATTTAAGCCAAACGATTTCAAACGTAACGAAACAAATCCAAGCATTTCCCCATTTTAGCGATGTTAGTAGTATGTGCCCTAGGGCCATTTGATCATGTATATTTGTAGAACTAATCCCAATGGCAAAGATATATATGTTCTAATTGAACTAAGTGTCTCATCAACTAAGTGTTCATTTATTACGTATTGTCCTTATCACATTGTGATAGAATCTATTCTTAAGGTGTTAAGAATATGAGTTACAGATTTTATTATACATGTGATCTAAATAACAGTTCATGATCGATGGGGTCCTACGAATAAGGGCATCGTATTATCCCGGAAAGATTGTCACCTCTGTTTATTCTCCTGATTAGTAAGGAGTTACTAATTATAGGAAGTAGTGAGTCTCATACTACTTGATGGAGATCAGGATAAACATGTGGACACTCAAGATGTTGAGTGGGTCGAACAAGTGACGCTAGATGACTTATACATGGTATTTCATCAAAGTCAATTTAATGTCATCTATTTCATAATTGTACATATGTCCTTTGACTTGCGGTGACACTATCTTGTATATAGGTGATTAGAGTTTGATACTCCTTATCCCTAGATCTTTCATGAGCTAGGGTCGCGGGATGTGTTGGCTCTAGTTAGTTGTATATGGAGATAGGGGTTTAACCAAGAGAGGATTTATCACTCCGGATGAACGGAGAAAAGATTCTATGCTATCTCAAATTGTTCTTGATGGATGATAAAACCTGCGCGGGTGTATATGACTTACTTAGAAAGTTGTTTCTAGTGGAAGTCATATTTATCAAGAATAAGAATTGAGATGAGGTCATATGATTAAGACAAACAGTGTTTGACTTAACCGTGACACTAGTCGAGATCGGAATCTTAGATGAAGGGAATTTTGAGTGTACGGTAATTATGAACATTGGTTCATAAAGAATGCATCGAAGCATTCATATCTATTTGGGGGTCGTGATATGTTGCTAGACGTCACTCACGATCTACGAGAATTAATAATTAATGGGATTTAATTATTTAATATAAGAAAGGCGTTTCTTATGACTCTCGTTGCCATATAGATGTGAACCTAGTTAGTCACACACAATAGGGTGTGCAACCGATTGAGTTTACGAGAGATCGATTTCATATAGATACTAGCATATCTCGGAAATTAATCTAAGATGAAAAACAAGTATAAATTAGGGACTAATTTGTAAGAGTTATAAATTAGTAGGCACCTAATTGTATTTTATCCAAGTTAATGTGATGATGTCATGTGATGATGTCACGATGATGTCACGATGATGTCATGTGATTATGTCACGATGATGTCATGTGATGATGTCACGATGATGTCATACGATGATGTCACGTGATGATGTCATGTATGTCTCTGTGTGTGACACCTAGCATCCGACGTGTCAGAAGGTGGCAACACCTATGCTTGATGTGTGACACCTAGCATATGATGTGTCAGATGGTGGCAACACCTATGCTTGGTGTGTGACACCTAGCATGTGAGGTGTCGAATGGTGGCAACACCTTTGCTTGGCATGTGACACCTAGCATGTGAGGTGTTGCATTCTTAAGCAAAGCTCTACCCTATAAATAGAGGTTGCCTTTGCTCATTCTAAAAACACCACACTTAAGAGAGCATATTTGAAGGAGTTCAAGTAGTCATCAATCACAGAAAAGCTTGGAGAAAGTTTTTCATACATCCCAGCAAATACGTAATCGAGGCGAGAGTTTGAGCTTAGGGTTGCTCGGCAAGAGAAACTCTTGCAGATTACTTCAAGGCGAGGATTCAATCGGACGCATACTCGTGTGGACGAGCTTGAGGTCGCCGTACTATCGGGACTACAAGAATCGTTGGAGAATCGACATAGGTATTCTTCTTACGGTTTCTAGATGCGTGCTTTAATTACTAGATGATACGACGATCCATTTGTTATTGATATGATCAATTTCTGGATCCGAATTGTTGGAATTCCAATTTCGAATTGAAATATACGATTCGGACCCTCACGTCCCGCTGCGCCAACAGTGGTATCGGAGCCACCGTATCAGCAAGTATTAAAGCTTTACGATTGAATGCATGTATTAATAATCATGGACTTAGGAATTATTAATTGGCATGTAATTTATAATTCCAAGGGCTTAGGTCTTGTTTGCAAAAACGAGCAAACGGTATTGTGACATTAATTACATTTGATTAAATTCTGTCTAGGAGATTGGTACTTAAGTGGTCCGCTCGTGACCCTCCAATCTATCCTGGGAATTTTTCTAATGTGATTATTTAACACAATACGTGACTCGCTTGTGCATTATATTGTCATCAACAAAACATGCGGAACAAGTAATAATTTGCTCATTCTTTTGTGGCTAAAGAATGAGACCTAGGAAGTCCATGATGATACATGTGTGATTGCATGATTCATTTTAGCTTTAATATGTATGAGATGCATGCTAAAATGTGTTGTGGGCTTAGTGAGACCGGAATAACTTAAAACCCTAATAAATCTTCCTAAAAGTAAAAAGATTAAGTTTATATTGATTAATCATTAAATTGATTTATCAATGGCTCTCCATTAGAGCAATAAACTAACACGCTTTGAGTTATCATCTTGTCGGCTATGGATACATAGGGGTGAGATGATATCGTCAAGAGATGTTGTCGAGTTTATTGTTAAGCATGCGAAGTTGCGGGTGTAGTCGATATAATATACGGCGAGAAAGGCAATTAGGGGTACCTGAGTCGTATATTATTCAAATCGATACATCTTAGTTGATTCAATGGGTTAAATTTAACTAATGTGGAAACCCAAGAATAGCATTAAGTACTTGAGGGTGAAAGCATTAGGAGCCGGAAATGATTGAACCTCATATGAGATATGATGAACAAGTAGTTGTTCACTTATATATCATTTTGATCCCAAGAATAGCATTAAGTACTTGAGGGAAAGATAAATGAGTATAAGAATTCAATCACCCGCTTGAAATCTTTTCCAACAAAGATTCACGTTTCCAATTTTGGAAGTGTAGGATTCGAAAAAGATAGTGGGAGGCCATTTTGATAGAGACCAAATCATTATGGTTAAATATACAAAATAACACAAATACTAATTAGAGATCTTTGCTATCTAAAGGATAATAAGATTAAATAGAATCCTTTTAAGTGACATTCACGATAGTAATCGGCTAGTGGTTTAAAACCATTTTTTGATTGATTAAGATATTTAGATGCCTCCAAGGCTTTTGCGAAAAAGAAATGCACATTGGTTAACAAAGAAAAGTGTTTTCGTTTGTTAAGATGTAGGACAGTATAAGTCATAGCCGGAAATATTTGGAATATTTAAAAGGCGGTTCGGTCAATAAAAGAAAGTGTTTCTTTTGTCAAACTGAAAGACATTGAAATGGAAATTACATTAAGTATTGTGAATACTTAAAGGGCAATGACGAGAGGAACGACAATTCCATCAAGAATGTGTCCATCTCATATTCCAATGTCAATTGCTCATTTAAAAGCTTGGGCATTGAATACCGATGCTAATTCTCACATTTGTTTATCTTTTACGGATTTAGTAAAAGTGAGAAAGAAAGGAAAAGGATGAAGTAATCTTAAATCTCGGGAATGACGCAAGCGTTGCGACAAGAGCTATAGGATCAACTTCAATTTTCTTAAATAAACATAAGTTGTACTTAAACAAGTTTTTTGTACTCACCCAATATATATAGAAATATCATATCCGAATTTGTATGACATATTTGGTAGTTGATTTTCTATTTACAAAGGATGTTTGTAGTATTATGTTTGATAATACGGAGTTGGGTATGGATATGTACAAAATGTTCTTTATGACTTGAATAAAGATGTTTAATGCAAACGATGTTTTGGAAATTAATACCATAAGTTATCAAACTTCTAAACAACTTTGGCATTTATAATTAGGACATATTGCAAAAGATAGACATAACAAGTTAGATAGGATGGGAATCTTGAGCAATCAAGATTTTGCATCTCTTTCGATTTGTGAGTCGTATCTTAAAGGCAACATGGCCTGATTATTCTTTGTGGGACAAAGAGGTAGAGCTAAAGCCGTTTAAGAGATCATACATAGTGATGTATATGGTACGTTTAAAGAAACGGACCAAGGTAGATACTTATACTTCATTTTCTACATCGATGATTTATCACGATATAGTTAAGTTTGTCTTATGAAGAACAAACATGAAGATTTTGAAATGTTCAAATGACTTCAAGAATGAAGTAGAAAACCAAATTGGAAAAGGTATTAATACTTTACGATGTGATCGAAAAGGGAAGAATACTTGAGTACAGAATTTGGTATGTTCCTAAAAGGAATGTGGTATTATTTTTCAACTTACACTTTGGGAACACCATGGTTGAATGGTGCGTCTGTCAAGAAGGACGTATCATACATTGTCGAAATGATACGATCAATAATGAGCTATATACTGACTTATCCATCTCGTTATAGGGTCAAGCACTTCTTACCGCAAATAAAATTCTAAATTAAATTCCAACTAAATTTGCACCATAGATACCTTATGAGATATGGTATGGAATCAAGTCTTAAGGATGTTAAGATTTGAGGGTGTTCGGAACGTATCAGGAAACTGATATCCGATAAATTTGGAATCAAAATCTATCATGGAAAGGTTATGTTGGATATCCTAAATACAGTTTAGGATATTGTTTCTATATTCAAACCGAACAAACAATCGTTGTTTAATGGTGGTAGTCTTTCTTAATAAAGCGTTTATTCAAGAGAGACACTAAGAAAGGAATATAGAATTAGATGAGGAGTCATCTAGTTACCAACAGAATAATGAATCAATGAAGATTGATCAAACCCACTAAAAGCCGGAGTTAGTAAAAGATGTATCTACATTAACAACTCGAAGATTAAGTAGAGTATCTCGTCCACCATAGAGAGATGGTTTTCCCACATGATAAACAAGAGTTGTTTAGTCATGGAGTAAAAGATCAAGTGTTGATCCCTCTACTTATGAGGAAACTATATGTGATATAGATTCTTCAAAATTGGTTTGAAGGAATAAAATCTGAAATGGATTCCATATAAAGAAACCAAATTTTAGGAGCTAGTCGATCCATCCAAAGGTATTATACCAATAAGGTTTAAATGGATCTTCAAGTGTAAAATTGGTACTAATGGAAAGGTGGAGACATTTAAAGCAAGCCTTATTGCAAAAGAGTTTTGCTAGAGGCAAGAAGTAGTATTATGAATACACTTTATCGCCGGTAGCCATGCTTAAGTCCATCAAGATTTTTCTTACCAAGGCTACACATTCAGATTTTGTGGTTGGACATATGGATGTAAGAACCACATTCCTTAATGGTTAAATTAAGGAGTATATCTATATGGAACAAGCCGAGGATTTTGAATCCGAAGAAGGTTCCGAGGCGTGTAAGCTAAAATGATCCCTAGTGGATGGAAACAAAGCTTCGAGATTCGTCGTCTTGATAAAGCCGTAAGGAGTTACGAATTTATTAAAAACGATGATAAACCCAATGTTTACAAGAAGGTTAGTGGGAGCAGACTCACTTTCATAATCTTGTATGTAGATAACTTATTACTAATAAATAATAATATCGGAATGTTAACTTTTGTAAAACTTTGGTTTATCTAATACGTACTCCATCAAAGACCACAGAGAGGTAGCCTAAATTCTCAGTATTAGACTCTATAGAGATAGATCTAAGAGAATAATTGGTTTCTCCTAAAGGCTCTTCTTAGAAAAGATATTGAAGTAGTTCAATATGGAAGTTCTAAGAGAGGATTGATACTAGTTAGGCATAAAATAAATCTTTCAAAGGGAGTGTCTTCCGAAACTTCTGAAGAAAGAAACAATCTAGCAAAGATACCATAAGCTTCGGCAATTGGTAGTGTGAGGTATGTGTTGCCACATACAAAGCTAGAAATTGTCTATGCGGTTAGTGGGACTAATCGGTTTTAATCCAATCTATGTTGAGAACATTGGATGGATGTTAAAGGTATCTTTAAGTACTTTTATAGAACTAAAGATATGGTATTAACAAATGGAGAACGAGATTTTTAAGTAGACCGTTTTACAGATTTTGATTAATAATCAGATATGGATAATAGAGAGTCTATCTCCAGATTCATATTTATCTATAATGAAGGAGTAGTGAGCTAGAAGTGTTCTAAGTAAGAATCAACTCCATATTCCATTATAGAAGTCGAGTATATTATGGCATGAGATGTTGTAATAGAAGGTGTTTGGATAAAATAGTTCTTAATAGAACTAAGTACGGTTTCTTCCATTAAGTCGACAGTTCCTCTTTTCTGCGACCACAATGGTGCTACTGCCATAGCAAAGGAAACTGGGTCTCACAACTTATCCAAACATAAGGAAAGGCATTATCATATTATCTAAAGAAATTGTTGGAAAGAGAAAATTGTTTCTCTAAAAGATAGCATCAGCCGATAACACGGCTGACCCACTGACAAAGCCCATGACTTAGAGTCATTAAGGTTTACATGACATAGAGTCATTAAGATTTACATCTTGTAAAGATGGGGCTTAGATATAGTTGCCAATGGCACTAGTGCAAGTGGGAGATTGTTAGTAGTATGTGCCCTAGGGCCATTTGATCATGTATATTTGTAGAACTAATCCCAATGGCAAAGATATATATGTTCTAATTGAACTAAGTGTCTCATCAACTAAGTGTTCATTTATTACGTATTGTCCTTATCACATTGTGATAGAATCTATTCTTAAGGTGTTAAGAATATGAGTTACAGATTTTATTATACATGTGATCTAAATAACAGTTCATGATCGATGGGGTCCTACGAATAAGGGCATCGTATTATCCCGGAAAGATTGTCACCTCTGTTTATTCTCCTGATTAGTAAGGAGTTACTAATTATAGGAAGTAGTGAGTCTCATACTACTTGATGGAGATCAGGATAAACATGTGGACACTCAAGATGTTGAGTGGGTCGAACAAGTGACGCTATATGACTTATACATGGTATTTCATCAAAGTCAATTTAATGTCATCTATTTCATAATTGTACATATGTCCTTTGACTTGCGGTGACACTATCTTGTATATAGGTGATTAGAGTTTGATACTCCTTATCCCTAGATCTTTCATGAGCTAGGGTCGCGGGATGTGTTGGCTCTAGTTAGTTGTATATGGAGATAGGGGTTTAACCAAGAGAGGATTTATCACTCCGGATGAACGGAGAAAAGATTCTATGCTATCTCAAATTGTTCTTGATGGATGATAAAACCTGCGCGGGTGTATATGACTTACTTAGAAAGTTGTTTCTAGTGGAAGTCATATTTATCAAGAATAAGAATTGAGATGAGGTCATATGATTAAGACAAACAGTGTTTGACTTAACCGTGACACTAGTCGAGATCGGAATCTTAGATGAAGGGAATTTTGAGTGTACGGTAATTATGAACATTGATTCGTAAAGAATGCATCGAAACATTCATATCTATTTGGGGGTCGTGATATGTTGCTAGACGTCACTCACGATCTACGAGAATTAATAATTAATGGGATTTAATTATTTAATATAAGAAAGGCGTTTCTTATGACTCTCGTTGCCATATAGATGTGAACCTAGTTAGTCACACACAATAGGGTGTGCAACCGATTGAGTTTACGAGAGATCGATTTCATATAGATACTAGCATATCTCGGAAATTAATCTAAGATGAAAAACAAGTATAAATTAGGGACTAATTTGTAAGAGTTATAAATTAGTAGGCACCTAATTGTATTTTATCCAAGTTAATGTGATGATGTCATGTGATGATGTCACGATGATGTCACGATGATGTCACGATGATGTCATGTGATTATGTCACGATGATGTCATGTGATGATGTCACGATGATGTCATACGATGATGTCACGTGATGATGTCATGTATGTCTCTGTGTGTGACACCTAGCATCCGACGTGTCAGAAGGTGGCAACACCTATGCTTGATGTGTGACACCTAGCATATGATGTGTCAGATGGTGGCAACACCTATGCTTGGTGTGTGACACCTAGCATGTGAGGTGTCGAATGGTGGCAACACCTTTGCTTGGCATGTGACACCTAGCATGTGAGGTGTTGCATTCTTAAGCAAAGCTCTACCCTATAAATAGAGGTTGCCTTTGCTCATTCTAAAAACACCACACTTAAGAGAGCATATTTGAAGGAGTTCAAGTAGTCATCAATCACAGAAAAGCTTGGAGAAAGTTTTTCATACATCCCAGCAAAGACGTAATCGAGGCGAGAGTTTGAGCTTAGGGTTGCTCGGCAAGAGAAACTCTTGCAGATTACTTCAAGGCGAGGATTCAATCGGACGCATACTCGTGTGGACGAGCTTGAGGTCGCCGTACTATCGGGACTACAAGAATCGTTAGAGAATCGACATAGGTATTCTTCTTACGGTTTCTAGATGCGTGCTTTAATTACTAGATGATACGACGATCCATTTGTTATTGATATGATCAATTTCTGGATCCGAATTGTTGGAATTCCAATTTCGAATTGAAATATACGATTCGGACCCTCACGTCCCGCTGCGCCAACAAGCGATTCAAGCCAAACGTTTACAAACGTTACGAAACAAATCCAAACGTTTAACCTTTTTAGCGATTGAAGTCAAACGTTTACAAAAGTTACGAAATGAAACCAAACGTTTAAAACGTTACGAAACAAGTCCAAATGTTTCACTTTTTTTAACGATTTAAGCCAAATGTTTACAAACATTACGAAACAAATACAAGCGTTTCACCTTTTTGGCAATTTAAGCCAAACATTTAGAAACGCTATAAAAAGATCCAAACATTTCACCTTTTTAGCAATTTAAGCCAAACGTAACGAAACAAATCCAAGTGTTTCACCTTTTTAGCAATTTAAGCCAAACGTTACGAAACAAATCCAAGTGTTTCACCTTTTTTGCAATTTAAGCCAAACATTTACAGACATATTACGAAACAAAACAAAAAAATTCACCTTTTTAGCGATTTAAGCCGAATTTTACAAATGTTATGAAATAAATCCAAACGTTTAACCTTTATAACGATTTAAGCCAAACGTTTACAAACATTACGAAACAAAACCAAACTCTTAAAACTTTACAAAACAAATCCAAACGTTTCCCCTTTTTTAGCGATTTAAGCCAAATGTTTTCAAACGTTATGAAACAAATCCAAACGTTTCACCTTTTTAGAAATTTAAGATAAACGTTTACAAACGATACGAAACAAATCCATATGTTTATTCTTTTTAGCAATTGAAGTCAAACATTTACAAATGTTACAAAATAAATCCAAACGTTTAAAACGTTAAAAAACGAATCCAAATATTTCACCATTTTCGCAATTTAAGAAAAAGATTATGAAACAAATCTAAGTATTTCACGTTTTTAGCAATTTAAGCCAAACGTTTACAAACGTTACGAAACAAATCCAAATGTTTCAAACAAATCCAAACGTTTAAAAAGTTACGAAGCAAATCCAAATGTTTCACCATTTTAGCGATTTAAGCCAAACGTTTACAAACGATACGAAAGAAAGCCAAACGTTTTCAAATGTTACGAAATAAATCCAAGCGTTTTACCTTTATAGCAATATAAGCCAAAAGTTTACAAATGTTGTGAAACAAAACCAAACGTTTCACCTTTTTAGCTATTTAAGCCAAACGTTATGAAACAAAACCTAACGTTTGAAACGTTACGAAACAAATCCAAACGTTTCTCTTTTTTAGCGATTTAAGACAAACGTTTACAAACGTTACGAAACAAATCCTATTGTGTCACCTCTTTAGGAATTAAAGCCAAACGTTTACAAACGTTACGAAACAAAACCAAACGTTTCACCGTTTTATCAATTGAAGTCAAACATTTACAAATGTTATGAAACAAAACAAAACATTTCACCTTTTTAACAATTTAAGCCAAACTTTTACAAACGTTACGAAACAAATCCAAATGTTTCTCCTTTTTAGCTATTTAAACCAAACGTTTACAAACATTACAAAACAAATCCAAATGTTTCACCTTTTTAGCCATTTAAGCCAAACGTATACAAACGTTACAAAACAAATCCAAATGTATTAAACTTTTTAGCTATTGAAGTCAAACGTTTACAAACGTCACGAAATAAAACCAAACTTTCAAAACGTTACGAAACAAAATCCAAATGTTTCACTTTTTTATCGATTTAAGCTAAACGTTTAAAAATGTTACGAAACAAATCCAAGCGTTTCACCTTTTAAGCAATGTAAGCCAAACATTTACAAACGCTATGAAACAAATCAAAATGTTTCACCTTTTTAGCGATTGAAGCCAAACGGTTACAAACATTACGAAACAAAACGAAACGTTAATAAACGTTACGAAACAAATCCAAACGTTTCACCGTTTTAGCGATTTAAGCCAAACATTTACAAACGTTTCAAAACAAAAACAAACATTTCACCTCTTTAGTTATTTAAGCCAAGCGTTTATAAATGTTACAAAACAAATCCAAATGTTTACCGATTTTAGCGATTTAAGCCAAACGTTAAAAACGTTAGGAAACAAATCCAAGCGTTTCACTTGTTTAGAAATTTAAGACAAACGTTTACAAACGTTACGAAGCAAAACCAAACGTATCCCCTTTTTAGCGATTTAAGCCAAACCTTTATAAACATTATGAAACAAAACCAAACTTTTCCCCATTTTAGCGATTTAAGCCAAATCTTTATAAAAATTATGAAACAAATCCAAGCGTTTCATTTAGCAATTTAAGCCAAACATTTACAAACGTTACGAAACAAATCCCAAAGTTTCACCTTTTTTGCTATTTAGGCCAAACGTTTACAAACGATACGAAACAAATCCAAATGTTTCACCTTTTTAGCAATATAAGCCAAACGTTTAAAAACGTTACGAAACGAATCCAAACGTTTCACCTTTTTAGCGATTTAAGCCAAACGTGTACAAACATTACCAAACAAATCCATGCGTTACCCCATTTTAACGATTTTAAGCCAAACGTGTACAAACGTTACAAAACAAAACCAAGCGTTTCACCTTTTTAACAATTCAAGCCAAACGTTTATAAATGTTACGAAACAAAAGTAAATATTTCACCTTTTTAGCGATTTAAGCCAAACGTTTATAAACGTTACAAAACAAATCCAAACGTTTCCCCTTTTTAGTGATTTAAGCCAAACGATTTCAAACGTAACGAAACAAATCCAAGCATTTCCCCATTTTAGCGATTCAAGCCAAACGTTTACAAACGTTACGAAACAAATCCAAACGTTTAACCTTTTTAGCGATTGAAGTCAAACGTTTACAAAAGTTATGAAATGAAACCAAACGTTTAAAACGTTACGAAACAAGTCCAAACGTTTCACTTTTTTAACGATTTAAGCCAAATGTTTACAAACATTACGAAACAAATACAAGCGTTTCACCTTTTTAGCAATTTAAGCCAAACATTTACAAACACTATAAAAAGATCCAAACATTTCACCTTTTTAGCAATTTAAGCCAAACGTTACGAAATAAATCCAAGTGTTTCACCTTTTTAGCAATTTAAGCCAAACGTTACGAAACAAATCCAAGTGTTTCACCTTTTTAGCAATTTAAGCCAAACGTTTACAGACATATTACGAAACAAATCCAAAATTTTCACCTTTTTAGCGATTTAAGCCGAATTTTACAAATGTTATGAAATAAATCCAAACGTTTCCCTTTTATAGCGATTTAAGCCAAACGTTTACAAACATTACGAAACAAAACAAAACTCTTAAAGCGTTACAAAAAAAATCCAAACGTTTCCCCTTTTTAGCGATTTAAGCCAAACGTTTTCAAACGTTAGGAAACAAATCCAAACGTTTCACCTTCTTAGAAATTTAAGCCAAACGTTTACAAACGATACGAAACAAATCCAAATGTTTGTTCTTTTTAGCAATTAAAGTCAAATATTTACAAATGTTACAAAATAAATCCAAACGTTTAAAACGTTAAAAAACAAATCCAAATATTTCACCATTTTCGCAATTTAAGAAAAAGATTATGAAACAAATCTAAGTATTTCACCTTTTTAGCAATTTAAGCCAAACGTTACGAAACAGATCCAAATGTTTCAAACAAATCCAAACGTTTAAAAAGTTACGAAGCAAATCCAAATGTTTCACCATTTTAGTGATTTAAGCCAAACGTTTACAAACGATACGAAAGAAAGCCAAACGTTTTCAAATGTTACGAAACAAATCCAAGCGTTTTACCTTTATAGCAATATAAGCCAAAAGTTTACAAACTGTCACGACTCAATCTCAGGGCCGAGACCGGCGCTAGGGAATGGGAGTGGTTGCTCCAAAACCCGTAGCAAGCCTAAAACGTAAAATAATTTTTCGCGAAACATAAACGACATGCATGACATAAATAAACACGTGTCATGCAGAAGCATGTTGGGTTTTATTGGTTCATAACGCAGCGGAATTTCAAAAATTTATCTAAAAACCCAAACCAAGATCCATGTAATTCGAATTAAACAGAACAATTACTTACTTGTATGTCGAATTCAACAGCAATGTAGGAAGGAAGGAGGTGGTTCACTTTGGTGATACCTGGCCTCGGATCAGAAACGCCTCCAAAAGAACGCGTCCTCTACGAGTATCCACACGAACAGACCTTAGCCAAAACTAGTGCTTGTGTGCTAGCACTATTGCTTCACAAGCAATTTCGAATTTTAGTGATTTAGTGAATAATGAATTTCGTGATTCTCAAACCAACTGCTTAATGAGTATTTATAGTGATAAATAACACTAGGGTTTGAGACAAATTCGAATTTCAATCTCATTGCAATTCTACAAGTTTATGTTTATCAAAAACTCCTTTTTGATAATTATCCATATATATTAATTACTATATTTATTATCTTCCAAAAAATAATAAATTAAGGAAAACACTTATCCTTAAATTTCGAATTAATATATATATTTATTAATATATATATATTACGAATTATATATATATATATATATATATATATATATATATATATATATAATTAATCACTTAATCACATTGGGCTTGTACAACCCATAACTGTTTTGGGCCTGTTCTTAGTGTGCGACCCTGTAGGTTCATATAACGTTGGCAGTAGGCTCGAAATCCCTATTTCAGCCCACAAGTCATAAGTGGCCTCTAGCAAGACATTATGACTACCCAAGTTATATGAATATCGATAATCCGATTTAACCATTTACAATAATATTTTAATCCCTTTATCTCTCGATATCCAGATTGAATATAAGGCATAGTTATGTCATCCTTATAACATTCAATCATTAGTTTCTTGACTCTAAGTAGACTGAAAATGATAACTTCTTATCAATTAGCATGGCCATGCATTTACTTCAGTCTATCTTCTTCAAGGGGCCCATAGATATCTTACTCAAATAAATGAGGGACAAATTCCTTCTCAGTCACTCACATTTCTCACATAGTTACTTTCATATCCAATGACAATCTATTCCATTATCCTGTTAAAGATAATGTAAGACTGTATCAAAATATGAAATAACTATGTAGAAATCCATGATGATTTCAAGGTCAAAGGATTATACTAATAGAACTGTAATGAGAATTACTTATGACAGTGATCTATGTAGTATTCTCACAGTGGGTCATCCAGTGCCTTATTTCTCAAATAGCACCTATGATTTGACTTAATATCTCATATACATGATTAGTAAAACATAATCATCAGTCAACATCATACTAGTCTCAATGTTCTATTAAGACTAGGGATAGATGGTATATAATTCTTTTATTAAACCTAAGGGTTCTACTATCAAGTCACATACTCGATGACCTTAGAAAGAATTAACCATTCAAGTATTTTAATCATTAATATAAAATGATAAAAACTGCCAATCAATAAATAATAAAATGATAAAGTCAAAACATGGTCAAACATGATTGACCTAGTGCATATCACTAACAATCTCCCACTTGCACTAGGCCCAATCTACATTAAATCTAATTCCCATGGACCTAGTATGACTCTCATGCTTAGGCTGTGGAAGAGCCTTAGTTAGCGGATCAGCAACATTATCATTTGTCGAAACTCTGCATATCTTCACGTCTCCTCTCTCAATGATTTCTCGAATGAGATGATAACGTCTAAGTATGTGTTTGGATCGCTGATGTGATTTGGGCTCCTTTGCTTGTGCTATGGCCCCATTGTTATCACATAACAAGTTCACTGGATCGGATATACTAGGAACAACTCCTAATCCAGTTATGAACTTTTTGATCCAAACAGCCTCCTTAGCTGCGTCTGAAGCAGCTATATACTCAGCTTCTGTTGTAGAATCAGCAACGGTGTCCTGCTTCGAGCTCTTCCAGCTGAAAGCACCTCCATTCAAACAAAACACATATCCTGACTGTGATTTATAATCATCAATGTCAGTTTGGAAGCTAGCGTCTGTGTAACCCTTTACAATCAGCTCATCTTCCTGACCACCATATAGCAAGAATGCATCCTTGGTTCTTCTCAAGTACTTAAGGATGTTCTTAACTGCTGCCCAGTGACTTTCACCTGGATTTGACTGGTATCTGCTCGTTGTACTCAACGCATACGAGACATCAGGTCGAGTGCACAACATTGCATACATGATAGATCCAATAGCAGAAGCATATGGAATCTTACTCATGCGGTCTTGCTCATCCTGTGTCTTAGGACACTGAGTCTTGCTGAGACTGATGCCATGTGACATTGGCAAGAATCCTCTCTTGGAGTCTTGCATACTAAACCTATTTAATACCTTATCAACATAAGTGCTTTGACTTAGGCCAATGAGTCTTCTAGATCTATCTCTATAGATCTTGATGCCTAATATATAAGCAGCATCGCCCAAGTCTTTCATTGAAAAACACTTCCCTAACCATGATTTAACATTTTGCAGTATGGGAATGTCGTTTCCAATGAGTAGTATGTCATCAACATAAAGCACTAAGAAAACAATCGCGCTCCCACTAACCTTCTTGTATACACAAGGTTCATCTTCATTCTTGATGAATCCAAACTCTTTGATTGCTTCATCAAAACGAAGATTCCAACTCCGAGAAGCTTGCTTTAATCCATAAATGGATTTTTGAAGCTTGCAAACCTTTCCAGAATTCTCTGGACTGGCAAAACCCTCAGGTTGTGTCATGTACACATCCTCAAGTAAGTTTCCATTAAGAAACGCTGTTTTGACATCCATTTGCCATATCTCATAGTCATAATATGCAGCTATGGCAAGGAGAATTCGAATGGATTTGAGCATAGCAACTGGTGAAAAGGTTTCATCATAGTCTATACCATGTATTTGTCTGAAACCTTTTGCAACTAGTCTTGCTTTATAGGTATGCACATTGCCATCCATGTCAGTCTTCATTTTGAAGACCCATTTGCACCCAATGGTTTTTACACCATCCGTTGGGTCAATCAAGGTCCAAACTTGATTATCATACATGGATTGCATTTCAGATCTCATGGCTTCGAGCCATTTTTCAGAGTCAGGACTATTTATGGCCTCTTGATAGGATGTGGGTTCTTCTTGATCCACAATCATCACATCATTGTTCTCAGTAATGAGAAATCCATATCTCATAGGATTATGACGTGTCCTATCAGACCTCCTTTGGCCTTGTGGTACTTGTACTGGTTCAGCAATTGCTTGTTGATTCTTTTGAGGTTCCATACTTGGTACAATGCTATTTTGTGGTTCTTGAATTTCTTCAAGTTGTACTGTGCTCCCACTGGTTCCTTTGGAAATAAATTCCTTTTCCAAAAAGATACCATTTCAAGCAACAAACACTTTGTTCTCATAAGCATTGTAGAAGTAATATCCTTTAGTTTCTTTAGGATATCCTACAAAAAGGCATTTGTCAGATTTGGGTGCTAATTTATCTGAAATTAGTCGCTTCACATAAGCTTGACATCCCCAAATCTTAAGAAAAGACAAACTAGGAGTTTTTCCAGTCCATATCTCATATGGTGTCTTTTCAACTGCCTTTGATGGAACTCTATTCAAAATGAATGCAGCGGTTTCTAAAGCATAACCCCAAAATGAGATTGGAAGATCAGTTTGACTCATCATTGATCGAACCATATCCAATAGAGTTCGATTTCTCCGTTCAGACACACCATTCCATTGTGGTGTTCCAGGTGGAGTCAATTGAGAAACGATCCCACAATCTCTTAGATGATCTACAAATTCTTGGCTTAAATATTCACCACCTCGATCAGATCTTAGTGTTTTAATATTTTTACCAAGTTGATTTTGTACTTCATTCTTAAATATTTTGAACTTTTCAAAAGATTCAGATTTATGTTTCATCAGATAAACATAACCATATCTACTGAGATCATCAGTAAAAGTAATGAAGTACTGAAATCCACCTCTAGCATTTGTACTTAATGGACCACATACATCTGTATGTATAAGGCCCAATAAGTTTTTAGCTCTTTCACCTTGTCCAATAAAAGGTGTTTTTGTCATTTTGCCCATTAGACAAGATTCACATGTTTCAAATGATTCATAATCAAATGAATTCAAAAGTCCATCTCTTTGAAGTTTTGATATGCGTTTCTCATTTATATGGCCTAAACGACAATGCCAGAGATAAGTAGAGTTTAAATCATTTGACTTAAACTTCTTAGCATTAATGTTATAGACTGATTTTTCATTAGTGTCGTCAACATTTAAAATATAAAGACCACTACTGCGTGGAGCATATCCATAAAGAATGTTATTATGCGAAATACTGCATTTATTATTCCTAATAATAAATTCAAAACCATCCTTGTCCAAACAAGAAACAGAAATAATATTCCTACACATGGTAGGTACATAATAACAATTGTTCAAAGATAAAATAAGTCCACTAGGCAAAGGTAACTCATAAGTCCCTACAGCTAAAGCAGCAACTCTTGCTCCATTGCCAACTCGTAGGTCCACTTCGCCTTTTGTCAAACTTCTACTCCTTTTGAGACCCTGCACATTAGTACAAATGTGAGATCCAGATCCAGTATCTAATACCCATGAATCAGAAGTAGAAAGATTAATTTCTATAACATGAATACCTGAAGTGGTAGTCTCACTACCCTTGTTCTTCTTCAGATCATCCAGATATTTCTTGCAATTCCTTTTCCAATGTCCAGGTTCCTTGCAGAAAAAGCAAGTTCCTTCCTTTGGCGGTTTTGCTTTGGGTTCATCCTTGGTCTTGGGCTTGGACTTGGGCTTAGACTTTTTGAAAGCCTTTCCCTTGCCCTTACCAGACCTTTTCATACCCTTTCCCTTGTTGACCATAAGAACATCCTTAATCTCATTCTTGATGTTCTTTTCAGCAGTTTGAAGCATCCCATGCAACTCTGTGGTGGTCTTCTCCATATTATGCATATTGAAGTTCATGATGAAACCATCATAAGCCTCAGGCAAAGATTGGAGAATAATGTCTGTAGCCAACTCTTGGGCAATTGGGAGACCGAGCCTGTCCAAATGTTCAAGATGACCCTTCATCTTCAAAACATGAGGACTAACTGAGCCGCTAGTAGTCAACTTGCAAGAAAGCAAATCCTTGATGGTATTGAACCTTTCAATTCTTGCTCTCTCTTGGAACATTTCCATGAGATCAGTAATCATGGTGTTCGCATCCAATTCCATCATTTGCTTTTGGAGTTCATTCTCCATGCATCCAAGCATAATGCAAGTGACATCAGTAGAGTCATTGAGATGCTTCGTATAAGCATCCCTTTGAGCTCTAGTAGCAGCAGGAGATGGTTCCTCAGGGAGGGGTTGATCAAGGATATATTCCTTTCTTTCTTGCCTAAGAACAATTCTTAGTTTTCTGCACCAGTCCAGAAAGTTAGTGCCATTGAGCTTATCCTTCTCAAGGATTGATCGCACTGATGAAGTAGGTGTAGTGTTTGTAGCCATCTCTACAACAATAAATATACAAGTAGCATTTAATAAAAGGCACAATAAAATTCCCACAACATATATCCATAATTCATATAAAAACCCTTAATGTTAATTTCAACAATTGAAAAATAATAGTGGGACAAGATCCATATTTCACCCTACTTCAAGTAAGCTTTGGCTTATCACTTTAAGTGTGGTTTATTTAGGTAGGTAACACTTTACCAATTACATCTCATGCAATTCTTGAACATAGAATATTAACATCACATGTAGTCTTGATATTCTATCTTATACCCTAGGTTCAAAACTATTTTGATAACCTAGTTAAGTCTAACCAAATCAAACATATGGATATCACTTTTATCCAACTTATCTTACATAGATGACTTTATACATCATGCTTTGGCATAGCCTATACATAGCAATCTAAGTTTTGATAAGTGTTATTACAATGGGAGGTATATTGAAGACTTAATATTAAATAAGGGTTTGTTATTTATCCTATTTAGTTATCCTATCTTATCACATATAAAATAATCATGCAAAGCATATAACCAATAAGATAAACATTAAAAACATATTATTTCACTATTTTAAATCATATTTAACAACAATCATATAAATATGTTATTCATGATAATTTAAATCATATTTAAAATTTATCATTAAAGTATTAAAATAAAATACATGACAAAAACACGCCGGCTTAAAAGGATAACGGTCCTTAATGGGGTGTATCAGCGGGGTCCAAGGGGCGCGGCCCCTTGGCGGGGTCTGGGGGCAGCGCCCCAAGCGGGGTCCAAGGGGCAGCGCCCCTGGCGGGGCCCGGGGGCAGAGCCCCAGGCGGTGGTCCCTAATTACTGCATCTTAAAAACTGTTCAGAAACAATTTATTTAACACTTAAATAACAACAGTTTCATTAATTCGGCTCATAGCAGAATTAAATACAGTTTTATAAATTATGTTCATAACATAATTAAACACAGTTTTATCAATAGAATCAAAACAGTTTCACAAACAGTTTACTAATCCTATTCAAAACAGAATTACTAATAGAATCAAAACAGTTTCACAAACAGTTTACTAATCCTATTCAAAACAGAATTACTAATAGAATTAAAACCAGTTTCACAAACAGTTTACTAATCCTATTCAAAAACAGAATTACTAATAGAATTAAAACCAGTTTCACAAACAGTTTACTAATCCTATTCAAAAACAGTTTTCCTAATGGAATTAAAACAGTTTCATAAACAGTTTACTAATCCTTATTCAAAAACAGTTTTATTATTCTGTTTCCCCTTTTCTTATCAATTCGTATGAACATTAATACTACGAAACCTTTAATCAAATTAAAACGTAATATTAATTTAGAACAGTATATTCGAAGTTTTAATCACATTAAACAATTAATCAAATTAATTCTTCATACTATTTTTCATACAATTAATCACATAAACGTTTTATTTATAATTACAACGAATTATAATTCCTTCAAAACAATTTCGAAAAACAACCCCTTTTTCAAAACAGAACATACAATAAGCATATATCACATATATACTCAGAATCTAATTAATCAAATTACAAGCAGCTCCGATACCACTGTTGGGTTTTATTGGTTCATAACGCAGCGGAATTTCAAAAATTTATCTAAAAACCCAAACCAAGATCCATGTAATTCGAATTAAACAGAACAATTACTTACTTGTATGTCGAATTCAACAGCAATGTAGGAAGGAAGGAGGTGGTTCACTTTGGTGATACCTGGCCTCGGATCAGAAACGCCTCCAAAAGAACGCGTCCTCTACGAGTATCCACACGAACAGACCTTAGCCAAAACTAGTGCTTGTGTGCTAGCACTATTGCTTCACAAGCAATTTCGAATTTTAGTGATTTAGTGAATAATGAATTTCGTGATTCTCAAACCAACTGCTTAATGAGTATTTATAGTGATAAATAACACTAGGGTTTGAGACAAATTCGAATTTCAATCTCATTGCAATTCTACAAGTTTATGTTTATCAAAAACTCCTTTTTGATAATTATCCATATATATTAATTACTATATTTATTATCTTCCAAAAAATAATAAATTAAGGAAAACACTTATCCTTAAATTTCGAATTAATATATATATTTATTAATATATATATATTACGAATTATATATATATATATATAATTAATCACTTAATCACATTGGGCTTGTACAACCCATAACTGTTTTGGGCCTGTTCTTAGTGTGCGACCCTGTAGGTTCATATAACGTTGGCAGTAGGCTCGAAATCCCTATTTCAGCCCACAAGTCATAAGTGGCCTCTAGCAAGACATTATGACTACCCAAGTTATATGAATATCGATAATCCGATTTAACCATTTACAATAATATTTTAATCCCTTTATCTCTCGATATCCAGATTGAATATAAGGCATAGTTATGTCATCCTTATAACATTCAATCATTAGTTTCTTGACTCTAAGTAGACTGAAAATGATAACTTCTTATCAATTAGCATGGCCATGCATTTACTTCAGTCTATCTTCTTCAAGGGGCCCATAGATATCTTACTCAAATAAATGAGGGACAAATTCCTTCTCAGTCACTCACATTTCTCACATAGTTACTTTCATATCCAATGACAATCTATTCCATTATCCTGTTAAAGATAATGTAAGACTGTATCAAAATATGAAATAACTATGTAGAAATCCATGATGATTTCAAGGTCAAAGGATTATACTAATAGAACTGTAATGAGAATTACTTATGACAGTGATCTATGTAGTATTCTCACAGTGGGTCATCCAGTGCCTTATTTCTCAAATAGCACCTATGATTTGACTTAATATCTCATATACATGATTAGTAAAACATAATCATCAGTCAACATCATACTAGTCTCAATGTTCTATTAAGACTAGGGATAGATGGTATATAATTCTTTTATTAAACCTAAGGGTTCTACTATCAAGTCACATACTCGATGACCTTAGAAAGAATTAACCATTCAAGTATTTTAATCATTAATATAAAATGATAAAAACTGCCAATCAATAAATAATAAAATGATAAAGTCAAAACATGGTCAAACATGATTGACCTAGTGCATATCACTAACAAAGCACACATGCCAGGCACACATACCCTCTGGCAGTCACAATATATATATAACGCAGCAAGCATAAAACGTTTAAAACTTTAAAACGTTAACGTAATATTTACAGAAAACTTTACATACAAGCTGACTGACAAAATACTTATCTACTGCAGCTCTAAGAGTAAAGTACTGTTTCTTTACATACTCAAAAATACAGACTTCTGGAAGTAGGATAGAAGTCCGTTGCTTCAAAGCGTCTTTATCCTGAAAGGAAATCTTAATCCTCAAACATACTAATAATCAATCGATCAACCCAATCATAAATATCAATTGCGAGTCCAACTCGCTGGTGGCCCAGCCACTAGATACGGGGACTCCAGACTACACCGTAGCCGAGTGCTCTCTCGTATCAAAATCATAACCCAATCGTAAATTTCATATTCATCATCAGCTCCCAGCTGAGTCATATCAAAACTGGTGATCACACAATCCTATTGTCGCCCAATAGGTAGTACGTTCCATCGGATCAATAAGAAAACGCTTATCCAAAAATACGTCGGGGCTTTAGAACATCAAGCTTCCCGAACTACTGGTCCAGCTGCTTCTTGCCTCGCCGGATCGTAATTACCCTTCGAAATACGATCGTTTGGAGTTATAGAACGTCAGAAACGGACGAGAAATGGAAACCGCGCGACGAACCGTACGTTATCGCCGTTTTTGGAACGAAGAAGGAGAAGAAGGATCTGGTGATTCCTTCATCTGAAGGAAAAGATATATATATATAACCTGGCTAATTTGCACTTTGGTCCTTGAAACTTTTCAAAAGTTTCAATTTAGTCCATAACCTATTCGCGTCCAAATTTTAAACGATCTCTGATTGATTCGGAACTTTTACCATAAATACTATAAATTATTTCGCGGACTTTGGCGAAATAAAATCCATTATGGGTTTTATAAATTATTTTATATTAATTTCTGAAGTCAAATCCCCAAATCTCGCTAATTGACTGATTAAAATTTATTCTAAATTCCCGATACAATTAAATTAAATTCTCCTTAATTTAATTTATCGGAAATCACGACACGTGGCACGACGTAATTATCTTAAAATATTTTGGGGTATTACATTCACCCCCCCTTAAAATAAATTCGTCCTCGAATTTAAAATTAGCCACGTACCTTGAGTAAATAGATATGGATATTTCTGCCTAATATCCTCTTTTGTCTCCCACGTGCACTCTTCTACAGATTGACTTCTCCAAAGAACTTTCACCATTGGAATTCTTTTCGTTCGCAATTGTCGTATCTGCGTATCGACAATCTGCACTGGCCGTTCTTCGTATGTTAGTTCTTCGCTCACGTCCACCACTTGCGGTTGAATTATTCGAGAAGGGTCTGGTACATATTTCCGAAGCATGGAAATATGGAAGACAGGATGAACTTGCGACATTTCCGGTGGCAAATCCAGCTTATAGGCAACCGAGCCTATGCGTTCTACGATCTGGTAAGGTCCAACATATCTCGGTGCCAATTTACCCTTCTTTCCGAAACGAATTACTCCCTTCATCGGTGATACTTTAAGAAACACGTAGTCTCCGACCTGAAATTCGATATCCTTCCTCTTGGGGTCCGCGTAACTTTTCTGTCAACTGGAAGCAGTATTCAAACGGTGCTTTATCAACGGAACTTTTTCTGACGTAATCTGGATGATCTCTGCCCCAGTGAGCTTTCGCTCACCGACTTCATCCCAACAGATAGGGGAACGACATTTTCGCCCGTATAACGCTTCGTATGGAGCCATCTCGATACTCGAGTGATAGCTGTTGTTGTAGGCGAATTCGACTAGAGGTAGGTACCTATCCCAACTACCTCTGAAGTCTAATACGCATAGTCGAAGCATATCTTCTAACGTTTGAATTGTTCGCTTAGACTGACCGTCTGTCTGAAGGTGAAACGCAATGCTGAAATTCAATCGTGTTCCCAACGCATCTTGTAAGCTCTTCCAGAAATGAGAGGTAAATACGGAACCTCTGTCGGAAACGATTGACACGGGAACTCCGTGTAGGCTCACAATCTTATCGATATAAGTCTCCGCCAACTTTGCTGCAGAATAAGTCGTCTTTATAGGAATGAAGTGCGCTGACTTCGTCAAACGATCCACGATTACCCATATAGAGTCAAAACCTTTTTGCGTTTTGGGCAATCCAACTACGAAATCCATCGTGATTTGCTCCCACTTCCACTCCGGGATGGGTAATGGCTGAAGAAATCCGTAAGGCCGCTGATGCTCCAACTTGACTTGTTCACAAGTTGGGCATTTAGCCACAAACTCTGCGATATCTTTCTTCATTCCGCTCCACCAGTACGTTGATTTGATGTCGTGATACATCTTCATAGAACCTGGATGAACGCTATACATTGTTCCATGAGTCTCTTCCATGATCTTCTGTCTTAAGTCTTCCATATCTGGAACGCACATTCGATTGCCGTATTTCAGCATTCCATTGACGATAATGAAATCTTGACTTTTTCCTCGTTGAACTTCCTCAATTAGATGCTTCAATTGAGGGTCGTCCGCTTGTAACTCTTTGATATGATCTAACAACGTCGATCGTATCGTTAGCTGAGCCATTAAGTTTCCGAGAGATGAAATCTCAAACTCAACCCCTTGGCTAAACATCATATGTATCTCGGTGATTAATGGCCTCCGCCACGTCGTTGTAACATGCGCGAGACTTCCTGCCGACTTCCTGCTTAATGCATCCGCCACTACGTTGGCCTTACATGGATGGTATTGTATCGTACAGTCATAGTCTTTCAGTAACTCCATCCATCGTCGCTGTCTGAGGTTTAACTCTCGTTGATCAAAAATATACTTCAAGCTTTTATGATCTGTAAAGATCTCGCACGTAGCGCCGTATAAATAATGTCTCCAAATCTTCAACGCAAAAATCACCGCTGCTAACTCTAGATCATGCGTCGGGTAATTCGTCTCATGCTTCTTAAGCTGTCGCGAAGCGTATGCAATCACTCGACCGTGTTGCATAAGGACGCATCCTAGTCCAACTCTTGACGCATCACAGTAAACTGTGAATCCTTCTGTTTCTTCTGGTAATGCTAAGACTGGTGCTGTCGTCAGACACTCTTTCAGTTTCAGAAAACTGAGTTCACAATGCTCCGTCCAGTTGAATTTTGCGTTTTTCTGAGTTAACTTCGTCAAAGGTACGGCGATTTTTGAAAAATCTTGCACGAATCGTCTGTAATATCCCGCTAAACCAAGAAAACTTCTAACTTCCGTAACTGATTCAGGCCGCTTCCATTCTATCACAGCTTCAATCTTCTTTGGATCAACCTTGATGCCGCTTTGTGAAACCACATGACCTAAGAAAGTCACTTCCGTTAGCCAAAATTCACATTTAGAGAATTTGGCGTAAAGCTGATGCTCTCTTAGCGTCTGTAGTACTATCCGCAGATGTTGATCGTGTTCTTCCTCTGTACGCGAATAAATTAAAATGTCGTCGATGAACACGATCACAAACTGATCCAAGTATGGTTTGAATATCCTATTCATCAAATCCATGAAGGCTGCTGGGGCGTTCGTCAATCCGAATGACATAACGAGAAATTCGTAATTACCGTATCGAGTTCGAAAAGCAGTCTTCTGAACATCATCATCGCGAATCTTCAGTTGATGATAGCCTGATCTCAGATCAATCTTGGAGAAATACTTCGCTCCTTGCAACTGGTCGAATAAATCGTCGATTCTAGGTAATGGATACTTATTCTTGATCGTCACCTTGTTCAGCTGTCGATAATCGATACATAATCGAAGCGATCCATCTTTCTTTTTCACGAATAACACTGGTGCACCCCACGGGGATACACTCGGTCCGATGAAACCACGATTAAACAATTCTTCTAACTGATCCTTAAGTTCTTTGAGCTCTGCTGGCGCCATTCGATAAGGAGGTATCGATATTGGCTTCGTGCCAGGAGCCAATTCGATACAAAATTCAATCTCGCGATCTGGAGGTAATCCAGGTAATTCCTTTGGGAAAACGTCTGGATACTTCGACACCACTGGTACATCACTTAAATTCACACTTTTCTTCTCCACATCTCGTACTATCGCTAAGAATCCTTGACATCCCTTCTTTAACATGCGACAAGCTTTAATTGCTGAAATAATACTCGTAGAAGATTCCATCTTATCACCCTGAATTGAAACTGCTTCAATTCTAGGTGTGTTGAACGTCACCGTCTTCTTTCGGCAATCCACATTGGCGTAGTGTTGAGCTAACCAATCCATTCCTAGTATGACGTCAAAAGCTAATACCTCGAGTAAAATTAAGTCAACTAACAAATCTCGTCCTTGAACTTTCACAGGACAAGACGGGTAAACGATACTAACTTCCACACTCTCGCCAACTAGGGTAGCTACGGATAAAGGGTTCCTAAGGTACGCTGATTGCACTCCTAATTTACTAGCAAAGATAGGCGAAATAAAAGAATGCGTAGCGCCCGGATCAAATAAAACTAATGCGTCTTGAGAAGCGATAGGAAAGGTACCTTGCACCACAGCATTGGAAGCCTGAGCCTCCTGAGGATTCAGTGCAAAAACCCTAGCCTTACTTCCGCCAGCCTGCGAAGTCTGACCAGTACCACGTCCTCCGCCATTTCTGCCTCCTCGATTTGCATAACCACGGCCTCTCTGACTAGTGAAGGTACTTCCAGTCTGATCATATCCTGATGCTGCCTGCTGTGCAGTCCTCTGCTGCTGATAAGAAGGCTGTACTACAGTGGTCATCGAACCCTGGGGCATCTGCCTCGGACAATCTCTAACAAAATGGCCCCGTTGACCACAATTAAAACATGCTCCAGTAGCAATGTAGCACGCGCCATAATGTCTCCTATTACAATTCAGACATAAAGGAACTCCGCCTCCCATATCACTCATCGATCTGGCACTAACTCCGGTGCCTGAAGTACTAACTCTAGTTCCATACTGAGCTCTCTTATTTCTCTGCTGACGTGATGAGGGTCGAGAATAACTCCTAACGTATGATTGGATAGGTGCGCTCTGTATGCTGCGAAACACATCACTCCTCACAGGCGCAACATTGGAAGGATCAGGAATCCTACCAAAACGGATCAGAGAAATTTCCATTTGCCTAGCACTGTCAATCAGTTGCACTAGGGTTCTTCCGATATCAGACGTCAGACTCACAAATTCAGCTCCTAGACCCTCTACAAACCTCGAGTTCACTCTGACTGGGTCTGTAGCCAGGTCTGGTGCAAACCTACTCACCCTGGTAAACTCCATCACATACTCTTGCACAGACCGGTTGCCTCTACTCAGGGTCAACCACTGACTACGATAACTCTCCGTCACCGCATATGGTAAAAAGTATTCCCTAAAGTGATTTGCAAATTCAGCCCAGGTCATAGTGTCCATGGTTGGCTGAATATGCTGCTGAAACCAATCTTTCGCAGGTCCTTTCAATGACATTTCCACCATAATGATGGTCTGTCTCTCATTAGCTTGCAGGCGTCGAGCGTTACGTTCTACTTCTTCGAGGAAATCGAGAGCATCGCCTGTACTGTCAAACTTAGTTGGCTTGAGGCGCATATAATCCAAAACGATATCTCGATCAGTATAAGCCACGTTACGTAACTGGTGCTGCTGTAATTGTTCACGATGCATATTCTGCACCTCTGCCTGATTAGCTTGCATAGCCACAATTCCCGTAAGAAACTGATTCAGATCAAAACCCACAACATTAGGTTGCTGGGCTTGCGCTTGCACTCCAGGTTCCTGCGCCTGGGCCTCTTGGCCACCACCTCCTCCACCCTGAACAGAAGACTCATCTTGAGCTTCTGGATGGACGTCATGCGCCCCTTCTATAACATTACGTGCTGCAGCGGCAGCTCGCTCTACTTCTTGTCGTTGGTCAGACATCCTGACCAAGACAAACAGCGTTACTTAGCCACATAATCGCATATTATTGCAAACGCATACCGTAATAAACGCGCATCTCATCACAAGCGAACACACACGTAAGACAGACTCACATCCTAGAGGAAAAGCTGAAAGTTTGAAAATCAAATGAATACGTAACAAAGACAAGACGCGAACCCTATATGCTGCAGTAGAATCCTAAGAAAATTAATCACTCTTCTAACATAAGCAATGGTAACTGAACTATGCTCTGATACCAACATTGTCACGACTCAATCTCAGGGCCGAGACCGGCGCTAGGGAATGGGAGTGGTTGCTCCAAAACCCGTAGCAAGCCTAAAACGTAAAATAATTTTTCGCGAAACATAAACGACATGCATGACATAAATAAACACGTGTCATGCAGAAGCACACATGCCAGGCACACATACCCTCTGGCAGTCACAATATATATATAACGCAGCAAGCATAAAACGTTTAAAACTTTAAAACGTTAAAGTAATATTTACAGAAAACTTTACATACAAGCTGACTGACAAAATACTTATCTACTGCAGCTCTAAGAGTAAAGTACTATTTCTTTACATACTCAAAAATACAGACTTCTGGAAGTAGGATAGAAGTCCGTTGCTTCAAAGCGTCTTTATCCTGAAAGGAAATCTTAATCCTCAAACATACTAATAATCAATCGATCAACCCAATCATAAATATCAATTGCGAGTCCAACTCGCTGGTGGCCCAACCACTAGATACGGGGACTCCAGACTACACCGTAGCCGAGTGCTCTCTCGTATCAAAATCATAACCCAATCGTAAATTTCATATTCATCATCAGCTCCCAGCTGAGTCATATCAAAACTGGTGATCACACAGTTCTATTGTCGCCCAATAGGTAGCACGTTCCATCGGATCAATAAGAAAACGCTTATCCAAAAATACGTCGGGGCTTTAGAACGTCAAGCTTCCCGAACTACTGGTCCAGCTGCTTCTTGCCTCGCCGGATCGTAATTACCTGTCGAAATACGATCGTTTGGAGTTATAGAACGTCAGAAACGGACGAGAAACGGAAACCGCGTGACAAACCGTACGTTATCGCCGTTTTTGGAACGAAGAAGGAGAAGAAGGATCTGGTGATTCCTTCATCTGAAGGAAAAGATATATATATATAACCCGGCTAATTTTTACTTTGGTCCTTGAAACTTTTCAAAAGTTTCAATTTAGTCCATAACCTATTCGCTTCCAAATTTTAAACGATCTCTGATTGATTCGGAACTTTTACCATAAATACTATAAATTATTTCGCGGACTTTGGCGAAATAAAATCCATTCCGGGATTTATAAATTATTTTATATTAATTTCTGAAGTCAAATCCCCAAATCCCGCTAATTGACTTATTCAAATTTATTCTAAATTCCCGATACAATTAAATTAAATTCTCCTTAATTTAATTTATCGGAAATCACGACACGTGGCACGACGTAATTATCATAAAATATTTTGGGGTATTGCACAAACGTTGCGAAACAAAACCAAACGTTTCACCTTTTTAGCTATTTAAGCCAAACGTTACGAAACAAAACCTAACGTTTGAAACGTTACGAAACAAATCCAAACGTTTCTCTTTTTTAGCGATTTAAGACAAACGTTTACAAACGTTACGAAACAAATCCTATTGTGTCACCTCTTTAGGAATTAAAGCCAAACGTTTACAGACGTTACGAAACAAAACCAAACGTTTCACCGTTTTACCAATTGAAGTCAAACATTTACAAATGTTATGAAACAAAACAAAACATTTCACCTTTTTAACAATTTAAGCCAAACTTTTACAAACGTTACGAAACAAATCCAAACGTTTCTCCTTTTTAGCTATTTAAACCAAACGTTTACAAACATTACAAAAGAAATCCAAATGTTTCACCTTTTTAGCGATTTAAGCCAAACGTATACAAACGTTACAAAACAAATCCAAATGTATGAAACTTTTTAGCGATTGAAGTCAAACGTTTACAAACGTCACGAAATAAAACCAAACTTTCAAAACGTTACGAAACAAAATCCAAATGTTTTACTTTTTTAGCGATTTAAGCCAAACGTTTAAAAATATTACGAAACAAATCCAAGCGTTTCACCTTTTAAGCAATTTAAGCCAAACATTTACAAACGCTATGAAACAAATCAAAATGTGTCACCTTTTTAGCGATTGAAGCCAAACGGTTACAAACATTACGAAACAAAACGAAACGTTAGTAAACGTTATGAAACAAATCCAAACGTTTCACCGTTTTAGCTATTTAAGCCAAACATTTACAAACGTTACAAAACAAAAACAAACATTTCACCTCTTTAGTTATTTAAGCCAAGCGTTTATAAATGTTACAAAACAAATCCAAATGTTTACCGATTTTAGCGATTTAAGCCAAACGTTAAAAACGTTAGGAAACAAATCCAAGCGTTTCACTTGTTTAGAAATTTAAGACAAACGTTTACAAACGTTACGAAGCAAAACCAAACGTATCCCCTTTTTAGCGATTTAAGCCAAACCTGTATAAACATTATGAAACAAAACCAAACTTTTCTCCATTTTAGCGATTTAAGCCAAATCTTTATAAAAATTATGAAACAAATCCAAGCGTTTCATTTAGCGATTTAAGCCAAACGTTTACAAACGTTACGAAACAAATCCCAAAGTTTCACCTTTTTTGCTATTTAGGCCAAACGTTTACAAACGATACGAAACAAATCCAAATGTTTCACCTTTTTAGCGATATAAGCCAAACGTTTAAAAACGTTACGAAACGAATCCAAACGTTTCACCTTTTTAGCGATTTAAGCCAAACGTGTACAAACGTTACCAAACAAATCCATGCGTTACCCCATTTTAACGATTTTAAGCCAAACGTGTACAAACGTTACAAAACAAAACCAAGCGTTTCACCTTTTTAACAATTCAAGCCAAACGTTTATAAATGTTACGAAACAAAAGTAAACATTTCACCTTTTAGCGATTTAAGCCAAACGTTTATAAACGTTACAAAACAAATCCAAACGTTTCCCCTTTTTAGCGATTTAAGCCAAACGATTTCAAACGTAACGAAACAAATCCAAGCATTTCCCCATTTTAGCTATTCAAGCCAAACGTTTACAAACGTTACGAAACAAATCCAAACGTTTAACCTTTTTAGCGATTGAAGACAAACGTTTACAAAAGTTACGAAATGAAACCAAACGTTTAAAACGTTACGAAACAAGTCCAAACGTTTCACTTTTTAACGATTTAAGCCAAATGTTTACAAACATTACGAAACAAATACAAGCGTTTCACCTTTTTAGCAATTTAAGCCAAACATTTACAAACACTATAAAAAGATCCAAACATTTCACCTTTTTAGCAATTTAAGCCAAACGTTACGAAATAAATCCAAGTGTTTCGCCTTTTTAGCAATTTAAGCCAAACGTTACGAAACAAATCCAAGTGTTTCCCCTTTTTAGCAATTTAAGCCAAACGTTTACAGACATATTACGAAACAAAACCAAAATTTTCACCTTTTTAGCGATTTAAGCCGAATTTTACAAATGTTATGAAATAAATCCAAACGTTTCCCCTTTATAGCGATTTAAGTCAAACGTTTACAAATATTACGAAACAAAACAAAACTCTTAAAACGTTACAAAACAAATCCAAACGTTTCCCCTTTTTAGAAATTTAAGCCAAACGTTTACAAACGATACGAAACAAATCCAAATGTTTATTCTTTTTAGCAATTAAAGTCAAACATTTACAAATGTTACAAATTAAATCCAAACGTTTAAAACGTTAAAAAACAAATCCAAATATTTCACCATTTTCGCAATTTAAGAAAAAGATTATGAAACAAATCTAAGTATTTAACCTTTTTAGCAATTTAAGCCAAACGTTTACAAACGTTACGAAACAAATCCAAATGTTTCAAACAAATCCAAACGTTTAAAAAGTTACGAAGCAAATCCAAATGTTTCACCATTTTAGCGATTTAAGCCAAACGTTTACAAACGATACGAAACAAAGCCAAACGTTTTCAAATGTTACGAAACAAATCCAAGCGTTTTACCTTTATAGCAATATAAGCCAAAAGTTTACAAACGTTGCGAAACAAAACCAAACGTTTCCCCTTTTTAGCTATTTAAGCCAAACGTTACGAAACAAAACCTAACGTTTGAAACGTTACTAAACAAATCCAAACGTTTCTCCTTTTTAGCGATTTAAGACAAACGTTTACAAACGTTACGAAACAAATCCTATTGTGTTACCTCTTTAGGAATTAAAGCCAAACGTTTACAGACGTTAGAAACAAAACCAAACGTTTCACCGTTTTACCGATTGAAGTCAAACATTTACAAATGTTATGAAACAAAACAAAACATTTCACCTTTTTAACAATTTAAGCCAAACTTTTACAAACGTTACGAAACAAATCCAAACGTTTCTCCTTTTTAGCTATTTAAGCCAAACGTTTACAAACATTACAAAACAAATCCAAACGTTTCACCTTTTTAGCGATTTAAGCCAAACGTTTACAAACGTTACAAAACAAATCCAAATGTATTAAACTTTTTAGCGATTGAAGTCAAACGTTTACAAATGTCACGAAATAAAACCAAACTTTTAAAACCTTACGAAACAAAATCCAAATGTTTCACTTTTTTAGCGATTTAAGCCAAACCTTTAAAAATGTTACGAAACAAATCCAAGCGTTTCACCTTTTAAGCAATTTAAGCCAAACATTTACAAACGCTACGAAACAAATAAAAATGTTTCACCTTTTTAGCGATTGAAGCCAAACGGTTACAAACATTACGAAACAAATTCAAATGTTTCACCGTTTTAGCAATTTAAGCCAAACGTTTACAAACGTTACAAAACAAAAACAAACATTTCACCTCTTTAGCTATTTAAGCCAAGCGTTTATAAATGTAACAAAACAAATCCAAATGTTTACCGATTTTAGCGATTTAAGCCAAATGTTAAAAACGTTACGAAACAAATCCAAGCGTTTCACTTGTTTAGAAATTTAAGACAAACGTTTACAAACGTTACGAAGCAAAACCAAACGTATCACCTTTTTAGCGATTTAAGCCAAACCTTTATAAACATTATGAAACAAAACAAAACTTTTCCCCATTTTAGCGATTTAAGCCAAATGTTTATAAAAATTACGAAACAGATCCAAGCGTTTCGTTTAGCGATTTAAGCCAAACGTTTACAAACATTACGAAACAAATCCAAAAGTTTCACCTTTTTTGCTATTTAGGCCAAACTTTTACAAACTTTACGAAACAAATCCAAATGTTTCACCTTTTTAGCGATATAAGCCAAACGTTTAAAAACGTTACGAAACGAATCCAAACGTTTCACTTTTTTAGCGATCTAAGCCAAACGTGTACAAACGTTACCAAACAAATCCATGCGTTACCCCATTTTAACGATTGTAAGCCAAACGTGTACAAACGTTACGAAACAAAACCAATTGTTTCACCTTTTTAACAATTTAAGCCAAACGTTTATAAATGTTACGAAATAAAACCAAACATTTCACCTTTTTAGCGATTTAAGGCAAACGTTTGTAAACGTTACAAAACAAATCCAAACGTTTCCCCTTTTTAGCGATTTAAGCCAAAGGTTTTCAAACGTAACGAAACAAATCCAAGCATTTCCCCATTTTAGCGATTCAAGTCAAACGTTTACAAACGATACGAAACAAATCCAAATGTTTATCCTTTTTAGCAATTGAAGTCAAACATTTACAAATGTTACAAAATAAATCCAAATATTTCACCATTTTAGCAATATAAAAAAAAAGATTATGAAGCAAATCTAAGTATTTCACCTTTTTAGCAATTTAAGCCAAACGTTTACAAACGTTACAAAACAAATCCAAACGTTTCAAACAAATCCAAACGTTTAAAAAGTTACGAAGCAAATCCAAATGTTTCACCATTTTAGCGATTTAAGCCAAACGTTTACAAACGATACGAAACAAAGCCAAACGTTTTCAAATGTTACGAAACAAATGCAAGCGTTTTACCTTTATAGCAATTTAAGTCAAAAGTTTACAAACGTTGCGAAACAAAACCAAACGTTTCACCTTTTTAGCTATTTAAGCCAAACGCTACGAAACAAAACCTAACGTTTGAAACGTTACGAAACAAATCCAAACATTTCTCTTTTTTAGCAATTTAAGACAAACGTTTACAAAAGTTACGAAACAAATCCTATTGTGTTACCTCTTTAGGAATTAAAGCCAAACGTTTACAAACGTTATGAAACAAAACCAAACGTTTCACCGTTTTACCGATTGAAGTCAAACATTTACAAATGTTATGAAACAAAACAAAACATTTCACCTTTTTAACAATTTAAGCCAAACTTTTACAAACGTTACGAAACAAATCCAAACGTTTCTCCTTTTTAGCTATTTAAGCCAAACGTTTACAAACATTACAAAACAAATCCAAACGTTTCACCTTTTTAGCGATTTAAGCCAAACGTTTACAAACGTTACAAAACAAATCCAAATGTATCAAACTTTTTAGCGATTGAAGTCAAACATTTACAAACATCACAAAATAAAACCAAACTTTTAAAACGTTACGAAACAAAATCCAAATGTTTCATTTTTTTAGCGATTTAAGCCAAATGTTTAAAAATGTTACGAAACAAATCCAAGCGTTTCACCTTTTAAGCAATTTAAGCCAAACATTTACAAACGCTACGAAACAAATAAAAATGTTTCACCTTTTTAGCGATTGAAGCAAAACGGTTACAAACATTACGAAACAAAACCAAACGTTTATAAACGTTACGAAACAAATCCAAACGTTTCACCGTTTTAGCAATTTAAGCCAAACGTTTACAAACGTTACAAAACAAAAACAAACATTTCACCTCTTTAGCTATTTAAGCCAAGCGTTTATAAATGTTACAAAACAAATCCAAATGTTTAACGATTTTAGCGATTTAAGACAAACGTTAAAAACGTTACGAAACAAATCCAAGCGTTTCACTTGTTTAGAAATTTAAGACAAACGTGTACAAACGTTACGAAGCAAAACCAAACGTATCACCTTTTTAGCGATTTAAGCCAAACCTTTATAAACATTATGAAACAAAACCAAACTTTTCCCAATTTTAGCGATTTAAGCCAAATGTTTATAAAAATTACGAAACTAATCCAAGCGTTTCAATTAGCGATTTAAGCCAAACGTTTACGAACATTACGAAACAAATCCAAAAGTTTCACCTTATTTTGCTATTTAGGCCGAACTTTTACAAACGTTACGAAACAAATCCAAATGTTTCACCTTTTTAGCGATATAAGCCAAACGTTTAAAAACGTTACGAAATGAATCCAAACATTTCACCTTTTTAGCGATTTAAGCCAAACGTGTACAAACGTTACCAAACAAATCCATGCGTTACCCCATTTTAACGATTTTAAGCCAAACGTGTACAAACGTTACGAAACAAAACCAAGCGTTTCACCTTTTTAACAATTTAAGCCAAATGTTTATAAATGTTACGAAACAAAACCAAACATTTCACCTTTTTAGCGATTTAAGCCAAACGTTTGTAAACATTACGAAACAAATCTAAACGTTTCCCCTTTTTAGCGATTTAAGACAAACATTTTCAAACGTAACGAAACAAATCCAAGCATTTCCCCATTTTAGCGATTCAAGCCAAACGTTTACAAACGTTACGAAACAAATCCAAACTTTTAACCTTTTTAGCGATTGAAGTCAAACGTTTACAAAAGTTACGAAATGAAACCAAACGTTTAAAACGTAACGAAACAAGTCCAAACGTTACATTTTTTTAACGATTTAAGCCAAATGTTTACAAACGTTACGAAACAAATCCAAGCGTTTCACCTTTTTAGAAATTTAAGCCAAATGTTTACAAACGATACGAAACAAATCAAAATGTTTCACCTTTTGAGGGATTGAAGCCACACGTTTACGAACATTACGAAACAAAACCAAATGTTTATAAACGTTACAAAACAAATCCAAATGTTTCACCGTTTTAGCGATTTAAGCCAAACATTTACAAAAGTTACGAAACAAAAACAAACGTTTCACCTTTTTAACGATTTAAGCGAAACGTTTATAAATGTTACAAAACAAATACAAAACGTTTACCCATTTTTGGGATTTAAGCCACATGTTTAAAACGTTACGAAACAAATCCAAGCGTTTCACCTTTTATGCAATTTAAGACAAAGGTTTACAAACGTTACGAAACAAAACCAAATGTTTCACCTTTTTAGCGATTTAAGCCAAACGTTTATAAACATTACGAAACAAATCCAAATGTTTCCCCATTTTAGCAATTTAAGCCAAACATTACGAAACAAATCCAAGTGTTTCACCTTTTTAGCAATTTAAGCCAAACGTTACGAAACAAATCCAAGTGTTTCACCTTTTTAGCAATTTAAGCCAAACGTTTACAGATATATTACGAAACAAAACCAAATGTTTTCACCTTTTTAGCGATTTAATCCGAAGGTTTACAAATGTTACGAAATAAATCCAAACGTTTCGCCTTCATAGCTATTTAAGCCAAACGTTTACAAACATTACGAAACAAAACCAAACGCTTAATACGTTACAAAGAAATCAAAACATTTTACCTTTTTAGCTATTTAAGACAAACGTTACGAAACAAATCTATGTATTTCACCTTTTTAGCAATATAAGCCAAACGTTTACAAAAGTTACGAAACAAATCCAAACGTTTCAAAAAAATCCAAACGATTAAAAAGTTACGAAGCAAATCCAAATGTTTCACCATTTTAGCGATTTAAGCCAAACGTTTACAAACGTTACGAAAAAAAGCCAAACGTTTTCAAATGTTACGAAACAAATACAAGCTTTTACCTTTATAGCAATTTATGCCAAACGTTTACAAACGTTACGAAACAAAACCAAACATTTCACCTTTTTAGCTATTTAAGCCAAACGTTATGAAACAAAACCTAACGTTTGTTACGAAACAAATCCAAACGTTTCACCTTTTTAGCTATTTAAGCCAAACATTTACAAACGTTACAAAAAGATCCAAACGTTTCATCTTTTTAGCAATTTAAGCCAAACGTTACAAAACAAATCCAAGTGTTTCACCTTTTTAGCAATTTAAGCAAAACGTTACAAAACAAATCCAAGTGTTTCACCTTTTTAGCAATTTAAGCCAAACGTTTACAGACATATTACGAAACAAAACCAAACGTTTCACCTTTTTAGCGTTTTAAGCCGAAGGTTTACAAATGTGACGAAATAAATCCAAACGTTTCACCTTTGTAGTGATTTAAGCCAATCGTTTACAAACATTACGAAACAAAACCAAACGCTTAAAACGTTACAAAAAAATTCAAACATTTCACTTTTTTAGCAATTTAAGACAAACGTTACGAAACAAATCTAAGTATTTCTCCTATTTCGCAATTTAAGCCAAACATTTACAAACGTTACGAAACAAATCCAAACGTTTCCAAAAAATCCAAACGTTTAAAAGTTACGAAGCAAATCCAAATGTTTCACCATTTTAGCGATTTTAGCCAAACGTTTACAAATGTTACGAAACAAAGCCAAACGTGTTCAAATGGTACGAAACAAATCCAAGCGTTTTACCTTTATAGTAATTTAAGCCAAACGTTTACAAACGTTACGAAATAAAACCAAACGTTTCACCTTTTTAGCTATATAAGCCAAACATTACGAAATAAAACCTAACGTTTGAAACGTTACGAAACAAATCCAAACGTTTCTCTTTTTTAGCGATTTAAGAAAAACATTTACAAACGTTACGAAACAAATCCTATTGCGTGACCTCTTTAGGAATTAAAGCCAAACGTTTACAAACGTTACGAAACAAATCCAAACGTTTCACCGTTTTATCGATTGAAGTCAAACTTTTACAAATGTTATGAAACAAAACAAAACATTTCACCTTCTTAACAATATAAGCCAAACATTTACAAATGTTACGAAACAAATCCAAACGTTTCTCCTTTTTAGCTATTTAAGCCAAACGTTTACAAACGTTACAAATCAAATCCAAACGTTTCATCTTTTTAGCGATTTAAGCCAAACGTTTACAAATGTTACGAAACAAATCCAAATGTTTAACCTTTTTAGCGATTGAAGTCAAATGTTTACAAACGTTACGAAATAAAACCAAACGTTTAAAATGTTACGGAAAAAAAATTCAAATGTTTCACTTTTTTAACGATTTAGGCCAAACGTTTAAAAATGTTACGAAACAAATCCAAGCGTTTCACCTTTTAAGTAATTTATGCCAAACATTTACAAACGCTACGAAAAAAATCAAAATGTTTCACCTTTATAGCGATTGAAGCCAAACGGTTACAAACATTACAAAACAAAACAAAACGTTTATAAACGTTACGAAACAAATCCAAACGTTTCACCGTTTTAGCGATTTAAGCCAAACGTTACGAAACAAAAACAAAGGATTCATCTCTTTAGCTATTTAAGCCAAGCGTTTAAAACGTTGCGAAACAAATCCAAGTGTTTCACATGTTTAGCAATTTAAGACAAACGTTTACAAACATTACGAAGCAAAATCAAACGTATCACCTTTTTAGCGATTTAAGCTAAAGCTTTATAAACATTATGAAACAAAACCAAACTTTTCCCCATTTTAGCGATTTAAGCCAAATGTTTATAAAAATTACGAAACAAATCCAAGCGTTTCGCAATTTTAACGATTTAAGCCAAACGTTTACAAACGTTACGAAACAAATCCAAACGTTTCACCTTTTTTGCGATTTAAGCCAAACTTTTACAAACGTTACGAAACAAATCCAAATTTTTCACCTTTTTAGCGATTTAAGCCAAACATTTAAAAACGTTACGAAACAAATCTAAACGTTTCACCTTTTTAGCGATTTAAGCCAAACGTGTACAAACGTTACGAAACAAATCCATGCGTTACCCCATTTTAACGATTTTAAGCCAAACATGTACAAACGTTACGAAACAAAACCAAGCGTTTCACGTTTTTAACAATTTAAGCCAAACGTTTATAAATGTTACGAAACAAAACCAAACATTTCACCTTTTTAGCGATTTAAGCCAAACGTTTGTAAACGTTACGAAACAAATCCAAACGTTTCCCCTTTTTAGCGATTTAAGCCAAACGTTTTCCAACGTAACGAAACAAATCCAAGCATTTCCCCATTTTAGAGATTCAAGCCAAACGTTTACAAACATTACGAAACAAATCCAAACGTTTAACCTTTTTAGCGATTGAAGTCAAACGTTTACAAAAGTTACGAAATGAAACCAAACGTTTAAAACGTTACGAAACAAGTCCAAACGTTTCACTTTTTTTACCATTTAAGCCAAATATTTACAAACGTTACGAAACAAATCCAAGCGTTTCACCTTTTTAGCAATTTAAGCCAAACGTTTACAAACGCTACGAAACAAATCAAAATGTTTCACCTTTTAAGCGATTGAAGCCACACGTTTACGAACATTACGAAACAAAACCAACCGTTTATAAACGTTACGAAACAAATCCAAATGTTTCACCGTTTTAGCGATTTTAGCCAAACATTTACAAAAGTTACGAAATAAAAACAAATGTTTCACCTTTTTAACGATTTATGCCAAACGTTTATAAACGTTACAAAACAAATCCAAAACGTTTACCCATTTTTGCGATTTAAGCCACACGTTTAAAACGTTATGAAACAAATCCAAGCGTTTCACCTTTTATGCAATTTAAGACAAAGGTTTACAAACGTTACGAAACAAAACCAAATGTTTCACCTTTTTAGCGATATAAGCCAAACGTTTATAAACATTACGAAACAAATCCAAATGTTTCCCCATTTAAGCCAAATGTTTACAAACGAAACAAATCCAAGCGTTTCACCTTTTTAGCGATTTAAGCCAAACGCTTACAAAGGTAAAAAAAAAAATCCAAACGTTTCACATTTTTAGTAATTTAAGCCAAACGTTTACAAACGTTACGAAACGAATCTAAACGTTTCCCCTTTTTAGGGATTTAAGCCAAACTTTTACGAACATTACAAAACAAATCCAAAGTTACCCCATTTTAGCGATTTAAGCCAAACGTGTACAAACGTTACGAAACAAATCCAAGCGTTTCCCCTTTTTAGCAATTTAAGCCAAACGTTTACAAACGTTACGAAACAAAAACCAAATGTTTCCTCTTTTTAGCGATTTAAGAGAAACGTTTATAAACGTTACGAAACAAATCAAAATGTTTTACTTTTTTAGCGATTGAAACCAAACATTTACGAACATTACGAAACAAAACAAAACGTTTATAAACGTTACGAAATAAATCCAAACATTTCACCGTTTTAGCGAATAAAGCCAAACATTTAGAAACGTTACGAAACAAAAACAAACGTTTCCCCTTTTTTGCGATTTAAGCCAAACGTTTACAAACCTTACGGAACAAAACCAAGTGTTTCACATTTTTAGCGATTTAAGCTAAACGTTTACAAACGTTACGAAACAAATCCAAATGTTTCCCCATTTTAGCGATTTAAGCCAAATGTTTACAAACGTTACGAAACAAATCCAAGCATTTCCCCATTTTAGCGATTCAAGACAAACGTTTACAACGTTACAAAACAAATCCAAACGTTTCACCTTTCTAGCGATTGAAGTCAAACGTTTAGAAACGTTATGAAATAAAACCAAACATTTAAAACGTTACAAAACAAATCCAAACGTTTTACGTTTTTAGCCATTTAAACCAAACGTTTACAAATGTTACGAAAGAAATCTTAGCGTTTCAACTTTTTAGCAATATAAGCCAAACGTTTACAAACGTTGCAAAACAAATCCAAACGTTTAACCTTTTTAGCGATTGAAGCCAAAAGTTTACGAACATTACAAAACAAAACAAACATTAATAAATGTTACCAAACAAATCCAAACGTTTCACCTTTTTGGCGAATTAAGCCAAACGTTTACAAACGTTACGAAACAAAAACAAACGTTTTACCTTTTTAGCGATTTAAACCAAACGTTTATAAATGTTACAAAACAAATCCAAACGTTTACCCATTTTAGCGATTTAAACCAAACGTTTAAAATGTTACGAAACAAATCCAAGCGTTTTACCTTTTTAGCAATTTAAGCCAAACGTTTACAAACGTTACTAATCAAAACCAAAAGTTTCCCCTTATTAGCGATTTAAGCCAAACGTTTACAAAGCTTATGAAACAAATCCAAACGTTTCCCAAGTATAGCGATTTAAGCAAATGTTTACAAACGTTACGAAACAAATCCAAGCGTTTCACCTTTTTAGCTATTTAAGCCAAACGTTTACAAACGTCACGAAACAAATCCAAACGTTTCTCCTTTTTAGCAATTTATGCCAAACGTTTAAAAACATCTCGAAACGAATCCAAACGTTTCACCTTTTTGGCAATTTAAGCCAAACGGTTACAAACGTTACCCCAATTTATCGATTTAAGCCACACGTGTACAAACGTTACAAAACAAATTCATGAATTTCAACTTTTTAGCAATTTAAGCCAAACGTTTACAAACGCTTCGAAACAAAACCAAACGTTTCACCTTTTTAGCGATTTAAGCTAAACGTTTATAAACGTTACGAAACAAAACCAAACCTTTCACCTTTTTAGCGATTTAAGCCAAACGTTTGTAAATGTTACGAAACAAATCCAAACATTTCATCTTTTTAGCAATTTAAGCCAAACGTTTACAAACCTTTCAGAACAAAACCAAATGTTTCACCTTTTTAACGATTTAAGCTAAACGTTTACAAACGTTCGAAACAAATCCAAATGTTTCCCCATCGTAGCGTTGTAAGCCAAATGTTTACAAACGAAAAAAATCCAAGTGTTTCACCTTTTTAGCGATTTAAGCCAAACGTTTACAAACGTCACGAAACAAATCCAACATTTCCCATTTTTAGCAATTTAAGGCAAACGTTTACAAACGTTACTAAACGAATATAAACTTTTCCCCTTTTTAGGGATTTTAGCCAAACGGTTACAAACATTACGAAACAAATCCAAACGTTACCCCATTTTAGCGATTTAAGCCAAACGTGTACAAACGTTACGAAACAAATCCAAGCGTTTTGCCTTTTAAGCAATTTAAGCCAAATGTTTACAAACGTTACGAAACAAAACAAAATGTTTCCCCTCTTTAGCGATTTAAGCGAAACGTTTATAAACGATACGAAATGAATAAAAATGTTTCACCTTTTTAGCGATTGAAGCCAAATGTTTACGAACATTCCGAAACAAAACCAAACGTTTATAAACGTTACGAAACAAATCCAAATGTTTTACCGTTTTAGCGATTTAAGCCAAACGTTTACAAACGTTATGAAACAAAAACAAACGTTTCCCTTTTTTTGCGATTTAAGCCAAACGTTAATAAACGTTACAAAACAAATCCAAACGTTTACCCATTTTAGCGATTTAAGCCAAACGTTTAAAACGTTACGAAACAAATCCAAGCGTTTCACCTTTTTAGCAATTTAAGCCAAATTTTTACAAACGTTCTGAAACAAAACCAAACGTTGCACCTTTTTAGCGATTTAAGCCACATGTTTATCAACATTACGAAACAATTCCAAACGTTTCCTCATTTTAGCAATTTAAGATAAATGTTTACACACGTGACGAAATAAATCCAAGCGTTTCACCTTTTTAGCGATTTAAGCCAAACGTTTACAAACATCACGAAACAAATCCAAACGTTTCACCTTTTTAGCAATTTAAGTTGAACTTTTACAAACGTTTCATCTTTTTAGCGATATAAGCCAAACGTTTACGAACATTACGAAACAAATCCAAACGTTACCACATTTTAGCGATTTAAGCCAAACGTGTACAAACGTTACAAAACAAATCCAAGCGTTTCAGCTTTTAAGCAATTTAAGCCAAACGTTTACAAACGCTTCGAAACAAAACCAAATGTTTTACCTTTTTAACGATTTAAGCTAAACGTTTATCAATGTTATGAAACAAAACTAAACATTTCACCTTTTTAGCGATTTAATCCAAACGTTTATAAATGTTACGAAACAAATCCAAACATTTCCCCTTTTTAGCGAGTTAAGCCAAACGTTTACAGACCTTACGGAACAAATCCAAACGTTTCATATATTTAGCGATTTAAGTTAAACGTTTACAAACGTTACGAAATAAATTTAAATGTTTCCCCATTTTAGCGATTTAAGCCAAATGTTTATAAACGTTACGAAATAAATCCAAGCGTTCCCCATTTTAGCGATTCAAGCCAAACGTTTACAAACGTTACAAATAAAATCCAAACGTTTCACCTTTCTAGCGATTGAAGCCAAACATTTACAAACGTTACAAAACAAATCCATACGTTTCACCTTTCTAGCGATTGAAGTCAAACGTTTACAAACGTTACAAAATAAAACCAAACGTTTGAACGTTACAAAACAAATCCAAACGTTTCACTTATTTAACGATTTAAGGCAAACGTTTACAAACGTTACGAAACAAATCCAAGTGTTTAACCTTTTCAGCAATATAAGCAAAATGTTTACAAACGTTAGGAAACAAATACAAACGTTTAACCTTTTTAGCGTTTGAAGCCAAAAGTTTACGAACATTACGAAGCAAAACAAACATTTATAAATGTTACGAAACAAATCCAAACGTTTCACTTTTTTGGCGATTTAAGACAAACGTTTGTAAATAATACGAAACAAATCCAAACATTTCACCTTTTTAGCGATTTAAGCCAGACGTTTACAAACCTTACGGAATAAAACCAAACGTTTCCCATATTAAGCAATTTAAACTAAACATTTACAAACGTTACGAAAAAAATCTAAATGTTTCCTCATTTTAGCGATTTAAGCCAATTGTTTACAAACGTTACGAAACAAATCCAAGCGCTTCACCATTTTAGCGATTCAAGCCAAACGTTTACAAATGTTACAAAACAAATCCAAACGTTTCACCTTTCTAGCGATTGAAGCCAAACGTTTCACCTTTCTAGTGATTGAAGCCAAACATTTACAAACGTTACAAAATAAATCCAACGTTTCACCTTTCTAGCGATTGAAGTCAAACGTTCACAAACGATACGAAATAAAACCAAACGTTTTAAACATTACATAAAAAATCCAAACGTTTCACTTTTTTAGCGATATAAGCCAAACTTTACAAACGTTACGAAACAAATTCAAGTGTTTCACCTTTTCAGCAATATAAGAAAAACGTTTATAAACGTTACAAAACATATCCAAACGTTTAAAAATTTTATCGATTGAAGCCAAAGGTTTACGAACATTATGAAACAAAACAAACATTTATAAACGTTACGAAACAAATCTAAACGTTTCACCTTTTTGGTGATTTAAGCCAAACGTTTACGAAACAAAAACAAACGTTTCACCTTTTTAGCGATTAAATCAAATGTTTATAAACATTACAAAACAAATCCAAACGTTTACCCATTTTTGCAATTTAAGCCAAACGTTTAAAAGGTTATGAAACAAATCCAAGCGTTTCACCTTTTTAGCAATTTAAGCCAAACGATTACAAACGTTACTAAACAAATCCAAAAGTTTCCCCATTTTAGCGATTTAAGCCAAATGTTTACAAACGTCACGAAACAAATCCAAACATTTCCCGTTTTTAGCAATTTACGCCAAACGTTTACAAACGTCACGAAACGAATCCAAGAGTTTCACCTTTTTATCAATTTAAGCCAAACGTTTACAAATGTTACGAAACAATTCCAAACTTTACCCCATTTTAGCGATTTAAGCCAATCGTGTAAAAACGTTACGAAACAAATCCAAGCTTTTCACATTTTTAGCAATTTAGCCAAATGTTTACAAACGTTAAGAACAAAACCAAATGTTTCACCTTTTTAGCGATTTAAACTAAACTTTTATAAACATACGAAACAAATCCAAATGTTTCCCCATTTTAGCGATTTTAAGCCAAACGTTTACAAACGTTACGAAACAAATCCAAGCGTTTCTCCATTTTAGCAATTCAAGCTAAACATTTACAATCATTACGAAACAAATCCAAACGTTTACAAACGTTACGAAATAAAACCAAACGTTTAAAACGTTACGAAACAAATCGGAAAGTTTCACTTTTATAGCGATTTGAGCCAAACGTTTACAAATGTTACGAAACAAATCCAAGCGTTACACCTTTTTAGCAATATAAGCCAAACATTTCACATTTTTAGCGATTGCAGCCAAAAGTTTACAAACATTACAAAACAAAACCAAACCTTTATAAACGTTACGAAACTAATCCAAACATTTTCCCTTTTTGGCAATTTAAGCCAAACATTTACAAACGTTACGAAACAAAAACAAATGTTTCACCTTTTTAGCGATTTAAGCTAAACGTTTATAATCGTTACAAAACAAATCCAAACGTTTACTCATTTTAGCGATTTAAGTCGAACGTTTACAAACTTTACACAGTAAAACCAAACGTTTAAAACATTATGAAACAAATCCAAACGTTTCACTTTTTTAGCGATTTAAGCCAAACGTTTACAAGCGTTACTAAACAAATCAAAGCTTTTCTCCTTTCCAACAATATTAAGCCAAACGTTTACAAACGTTACGAAACAAACCCAAACGTTTCACCTTTTTAGCGATTGAAGCCAAAAGTGTACGAACATTACGAAACAAAACCAAACGTTTAAAAACGTTACAAAACAAATCCAAACATTTCACCTTTTTAGCGATTTATGCGAAACATTTACAAACCTTACGGAACAAAACCAAACGTTTCCCAATTTTAGCGACTTAAGCTAAACGTTTACAAACGTTACGAAACAAATCCAAATGTTTCCCCATTTTAGCGATTTAAGGGAAACGTTTACAAACGTCATGAAACAAATCCAAACGTTTCACATATTTAGCTATTTAAGCCAAACGATTACAAACGTTATGAAACGAATCTAACCGTTTCCCCTTATTAGGGATATAAGCCAAATGTTTACAAACATTGCGAAACAAATCCAAACGTTACCCCATTTTAACGATTTAAGCCAAACGTGTACAAAATTTACGAAACAAATCCAAGCGTTTCACCGTTTTTGCAATTTAAGCCAAACGTTTAAAAACGTTACGAAACAAAACCAATCGTTTGAACACTTTTTATTTATAATTTCTAAAAAGAAAATCTTTCGAGAGGATTAGAGACTTTTTAGCGATTTAAGCGAAACGTTTATAAACATTACGAAACAAATCAAAATGTTTCACCTTTTTAGCGATTGAAGCCAAACGTTTATGCTCATTACGAAACAAAACCAAACGTTTATAAATGTTACGAAGCAAATCCAAACGTTTCACCCTCTTAGCGATTTAAGCCAAACGTTTACAAACTTTACGAAATAAAAATAAACGTTTCCCCTTTTTAGGGATTTAAGCCAAACGTTTATAAACGTTACAAAACAAATCCAAACGTTTACCCATTTTAGCGATTTAAGCCAAACGTTTAAAACGTTACGAAACAAATCCAAGCGACTTAAGCCAAACGTTTATCAACATTACGAAACAAATCCAAACGTTTCCCCATTTTAGCGATTTAAGACAAATGTTTACAAACGTGACGAAACAAATCCAAGCGTTACAACTTTTTAGTGATTTAAGCCAAACGTTTACAAACGTCACGAAACAAATCTAAACGTTTCACCTTTTTAGCAATTAAAGTTAAACGTTTACAAACGTTACGAAACGAATCCAAACGTAACGAAAAAAATTCAAATGGTTCACCTTTTCAGCGATTTAAGCAAAGCTTTTACGAACATTGCGAAACAAATCCAAACGCTACCCAAATTTAGCGATTTAAGCCAAAAGTGTACAAACGTTACAAAACAAATCCAAGCATTTCACCTTTTTAGCAATTTAAGCCAAATGTTTACAAACGTTTCGAAACAAAACCAAATGTTTTACCTTTTTAGTGATTTAAGCTAAACGTTTATAAACGTTACGAAACAAAACCAAACATTTCACCTTTTTTAGTGATTTAAGCCAAACGTTTCACATATTTAGCGATTCAAGCTAAACGTTTACAAACGTTACGAAACAAATCTAAATGTTTCCCCATTTTAGCGATTTAACCAAATGTTTACAAACGTTACAAAACAAATCCAAGTGTTTCCCCATTTTAGCGATTCAAGCAAAACGTTTACAAACTTTACAAAACAAATCCTAACGTTTCACCTTTCTTGCGATTGAAGCCAAACGTTTACAAACGTTACAAAACAAATTCAAACGTTTCACCTTTCTAGCGATTGAAGTCAAACGTTCACAAACGTTACGAAATAAAACCAAATGTTTTAAACGTTACAAAACAAATCCAAACGTTTCACCTTTTTAGCGATTTAAGCCAAACGTTTACAAACGTTACGAACAAATCCAAGTGTTTCACCTTTTCAGCAAAATAAGCAAAACCTTTACAAACGTTACAAAACAAATCCAAACGTTTAACCTTTTTAGCGATTGAAGCCAAAGTTTAAGAACATTACGAAACAAAACAAACATTTATAAATGTTACGAAACAAATCCAAACGTTTCACCTTTTTTCACGATTTAAACCAAACGTTTACAAACGTTAGGAAACAAAAACAAACGTTTCACCTTTTTATTGATTTAAACCAAACGTTTATAAACGTTACAAAACAAATCCAAACGTTTACCCATTTTAGCGATTTAAGCCAAACGTTTAAAACGTTACGAAATAAATCCAAGCATTTCACCTTTTTAGCAATTTAAGCCAAACGTTTACAACCGTTACTAAACAGAACCAAACGTTTCACCTTTTTAGCGATTTAAGCCAAACGTTTACAAACCTTACGAAATAAATCCAAACGTTTCCCCATTTTACCGATTTAAGCCAAATGTTTACTAACGTTACGAAACAAATCCAAGCGTTTCACCGTTTTTGCGATTTAAGCCAAACGTTTACAAACGCCACGAAACAAATCCAAACGTTTCCCGTTTTTAGAAATTTAAGCCAAACGTTTACAAACTTCACGAAACGAATCCAAGCGTTTCCCATTTTTAGCAATTTAAGCCAAACGTTTACAAATGTTACGAAACAATTCCAAACGTTACCCCATTTTAGCGATTTAAGCCAAACGTGCAAAACGTTACGATACAAATCCAAGCATTTCACCTTTTTAGTAATTTAGCCAAATGTTTACTAACGTTACGAAACAAAATCAAACGTTTCACCTTTTTAGCGATTTAAGCTAAACGTTTATAAACATTACGAAACAAAACCAAACAAATAAACCCAAACATTTGACCTTTTTAGCGATTTAAGCCAAACGTTTGTAAAGGTTACGAAAAAATCCAAATGTTTCCCCTTTTAGCGATTTAAGCCAAACATTTACAAACCTTACGGAATAAAACAAAACTTTTCACATTTTTAGCGATTTAAGCCAAACGTTTACAAACATTACGAAATAAATCCAAATGTTTTCCCATTTTAGCGATTTAAGCCAAACGTTTACAAACGTTACGAAACAAATCCAAGCGTTTTCCCATTTTAGGAATTCAAGCCAAACATTTACAAACATTACGAAACAAATCAAAACGTTTACAAATGTTACGAAATAAAACCAAATGTTTAAAACGTTACGAAACAAATCGCAACGTTACGAAACAAATCAAAACGTTTACAAACGTTACGAAATAAAACCAAATGTTTAAAACGTTACGAAACAAATCGCAACGTTCCACTTTATAGCGATTTGAGCCAAACGTTTACAAATGTTACGAAACAAATCCAAGCGTTACACCTTTTTAGCAATATAAGCCAAACATTTCACATTTTTAGCGATTGCAACCAAAAGTTTACGAACATTACAAAACAAAACCAAACGTTTATAAACGTTACGAAACTAATCCAAACGTTTCCCCTTTTTGGCAATTTAAGCCAAACGTTTACAAACGTTACGAAACAAAAACAAATGTTTCACCTTTTTAGCGATTTAAGCTAGACGTTTATAAACGTTACAAAGAAAATCCAAACGTTTACTCATTTTAGCGATTTAAGTCGAACGTTTAAAACATTACAGAACAAATCCAAGTTTTTCACCTTTTTAGCAATTTAAGCCAAACGTTTACAAACGTTACGAAAGAAAACCAACGTTTCAGCTTTTTAGCGATTTAAGCTAAACGTTTATAAACTTTACGAAACAAAACCAAATATTTCACCTTTTTAGCGATTTATGCCAAAGGTTTGTAAACGTTACGAAACGAATCCAAACGTGTCACCTTTTTAGCGATTTAAGCCAAACGTTTACAAACCTTATGGAACAAAACTAAATGTTTCACATTTTTAGTGATTTAAGCCAAACGTTTAAAAACGTTACGAAACAAATCCAAATGTTTCCCCATTTTAGCGATTCAAGCCAAACGTTTACAAACGTTACGAAACAAATCCAACCATTTCCCCACTTTAGCGATTCAAGCCAGACGTTTACAAACGATACGAAACAAACCCAAACGTTTCACCTTTTTAGCGATTGAAGTCAAACGTTTACAAACTTTACGAAATAAAAACAAATGTTTAAAACATTACGAAACAAATCCAAACGTTTCACTTTTTTAGCGATTTAAGCCAAACGTTTACCAACGTTACGAAACAAATCCACGCTTTTCTCCTTTCTAGCAATATAAGCCAAACGTTTACAAACGTTACAAAACAAACCCAAACCTTTCACCTTTTTTGCGATTGAAGCCAAAAGTGTACGAACATTACGAAACAAAACCAAATGTTTAAAAACGTTACAAAACAAATCCAAACATTTCACCTTTTTAGCAATTTATGTCAAACGTTTACAAACCTTACGGAACAAAACCAAATGTTTCCCATTTTTAGCGACTTAAGCTAAACGTTTACAAACGTTACTAAACAAATCCAAATGTTTCCCCATTTTAGCGATTTAAGAGAAACGTTTACAAACGTCATGAAACAAATCAAAACGTTTCACATTTTTAGCTATTTAAGCCAAACGATTACAAACGTTATGAAACGAATCTAAACGTTTCCCCTTTTTAGGGATATAAGCCAAACGTTTACAAACATTACGAAACAAATCCAAACGTTACTCCATTTTAACGATTTAAGCCAAACGTGTACAAAATTTACAAAACAAATCCAAGCGTTTCACCTTTTTAGCAATTTAAGCCAAACGTTTACGAACGTTACGAAACAAAACCAAACGTTTGAACTCTTTTTATTTATAATTTGTAAAAAGAAATTTTTTCGATAGTATTAGTGACTTTTTAGCGATTTAAGCGAAACGTTTATAAACATTACGAAACAAATCAAAATGTTTCACCTTTTTAGCGATTGAAGCCGAACGTTTACGAACATTACGAAATAAAACCAAACATTTATAAATGTTACGAAACAAATCCAAAGGTTTCACTGTCTTAGCGATTTAAGCCAAATGTTTACAAACTTTACGAAATAAAAATAAACGTTTCCCCTTTTTAGGGATTTAAGCCAAACGTTTATAAACGTTACAAAACAAATCCAAACGTTTACCCATTTTAGCGATTTAAGCCAAACGTTTAAAACGTTACGAAACAAATCCAAGCGACTTAAGCCAAACGTTTATCAACATTACGAAACAAATCCAAACATTTCCCCATTTTAGCGATTTAAGACAAATGTTTACAAACGTGACGAAACAAATCCAAGCGTTACCACTTTTTGTGATTTAAGCCAAACGTTTACAAACGTCACGAAACAAATCTAAACGTTTCACGTTTTTAGCAATTAAAGTTAAACGTTTACAAAAGTTACGAAACGAATCCAAACGTAATGAAACAAATCCAAATGTTTCACCTTTTCAGCGATTTAAGCAAAGCTTTTACGAACATTGCAAAACAAATCCAAACGCTACCCAATTTTAGCGATTTAAGCCAAAAGTGTACAATTGTTATAAAAGAAATCCAAGCGTTTCACCTTTTTAGCAATTTAAGCCAAATGTTTACAAACGTTTCGAAACAAAACCAAATGTTTTACCTTTTTGGCGAATTAAGCTAAACGTTTATAAACGTTACGAAAAGAAACCAAACATTTCACCTTTTCTAGTGATTTAAGCCAAACGTTTCACATATTTAGCGATTCAAGCTAAACGTTTACAAACGTTACGAAACAAATCTAAATGTTTCCCCATTTTAGCTATTTAACCAAATGTTTACAAACGTTACGAAACAAATCCAAGCGTTTCCCCATTTAGCGATTCAAGCCAAACGTTTACAAACTTTACAAAACAAATCCTAACATTTCACCTTTCTTGCGATGGAAGCCAAACGTTTACAAACGTTACAAGACAAATTCAAACGTTTCACCTTTCTAGCGATTGCAGTCAAACGTTTACAAACGTTACGAAATAAAACCAAATGTTTTAAACGTTACAAAACAAATCCAAACGTTTCACCTTTTTAGCGATTTAAGCCAAACGTTTACAAACATTACGAAACAAATCCAAGTGTTTCCCCTTTTCAACAATATAAGCAAAATGTTTACAAACGTTACAAAACAAATCCAAACGTTTAACCTTTTTAGCGATTGAAGCCAAAAGTTTAAGAACATTACGAAACAAAACACACATTTATAAATGTTACGAAACAAATCCAAACGTTTCACTTTTTTTCGCGATTTAAACGAAACGTTTACAAACGTTAGGAAACAAAAACAAACGTTTCATCATTTTAGTGATTTATACCAAACGTTTATAAACGTTACAAAACAAATCCAAACGTTTACCCATTTTAGCAATTTAAGCCAAACGTTTAAAACGTTACGAAATAAATCCAAGCGTTTCACCTTTTTAGCAATTTATGCCAAACATTTACAACCGTTACTAAACAGAACCAAGCGTTTCACCTTTTTAGCGATTTAAGCCAAATGTTTACAAACCTTACAAAATAAATCCAAACGTTTCCCCATTTTACCGATTTAAGCCAAATGTTTACTAACATTACGAAACAAATCCAAGCGTTTCACCTTTTTAGTGGTTTAAGCCAAACGTTTACAAACGTCACGAAACAAATCCAAACGTTTCTTATTTTTAGAAATTTAAGCCAAAAGTTTACAAAATCACGAAACGAATCCAAGCGTTACCCCATTTTAGCGATTTAAGCCAAACGTGCAAAACGTTACGAAACAAATCCAAGCGTTTCACCATTTTAATAATTTAGCCAAATGTTTACTAACGTTACGAAACAAAACCAAACGTTTCACCTTTTTAGCGATTTAAGCTAAACGTTTATAAACATTACGAAACAAAACCAAACAAATAAAACCAAACATTTGACCTTTTTAGCGATTTAAGCCAAACGTTTGTAAAGGTTACGAAACAAATCCAAATGTTTCCCCTTTTTAGCGATTTAAGCCAAACATTTACAAACCTTACGGAACAAAAAAAACGTTTCACATTTTTAGCGATTTAAGCCAAACGTTTACAAACGTTACGAAACAAATCCAAATGTTTCCCTATTTTAGCGACTTAAGCCAAACGTTTAAAAACGTTACGGAACAAATCCAAGCGTTTTCCCATTTTAGCAATTCAAGCCAAACATTTACAAACGTTACGAAACAAATCCAAACGTTTACAAACGTTACGAAATAAAACCAAACGTTTAAAATGTTAGGAAAAAAATCGGAATGTTTCATTTTTATAGCGATTTGAGCCAAATGTTTACAAATGTTACGAAACAAATCCAAGCGTTACACCTTTTTAGCAATATAAGCCAAACATTTCACATTTTTAGCGATTGCAGCCAAAAGTTTACGAACACTACAAAACAAAACCAAACGTTTATAAACGTTACGAAACTAATCCAAACGTTTCCCCTTTTGGCAATTTAAGCCAATCGTTTACAAACGTTACGAAACAAAAACAAATGTTTCACCTTTTTAGCGATTTAAGCTAAACGTTTATAAACGTTACAAAACAAATCCAAACGTTTACTCATTTTAGCGATTTAAGTCGAACGTTTAAAACATTACAAAACAAATCCAAGTTTTTCACCTTTTTAGCAATTTAAGCCAAACATTTACAAACATTACGAAAGAAAACCAAAAGTTTCACCTTTTTAGCGATTTAAGCTAAACGTTTATAAACTTTACGAAACAAAACCAAATAGTTCACCTTTTTAGCGATTTATGCCAAACGTTTGTAAACGTTACGAAACAAATCCAAACGTTTCACCTTTTAGCGGTTTAAGCCAAACGTTTACAAACCTTATGCAACAAAACTAAATGTTTCACATTTTTAGTGATTTAAGCCAAACGTTTACAAACGTTACGAAACAAATCCAAATGTTTCCCCATTTTAGCGATTCAAGCCAAACGTTTACAAACGATACAAAACAAACCCAAACGTTTCACCTTTTTAGCGATTGAAGTCAAACCTTTACAAACTTTACGAAATAAAAACAATCGTTTAAAACATTACGAAACAAATCCAAACGTTTCACTTTTTTAGCGATTTAAGCCAAACGTTTACAAGCGTTACGAAACAAATCCAAGCGTTTCTCCTTTCTAGCCATATAAGCCAAACGTTTACAAAAGTTACGAAACAAACCCAAACGTTTCACCTTTTTAGCGATTGAAGCCAGATGTTTAAAACGTTACGAAACAAAAACAAACGTTTCCCCTTTTTACCGATTTAAGCCAAACGTTTATAAACGTTACAAAACAAATCCAAACGTTTAAGAACTTTAGCGATTTAAGTCAAACGTTTAAAACGATACAAAACAAATCCAAGCGTTTCCTCTTTTTAGCAATTTAAGCCAAATGTTGACTACCGTTACGAAACAAAACAAAAAGTTTCACCTTTTTAGCGATTTAAGCCAAACGTTTAGAAACGATATGAAACAAATCCAAACATTTCCCCAGCGATTTAAGCCAAATGTTTACAAACGTTACGAAACAAATCCAAGCTTTTCACCCTTTTAGCGATTTAAGCCAAATGTCTACAAACGTCACGAAACAAATCCAAAAGTTTCCCGTTTTTAGCAATTTAAGCCAAACGTTTACAAACGTTACGAAACGAATCCAAGCGTTTCACCTATTTAGCAATTTATGCCAAACGTTTACAAAAATAACGAAACAAATCCAAACGTTACCCCATTTTAGCAATTTAAGCCAAACATGTGCAAACGTTACGAAACAAATCCAAGTGTTTCACCTCATTAGCAATTTAATCCAAACGTTTACAAACGTTACGACACAAAACCAAACGTTTCACCTTTTTAGCGATTTAAGATAAACGTTTATAAACGTTACGTAACAAAACCAAACATTTCACCTTTTTAGCTATTTAAGCCAAACGTTTGTAAATGTTACGAAGCAAATCCAAACATTTGTAAACGTTGCGAATCAAAACCAAACGTTTCACCTTTTTAGCGATTAAGCCAAACATTTACAAACCTTACGGAACAAAACCAAACGTTTCCCATTTTTAGCGATTTAAGCCAAACGTTTACAAACATTACGAAACAAATCCAAATGTTTCCCAATTTTAGCGATTTAAGCCAAACGTTTACAAACGTTACGAAATAAATCCAAGCGTTTTCCTATTTTAGAGATTCAAGCGAAACGTTTACAAACGTTACGAAACAAATCCAAACGTTTCACCTCTTTAGCGATTGAAACGAAATAAAACCAAACGTGTAAAGCGTTATGAAGCAAATCCAAGGGTTTCACCTTTCTAGCAATATAAGCCAAATGTTTACCAACGTTACGAAACAAATCAAAACGTTTCAACTGTTTAGCGATTGAAGCCAAAAGTTTAAAAATATTAAAAACAAAACCAAACATTTACAAAAGTTACGAAAAAATCCAAACGTTTCACCTTTTTGGTAATTTAAGCAAAAAGTTTTTAAACGTCACAAAACAAAAACAAATGTTTCACCTTTTTAGCGATTTAAGTTAAACGTTTATAAACGTTACAAAACAAATCCAAACGTTTACTCATTATAGCAATTTAAGCCAAACGTTTAAAACGTTACGAATCAAATCCATGTGTTTCCCCTTTTTAGCAATTTAAGCCAAACGATTACAAACATTTCGAAACAAAACCAAACGCTTCACCTTTTTAGCGATTTAAACCAAACGTTTACAAACTTTACAAACAAAGTTCAAACGTTTTACCTTTTTAGCTATTTAAACCAAACGTTTACGAACATCATGAAACAAATCCAAACGTTTCACGTTTTTTGCGATTTAAGCCAAACGTTTACAAGCGTTATGAAACAAATCCAAGAGTTTCACCCTTTTAGCAAAATAAATCAAACGTTTATAAATGTTACGAAACAAATCAAAACGTTTCACCTGTTTAGCGATTGAAGCAAAAAGTTTACAAACATTACGAAACAAAACCAAACGTTTACAAAAGTTACGAAACAAATCAAACGTTTCCCCTTTTTGGTGATTTAAGCCAAACGTTTATAAATGTTACGAAACAAAAACAAATGTTTCACCTTTTTCGCGATTTAAGTTAAACGTTTATAAACGTTACACAACAAATCCAAACGTTTACCCATAATAGCGATTTAAGCCAAACTTTATAAAACGTTACGAAATAAATCCAAGCGTTTCACTTTTTTAGCAATATAAGCCAAACGATTACAAACGATTCGAAACAAAACCAAACGTTTCACCTTTGTAGCGATTTAAGCCAAACGTTTACAAAAGTTACTAAACAAATCCAAACCTTTACCCATTTTAGCGATTTAAGCCAAACGTTTACAAACGTTACAAACAAATCCAAACGTTTCACCTATTTAGCAATTTAAGCCAAACATTTACAAACGTTACGAAACAAATCCAAACGTTTTCTCGTTTTAGCGATTTAAGCAAAACGTTTACAAACTATACGAAACAAAAATTAAGAAACAAATCCAAACGTTTCACCTTTCTAGCAATTTAAGCCAAACGTTTACAAACATTAAGCAACAAAACCAAACGTTTCACCTTTTTAGCGATTTAAGCTAAACATTTATAAACTTTATGAAACAAAACTAAAAATTTGTAATACCCCAAAAGATTTAATTATTTAGTTGGGCAACGTGTTTAGTTCGAACTCGCCAGAGTGGCGATATTGGACAAATAAATTTTAAGTAGGTCGGTTTCGGGTAAGCAAATATGCGGAAATTAATGTTATATTTTAATTCTAATGTTAGAATTGGAATTAAGAGGAAAAATGTCAAGAAAAGTCCCAAAGTAAAGTTCAGAGACTAATATCGGGATTCGTATTATTTATAGGATATAAATAATATGTATAAGTTATAATTAAAGTGTTAATTGATTTAGCTATGGACTAAATCGTACAAAGGAAAAGTTTAAAGGATAATTGATAAGAAAAAAAATGAATAAGGACCAAAGTGGCACTTTAGCCAAGATATATAAAAGAAAAGATATGAATCAGAGATAGGAGAAGAAGAGTCGAGAGAGTTTGAGAAATATCGACGATACCGTCGTTTCGCCGCCGTTTCGCCGTTCGACGTCCGATTCGAGCGATTTTCGCGGCGATCTCTTCAGAATCGAGAGATCTATCGATCCTAAGCTTCGTTTCAAGGTAATATCTCGATAATCGATGCTAAAATTCGAACATATGGCTGTTTTAGTTTATAATTAAGAATTTAATGTTTTCAGACCTTTTTAGCGTTTTAGCGAAAACCGAATTATGGGTTTTTGAGGAAATGAAGTGTTTGAGGTGTTTTGCGAATGGTAGCACGACGGGGAGCCCGGAAACAACGTTTCCGGGGCTGTGTGTGCGGCTGCACACGGTGTGCGATCGCACACAGAGGTGTGCGGACGCACACTGCACTATGCGGACGCACAATGCCTTTGCACGCCCGCACAGCGGGTCCATAGGGACCAAAATGGGCTTTTAGCCCTAATTGAGCGAGATTTCAATATTTTCGAATATTAGACCCTAAAAACGATTAAGGACCCCGATAATTTAAAAAGTAAGGTTTTAGCTCGATATTTTACGCGAGCAATGATAATGGAAAACGCTAAGGATGTTATACGTTTCTCGAATATGAGAAACAGAGTTTCGGTATATCGTGAATACAATAAAGAAATATCAAGTTCACGAATAACATTATGAATGAAACATAACCTTAGAATTTAAAGTATTATACGTATAAAAACACGAGATTAATATCTAACTATTAAACGTTAATTATTATGTATCAGACGTGTTAGCGAGCAGAGAGGTCATTAGACATGGGATAGCGAGGGCATATCATTTCATCGACCACGTCATTGATTTGATTGCGGTTTCTGTGAGTTGCACTTTACTTTCGTGTATTATATATTAAAGTTATTTAATATTATATTTTATATATACGTGTATTGTTTACAGGCATCGCATTACATATGATTGATTGAAATGTTATATGTTTTATTAAGTTATTATATATGAGAAACTAGTATGCGATCCGAAGAAACTAGCTATCTATTGGGTGTCAATAGGCTGTGTGATCACCAGTATCGAGTCAGTCTAGTGTGTTTGCATATGAGAGATAATTTAATACGATATGATATGAAATGATACGATATGAACATGAATTTCTAAGTTGGACAATGAATTCGATACGAGTGAGCACTCGGCTACAGTGTAGTCTGCAGTCCCCATATATAGTGAGTTGGAGTCACACTTTGGGATTAAGAGATAGGTCGCGATCGACGAGGCAGAGCGTGAACACTCCCGGGTCGGACTATCTGGATTAGTATGATTTGATTATTCGAAAGTTATGTCGCATACTAGGGTATTAGTTTCATACGGATCAAATACCTGTTTACATGTATTATTTTGTATTATCGTTTCCTTGAAATGCGATGCTATGTTTTTATAATAATACCGTTAGTAAATGAAAACTCACTCAGTATTTTCCCAATATTGACCCCTCATCTTTGATGTCTTTCAAGTGCTTAGTGTGTGGACTTAGCTAAAAGCCAGTTTTGCAGTCCAGAAGTCAGCTGTGTATGTATAGTCTCCTGACTTCTGTGAGTGCTGCAGTATTGGTCCCGCATTGACAGAGTCGTAGCCTAGACAGCAGTACATTTAGGATGTACATACTACTTGTTGTCCTGATTATATGTTTTGATAGGCTATATGCAATATGTTTTATCCACGGCCCCAGATGCTGGTGGTACGTTTTGTTACACTAACTTTTATATATAGTACCGCGAGGCCAGTTTGTACAGGGTACGGTAACTAGAGCCCGCGAGGTTTTAAACAATTAGTGTGAATATGTAATTATATGTTATGTATGTATAATTGCTTCCGTTGGTTCATGTTATTTGTTATTATTGGCGAAAAATTAATAGTGGTTTGAGGCTTGCTACGGGTTCCGGAGCTACCACTCCCGTTCCCTAGCGCCGGTTGCGGTTCAATATGTTGGGTCGTGACAAAATTTCACCTTTTTAGCGATTTTAGCCAAAAGTTTGTAAACATTACTAAACAAATCCTAACGTTTCACCTTTTTAGCAATTTAAGCCAAACGTTACGAAACAAATCCAAACGTTTAAATTGTTACGAAGCAAATCAAAATGTTTCACCATTTTAGCGATTTAAGCCAAACGTTTACAAACGTTACGAAACAAAGCCAAACGTTTTCAAACGTTATGAAACAAATCCAAGCGTTTTACATTTATTGCAATTTAAGCCAAACGTTTACAAACGTTACAAAACAAAACCTAATGTTTCACCTTTTTAGCTATTTAAGCCAAATGTTTACAAATGATACAAAAAAAATCAAAAAGTGTCACTTTTTTAGTGATTTAAGCCATACGTTTACAAAGGTTATGAAACAAATCCAAATGTTTCACCTTTTTAGCAATTTAAGCCAAATGTTACGAAACAAATCCATGTGTTTCACCTTTTTAGCAATATAAGCGAAACAATTACAGACGTTACGAAACAAAACCAAACGTTTCACCTTTTTAGCTATTTAAGCCAAACGTTTACAAACGTTGCGAAATAAATCCAAACGTTTCACCTTTTTAGCGATTTAAGCTAAACGTTTACAAACATTACGAAACAAAACCAAACGCTTAAAACCTTACAAAACAAATCCAAGCGTTTTACCTTTTTAGCAATTTTAGCCAAACGTTTACAAACCTTAGGAAACAAATCCAAACGTTCCCCCTTTTTAGCAATTTAAGCCAAACGTTTAAAACGTTACGAAACAAATCCAAATGTTTAAACTTTTTAGCGATTGAAGTCAAATGTTTACAAATGTTACGAAATAAAACAAAACGTTTAAAACATTACAAAACAAATCCAAATATTTCTCCTTTTTAGCAATTTAGGACAAATGTTACAAAACAAATCCAAGTGTTTCACCTTTTTAGCAATTGAAGCCAAACGTTTACAAACGTTACGAAACAAATCCAAACGTTTCAAACAAATCCAAACGTTTAAAACGTTACAAAGCAAATCCAAACGTTTCACCATTTTAGCAATTTAAGCCAAACGTTTACAAACGTCACGAAACAAATCCAAACGTTTTGAAACTTTATGAATTAAATCCAAGCGTTTTACCTTTATTGCAATTTAAGCCAAACGTTTACAAACGTTAAGAAACAAAACCAAACGTTTCACCGCTTTAGTTATTTAAGCCAAATGTTACGAAACAAAACCTAACGTTTGAAACTTTATGAAACAAATCCAAACGTTTCTCTTTTTTTGCGATTTAAGAAAAACATTTACAAACGTTACAAAACAAATCAAATTATTTCACCTTTTTAGGAATTAAAGCCAAACGTTTACAAACGTTACGAAAAATATCCAAACGTTTCATTTTTTTATCGATTGAAGTCAAACATTTACAAGCGTTATGAAACAAAACCAAACATTTCACCTTTTTGGCAATTTAAGCCAAACGTTTACAAACGTTACGAAACAAATCCAATCGTTTCTCCTTTTTAGCAATTTAAGCCAAACGTTTACAACCGTTACCAAACAAATCCAAACGTTTCACATTTTTAGCGATTTAAGCCAAACGTTTACAAACGTTACGAAACAAATCCAAATGTTTAACCTTTTTAGCGATTGAAGTCAAACGTTTACAAATGTTACGAAATAAAACCAAAAAATCCAAATGTTTCACTTTTTTAGCGATTTAAGCCAAACATTTACAAATGTTACGAAACAAATCCAAGCGTTTCACCTTTAAGCAATTTAAGCCAAACGTTTACAACCGTTACAAAACAAATCAAAATGTTTCACCTTTTTAGCATTGAAGCCAAACGGTTACAAATATTACGAAACAAAAACAAATGTTTATAAACGTTACGAAATAAATCCAAATGTTTCCCTGTTTTAGCGATTTAAGCCAAACATTTACAAATGTTACGAAATAAAAACAAACGTTTCGCCTTTTGAGCTATTTAAGCCAAGCGTTTATAAACGTTACAAAACAAATCCAAACGTTTACCGATTTAAGGAATTTAAGCCAAATGTATAAAACGTTAGGAAACAAATCAAAACGTTTCACCTGTTTAGCAATTTAAGCCAATGTTTACAAACGTTACGAAGCAAAACCAAACGTTTCAACTTTTTAGCAATTTAAACCAAACGTTTATAAACAATACGAAACAAAACCAAACGTTTCCCCATTTATGCGATTTAAGCCAAATGTTTGTAAACATTACGATACAAATCCAAGCGTTTCACAATTTTAGCGATTTAAGCCAAACGTTTACAAAGGTTACGAAACAAATCCAAACGTTTCACCTTTTTAGCGATTTAAGCCAAACGTTTACAAAAGTTACGAAACAAATCCAAATATTTCACCTTTTTAGCGAGTTAAGCCAAACGTTTAGAAACATTACGAAACAAATCCAAACGTTTCGCCTTTTTAGCGATTTAAGCCAAATGTGTACAAACGTTACGAAACAATTCCAAGCGTTAACCCACTTTAACTATTTAAGCCAAACGTGTACAAACGTTACGAAACAAAACCAAGCGTTTCACCTTTTTAGCAATTTTAACCTTTCACCTTTTTAGCGATTTAAGCCAAACATTTGTAAACGTTGCAAAAAAATCCAAACGTTTCCCTTTTTTCGCGATTTAAGCCAAAACGTTTACAAATCTTACGGAAAAAAACCAAACGTTTCACATTTTTAGCTATTTAATCCAAACGTTTACAAACTTTACGAAACAAATCCAAATGTTTCCCCATTTTAGCGATTAAAGCCAAATGTTTACAAACCTTACGAAACAAATCCAAGCATTTCACCTTTTTAGCAATATAAGCCAAACGTTCACAAACGTTAAGAAACAAATCAAAATGTTTCACCCTTTGAGCGATTGAAGCCACACGTTTACGAACATTACGAAACAAAACCAAACGTTTATAAACTTTACGAAACAAATTCAAACGTATCACCGTTTTAGCGATTTAAGCCAAACGTTTACACACGTTACGAAACAAAAACAAACGTTTCACCTTTTTAGCGATTTAAGCCAAACGTTTCTAAACGTTACAAAACAGATAAAAAACGTTTACCCATTTTTGCGATTTAAGCCAAACGTTTTGTAATACCCCAAAATATTAAATTATCTAATTGGACCACGTGTCCAGTCTAGATTTGCCAGAGTGGCAAAATCGGAAAGTTTTCCGATGAATAAGTTTTAGTAGGTCGGTTTTGGAAAGAATTATATGTGAGGAATTTAATAATATAGTTCAAGTCTAATGTTAGAATTGGAATTAAAAGGAAAAATGTCAAGAAAGTTCCAAAATAAAGTACAGGGACTAAAGTGGTAATTTAGCCATATAAATTCCGAAGTGAAAATTATTTCGCCAAGGTCCGCGAAATGTTTTATAGTATATGTGGTAAAAGTTTCGGGTCAATCGGAGACCTTCTAAAATTTAGACGCGGATGCATTTTGGGCTAAATTGCAACTTTTGAGAAGTTTAAGGGGTGAAGTGTAAATTAGCCAATTAAGCTTAGAGAATAGCAATTTGAAGATTAATGACGGAAAAATAAAATATTGGGTTAGTATTATTTATTGGATATAAATAATACGTAAGTAATCGAATTAAAAGGATAATTAAACCATTTAGTTAAATTAGAAAGTTTAAAAGAGAAATGGTTTAAGTTAAAGAAACGAAGGATCAAAGCTGTTAATTAACCATGATATATAAGTAACTTTCCTTAAGAATAAGGAAAGGTGAGATGATGATCAGAGGAAGCGAGAAAGTTACAGAAGCTTTCGACGATTGATACGTTTCGCCGCCGTTTCGCCGTTTCTCGCTCAAATCGCGAGTTCTTTATATTGATTCGTTCAGAATTCGATTCTCTATCATCGCTAAGCTTCAAATCGAGGTAAGCTTGACGTTTTTATTATGAGAATTGATAAATAAGGGTTATTTCGTTTTAACGAATTAAACGAATCGTAATCGCGTTTCTATTGGCGTTTCTGATGAAATTTGAAGTGGTTATTAATGGAAATCATGTTAGAATCGACTTTGGACGTTTAAGCACGTCGGAAATGGCCCGGGGAATGAACCCCGGGGCTGCACATCGGCAGCCGTTTGCTGCACGAACGTGCGGTACACGTTCGTGTAGCATACTGCACGAACGTGTAGCACACGTTCGTGGAGCACACTGCACGAACGTGCAGCACACGATCGTGCAGCGTACTGCACGAACGTGCAGCGTACTGCACGAACGTGCAGCACACGATCGTGCAGCGTACTGCACGATCGTGCAGCGTACTGCACGAACGTGCAGTACCCTGCTACACGAACGTGCAGTCCTTCGCCGAGTGAGGATTCCTGATTTTTGGCTTTTTGGGCCCTGACGCGACGCGGAAACTCGATTTCAAACAATTTTAAGTGGTGTAATCAATCGTGATTCGATTGAATATCAAAACGTAAACTAGGACGTTTAAAATAAAAGTGTGATTAAGAGATTATAAAAGTTAAGAGTCGTATTTGAAATACGATTGTGTTAACCTAAGTTTATAACTTAGGAGTTTGAATACTAAGCCCACGTTTATGGATTAAACGTATAGGTGGCTCGATTAAGTAGCTGACGTACCGACAAGCTACCAAGCCATTTAGCTGGAGTGGGCACGTGATTAGGCAACGCATGGAGCTTACGCTTGCGGGATTATAATATTGCATATTTGGATAGCGGTCACTGTGAGTTGCATTTTACTTTCGTGTATTATATATATAAAGTTATTTTGTATAGATATACATATACTGTTTATACGCATCGCATGTTATATAATTGATTGAAATGTTATATGCTTTCTTAATTTCTATATACGAGAACTAGTATGCGATCCGAAGAAACTAGCTACCTATTGGGTGTCAATAGGCTGTGTGATCACCAGTATCGAGTCAGTCTAGTGTGTTTGCATTTGAGAAATGATGTGATACAGCTGGGAGCTGATGATGATTATGAAATTACGATTGGGTATATGATTTTGATACGAGTGAGCACTCGGCTACGGTGTAGTCTGGAGTCCCCGTATCTAGTGGCTGGGCCACCAGCGAGTTGGACTCGCAATTGATATTTACGATTGGGTGGAATGATATATGATTATTCGAGAGATGTGTCGCATGCTAGGACATTAGTTTCATGCGGATCAAATACCTGTTCATACGTTTTATATTATTATCTTCTTAAGATGCGATGTTATATTTTATATTAATACCGTTAATAACTTGCAAGCTCACTCAGTATTTCCCAAAATACTGACCCCCTCACAATGTTTCCTTTCAGGTGACCGGAGTCGGATCAGACAGACCATCTGCTTTGTGTCGGCAGCCTTTTGGCTTACACAAAGTACGAGTTTTATAGAGCTGCAGTAGTGAGTAGGTGTCAGTATAAGGTGTATGATTCAATTTCAAACGGTATTTGAAAAATAAACTCTGATATAGTTTTATAAATAAGTTGTTTATAAAGATGGCGTTTTATCCGTTTGAATTGTGTACCAATTGCCTTAAGAGGAATTGGTTATGTTTGTGATCAGAAACAGGGCGGTGCTGGATATGAGATATCGCTCGGTAAGACCCTGGTTTCTAAGAATTTGTTTGCGAATGTTTTTTGAAAAGAAATACGATGTTTTAATAATTGAATTATATTATTTAAAGAAGATTTCTGATAATGTATTATATATAGTAGTATGTTTTAATCGCGAAAAATTTATAACGGTTTTAGGCTTGCTACGGGTTTCGGAGCAACCACTCCCATTCCCTAGCGCCGGTCCCGGCTCAATAATTTGGGTCGTGACAATTGTGGTATCAGAGCAGTTGGTCCAGTTACCTCTGCAAATATGTGTTTTGTTAGTTAAGTGACCTAGGAACTACTGCAGTTATGGAGTTGAGTTCTGTCTGATCCAGGTAGTTTTCATTGTTTGTTTTGCGATAAGTGTGATAGTTTAGTTTGAGAAATACTTGCTTGTTTCTGTGACATGCATATATGAGATGCATATGTATATTTTGTTTTCGATAGGATATGCATATGCGACATGCATATCCAGATGGAATCTCGGGGAGATGCAATGCCCCCTATGACTAGAATATAGTCGATGTTACTATGACTCGATAGTAACACGTATCTGGTTGGCATTGAATAACGCCATATGCTGTCGAATTCGATCGAAGCGTCAACAATAGGATGAAGAAGGATTGCAAAGTTACAAAAGTTGAAGAACTTTCCAGATACAGAGTTTAAAGGTCTAGAGAGCTTACAAAACTCAAACTTTATAACTTTCTAAAGTTGTTTTGTTTAAACGATTTTGAAAGCATAATTGTGCCTAGACCCGAGATAGTCATTGATAAATGCCACGACATTGATAGAAGTGCATCACTACATACATTGCTAATGAAAAGAACAATAAATGAATACATGCATTAATAGTACATGCATCATATGCATTATGCTCGGACGAAAAGGTGAGCTTTGGCAACTCTTTGGGGATGAGAGACGTCATCACCCTAGTGCACAATTTTGCTAAGATTTAATGTAACTTTGATTTAAATTTTGAAACGAGACGCTTTAATTGAAAGAGTTTTCAAGGAGTTTTGTCTTTATGTAAGTATACCTAGACCAGAACTCTGTGACGGAAGTGACGTGCTCGCGAGCAAGCTGTGATCAAGACCATGAAGCGAATGAATACGTATAATTGCGAGAACATAGAAGTTATGCTTTTAGGATATGAACTTAGTCTTGAGTTAACGAACTAGAATATAGCTAAAAATCACAGATGTATTGGAAAGTGATGTGTACCAGATTAGTGGTAAGCTAGAAAGTAAGTATCTCTTTGACAGAACGTCAAAGATATTAAACTACGATATAAGGGAAGAAGTATATAAGAAGAATGAAGTTTATATACGAGAAGCGAATGGTGAGATGTATGTGAGTAGCAAAATGTAACTAATCGAACGATGAACTGGGATGTTCCTATCTTTAAACGAAGTGATTAGAGCATCATGTTACCACACCATAGAAGTAAGAAAGAGGATAGTCGAGCATAGAAATTTACTCACAGTTTATACCTTGGAGATAGAAGATTGCCCTTATGAAAGGATAATGTGAATATTGCGTAATATTAGAAAGTCGTCAAGTTTAATAAGATCGTGATAACTCTTTATTGAACCGTTGGATCAAGTTGTCACTGGAACACGATGTCCCTAAGACGATGACCTAAGTGTTAACCATTATGATCGGCAAATCGAGAACGTGAAGTAGATTTCATAAGAATATCGATAATGGATATATGTCGATAAAGTGACGAGCCAAGTAGACAAGTGATAAGAATATGAAGTACGGAGCATGGAATTGGATCAATTAAGTATAGCTAACATCAAGTCCTCATAGAATGTAGTGATTTGAGAAGCATGATAAGAAAGATAAAGAGGTAAACGACAAGAGTTGCAATAAGTGAATTAGGAGTTGGAACTTCCACCACAAAGTTATGATTATAAAGTGGATGAAAAGATTAGGACAAGTATAAGTGTGAATGATGTGCGAGAAGCACGAGATCTTAAGTTTAAGTTCGACTAATAGGGAGTAGAGTGCATGGTGCGATTGATGTGAAAGATTAATAGTAATCCCTGAATGGTTAGGATGCAATATATAGCATCGAACGTATTTGACGCATAGATGAATCTTCGTGCATCGAAGTAAGTAAAGGGATGTGAAGAAAAGACTCAATAACAAACTTGAGCTACATATATTGAATCAGTCGAAATATGACATGAGAGATGAAAGTAAGATACCTATGAGAAGGTATAAGAACTTGAACAAAGAAATTAGTTACGGAAATCGATATAGAGAAAAATTTGCTTGCGTACGTTGCGAGAAACTCGATAAGAGTAATCGAGGAAAGGAAAAGAGAAAGTCACACGGAAAATTAACGAGAGGATCCACTGGATTGGACTCTATGTAGTCACAGACACATAACAATGAAAAGAAATAAAGATGACTGGAATATAGGATCGGCTTCACTGACAGTCAAGGTGTCAGTAAAAGTACGATAAGACGCAAGTAATCAAGAACGTACCATGTCGAGGAATTCAGACGAAATAGGCTACGATCACCACTCATGCTCGAGGTTGTGAATGTTAAAGGAAGAAGTACATGATGTACAGGATGCAATGAAGAAGAATGCAAGAAATGTAACAAAAGATGATCGAGACACATGATAAGAGCGTAAATACAGAACACAAGAAAGGTACCATAGGGCTATAGCATTACGACTATTAATCCTATTGGTTGATTAGGAACAAGAAGTCAAGGAAGAGACATGAAGGAATATACCTACGTTATAGGTAGAAGAGTGAAGTAATGAGTGAAAATAACAAGACTATAGATAATAAGGAATAAACCTCACACCACGCTATGGAAAAGAAAAATAGTTTGGAAATTAAGAGTCAAACTAAGATACGATATTAGAAAAGAAGAGTGGAATAGAATAGCGAATTGTGAAGGTGAATGCTAAAAGCATCCTTGAAGGTCGCAGGACGATCAACGTTAAGATGACGACGAAAGAAGAAAGAAGATAGATAAGATGAAACGAAAAGGTAAATGAGAAATTAAGGACGAGTATAACCTAAAAGTTAATACTAAAGTTAATATCGGAATTCCAAAGAATGGATTATGATGAGATGTATAGCAAGGAAATCACTAAAAGGAGAAATTGATATCAAGAGGAGATTGATATGAAGAAATTGTACGTGCCAAACATGGCAACAAGGATTTGAATACAGTAATAATCAGTAAGGGTCAGCATGCCTCAAAGGTCGTAAGGAATGATTACGCTTGCTAAGGATAGACAAAGATCTCCATGAAAACACGAGGGCGCAATTGGATAGATGAGATAATGGATTAACAAATCTGAAGATCAATAAGAGTATACACGATACACAGTGATAGTGACAGTGACGATACTGTTAAAATCAACCCACGACGACAAGAGTTAAGAGAATCAAGGATCCTCATTGGAAAGGAGTAAACAAGGTGCATTGAATAAATCGGGAATAAAACTCCAATGTGGCAACAATCGTTGCTCCCCTAGTACAGAGATCGTATACGTAACAGCTGTGCTTGAACCAAGAAGGTTCACAAAAAGATTAAACACCTCTTTCCTATAGGACATCAAGCATTGAAGCACAGACAACTGTGGTGTAAAGAGACATAATGTAAGAGGAACAATCTTTAAAAGTTGATAACAAGGATTGTAAGAAAAAGTACAGGATATGATAACAAAGATAGTTATCCACGGTTATAAGGAATGAAGAATAAGATAGATTGATGAAAAGACTAGAAGTTTTAAGAATAGTGCATCACTCTTAAGAAAAGGAAGTAGATCAATGAATATACAATGAGTAAAGGAGTGTACGAGAAGTAGATACGCAAGAAGAAGATCAAAGTAACCCTTACAAGGACATCAAAAGAATTTTTGTATGAAAAGCGAAATAACAAGATATGTGAGAATGGTGGATAATGAGATTAGATTCCAAATACCACGACGAATAGCAATCAGATGGTGACAACAGCAGTACGAAAGAAACTACGTAAGTAGTGAAGCCCGAATTGGTTGAATGACCACATCTTTCAATAAAGAATGATGATATGATTAAATGGACTAAATAAAGGGAAGAAATCAAGAACGGAAAGTCATAAGTGCATATGAACATGATGAATATCATCATAAGAGAAGCTTAAGAGGTACAGACTAATGGATTGTCTACATCATTTGAATATAATTGAACAAGCTTAAGAGTAGAGATTATCGTTAATAATAATCAAACATTACTAGGACAAACTAGTATTGAATGTCAAACAAAGGACAAACACAACGATTGTGTTGCAAAATTTAGAGAAGCAATCAAAGGTAAGAAGTCATAGTACATAAGAAAATAGCTAAAAACACTATGAAAGACGGAGACGATATGTAAGGTCATCAATGACGGTTAACATTAATCTACAAGGAGTACAGAAATGGAGTGATGAATGAAGTTTACAAGGTTAAAGGTTTAAGTTAAGTCAAGGAGTTATATGAAAATTCGAGGACGAATTTTTATAAGGGGGGAAGAATGTAATACCCCAAAATATTAAATTATCTAATTGGACCACGTGTCCAGTCTAGATTTGCCAGAGTGGCAAAATCGGAAAGTTTTCTGATGAATAAGTTTTAGTTGGTCGGTTTTGGAAAGAATTATATGCGAGGAATTTAATAATATAGTTCAAGTCTAAAGTTAGAATTGGAATTAAAAGGAAAAATGTCAAGAAAGTTCCAAAATAAAGTACAAGGACTAAAGTGGTAATTTAGCCATATAAATTCCGAAGTGAAAATTATTTCGCCAAGGTCCGCGAAATGTTTTATAGTATATGTGGTAAAAGTTTCGGGTCAATCGGAGACCTTTTAAAATTTAGACGCGGATGCGTTTTGGGCTAAATTGCAACTTTTGAGAAGTTTAAGGGCTGAAGTGTAAATTAGCCAATTAAGCTTAGAGAATAGCAATTTGAAGACTAATGACGGAAAAATAAAATATTGGGTTAGTATTATTTATTGGATATAAATAATACGTAAGTAATCGAATTAAAAGGATAATTAAACCATTTAGTTAAATTAGAAAGTTTAAAAGAGAAATGGTTTAAGTTAAAGAAACGAAGGATCAAAGCTGTTAATTAACCATGATATATAAGTAACTTTCCTTAAGAATAAGGAAAGGTGAGATGATGATCAGAGGAAGCGAGAAAGTTACAGAAGCTTTCGACGATTGATACGTTTCGCCGCCGTTTCGCCGTTTCTCGCTCAAATCGCGAGTTCTTTATATCGATTCGTTCAGAATTCGATTCTCTATCATCGCTAAGCTTCAAATCGAGGTAAGCTTGACGTTTTTATTATGAGAATTGATAAATAAGGGTTATTTCATTTTAACGAATTAAACGAATCGTAATCGCGTTTCTATTGGCGTTTTTGATGAAATTTGAAGTGGTTATTAATGGAAATCATGTTAGAATCGACTTTGGACGTTTAAGCACGTCGGAAATGGCCCGGGGAATGAACCCCGGGGCTGCACATCGGAAGCCGTTTGCTGCACGAACGTGCAGTACACGTTCGTGTAGCATACTGCACGAACGTGCAGTACACGTTCGTGTAGCACACTGCACGAACGTGTAGCACACGTTCGTGTAGCACACCGCACGAACGTGCAGCACACGATCGTGCAGCGTCTGCAGTACACTGCTGCACGAACGTGCAGTCCTTCGCCGAGTGAGGATTCCTGATTTTTGGCTTTCTGGGCCCTGACGCGACGCGGAAACTCGATTTCAAACAATTTTAAGTCGTGTAATCAATCGTGATTCGATTGAATATCAAAACGTAAACTAGGACGTTTAAAAGAAAAGTGTGATTAAGAGATTATCAAAGTTAAGAGTCGTATTTGAAATACGATTGTGTTAACCTAAGTTTATAACTTAGGAGTTTGAATACTAAGCCCACGTTTATGGATTAAACGTATAGGTGACTCGATTAAGTAGCTGACGTACCGACAAGCTACCAAGCCATTTAGCTGGAGTGGGCACGTGATTGGGCAACGCATGGAGCTTACGCTTGCGGGATTATAATATTGCATATTTGGATAGCGGTCACTGTGAGTTGCATTTTACTTTCGTGTATTATATATATAAAGTTATTTTGTATAGATATACATATACTGTTTATACGCATCGCATGTTATATAATTGATTGAAATGTTATATGCTTTCTTAATTTCTATATACGAGAACTAGTATGCGATCCGAAGAAACTAGCTACCTATTGGGTGTCAATAGGCTGTGTGATCACCAGTATCGAGTCAGTCTAGTGTGTTTGCATTTGAGAAATTATGTGATACAGCTGGGAGCTGATGATGATTATGAAATTACGATTGGGTATATGATTTTGATACGAGTGAGCACTCGGCTACGGGGTAGTCTGGAGTCCCCGTATCTAGTGGCTGGGCCACCAGCGAGTTGGACTCGCAATTGATATTTACGATTGGGTGGAATGATATATGATTATTCGAGAGATGTGTCGCATGCTAGGACATTAGTTTCGTGCGGATCAAATACCTGTTCATACGTTTTATATTATTATCTTCTTAAGATGCGATGTTATATTTTATATTAATACCGTTAATGACTTGCAAGCTCACTCAGTATTTCCCAAAATACTGACCCCCTCACAGTGTTTCCTTTCAGGTGACCGGAGTCGGATCAGACAGACCATCTCCTTTGTGTCGGCAGCCTTTTGGCTTACACAAAGTACGAGTTTTATAGAGCTGCAGTAGTCAGTAGGTGTCAGTATAAGGTATATGATTTAATTTCAAACGGTATTTGAAAAATAAACTCTGATATAGTTTTATAAATAAGTTGTTTATAAAGATGGCGTTTTATCCGTTTGAATTGTGTACCAATTGCCTTAAGAGGAATTGGTTATGTTTGTGATCAGAAACAGGGCGGTGCTGGATATGAGATATCGCTCGGTAAGACCCTGGTTTCTAAGAATTTGTTTGCGAATGTTTTTAGAAAAGAAATACGATGTTTTAATAATTGAATTATATTATTTAAAGAAGATTTCTGATAATGTATTATATATAGTAGTATGTTTTAATCGCGAGAAATTTATAACGACAGTTTTAGGCTTGCTACGGGTTTCAGAGCAACCACTCCCATTCCCTAGCGCCGGTCCCGGCTCAATAATTTGGGTCGTGACACGTTTAATAGGTTATGAAACAAATCCAAGCGTTTCACCTTTTTAGCGATTTAAGCCAAATGTGTACAAACGTTACGAAACAAATCCAAGCGTTACTCCACTTTAACGATTTAAGCCAAACGTGTACAAACGTTACGAAACAAAACAAATCAAAACGTTTCCACTTTTTAGCGATTTAAGCCAAAACATTTACAAATCTAACGGAACAAAACCAAACGTTTCACATTTTTAGCGATTTAATCCAAACGTTTACAAAAGTTACGAAACAAATCCAAATATTTCCCCATTTTAGCGATTTAAGCCAAACGTTTTCAGACGTTATTTATCAAATCCAAGCGTTTCCCCATTTTAGCGATTCAATTTAAACGTTTACAAACGTTACGAAACAAATCCAAACGTTTAACCTTTTTAGCGATTGAAGTCAAACTCTTACAAAAGTTACGGAATAAACCAAATGTTTAAAACGTTACGAAACAAATCCAAACGTTTTACTTTTTTAACGATTTAAGCCAAATGTTTACAAACGTTACGAAACAAATCCAAGCGTTTCATTTTTTTAGCAATTTAAGCCAAACGTTCACAAACGTTACGAAACAAATCAAAATGTTTCACCCTTTGAGCGATTGAAGCCACATGTTTACGAACATTACGAAACAAAACCAAACGTTTATAAACGTTACGAAACAAATTCAAACGTATCACCGTTTTAGCGATTTAAGCCAAACGTTTACAAACGTTACGAAACAAAAACAAACGTTTCACCTTTTTAGTGATTTAACCCAAACATTTATAAACGTTACAAAACAAATCCAAGAGTTTCACATTTTTAACAATTTAAGACAAAGGTTTACAAACGTTACAAAAAAAAACCAAATGTTTCACCTTTTTAGCGATTTAAGCTAAACGTTTATAAACATTACGAAACAAATCCAAATGTTTCCCCATTTTAGCCATTTAAGCCAAATGTTTACAAATGTTATAAAACAAATCCAAGGGTTTCACCTTTTTGTCGATTTAAGCCAAACGTTTACAAACATCACGAAACAAATCCAAACGTTTCCCATTTTTTGCAATTTAAGCCAAACATTTACAAACGTTATGAAACGAATGAAAATATTTGCCCTTTTTAGGGATTTAAGCCAAACGTTTACAAACATTACGAAACAAATCCAAACGTTACCCCATTTTAGCGATTTAAGCCAAACGTGTACAAACGTTACGAAACAAAACCAAACGTTTCACCTTTTTAGCAATTTAAGAGAAACGTTTATAAACGTTACGAAACAAATCAATACGTTTCACCTTTTTAGCGATTGAAGCCAAACATTTCGGAACATTACAAAACAAAACCAAACGTTTATAAACGTTACGAAACAAATCCGAACGTTTCACAGTTTTAGCGATTTAAGCCAAACATTACAAACGTTACGAAACAAAAACAAATGTTTTATCTTTTTAGCGATTTAAGCTAAACGTTTATAAACATTACGAAACAAATCCAAATGTTTCCCTATTTTAGCAATTTAAGCCAAATGTTTACAAATGTTACGAAACAAATCCAAGCTTGTCACCTTTTTGTCGATTTAAGACAAACGTTTACAAACGTCACGAAACAAATCCAAACGTTCCATATTTTTTGCAATTTAAGCCAAACGTTTACAAACGTTACGAAACGAATGTAAATATTTCCCCTTTTTAGGAATTTAAGCCAAACGTTTACAAACATTACGAAACAAATCCAAATGTTACCCCATTTTAGGGATTTAAGCCAAACGTGTACAAACGTTACGAAACAAAACCAAACGTTTCACCTTTTTAGCGATTTAAGCGAAACATTTATAAACGTTACGAAACAAATCAAAATGTTTCATCTTTTTAGCGATTGAAGCCGAACATTTAGGAACATTACGAAATAAAACCAAACGTTTATAAATGTTACGAAAGAAATCCAAACGTTTCATTGTTTTAGCGATTTAAGCCAAACATTTACAAACGTTACGAAACAAACGTTTCTCCTTTTTAGCGTTTTAAGCCAAACACTTATTAACGTTACAAAACAAATCGAAAAGTTTACCCGTTTTAGCGATTACAAAACAAAACCAAACATTTATAAACGTTACGAAACAAATCCAAACGTTTCCTTGTATTTGCGATTTAAGCCAAACGTTTACAAACGTTCCGAAACAAAAACAAATGTTTCACCTTTTTAGCGATTTAAGGCAAACGTTTATAAACGTTGTAAAATAAATCCAAACGTTTACCCATTTTAGCAATATAAGCCAAACGTTTAAAAGGTTACGAAACAAATCCAAGTGTTTCACCTTTTTAGCGATTTAAGCCAAATGTGTACAAACGTTAAGAAACAAATCCAAGCGTTACCCCACTTTAACGAGTTAAGCCAAATGTGTACAAACGTTACGAAACAAAACCAAGTGTTTCACCTTTTTAGCAATTTAAACCTTTCACCTTTTTAGCGATTTAAGCCAAACGTTTGTAAACGTTACAAAACAAATCAAAACGTTTCCCCATTTTAGCGATTTAAGCCAAAACGTTTACAAATCTTACGGAACGAAACCAAACATATCACATTTTTAGCGATTTAATCCAAACGTTTACAAAAGTTACGAAACAAATCCAAATGTTTCCCCATTTTAGCGATTTAGGCAAAACGTTTTCAAACGTTACTTAACAAATCTAACCGTTTCCCCATTTTTGTGATTCAATTTAAACGTTTACAAACATTACGTAACGAATCCAAACGTGTAACCTTTTTAGCGATTGAAGTCAAACTTTTACAAAAGTTACGGAATAAACCAAACGTTTAAAACGTTACGAAACAAATCCAAACTTTTTAATTTTTTAACGATTTAAGTCAAATGTTTACAAACCTTACGAAACAAATCCAAGCGTTTAACCTTTTTAGCAAAATAAGCCAAACGTTTACAAACGTTACGAAACAAATCAAAATGTTTCATCCTTTGAGCGATTGAAGCCACACGTTTACGAACATTACGAAACAAAACCAAACGTCTATAAACGTTACGAAACAAATTCAAACGTATCACCGTTTTAGCGATTTAGGCCAAACGTTTACAAACGTTACGAAACAAAAACAAAAGTTTCACCTTTTTAGCGATTTAAGCCAAACGTTTCTAAACGTTACAAAATAAATAAAAAACGTTTACCCATTTTCGCGATTTAAGCCAAACGTTTAAAACGTTACTAAACAAATCCAAGCGTTTGACCTTTTTAGCAATTTAAGACAAAGCTTTACAAACGTTACAAAAAAAAAACAAATGTTTCACCTTTTTAGCGATTTAAGCTAAACGTTTATAAACATTACAAAACAAATCCAAATGTTTCCTCATTTTAGCCATTTAAGCCAAATGATTACAAATGTTACGAAACAAATCCATGCGTTTCACCTTTTTGGCGATTTAAGCCAAACGTTTACAAACGTCACGAAACAAATCCAAACGTTTCACATTTTTTGCAATATAAGCCAAACGTTTACAAACGTTATGAAACGAACGTAAATGTTTCCCCTTTTTAGGGATTTAAGCCAAACGTTTACAAATATTACTAAACAATTCCAAACGTTACCCCATTTTAGCGATTTAAGCCAAACGTGTACAAACGTTACGAAACAAAACCAAACGTTTCACCTTTTTAGCGATTTAAGCGAAACGTTTATAAACGTTATGGAACAAATCAAAATGTTTCACCTTTTTAGCGATTAACGCCAAACATTTAGCAATATAACGAAACAAAACCACACGTTTATAAACGTTACGAAACAAATCCAAACGCTTCCCTGTTTTAGCGATTTAAGCTAAACGTTTACAAACGTTACGAAACAAAAACAAATGTTTCACCTTTTTAGCGTTTTAAGCCAAACGTTTGTAAACGTTACAAAACAAATCCAAACGTTTACCCGTTTTAGCGATTGAAGCCACACGTTTACGAACATTACGAAACAAAACCAAACATTTACAAACGTTACGAAACAAATCCAAATGTTTCACTGTATCTGCGATTTAAGCCAAACGTTTACAAACGTTTCGAAACGAAAACAAATGTTTCACCTTTTTAGCGATTTAAGCCAAACGTTTATAAACGTTGCAAAATAAATCCAAACGTTTACCCATTATAGCGATTGAAGCCAAACATTTAAAAGGTTACGAAACAAATCCAAGCGTTTCACCTTTTTAGCGATTTAAGCCAAATGTGTACAAACATTACGAAACAAATCCAAGCGTTACCCCACTTTAACGAGTTAAGCCAAATGTGTACAAACGTTACGAAACAAAACCAAGTGTTTCACCTTTTTAGCAATTTAAACCTTTCACCTTTTTAGCGATTTAAGCCAAACGTTTGTAACCGTTACAAAACAAATCTAAACGTTTCCCCTTTTTAGCGATTTAAGACAAAACGTTTACAAATCTTAGGAACAAAACCAAACGTTTCACATTTTTAACGATTTAATCCAAACGTTTACAAAAGTTACGAAACAAATCCAAATGTTACCCCATTTTAGTGATTTATGCCAAAAGTTTTCAAACGTTACTTAACAAATCCAAGGGTTTCCCCATTTTAGCGATTCAATTTAGACATTTACAAACGTTACGAAACAAATCCAAACGTGTAACCTTTTTAGCGATTGAAGTCAAACTTTTACAAAAGTTACGGAATAAACCAAACGTTTAACAACGTTACGAAACAAATCCAAACTTTTTACCTTTTTAACAATTTAAGTCAAATGTTTACAAACCTTACGAAACAAATCCAGGCGTTTCACCTTTTTAGCAATATAAGCCAAATGTTCACAAACGTTACGAAACAAATCAAAATGTTTCACCCTTTGAGTGATTGAAGCCACACGTTTACGAACATTACGAAACAAAACCAAACGTTTATAAACTTTACGAAAAAAATTCAAACGTATCACCGTTTTAGCGATTTAAGCCAAACGTTTACACACATTACGAAACAAAAACAAACGTTTCACCTTTTTAGCGATTTAAGCCAAACGTTTCTAAACGTTACAAAACAGATAAAAAACGTTTACCCATTTTTGCGATTTAAGCCAAACATTTAAAAGGTTACGAAACAAATCCAAGCGTTTCACCTTTTTAGCGATTTAAGCCAAATGTGTACAAACTTTACGAAACAAATCCAAGCGTTACTCCACTTTAACGATTTAAGCCAAACGTGTACAAACGTTACGAAACAAAACCAAGTGTTTCACCTTTTTAGCAATTTTAACCTTTCATCTTTTTAGCGATTTAAGCCAAACGTTTGTAAACGTTACAAAACAAATCCAACCGTTTCCCCTTTTTAGCGATTTAAGCCAAAACGTTTACAAATCTTACGGAACAAAACCAAACGTTTCACATTTTTAGCGATTTAATCCAAACGTTTACAAAAGTTACGAAACAAATCCAAATGTTTCCCCATTTTAGCGATTTAAGCCAAACGTTTTCAAACGTTATTTAACAAATCCAAGCGTTTCCCCATTTTAGCGATTCAATTTAAACGTTTACAAATGTTACGAAACAAATCCAAACGTTTAACATTTTTAGCAATTGAAGTCAAACTCTTACAAAAGTTACGGAATAAACCAAACGTTTAAAACGTTACGAAACAAATTCAAACGTTTTACTTTTTTAACGATTTAAGTCAAATGTTTACAAATGTTACGAAACAAATTCAAGCATTTCACCTTTTTAGTAATTTAAGCCAAACGTTCACAAACGTTACGAAACAATTCAAAATGTTTCACCCTTTGAGCGATTGAAGCCACACGTTTACGAACATTACGAAACAAAACCAAACGTTTATAAACGTTACGAATCAAATTCAAACGTATCACCGTTTTAGCGATTTAAGCGAAACGTTTACAAACGTTACGAAACAAAAACAAAAGTTTCGCCTTTTTAGCGATTTAAGCCAGACTTTTATAAACGTTACAAAACAAATAAAAAACATTTACCCATTTTTGCGATTTAAGCCAAACGTTTAAAACGTTACTAAACAAATCCAAGCGTTTGAACTTTTTAGCAATTTAAGACAAAGGTTTACAAACGTTACAAAAAAAAACAAATGTTTCACCTTTTTAGCGATTTAAGCTAAACGTTTATAAACATTACGAAACAAATCCAAATGTTTCCCCATTTTAGCCATTTAAGCCAAACATGTACAAACGTTACGAAACAAAATCAAACGTTTCACCTTTTTAGCGATTTAAGCGAAACATTTATAAACGTTACGAAACAAATCAAAATGTTTCATCTTTTTAGCGATTGAAACCGAACATTTAGGAACATTACGAAATAAAACCAAACGTTTATAAATGTTACGAAAGAAATCCAAACGTTTCATTGTTTTAGCGATTTAAGCCAAACATTTACAAACGTTACGAAACAAACGTTTCTCCTTTTTAGCGTTTTAAGCCAAACACTTATTAACGTTACAAAACAAATCCAAAAGTTTACCCGTTTTAGCGATTACAAAACAAAACCAAACATTTATAAACGTTACGAAACAAATCCAAACGTTTCACTGTATTTGCGATTTAAGCCAAACGTTTACAAACGTTCCGAAACAAAAACAAATGTTTCACCTTTTTAGCGATTTAAGGCAAACGTTTATAAACATTGTAAAATAAATCCAAATGTTTACCCATTTTAGCAATTTAAGCCAAACGTTTAAAAGGTTACGAAACAAATCCAAGTGTTTCACCTTTTTAGCGATTTAAGCCAAATGTGTACAAACGTTACGAAACAAATCCAAGCGTTACCCCACTTTAACGAGTTAAGCCAAATGTGTACAAACGTTACGAAACAAAACCAAGTGTTTCACCTTTTTAGCAATTTAAACCTTTCACCTTTTTAGCGATTTAAGCCAAACGTTTGTAAACGTTACAAAACAAATCAAAACGTTTCCCCTTTTTAGCGATTTAAGCCAAAACGTTTACAAATCTTACGGAATGAAACGAAACGTTTCACATTTTTAGCGATTTAATCCAAACGTTTACAAAAGTTACGAAACAAATCCAAATGTTTCCCCATTTTAGCGATTTAAGCAAAACGTTTTCAAACGTTACTTAACAAATCTAACCGTTTCCCCATTTTAGTGATTCAATTTAAACGTTTACAAACATTACGTAACAAATCCAAACGTGTAACCTTTTTAGCGATTGAAGTCAAACTTTTACAAAAGTTACGGAATAAACCAAACGTTTAAAACGTTACGAAACAAATCCAAACTTTTTACTTTTTTAACGATTTAAGTCAAATGTTTACAAACCTTACGAAACAAATCCAAGCGTTTAACCTTTTTAGCAATATAAGCCAAACGTTCACAAACGTTACGAAACAAATCAAAATGTTTCATCCTTTGAGCGATTGAAGCCACACGTTTACGAACATTACGAAACAAAACCAAACGTTTATAAACATTACGAAACAAATTCAAACGTATCACCGTTTTAGCGATTTAGACAAACGTTTACAAACGTTACGAAACAAAAACAAAAGTTTCACCTTTTTAGCGATTTAAGCCAAACGTTTCTAAACGTTACAAAATAAATAAAAAACGTTTACCCATTTTCGCGATTTAAGCCAAACGTTTAAAACGTTACTAAACAAATCCAAGCGTTTGACCTTTTTAGCAATTTAAGACAAAGCTTTACAAACGTTACAAAAAAAAACAAATGTTTCACCTTTTTAGCGATTTAAGCTAAACGTTTATAAACATTACGAAACAAATCCAAATGTTTCCTCATTTTAGCCATTTAAGCCAAATGATTACAAATGTTACGAAACAAATCCATGCGTTTCACCTTTTTGGCGATTTAAGCCAAACGTTTACAAACGTCACGAAACAAATCCAAACGTTTCATATTTTTTGCAATATAAGCCAAACGTTTACAAACGTTATGAAACGAACGTAAATGTTTCCCCTTTTTAGGGATTTAAGCCAAACGTTTACAAATATTACTAAACAATTCCAAACGTTACCCCATTTTAGCGATTTAAGCCAAACGTGTACAAACGTTACGAAACAAAACCAAACGTTTCACCTTTTTAGCGATTTAAGCGAAACGTTTATAAACGTTATGGAACAAATCAAAATGTTTCACCTTTTTAGCGATTAAAGCCAAACATTTAGCAATATAACGAAACAAAACCACACGTTTATAAACGTTACGAAACAAATCCAAACGCTTCCCTGTTTTAGCGATTTAAGCTAAACGTTTACAAACGTTACGAAACAAAAACAAATGTTTCACCTTTTTAGCGTTTTAAGCCAAACGTTTATAAACGTTACAAAACAAATCCAAACGTTTACCCGTTTTAGCGATTGAAGCCACACGTTTACGAACATTACGAAACAAAACCAAACATTTACAAACGTTACGAAACAAATCCAAATGTTTCACTGTATCTGCGATTTAAGCCAAACGTTTACAAACGTTTCGAAACGAAAACAAATGTTTCACCTTTTTAGCGATTTAAGCCAAACGTTTATAAACGTTGCAAAATAAATCCAAACGTTTACCCATTATAGCGATTGAAGCCAAACATTTAAAAGGTTACGAAACAAATCCAAGCGTTTCACCTTTTTAGCGATTTAAGCCAAATGTGTACAAACATTACGAAACAAATCCAAGCGTTACCCCACTTTAACGAGTTAAGCCAAATGTGTACAAACGTTACGAAACAAAACCAAGTGTTTCACCTTTTTAGCAATTTAAACCTTTCACCTTTTTAGCGATTTAAGCCAAACGTTTGTAACCGTTACAAAACAAATCCAAACGTTTCCCCTTTTTAGCGATTTAAGCCAAAACGTTTACAAATCTTACGGAACAAAACCAAACGTTTCACATTTTTAACGATTTAATCCAAACGTTTACAAAAGTTACGAAACAAATCCAAATGTTACCCCATTTTAGTGATTTAAGCCAAAAGTTTTCAAACGTTACTTAACAAATCCAAGTGTTTCCCCATTTTAGCGATTCAATTTAGACATTTACAAACGTTACGAAACAAATCCAAACGTGTAACCTTTTTAGCGATTGAAGTCAAACTTTTACAAAAGTTACGGAATAAACCAAACGTTTAACAACGTTACGAAACAAATCCAAACTTTTTACTTTTTTAACAATTTAAGTCAAATGTTTACAAACCTTACGAAACAAATCCAGGCGTTTCACCTTTTTAGCAATATAAGCCAAATGTTCACAAACGTTACGAAACAAATCAAAATGTTTCACCCTTTGAGTGATTGAAGCCACACGTTTACGAACATTACGAAACAAAACCAAACGTTTATAAACTTTACGAAAAAAATTCAAACGTATCACCGTTTTAGCGATTTAAGCCAAACGTTTACACACATTACGAAACAAAAACAAACGTTTCACCTTTTTAGCGATTTAAGCCAAACGTTTCTAAACGTTACAAAACAGATAAAAAACGTTTACCCATTTTTGCGATTTAAGCCAAACATTTAAAAGGTTACGAAACAAATCCAAGCGTTTCACCTTTTTAGCGATTTAAGCCAAATGTGTACAAACGTTACGAAACAAATCCAAGCGTTACTCCACTTTAACGATTTAAGCCAAACGTGTACAAACGTTACGAAACAAAACCAAGTGTTTCACCTTTTTAGCAATTTTAACCTTTCATCTTTTTAGCGATTTAAGCCAAACGTTTGTAAACGTTACAAAACAAATCCAACCGTTTCCCCTTTTTAGCGATTTAAGCCAAAACGTTTACAAATCTTATGGAACAAAACCAAACGTTTCACATTTTTAGCGATTTAATCCAAACGTTTACAAAAGTTACGAAACAAATCCAAATGTTTCCCCATTTTAGCGATTTAAGCCAAACGTTTTCAAACGTTATTTAACAAATCCAAGCGTTTCCCCATTTTAGCGATTCAATTTAAACGTTTACAAATGTTACGAAACAAATCCAAACGTTTAACATTTTTAGCAATTGAAGTCAAACTCTTACAAAAGTTACGGAATAAACCAAACGTTTAAAACGTTACGAAACAAATTCAAACGTTTTACTTTTTTAATGATTTAAGTTAAATGTTTACAAATGTTACGAAACAAATTCAAGCATTTCACCTTTTTAGTAATTTAAGCCAAACGTTCACAAACGTTACGAAACAATTCAAAATGTTTCACCCTTTGAGCGATTGAAGCCACACGTTTACGAACATTACGAAACAAAACCAAACGTTTATAAACGTTACGAATCAAATTCAAACGTATCACCGTTTTAGCGATTTAAGCGAAACGTTTACAAACGTTACGAAACAAAAACAAAAGTTTCGCCTTTTTAGCGATTTAAGCCAGACTTTTATAAACGTTACAAAACAAATAAAAAACATTTACCCATTTTTGCGATTTAAGCCAAACGTTTAAAACGTTACTAAACAAATCCAAGCGTTTGAACTTTTTAGCAATTTAAGACAAAGGTTTACAAACGTTACAAAAAAAAACAAATGTTTCACCTTTTTAGCGATTTAAGCTAAACGTTTATAAACATTACGAAACAAATCCAAATGTTTCCCCATTTTAGCCATTTAAGCCAAACATGTACAAACGTTACGAAACAAAATCAAACGTTTCACCTTTTTAGCGATTTAAGCGAAACATTTATAAACGTTACGAAACAAATCAAAATGTTTCATCCTTTTAGCGATTGAAGCCGAACATTTAGGAACATTACGAAATAAAACCAAACGTTTATAAATGTTACGAAAGAAATCCAAACGTTTCATTGTTTTAGCGATTTAAGCCAAACATTTACAAACGTTACGAAACAAACGTTTCTCCTTTTTAGCGTTTTAAGCCAAACACTTATTAACGTTACAAAACAAATCCAAAAGTTTATCCGTTTTAGCGATTACAAAACAAAACCAAACATTTATAAACGTTACGAAACAAATCCAAACGTTTCACTGTATTTGCGATTTAAGCCAAACGTTTACAAACGTTCCGAAACAAAAACAAATGTTTCACCTTTTTAGCGATTTAAGGCAAACGTTTATAAACATTGTAAAATAAATCCAAATGTTTACCCATTTTAGCAATTTAAGCCAAACGTTTAAAAGGTTACGAAACAAATCCAAGTGTTTCACCTTTTTAGCGATTTAAGCCAAATGTGTACAAACGTTACGAAACAAATCCAAGCGTTACCCCACTTTAACGAGTTAAGCCAAATGTGTACAAACGTTACGAAACAAAAACAAGTGTTTCACCTTTTTAGCAATTTAAACCTTTCACCTTTTTAGCGATTTAAGCCAAACGTTTGTAAACGTTACAAAACAAATCAAAACGTTTCCCCTTTTTAGCGATTTAAGCCAAAACGTTTACAAATCTTACGGAATGAAACGAAACGTTTCACATTTTTAGCGATTTAATCCAAACGTTTACAAAAGTTACGAAACAAATCCAAATGTTTCCCCATTTTAGCGATTTAAGCAAAACGTTTTCAAACGTTACTTAACAAATCTAACCGTTTCCCCATTTTAGTGATTCAATTTAAACGTTTAAACATTACGTAACGAATCCAAACGTGTAACCTTTTTAGCGATTGAAGTCAAACTTTTACAAAAGTTACGGAATAAACCAAACGTTTAAAACGTTACGAAACAAATCCAAACTTTTTACTTTTTTAACGATTTAAGTCAAATGTTTACAAACCTTACGAAACAAATCCAAGCGTTTAACCTTTTTAGCAAAATAAGCCAAACGTTTACAAACGTTACGAAACAAATCAAAATGTTTCATCCTTTGAGCGATTGAAGCCACACGTTTACGAACATTACGAAACAAAACCAAACGTTTATAAACGTTACGAAACAAATTCAAACGTATCACCGTTTTAGCGATTTAGGCCAAACGTTTACAAACGTTACGAAACAAAAACAAAAGTTTCACCTTTTTAGCGATTTAAGCCAAACGTTTCTAAACGTTACAAAATAAATAAAAAACGTTTACCCATTTTCGCGATTTAAGCCAAACGTTTAAAACGTTACTAAACAAATCCAAGCGTTTGACCTTTTTAGCAATTTAAGACAAAGCTTTACAAACGTTACAAAAAAAAACAAATGTTTCACCTTTTTAGCGATTTAAGCTAAACGTTTATAAACATTACGAAACAAATCCAAATGTTTCCTCATTTTAGCCATTTAAGCCAAATGATTACAAATGTTACGAAACAAATCCATGCGTTTCACCTTTTTGGCGATTTAAGCCAAACGTTTACAAACGTCACGAAACAAATCCAAACGTTTCACATTTTTTGCAATATAAGCCAAACGTTTACAAACGTTATGAAACGAACGTAAATGTTTCCCCTTTTTAGGGATTTAAGCCAAACGTTTACAAATATTACTAAACAATTCCAAACGTTACCCCATTTTAGCGATTTAAGCCAAACGTGTACAAACGTTACGAAACAAAACCAAACGTTTCACCTTTTTAGCGATTTAAGCGAAACGTTTATAAACGTTATGGAACAAATCAAAATGTTTCACCTTTTTAGCGATTAAAGCCAAACATTTAGCAATATAACGAAACAAAACCACACGTTTATAAACGTTACGAAACAAATCCAAACGCTTCCCTGTTTTAGCGATTTAAGCTAAACGTTTACAAACGTTACGAAACAAAAACAAATGTTTCACCTTTTTAGCGTTTTAAGCCAAACGTTTATAAACGTTACAAAACAAATCCAAACGTTTACCCGTTTTAGCGATTGAAGCCACACGTTTACGAACATTACGAAACAAAACCAAACATTTACAAACGTTACGAAACAAATCCAAATGTTTCACTGTATCTGCGATTTAAGCCAAACGTTTACAAACGTTTCGAAACGAAAACAAATGTTTCACCTTTTTAGCGATTTAAGCCAAACGTTTATAAACGTTGCAAAATAAATCCAAACGTTTACCCATTATAGCGATTGAAGCCAAACATTTAAAAGGTTACGAAACAAATCCAAGCGTTTCACCTTTTTAGCGATTTAAGCCAAATGTGTACAAACATTACGAAACAAATCCAAGTGTTACCCCACTTTAACGAGTTAAGCCAAATGTGTACAAACGTTACGAAACAAAACCAAGTGTTTCACCTTTTTAGCAATTTAAACCTTTCACCTTTTTAGCGATTTAAGCCAAACGTTTGTAACCGTTACAAAACAAATCCAAACGTTTCCCCTTTTTAGCGATTTAAGCCAAAACGTTTACAAATCTTACGGAACAAAACCAAACGTTTCACATTTTTAACGATTTAATCCAAACGTTTACAAAAGTTACGAAACAAATCCAAATGTTACCCCATTTTAGTGATTTAAGCCAAAAGTTTTCAAACGTTACTTAACAAATCCAAGCGTTTCCCCATTTTAGCGATTCAATTTAGACATTTACAAACGTTACGAAACAAATCCAAACGTGTAACCTTTTTAGCGATTGAAGTCAAACTTTTACAAAAGTTACGGAATAAACCAAACGTTTAACAACGTTACGAAACAAATCCAAACTTTTTACTTTTTTAACAATTTAAGTCAAATGTTTACAAACCTTACGAAACAAATCCAGGCGTTTCACCTTTTTAGCAATATAAGCCAAATGTTCACAAACGTTACGAAACAAATCAAAATGTTTCACCCTTTGAGTGATTGAAGCCACACGTTTACGAACATTACGAAACAAAACCAAACGTTTATAAACTTTACGAAACAAATTCAAACATATCACCGTTTTAGCGATTTTAGCCAAACGTTTACACACATTACGAAACAAAAACAAACGTTTCACCTTTTTAGCGATTTAAGCCAAACGTTTCTAAACGTTACAAAACAGATAAAAAACGTTTACCCATTTTTGCGATTTAAGCCAAACATTTAAAAGGTTACGAAACAAATCCAAGCGTTTCACCTTTTTAGCGATTTAAGCCAAATGTGTAGAAACGTTACGAAACAAATCCAAGCGTTACTCCACTTTAACGATTTAAGCCAAACGTGTACAAACGTTACGAAACAAAACCAAGTGTTTCACCTTTTTAGCAATTTTAACCTTTCATCTTTTTAGCGATTTAAGCCAAACGTTTGTAAACGTTACAAAACAAATCCAACCGTTTCCCCTTTTTAGCGATTTAAGCCAAAACGTTTACAAATCTTACGGAACAAAACCAAACGTTTCACATTTTTAGCGATTTAATCCAAACGTTTACAAAAGTTACGAAACAAATCCAAATGTTTCCCCATTTTAGCGATTTAAGCCAAACGTTTTCAAACGTTATTTAACAAATCCAAGCGTTTCCCCATTTTAGCGATTCAATTTAAACGTTTACAAATGTTACGAAACAAATCCAAACGTTTAACATTTTTAGCAATTGAAGTCAAACTCTTACAAAAGTTACGGAATAAACCAAACGTTTAAAACGTTGCGAAACAAATCCAAACGTTTTACTTTTTTAACGATTTAAGTCAAATGTTTACAAATGTTACGAAACAAATTCAAGCATTTCACCTTTTTAGTAATTTAAGCCAAACGTTCACAAACGTTACGAAACAATTCAAAATGTTTCACCCTTTGAGCGATTGAAGCCACACGTTTACGAACATTACGAAAAAAAACCAAACGTTTATAAACGTTACGAATCAAATTCAAACGTATCACCGTTTTAGCGATTTAAGCGAAACGTTTACAAACGTTACGAAACAAAAACAAAAGTTTCGCCTTTTTAGCGATTTAAGCCAGACTTTTATAAACGTTACAAAACAAATAAAAAACATTTACCCATTTTTGCGATTTAAGCCAAACGTTTAAAACGTTGCTAAACAAATCCAAGCGTTTGAACTTTTTAGCAATTTAAGACAAAGGTTTACAAACGTTACAAAAAAAAAACAAATGTTTCACCTTTTTAGCGATTTAAGCTAAACGTTTATAAACATTACGAAACAAATCCAAATGTTTCCCCATTTTAGCCATTTAAGCCAAACATGTACAAACGTTACGAAACAAAACCAAACGTTTCACCTTTTTAGCGATTTAAGCGAAACATTTATAAACGTTACGAAACAAATCAAAATGTTTCATCTTTTTAGCGATTGAAGCCGAACATTTAGGAACATTACGAAATAAAACCAAACGTTTATAAATGTTACGAAAGAAATCCAAACGTTTCATTGTTTTAGCGATTTAAGCCAAACATTTACAAACGTTACGAAACAAACGTTTCTCCTTTTTAGCGTTTTAAGCCAAACACTTATTAACGTTACAAAACAAATCCAAAAGTTTACCCGTTTTAGCGATTACAAAACAAAACCAAACATTTATAAACGTTACGAAACAAATCCAAACGTTTCACTGTATTTGCGATTTAAGCCAAACATTTACAAACGTTCCGAAACAAAAACAAATGTTTCACCTTTTTAGCGATTTAAGGCAAACGTTTATAAACATTGTAAAATAAATCCAAATGTTTACCCATTTTAGCAATTTAAGCCAAACGTTTAAAAGGTTACGAAACAAATCCAAGTGTTTCACCTTTTTAGCGATTTAAGCCAAATGTGTACAAACGTTACGAAACAAATCCAAGCGTTACCCCACTTTAACGAGTTAAGCCAAATGTGTACAAACGTTACGAAACAAAACCAAGTGTTTCACCTTTTTAGCAATTTAAACCTTTCACCTTTTTAGCGATTTAAGCCAAACGTTTGTAAACGTTACAAAACAAATCAAAACGTTTCCCCTTTTTAGCGATTTAAGCCAAAACGTTTACAAATCTTACGGAACGAAACGAAACGTTTCACATTTTTAGCGATTTAATCCAAACGTTTACAAAAGTTACGAAACAAATCCAAATGTTTCCCCATTTTAGCAATTTAAGCAAAACGTTTTCAAACGTTACTTAACAAATCTAACCGTTTCCCCATTTTAGTGATTCAATTTAAACGTTTACAAACATTACGTAACAAATCCAAACGTGTAACCTTTTTAGCGATTGAAGTCAAACTTTTACAAAAGTTACGGAATAAACCAAACGTTTAAAACGTTACGAAACAAATCCAAACTTTTTACTTTTTTAACGATTTAAGTCAAATGTTTACAAACCTTACGAAACAAATCCAAGCGTTTAACCTTTTTAGCAATATAAGCCAAACGTTCACAAACGTTACGAAACAAATCAAAATGTTTCATCCTTTGAGCGATTGAAGGCACACGTTTACGAACATTACGAAACAAAACCAAACGTTTATAAACGTTATGAAACAAATTCAAACGTATCACCGTTTTAGCGATTTAGACAAACGTTTACAAACGTTACGAAACAAAAACAAAAGTTTCACCTTTTTAGCGATTTAAGCCAAACGTTTCTAAACGTTACAAAATAAATAAAAAACGTTTACCCATTTTCGCGATTTAAGCCAAACGTTTAAAACGTTACTAAACAAATCCAAGCGTTTGACCTTTTTAGCAATTTAAGACAAAGCTTTACAAACGTTACAAAAAAAACAAATGTTTCACCTTTTTAGCGATTTAAGCTAAACGTTTATAAACATTACGAAACAAATCCAAATGTTTCCTCATTTTAGCCATTTAAGCCAAATGATTACAAATGTTACGAAACAAATCCATGCGTTTCACCTTTTTGGCGATTTAAGCCAAACGTTTACAAACGTCACGAAACAAATCCAAACGTTTCCCATTTTTTGCAATATAAGCCAAACGTTTACAAACGTTATGAAACGAACGTAAATGTTTCCCCTTTTTAGGGATTTAAGCCAAACGTTTACAAATATTACTAAACAATTCCAAACGTTACCCCATTTTAGCGATTTAAGCCAAACGTGTACAAACGTTACGAAACAAAACCAAACGTTTCACCTTTTTAGCGATTTAAGCGAAACGTTTATAAACGTTATGGAACAAATCAAAATGTTTCACCTTTTTAGCGATTAAAGCCAAACATTTAGCAATATAACGAAACAAAACCACACGTTTATAAACGTTACGAAACAAATCCAAACGCTTCCCTGTTTTAGCGATTTAAGCTAAACGTTTACAAACGTTACGAAACAAAAACAAATGTTTCACCTTTTTAGCGTTTTAAGCCAAACGTTTATAAACGTTACAAAACAAATCCAAACGTTTACCCGTTTTAGCGATTGAAGCCACACGTTTACGAACATTACGAAACAAAACCAAACATTTACAAACGTTACGAAACAAATCCAAATGTTTCACTCTATCTGCGATTTAAGTCAAACGTTTACAAACGTTCCGAAACGAAAAAAAATGTTTCACCTTTTTAGCGATTTAAGCCAAACGTTTATAAACGTTGCAAAATAAATCCAAACGTTTACCCATTATTGCGATTGAAGCCAAACATTTAAAAGGTTACGAAACAAATCCAAGCGTTTCACCTTTTTAGCGATTTAAGCCAAATGTGTGCAAACATTACGAAACAAATCCAAGCGTTACCCCACTTTAACGAGTTAAGCCAAATGTGTACAAACGTTACGAAACAAAACCAAGTGTTTCACCTTTTTAGCAATTTAAACCTTTCACCTTTTTAGCGATTTAAGCCAAACGTTTGTAACCGTTACAAAACAAATCCAAGCGTTTCCCCTTTTTAGCGATTTAAGCCAAAACGTTTACAAATCTTACGGAACAGAACCAAACGTTTCACATTTTTAACGATTTAATCCAAAAGTTTACAAAAGTTACGAAACAAATCCAAATGTTTCCCCATTTTAGCGATTTAAGCCAAAAGTTTTCAAACGTTACTTAACAAATCGAAGCGTTTCCCCATTTTAGCGATTCAATTTAGACATTTACAAACGTTACGAAACAAATCCAAGCGTGTAACCTTTTTAGCGATTGAAGTCAAACTTTTACAAAAGTTACGGAATAAACCAAACGTTTAACAACGTTACGAAACAAATCCAAACTTTTTACTTTTTTAAAAATTTAAGTCAAATGTTTACAAACCTTACGAAACAAATCCAGGCGTTTCACCTTTTTAGCAATATAAGCCAAATGTTCACAAACGTTACGGAACAAATCAAAATGTTTCACGCTTTGAGTGATTGAAGCCACACGTTTACGAACATTACGAAACAAAACCAAACGTTTATAAACTTTACGAAACAAATTCAAACGTATCACCGTTTTAGCGATATAAGCCAAACGTTTACACACGTTACGAAACAAAAACAAACGTTTCACCTTTTTAGCGATTTAAGCCAAACGTTTCTAAACGTTACAAAACAGATAAAAAACGTTTACCCATTTTTGCGATTTAAGCCAAACATTTAAAAGGTTACGAAACAAATCCAAGCGTTTCACCTTTTTAGCGATTTAAGCCAAATGTGTACAAATGTTACGAAACAAATCCAAGCGTTTCACCTTTTTAGCGATTTAAGCCAAATGTGTACAAACGTTACGAAACAAATCCAAGCATTACTCCACTTTAACGATTTAAGCCAAACGTGTACAAACGTTACGAAACAAAACCAAGTGTTTCACCTTTTTAGCAATTTTCATCTTTTTAGCGATTTAAGCCAAACGTTTGTAAACGTTACAAAACAAATCCAAACGTTTCCCCTTTTTAGCGATTTAAGCCAAAGCGTATACAAATCTTACGGAACAAAACCAAACGTTTCACATTTTTAGCGATTTAATCCAAACGTTTACAAAAGTTACGAAACAAATCCAAATGTTTCCCCATTTTAGCGATTTAAGCCAAACGTTTTCAAACGTTATTTAACAAATCCAAGCGTTTCCCAATTTTAGCGATTCAATTTAAACGTTTACAAATGTTACGAAACAAATCCAAACGTTTAACCTTTTTAGCAATTGAAGTCAAACTCTTACAAAAGTTACGGAATAAACCAAACGTTTAAAACGTTACGAAACAAATCCAAACGTTTTACTTTTTTAACGATTTAAGTCAAATGTTTACAAATGTTACGAAACAAATTCAAGCATTTCACCTTTTTAGTAATTTAAGCCAAACGTTCACAAACGTTACGAAACAATTCAAAATGTTTCACCCTTTGAGCGATTGAAGCCACACGTTTACGAACATTACGAAACAAAACCAAACGTTTATAAACGTTACGAATCAAATTCAAACGTATCACCGTTTTAGCGATTTAAGCCAAACGTTTACAAATGTTACGAAACAAAAACAAAAGTTTCGCCTTTTTAGCGATTTAAGCCAGACTTTTATAAACGTTACAAAACAAATAAAAAACGTTTACCCATTTTTGCGATTTAAGCCAAACGTTTAAAACGTTACTAAACAAATCCAAGCGTTTGAACTTTTTAGCAATTTAAGACAAAGGTTTACAAACGTTACAAAAAAAAACAAATGTTTCACCTTTTTAGCGATTTAAGCTAAACGTTTATAAACATACGAAACATATCCAAATGTTTCCCCATTTTAGCCATTTAAGCCAAACATGTACAAACATTACGAAACAAAACTAAACGTTTCACCTTTTTAGCGATTTAAGCGAAACATTTATAAACGTTACGAAACAAATCAAAATGTTTCCTCTTTTTAGCGATTGAAGCCGAACATTTTGGAACATTACGAAATAAAACCAAACGTTTATAAATGTTACGAAAGAAATCCAAACGTTTCATTGTTTTAGCGATTTAAGCCAAACATTTACAAACGTTTCTCCGTTTTAGCGTTTTAAGCCAAACACTTATTAACGTTACAAAACGAATCCAAAAGTTTACCCGTTTTAGCGATTACAAAACAAACCCAAACATTTATAAACGTTACGAAACAAATCCAAACGTTTCACTGTATTTGCGATTTAAGCCAAACGTTTACAAACGTTCCGAAACAAAAACAAATGTTTCACCTTTTTAGCGATTTAAGGCAAACGTTTATAAACGTTTTAAAATAAATCCAAACGTTTACCCATTTTAGCAATTTAAGCCAAACGTTTAAAAGGTTACGAAACAAATCCAAGTTTTTCACCTTTTTAGCGATTTAAGCCAAATGTGTACAAACGTTACGAAACAAATCCAAGCGTTACCCCACTTTAACGAGTTAAGCCAAATGTGTACAAACGTTACGAAACAAAACCAAGTGTTTCCCCTTTTTAGCAATTTAAACCTTTCACCTTTTTAGCGATTTAAGCCAAACGTTTGTAAACGTTACAAAACAAATCAAAACGTTTCCCCTTTTTAGCGATTTAAGCCAAAACGTTTACAAATCTTACGGAACGAAACCAAATATTTCACATTTTTAGCGATTTAATCCAAACGTTTACAAAAGTTACGAAACAAATCCAAATGTTTCCCCATTTTAGCGATTTAAGCAAAACGTTTTCAAACGTTACTTAACAAATCTAACCGTTTCCCCATTTTAGTGATTCAATTTAAACGTTTACAAACATTACGTAACAAATCCAAACGTGTAACCTTTTTAGCGATTGAAGTCAAACTTTTACAAAAGTTACGGAATAAACCAAACGTTTAAAACGTTACGAAACAAATCCAAACTTTTTACTTTTTTAACGATTTAAGTCAAATGTTTACAAACCTTACGAAACAAATCCAAGCGTTTAACCTTTTTAGCAATATAAGCCAAACGTTCACAAACGTTATGAAACAAATCAAAATGTTTCATCCTTTGAGCGATTGAAGCCACACGTTTACGAACATTACGAAAAAAAACCAAACGTTTATAAACGTTACGAAACAAATACATACGTATCACCGTTTTAGCGATTTAGGCCAAACGTTTGCAAACGTTACGAAACAAAAACAAAAGTTTCACCTTTTTAGCGATTTAAGCCAAACGTTTCTAAACGTTACAAAATAAATAAAAAACGTTTACCCATTTTCGCGATTTAAGCCAAACGTTTAAAACGTTACTAAACAAATCCAAGAGTTTGACCTTTTTAGCAATTTAAGACAAAGCTTTACAAACGTTACAAAAAAAACAAATGTTTCACCTTTTTAGCGATTTAAGCTAAACGTTTATAAACATTACAAAACAAATCCAAATGTTTCCTCATTTTAGCCATTTAAGCCAAATGATTACAAATGTTACGAAACAAATCCATGCGTTTCACCTTTTTGGCGATTTAAGCCAAACGTTTACAAACGTCACGAAACAAATCCAAACGTTTCACATTTTTTGCAATATAAGCCAAACGTTTACAAACGTTATGAAACGAACGTAAATGTTTCCCCTTTTTAGGGATTTAAGCCAAACGTTTACAAATATTACTAAACAATTCCAAACGTTACCCCATTTTAGCGATTTAAGCCAAACGTGTACAAACGTTACGAAACAAATCCAAACGTTTCACCTTTTTAGCGATTTAAGCGAAACGTTTATAAAAGTTATGGAACAAATCAAAATGTTTCACCTTTTTAGCGTTTAAAGCCAAACATTTAGCAATATAACGAAACAAAACCACACGTTTATAAACGTTACGAAACAAATCCAAACGCTTCCCTGTTTTAGCGATTTAAGCTAAACGTTTACAAACGTTACGAAACAAAAACAAATGTTTCACCTTTTTAGCGTTTTAAGCCAAACGTTTATAAACGTTACAAAACAAATCCAAACGTTTACCCGTTTTAGCGATTGAAGCCACACGTTTACGAACATTACGAAACAAAACCAAACATTTACAAACGTTACGAAACAAATCCAAATGTTTCACTGTATCTGCGATTTAAGCCAAACGTTTACAAACGTTCCGAAACGAAAACAAATGTTTCACCTTTTTAGCGATTTAAGCCAAACGTTTATAAACGTTGCAAAATAAATCCAAACGTTTACCCATTATAGCGATTGAAGCCAAACATTTAAAAGGTTACGAAACAAATCCAAGCGTTTCACCTTTTTAGCGATTTAAGCCAAATGTGTACAAACATTACGAAACAAATCCAAGCGTTACCCCACTTTAACGAGTTAAGCCAAATGTGTGCAAACGTTATGAAACAAAACCAAGTGTTTCACCTTTTTAGCAATTTAAACCTTTCACCTTTTTAGCGATTTAAGCCAAACGTTTGTAACCGTTACAGAACAAATCCAAACGTTTCCCCTTTTTAGCGATTTAAGCCAAAACGTTTACAAATCTTACGGAACAAAACCAAACGTTTCACATTTTTAACGATTTAATCCAAACGTTTACAAAAGTTACGAAACAAATCCAAATGTTTCCCCATTTTAGCGATTTAAGCCAAAAGTTTTCAAACGTTACTTAACAAATCCAAGCGTTTCCCCATTTTAGCGATTCAATTTAGACATTTACAAACGTTACGAAACAAATCCAAACGTGTAACCTTTTTAGCGATTGAAGTCAAACTTTTACAAAAGTTACGGAATAAACCAAACGTTTAACAACGTTACGAAACAAATCCAAACTTTTTACTTTTTTAACAATTTAAGTCAAATGTTTACAAACCTTACGAAACAAATCCAGGCGTTTCACCTTTTTAGCAATATAAGCCAAATGTTCACAAACGTTACGAAACAAATCAAAATGTTTCACCCTTTGAGTGATTGAAGCCACACGTTTACGAACATTACGAAACAAAACCAAACGTTTAAAAACATTACGAAACAAATTCAAACGTATCACCGTTTTAGCGATTTAAGCCAAACGTTTACACATGTTACGAAACAAAAACAAACGTTTCACCTTTTTAGCGATTTAAGCCAAACGTTTCTAAACGTTGCAAAACAGATAAAAAACGTGTACCCATTTTTGCGATTTAAGCCAAACATTTAAAAGGTTGCGAAACAAATCCAAGCGTTTCACCTTTTTAGCGATTTAAGCCAAATGTGTACAAACGTTACGAAGCAAATCCAAGCGTTACTCCACTTTAACGATTTAAGCCAAACGTGTACAAACGTTACGAAACAAAACCAAGTGTTTCACCTTTTTAGCAATTTTAACCTTTCATCTTTTTAGCGACTTAAGCCAAACGTTTGTAAACGTTACAAAACAAATCCAAACGTTTCCCCTTTTTAGCGATTTAAGCCAAAACGTTTACAAATCTTACGGAACAAAACCAAACGTTTCACATTTTTAGCGATTTAATCCAAACGTTTACAAAAGTTACGAAACAAATCCAAATGTTTCCCCATTTTAGCGATTTAAGCCAAACGTTTTCAAACGTTATTTAACAAATCCAAGCGTTTCCCCAGTTTAACAATTCAATTTAAACGTTTACAAATGTTACGAAACAAATCCAAACGTTTAACCTTTTTAGCAATTGAAGTCAAACTCTTACAAAAGTTACGGAATAAACCAAACGTTTAAAACGTTACGAAACAAATCCAAACTTTTTACTTTTTTAACGATTTAAGTCAAATGTTTACAAACCTTACGAAACAAATCCAAGCGTTTAACCTTTTTAGCAATATAAGCCAAACGTTCACAAACGTTATGAAACAAATCAAAATGTTTCATCCTTTGAGCGATTGAAGCCACACGTTTACGAACATTACGAAACAAAACCAAACGTTTATAAACGTTACGAAACAAATTCAAACGTATCACCGTTTTAGCGATTTAGGCCAAACGTTTGCAAACGTTACGAAACAAAAACAAAAGTTTCACCTTTTTAGCGATTTAAGCCAAACGTTTCTAAACGTTACAAAACAAATAAAAAACGTTTACCCATTTTCGCGATTTAAGCCAAACGTTTAAAACGTTACTAAACAAATCCAAGAGTTTGACCTTTTTAGCAATTTAAGACAAAGCTTTACAAACGTTACAAAAAAAACAAATGTTTCACCTTTTTAGCGATTTAAGCTAAATGTTTATAAACATTACAAAACAAATCCAAATGTTTCCTCATTTTAGCCATTTAAGCCAAATGATTACAAATGTTACGAAACAAATCCATGCGTTTCACCTTTTTGGCGATTTAAGCCAAACGTTTACAAACGTCACGAAACAAATCCAAACGTTTCACATTTTTTGCAATATAAGCCAAACGTTTACAAACGTTATGAAACGAACGTAAATGTTTCCCCTTTTTAGGGATTTAAGCCAAACGTTTACAAATATTACTAAACAATTCCAAACGTTACCCCATTTTAGCGATTTAAGCCAAACGTGTACAAACGTTACGAAACAAATCCAAACGTTTCACCTTTTTAGCGATTTAAGCGAAACGTTTATAAAAGTTATGGAACAAATCAAAATGTTTCACCTTTTTAGCGTTTAAAGCCAAACATTTAGCAATATAACGAAACAAAACCACACGTTTATAAACGTTACGAAACAAATCCAAACGCTTCCCTGTTTTAGCGATTTAAGCTAAACGTTTACAAACGTTACGAAACAAAAACAAATGTTTCACCTTTTTAGCGTTTTAAGCCAAACGTTTATAAACGTTACAAAACAAATCCAAACGTTTACCCGTTTTAGCGATTGAAGCCACACGTTTACGAACATTACGAAACAAAACCAAACATTTACAAACGTTACGAAACAAATCCAAATGTTTCACTGTATCTGCGATTTAAGCCAAACGTTTACAAACGTTCCGAAACGAAAACAAATGTTTCACCTTTTTAGCGATTTAAGCCAAACGTTTATAAACGTTGCAAAATAAATCCAAACGTTTACCCATTATAGCGATTGAAGCCAAACATTTAAAAGGTTACGAAACAAATCCAAGCGTTTCACCTTTTTAGCGATTTAAGCCAAATGTGTACAAACATTACGAAACAAATCCAAGCGTTACCCCAATTTAACGAGTTAAGCCAAATGTGTGCAAACGTTATGAAACAAAACCAAGTGTTTCACCTTTTTAGCAATTTAAACCTTTCACCTTTTTAGCGATTTAAGCCAAACGTTTGTAACCGTTACAGAACAAATCCAAACGTTTCCCCTTTTTAGCGATTTAAGCCAAAACGTTTACAAATCTTACGGAACAAAACCAAACGTTTCACATTTTTAACGATTTAATCCAAACGTTTACAAAAGTTACGAAACAAATCCAAATGTTTCCCCATTTTAGCGATTTAAGCCAAAAGTTTTCAAACGTTACTTAACAAATCCAAGCGTTTCCCCATTTTAGCGATTCAATTTAGACATTTACAAACGTTACGAAACAAATCCAAACGTGTAACCTTTTTAGCGATTGAAGTCAAACTTTTACAAAAGTTACGGAATAAACCAAACGTTTAACAACGTTACGAAACAAATCCAAACTTTTTACTTTTTTAACAATTTAAGTCAAATGTTTACAAACCTTACGAAACAAATCCAGGCGTTTCACCTTTTTAGCAATATAAGCCAAATGTTCACAAACGTTACGAAACAAATCAAAATGTTTCACCCTTTGAGTGATTGAAGCCACACGTTTACGAACATTACGAAACAAAACCAAACGTTTAAAAACTTTACGAAACAAATTCAAACGTATCACCGTTTTAGCGATTTAAGCCAAACGTTTACACATGTTACGAAACAAAAACAAACGTTTCACCTTTTTAGCGATTTAAGCCAAACGTTTCTAAACGTTGCAAAACAGATAAAAAACGTGTACCCATTTTTGCGATTTAAGCCAAACATTTAAAAGGTTACGAAACAAATCCAAGCGTTTCACCTTTTTAGCGATTTAAGCCAAATGTGTACAAACGTTACGAAGCAAATCCAAGCGTTACTCCACTTTAACGATTTAAGCCAAACGTGTACAAACGTTACGAAACAAAACCAAGTGTTTCACCTTTTTAGCAATTTTAACCTTTCATCTTTTTAGCGATTTAAGCCAAACGTTTGTAAACGTTACAAAACAAATCCAAACGTTTCCCCTTTTTAGCGATTTAAGCCAAAACGTTTACAAATCTTACGGAACAAAACCAAACGTTTCACATTTTTAGCGATTTAATCCAAACGTTTACAAAAGTTACGAAACAAATCCAAATGTTTCCCCATTTTAGCGATTTAAGCCAAACGTTTTCAAACGTTATTTAACAAATCCAAGCGTTTCCCCAGTTTAACAATTCAATTTAAACGTTTACAAATGTTACGAAACAAATCCAAACGTTTAACCTTTTTAGCAATTGAAGTCAAACTCTTACAAAAGTTACGGAATAAACCAAACGTTTAAAACGTTACGAAACAAATCCAAACTTTTTACTTTTTTAACGATTTAAGTCAAATGTTTACAAACCTTACGAAACAAATCCAAGCGTTTGACCTTTTTAGCAATATAAGCCAAACGTTCACAAACGTTATGAAACAAATCAAAATGTTTCATCCTTTGAGCGATTGAAGCCACACGTTTACGAACATTACGAAACAAAACCAAACGTTTATAAACGTTACGAAACAAATTCAAACGTATCACCGTTTTAGCGATTTAGGCCAAACGTTTGCAAACGTTACGAAACAAAAACAAAAGTTTCACCTTTTTAGCGATTTAAGCCAAACGTTTCTAAACGTTACAAAATAAATAAAAAACGTTTACCCATTTTCGCGATTTAAGCCAAACGTTTAAAACGTTACTAAACAAATCCAAGAGTTTGACCTTTTTAGCAATTTAAGACAAAGCTTTACAAACGTTACAAAAAAAACAAATGTTTCACCTTTTTAGCGATTTAAGCTAAACGTTTATAAACATTACAAAACAAATCCAAATGTTTCCTCATTTTAGCCATTTAAGCCAAATGATTACAAATGTTACGAAACAAATCCATGCGTTTCACCTTTTTGGCGATTTAAGCCAAACGTCTACAAACGTCACGAAACAAATCCAAACGTTTCACATTTTTCGCAATATAAGCCAAACGTTTACAAACGTTATGAAACGAACGTAAATGTTTCCCCTTTTTAGGGATTTAAGCCAAACGTTTACAAATATTACTAAACAATTCCAAACGTTACCCCATTTTAGCGATTTAAGCCAAACGTGTACAAACGTTACGAAACAAAACCAAACGTTTCACCTTTTTAGCGATTTAAGCGAAACGTTTATAAAAGTTATGGAACAAATCAAAATGTTTCACCTTTTTAGCGTTTAAAGCCAAACATTTAGCAATATAACGAAACAAAACCACACGTTTATAAACGTTACGAAACAAATCCAAACGCTTCCCTGTTTTAGCGATTTAAGCTAAACGTTTACAAACGTTACGAAACAAAAACAAATGTTTCACCTTTTTAGCGTTTTAAGCCAAACGTTTATAAACGTTACAAAACAAATCCAAATGTTTACCCGTTTTAGCGATTGAAGCCACACGTTTACGAACATTACGAAACAAAACCAAACATTTACAAACGTTACGAAACAAATCCAAATGTTTCACTGTATCTGCGATTTAAGCCAAACGTTTACAAACGTTCCGAAACGAAAACAAATGTTTCACCTTTTTAGCGATTTAAGCCAAACGTTTATAAACGTTGCAAAATAAATCCAAACGTTTACCCATTATAGCGATTGAAGCCAAACATTTAAAAGGTTACGAAACAAATCCAAGCGTTTCACCTTTTTAGCGATTTAAGCCAAATGTGTACAAACATTACGAAACAAATCCAAGCGTTACCCCACTTTAACGAGTTAAGCCAAATGTGTGCAAACGTTATGAAACAAAACCAAGTGTTTCACCTTTTTAGCAATTTAAACCTTTCACCTTTTTAGCGATTTAAGCCAAACGTTTGTAACCGTTACAGAACAAATCCAAACGTTTCCCCTTTTTAGCGATTTAAGCCAAAACGTTTACAAATCTTACGGAACAAAACCAAACGTTTCACATTTTTAACGATTTAATCCAAACGTTTACAAAAGTTACGAAACAAATCCAAATGTTTCCCCATTTTAGCGATTTAAGCCAAAAGTTTTCAAACGTTACTTAACAAATCCAAGCGTTTCCCCATTTTAGCGATTCAATTTAGACATTTACAAACGTTACAAAACAAATCCAAACGTGTAACCTTTTTAGCGATTGAAGTCAAACTTTTACAAAAGTTACGGAATAAACCAAACGTTTAACAACGTTACGAAACAAATCCAAACTTTTTACTTTTTTAACAATTTAAGTCAAATGTTTACAAACCTTACGAAACAAATCCAGGCGTTTCACCTTTTTAGCAATATAAGCCAAATGTTCACAAACGTTACGAAAGAAATCAAAATGTTTCACCCTTTGAGTGATTGAAGCCACACGTTTACGAACATTACGAAACAAAACCAAACGTTTAAAAACTTTACGAAACAAATTCAAACGTATCACCGTTTTAGCGATTTAAGCCAAACGTTTACACATGTTACGAAACAAAAACAAACGTTTCACCTTTTTAGCGATTTAAGCCAAACGTTTCTAAACGTTGCAAAACAGATAAAAAACGTTTACCCATTTTTGCGATTTAAGCCAAACATTTAAAAGGTTACGAAACAAATCCAAGCGTTTCACCTTTTTAGCGATTTAAGCCAAATGTGTACAAACGTTACGAAGCAAATCCAAGCGTTACTCCACTTTAACGATTTAAGCCAAACGTGTACAAACGTTACGAAACAAAACCAAGTGTTTCACCTTTTTAGCAATTTTAACCTTTCATCTTTTTAGCGATTTAAGCCAAACGTTTGTAAGCGTTACAAAACAAATCCAAACGTTTCCCCTTTTTAGCGATTTAAGCCAAAACGTTTACAAATCTTACGGAACAAAACCAAACGTTTCACATTTTTAGCTATTTAATCCAAACGTTTACAAAAGTTACGAAACAAATCCAAATGTTTCCCCATTTTAGCGATTTAAGCCAAACGTTTTCAAACGTTATTTAACAAATCCAAGCGTTTCCCCAGTTTAGCAATTCAATTTAAACGTTTACAAATGTTACGAAACAAATCTAAACGTTTAACCTTTTTAGCAATTGAAGTCAAACTCTTACAAAAGTTACGGAATAAACCAAACGTTTAAAACGTTACGAAACAAATCCAAACGTTTTACTTTTTTAACGATTTAAGTCAAATGTTTACAAATGTTACGAAACAAATTCAAGCATTTCACCTTTTTAGTAATTTAAGCCAAACGTTCACAAACGTTACGAAACAATTCAAAATGTTTCACCCTTTGAGCGATTGAAGCCACACGTTTTCGAACATTACGAAACAAAACCAAACGTTTATAAACGTTACGAATCAAATTCAAACGTATCACCGTTTTAGCGATTTAAGCCAAACGTTTACAAATGTTACGAAACAAAAACAAAAGTTTCGCCTTTTTAGCGATTTAAGCCAGACTTTTATAAACGTAACAAAACAAATAAAAAACGTTTACCCGTTTTTGCGATTTAAGCCAAACGTTTAAAACGTTACTAAACAAATCCAAGCGTTTGAACTTTTTAGCAATTTAAGACAAAGGTTTACAAACGTTACAAAAAAAAACAAATGTTTCACCTTTTTAGCGATTTAAGCTAAACGTTTATAAACATTACGAAACAAATCCAAATGTTTCCCCATTTTAGCCATTTAAGCCAAATGTTTACAAATGTTACGAAACAAATCCAAGTGTTTCACCTTTTTGGATATTTAAGCCAAACGTTTACAAACGTAACGAAACAAATGCAAAGGTTTCAGATTTTTTGCAATTTAAGCCAAACGTTTACAAACGTTACGAAACGAATGTAATTGTTTCCCCTTTTTAGGGATTTAAGACAAACGTTTACAAACATTACGAAACAAATCCAAACGTTACCCCATTTTAGCGATTTAAGCCAAACTAGTATAAACGTTGCGAAACAAAACAAAACGTTTCACCTTTTTAGTTATTTAAGCGAAACGTTTATAAACGTTACTGAACAAATCAAAATGTTTCACCTTTTGAGCTATTGAAGCCAAACATTTTGGAACATTACAAAACAAAACCAAACGTTTATAAACGTTACGAAACAAATCCAAACGGTTCACTGATTTAGCAATTTAAGCCAAACGTTTACAAACGTTACGAAACAAAAACAAACGTTTCACCTATTTAGCGTTTTAAGCCAAACGTTTATAAACGTTAATAAACAAATCCAAACGTTTACCTGTTTTAGCGATTGAAACCAAACGTTTACGAACATTACGAAACAAAACCAAACATTTACAAACGTTACGAAACAAATCCAAATGTTTCACTGTATCTGCGATTTAAGCCAAACGTTTACAAACGTTCCGAAACAAAAACAAATGTTTTACCTTTTTAACGATTTAAGCCAAACGTTTATAAACGTTGCAAAATAAATCCAAACGTTTACCCATTATAGCGATTGAAGCCAAACATTTAAAAGGTTACGAAACAAATCCAAGCGTTTCACCTTTTTAGCAATTTAAGCCAAATGTGTACAAACATTACGAAACAAATCCAAGCGTTACCCCACTTTAACGATTTAAGCTAAACGTGTACAAACGTTACGAAACAAGACCAAGCTTTTCACCTTTTTAACAATTTAAACCATTCACCTTTTTAGCGATTTGAGCCAAACGTTTGTAAACGTTACAAAACAAATCCAAACTTTTCCCCTTTTTAGCGATTTAAGCCAAAACGTTTACAAATCTTACGGAACAAAACCAAGCGTTTCACATTTTTAGCGATTTAATCCAAACGTTTACAAAAGTTACGAAACAAATCCAAATGTTTCCCCATTTTAGTCATTTAAGTCAAACGTTTTCAAACGTTACTAAACAAATCCAAGCGTTTCCCCTTTTTAGCGATTTAAGTCAAATGTTTACAAACGTTACGAAACAAATCCAAGTGTTTCACCTTTTTAGCAATTTAAGCCACACGTTCACAAATGTTACGAAAAAAATCCAAATGTTTCACCATTTGAGCGATTGAAGCCACACGTTTACGAACATTACGAAACAAAACCAAACGTTTATAAACGTTACGAAACAAATTCAAATGTATCACCGTTTTAGCGATTTAAGCCAAACGTTTACAAACGTTACGAAACAAAAACAAATGTTTCACCTTTTTAGCGATTTAAGCCAAACGTTTCTAAACGTTAAAAAACAAATACAAAAAGTTTACCCATTTTTGCGATTTAAGACAAACGTTTAAAACGTTACTAAACAAATCCAATCGTTTCACCTTTTTAGCAATGTAAGAAAAAGGTTTACAAATGTTACCAAAAAAAACAAAAATGTTTCACCTTTTTAGCGATTTAAGCTAAACGTATATAAACATTACGAAACATATTCAAATGTTTCCCCATTTTAGCCATTTAAGCCAAATGTTTACAAATGTTACGAAACAAATCCAAGCGTTTCACCTTTTTAGCAATTTAAGCCAAACGTTTACAAACGTCACGAAACAATCCAAATGTTTCCCATTTTTTGCAATTTAAGCCAAACGTTTACAAACGTTACGAAACGAATGTAAATGTTTCCCCTTTTTAGGGATTTAAGCCAAACGTTTACAAACATTACGAAGCAAATCCAAACGTTACCCCATTTTAGCGGTTTAAGCTAAACGTTTACAAACATTACGAAACATAACCAAACGTTTCAACTTTTTAGCGATTTAAGCGAAACGTTTATAAACGTTACGGAACAAATCAAAATGTTTCACCTTTTTTAGCGATTGAAGCAAAACATTTAGGAACATTACGAAATAAAACTAAACGTTTATAAACGTTACGAAACAAATCCAAACGTTTCAATGTTTTAGCGATTTAAGCCAAACGTTTACAAACGTTACGAAACAAAAACAAATGTTTCACCTTTTTAGCATTTTAAGCCAAATGTTTATAAACCATACAATACAATCCAAACGTTTACCCGTCTTAGCCATTGAAGCCAAACATTTACGAACATTACGAAACAAAACCAAACGTTTATAAACCTTACGAATCAAATCCAAACGTTTCGCTGTATTTGCGATTTAAGCCAAACGTTTACAAACGTTCCGAAACAAAAACAAATGTTTCACCTTTTTAGCAATTTAAGCCAAACGTTTATAATCGTTGTAAAATAAATCCAAACGTTTACCCATTTTAGCGACTTAAGCCAAACGTTTAAGAGGTTACGAAACAAATCCAAGTGTTTCACCTTTTTATCAATTTAAGCCAAACGTTTACGAACATTACAAAACAAAACCAAATGATTCACCTTTTTAGAGATTTAAACCAAACGTTTATAAACAATAGGAAACAAATCGAAACGTTTCCCCATTTTAGCGTTTTAAGACAAATGTTTACAAAGGTGACGAAACAAATCCAAGTGTTTCACCATTTTAGCGATTTAAGCCTAACGTTTAAAAACGTCACGAAACAATTCCAAGCGTTTCACCTTTTTAGCGATTTAAGTTAAATGTTTACAAACGTTACGAAACGAATCCAAACGTTTTACCTTTTTAGCGATTTAAGCCAAACATTTACGAACATTACGAAACAAATCCAAACGTTATCCCATTTTAGCAATTTAAGTCAAACGTGTACAAAAGTTACAAAACAAATCCAAGAGTTTCACTATTTTTGCAATTTAAGCCAAACATTTACAAACGCTTCGAAACAAAACCAAACGTTTTACCTTTTTAGCGATTTAAGCTAAATGTATATAAACGGTACAAAACAAAACCAAACATTTACCCTCTTTAGCGATTTAAGCCAAACGTTTGTAAACGTTACGAAACAAATCCAAACATTTCAACTTTTTAGCGATTTAAGCTAAATGTTTACAAACCTTACAAAAAAAAACCAAACGTTTCACATTTTTAGCGATTTAAGCTAAACGTTTACAAACGTTACGAAACAAATCCAAATGTTTCTCCATTTTAGCGATTTAAGCCAAATGTTTACAAACGTTACGAAACGAATCCAAGCGTTTCACCTTTTTTAGCAATTTAGGCCAAACGTTTATAAACATTACGAAACAAATCCAAGCGTTTCACCATTTTAGCAGTTTAAGCCTAACGTTTACAAACGTTGCGAAACAAATCCAAGCGTTTAACCTTTTTAGCAATATAAGCCAAACATTTACAAACTTTTCGAAACAAATCCAAACGTTTCACCTTTTTGGCGATTAAAGCCAAACGTTTACGAACGGTACGAAACAAATCCAAACGTTTCACCTATTTACCGATTTAAAACAAACACTTACAAACGGTACAAAACAAATCAAAACGTTTTACCTTTATAGCAATTTAAGCCAACCGTTTACAAACGTTACGAAAAAAATTCAAGGGTTTCTCCTTTTTAGCAATGTGAGCCAATCGTTTACAAACGTTACAAAACAAATCAAAGCGTTTCACCTTTTTAGAAATTTAAGCCAAATGTTTACCAAGGATAAGAAACAAATCCAAACATTTAACCTTTTTGGCAATTTAAGCCAAACGTTTACAAACGATACGAAACAAATCCAAACGTTTCAGCTTTTTAGCGATTTAAGCCAAACGTATACAAATGTTACGAAACAAATCCAAATCTTTCACCTTTTTAGCGATTTAAGCTAAACCTTTACAAACGCTACGAAACAAATTCAAACGTTTCACCTTTTTAGTGATATAAGCCAAACATTTACAAACGTTATGAAACAAATCCAAACGTTTCATCTTTTTAGTGATTTAAGCCAAACGTTACGAAACAAAACTAAAAGTTTAAAACCTTACGAAACAAATCCAAACGTTTCGCATTTTTAGCAATTTAAGCCGATCATTTACAAACATTACGAAACAAACCAAGAGTTTCACCTTTTTAACAATTTAAGCCAAACGTTAACAAATGTTGTGAAACAAATCCAAGCGTTTCACCTTTTTAGCAATTTAAGCCAAACGTTTACAAACGTTCCAAAACAAATCCAACTGATTCATCTTTTTAGCAAATTAAGCCAAACGTTTATAAACATTACGAAACAAATCCAAAACTTTCACCTTTTCAGTGATTTAGGCCAAATGTTTACAAACAAATCATAGTTGAGTTTCCGCTCCTTTTACAAGGACAGCTTCTCCTTTAACACACCTTATTTCAATAGGATGTTCGATTCTCCTCTATTCCCTACACAGGTTTGTAGGTTTCTCTCGTGATGGGCTTTTTGCGAAACTATTCATCGATCAAAATAGAATGTTCGCCCTCAACCTTCAGATGATTCTTAGTTTCGTATTCTTAAACAAGAGACACCTCATTTAGCTCCTTATTAAAGGTCTTACTCTTAGCCCTCTTAGGCTACTTATGCCCAGGAGAACTCCTATGGGTCCCTTATGTAAGGGAGACATTCTGGGTATGAAATTGTTCTATCTTCTTAGGACGTTTATTACGATTATTTAAGCCAAACGATTACAAACATTACGAAACAAGTCCAAAAGTTTAACCTTTTTAGCGATTTAAGCCGAAAGTTTACAAACATAACGAAAAAAACCAAATGTTTAAAACGATACGAAACAAATTCTAACGTTTCAAATTTTTAGCGATTTAAGCCAAACGTTTACAAACGTTACGAAAAAAACCAAGCGTTTCACCTTTTTAGCAATTTAAGGCAAACGTTTATAAACGTTACGAAACAAATCCAAACGTTTCCCCTTTTTAGCTATTGAATCCAATTGTTTACAAACGTTACGAAACGAATCCAAACGTTTCATGTTTTTAGCCATTTAAGCCAAACATTTACAAATGTTACGAAACAAATCCAAATGTTTCACCTTTTTAGCGATTTAAGCCAAAGGTTTACAAAGGTAATGAAACAAGTCCAAACGTTTCACCTTTTTAGCGATTTAAGCCAAACGTTTACAAACATTACCAAACAAATTCAAGCATTTTCACCTTTTTAACGATTTAAGCCAAACGTTTACAAACATTACAAAACAAATTCAAACGTTTCAATGTTTTAGCGATTTAAGCCAAACGTTTACAAACGTTACGAAACAAAAACAAATGTTTCACCTTTTTAGCATTTTAAGCCAAATGTTCATAAACCATACAATACAATCCAAACGTTTACCCGTCTTAGCCATTGAAGCCAAACGTTTACGAACATTACGAAACAAAACCAAACGTTTATAAACCTTACGAATCAAATTCAAACGTTTCGCTGTATTTGCGATTTAAGCCAAACTTCCGAAACAAAAACAAATGTTTCACCTTTTTAGCAATTTAAGCCAAACGTTTATAATCATTGTAAAATAAATCCAAAAGTTTACCCATTTTAGCGACTTAAGCCAAACGTTTAAGAGGTTACGAAACAAATCCAAGTGTTTCACCTTTTTATCAATTTAAGCCAAACGTTTACGAACATTACAAAACAAAACCAAATGATTCACCTTTTTAGCGATTTAAGCCAAACGTTAATAAACAATAGGAAACAAATCGAAACGTTTCCCCATTTTAGCGTTTTAAGACAAATGTTTACAAACGTGACGAAACAAATCCAAGTGTTTCACCATTTTAGCGATTTAAGCCTAACGTTTAAAAACGTCACGAAAAAATCCAAGCGTTTCACCTTTTTAGCGATTTAAGTTAAACGTTTACAAACGTTACGAAACGAATCCAAACGTTTTACCTTTTTAGCGATTTAAGCCAAACGTTTACGAACATTACGATCCAAATCCAAACGTTACCCCATTTTAGCAATTTAAGTCAAACGTGTACAAAAGTTACAAAACAAATCCAAGAGTTTCACTTTTTTAGCAATTTAAGCCAAACATTTACAAACGCTTCGAAACAAAACCAAACGTTTTACCGTTTTAGCGATTTAAGCTAAATGTATATAAACGGTACAAAACAAAACCAAACATTTACCCTCTTTAGCGATTTAAGCCAAACGTTTGTAAACGTTACGAAACAAATCCAAACATTTCAACTTTTTAGCGATTTAAGCTAAACGTTTACAAACCTTACAAAAAAAAAACCAAACGTTTCACATTTTTAGCGATTTAAGCTAAACGTTTACAAACGTTACGAAACAAATCCAAATGTTTCTCCATTTTAGCGATTTAAGCCAAATGTTTGCAAACGTTACGAAACGAATCCAAGCGTTTCACCTTTTTTAGCAATTTAGGCCAAACGTTTATAAACATTACGAAACAAATCCAAGCGTTTCACCATTTTAGCAGTTTAAGCCTAACGTTTACAAACGTTGCGAAACAAATCCAAGCGTTTAACCTTTTTAGCAATATAAGCCAAACATTTACAAACTTTTCGAAACAAATCCAAACGTTTCACCTTTTTGGCGATTAAAGCCAAACGTTTACGAACGGTACGAAACAAATCCAAACGTTTCACCTATTTACCGATTTAAAACAAACACTTACAAACGGTACAAAACAAATCAAAATGTTTTACCTTTTTAGCAATTTAAGCCAACCGTTTACAAACGTTACGAAAAAAATTCAAGGGTTTCTCCTTTTTAGCAATGTGAGCCAATCGTTTACAAACGTTACAAAACAAATCAAAGCGTTTCACCTTTTTAGAAATTTAAGCCAAATGTTTACCAAGGATAAGAAACAAATCCAAACATTTAACCTTTTTGGCAATTTAAGCCAAACGTTTACAAACGATACGAAACAAATCCAAACGTTTCAGCTTTTTAGCGATTTAAGCCAAACGTATACAAATGTTACGAAACAAATCCAAATCTTTCACCTTTTTAGCGATTTAAGCTAAACCTTTACAAACGCTACGAAACAAATTCAAACGTTTCACCTTTTTAGTGATATAAGCCAAACATTTACAAACGTTATGAAACAAATCCAAACGTTTCATCTTTTTAGTGATTTAAGCCAAACGTTACGAAACAAAACTAAAAGTTTAAAACCTTACGAAACAAATCCAAACGTTTCGCATTTTTAGCAATTTAAGCCAATCATTTACAAACATTACGAAACAAACCAAGAGTTTCACCTTTTTAACAATTTAAGCCAAACGTTAACAAATGTTGTGAAACAAATCCAAGCGTTTCACCTTTTTAGCAATTTAAGCCAAACGTTTACAAACGTTCCAAAACAAATCCAACTGATTCATCTTTTTAGCAAATTAAGCCAAACGTTTATCAACATTACGAAACAAATCCAAAACTTTCACCTTTTCAGTGATTTAAGCCAAATGTTTACAAACAAATCATAGTTGAGTTTCCGCTCCTTTTACAAGGACAGCTTCTCCTTTAACACACCTTATTTCAATAGGATGTTCGATTCTCCTCTATTCCCTACACAGGTTTGTAGGTTTCTCTCGTGATGGGCTTTTTGCGAAACTATTCATCGATCAAAATAGAATGTTCGCCCTCAACCTTCAGATGATTCTTAGTTTCGTATTCTTAAACAAGAGACACCTCATTTAGCTCCTTATTAAAGGTCTTACTCTTAGCCCTCTTAGGCTACTTATGCCCAGGAGAACTCCTATGGGTCCCTTATGTAAGGGAGACATTCTGGGTATGAAATTGTTCTATCTTCTTAGGACGTTTATTACGATTATTTAAGCCAAACGATTACAAACATTACGAAACAAGTCCAAACGTTTAACCTTTTTAGCGATTTAAGCCGAAAGTTTACAAACATTACGAAAAAAACCAAACGTTTAAAACGATACGAAACAAATTCAAACGTTTCAAATTTTTAGCGATTTAAGCCAAACGTTTACAAACGTTACGAAAAAAACCAAGCGTTTCACCTTTTTAGCAATTTAAGGCAAACGTTTATAAACGTTACGAAACAAATCCAAACGTTTCCCCTTTTTAGCTATTCAATCCAATTGTTTACAAACGTTACGAAACGAATCCAAACGTTTCATGTTTTTAGCCATTTAAGCCAAACATTTACAAATGTTACGAAACAAATCAAAATGTTTCACCTTTTTAGCGATTTAAGCCAAAGGTTTACAAAGGTAATGAAACAAGTCCAAACTTTTCACCTTTTTAGCGATTTAAGCCAAATGTTTACAAACATTACCAAACAAATTCAAGCGTTTTAACCTTTTTAACGATTTAAGCCAAACGTTTACAAACATTACCAAACAAATTCAAGCGTTTCACCTTTTTAGCAATTTAAGCTGAACGTTTACAAACGTTATGAAACAAAACCAAATGTTTCATCTTTTTTGTAATATCCCGTTTTTTTATTTGAGTTTCTGTCGCCGTATCGATCGTTTTGGTTGTTCGTTAGCCCCATTGCAAGTGAATGTTTGAGTTAAGCGGGTCCGTGAGCTCGGGGCCTTGTTTCTGGCCCAATCCGGGCCTTAAAGTGAAGGCGCGACGAGGCCGGGGCGACAGAAGGCGCGACGAGGCCGGCGCGCCTCGCATCGCGCCTTCTGTATTCTCTAAGGCGCGTTGGAGAGCGCGACGATGCTGGCGCACCTCGCGTCGTGCCCTCCCTTTAAAAATGCTTCCTTAGGGCGCGATGGCCCGTCGCGCCTCGCGACGCGCTCGCCATCGCGGCCTACCTGTCAGTTTCGGTGGTGGGACTATTAATAAACCCTTTATCTGATTTTAAACGCTCTCATTCACTTCTTACAAACTCTAGTCGAACCTTAATCATAAGAATACTTTGAGTTTGATCCTTGGTTCCTTTGCTTCTCAATTTTAACACTTGGTAAGTAATTCTCACACTCCGCTCGTGGTTTATTAATGTTCCTTTCCTTTTAATCGATTCCTTACTTGTTTATCTTTGATTTCCAGTGACTTGGGTAGTTGAAAATCACCTCCAATCTTATCTCTTTTGTTCTTTGATTCATTCCATTATCTCACATCGGGTATGTACTATTCTTGCGCCATACCATATTCATCGCATTCTAGGTTCGTTGGTGTGTTGTTAGTATGTTTTATCTACTGTTTTCATTATGTTAAATCTGAGTTGTATGTTAGGTTGATTCTAGTACGTGTAGTGATTGAAATACACTCTAGAGTTACATTGTAGATTGATGGAATTGAATGCTAGGTTTTGGGTTGATCTTGTCATGATTAATTAATGTTTTGGGTGATATTATACTGCTGGAAATCCATACTTAGGGCTGTTCTAAGTTTATGAATTCAACTTGATGTTTTACCTGTTTAGCGATTGAAGCCAAAAGTTTACAAACATTTCGAAACAATTCCAAATGTTTCACCTTTTTGGCGATTTAAGCCAAACGTTTATAAACGTTACGAAACAAAAATAAATGTTTCACCTTTTTAGCCATTTAAGTTAAACGTTTATAACCTTTACAAAATAAATCCAAACATTTACCCATAATAGCGATTTAAGCCAAATGTTTAAAACGTTACGAAAAAAATCCAAGCGTTTCAACTTTTAGCAATTTAAGCCAAACGATCACAAACGTTTCACCATTTTAGCGATTTAAGCCAAACGTTTACAAACATTACAAAACAAATCCAAACGTTTACCCATTTTAGCGATATAAGCCAAAAGTTTACAAACGTTACAAACAAATCCAAACATTTCACCTTTTTAGCGATTTAATCCAAACATTTACAAACGTTACGAAACAAATCCAAACGTTTCACCTTTTTAGCTATTTAAACCAAGCGTTTACAAACCTTACAGGAACAAAACCAAACGTTTCCCATTTTTAGCGAATTAAGCCAAGCGTTTACAAAACAAATCAAAATGTTTCCCCATTTTAGCGATTTAAGCCAAACCTTTACAAACGTTATGAAACAAATCCAAGTGTTTCCCCATTTTAGCGATTCAAGCCAAATGTTTACAAACGTTACGAAACAAATCCAAACGTTTCACCTTTTTTGCGATTGAACTCAAACGCTTACAAACGTTACGAAATAAAACCAAACATTTAAAACGTTCCGAAACAAATTCAAATGTTTCACTTTTTTAGCGATTTAAACCAAACGTTTACAAATGTTGTGAAACAAATCCAAGCATTTCACCTTTTTAGCCATATAAGTCAAACGTTAACAAACGTTACGAAAAAAATCCAAACGTTTCACCTTTTTAGCGATTGAAGCCAAACGTTTACGAACATTACGAAACAAAACCAAACGTTTATAAACGTTACAAATCAAATCCAAACGTTTCACCTTTTTGGCAATATAAGCCAAATGTTTACAAACGTTACGAAACAAAAACAAATGTTTCACCTTTTTAGCGATTTAAGCCGAACGTTTATAAACGTTACAAAACAAATCCAAACGTTTACTCATTTTAGCGATTTAAGCCAAACATTTAAAGCGTTACGAAACAAATCCAATCGTTTCACCTTTTTAGCAATTTAAGCCAAACTTTTACAAACGTTACGGAACAAAACCAAACATTTCACCTTTTTAGCGATTTAAGCCAAAATTTTACAAACGTTACGAAAAAATCCAAATGTTTCTCCATTTTAGCGATTTAAACCATATGTTTACAAACGTTGCGAAACAAATCCAAGTGTTTCACCTTTTTAGCGATTTGAGCCAAACTTTTACGAAAATCACAAAACAAATAAAAATGTTTCACCTTTTTACTAATTTAAGTGAAACGTTTACAAACGTTACAAAATGAATCCAAATGTTTCACTTTTTTAGCAATTTAAGCCAAACGTATACAAACATTACGAAGTAAATCCAAACGTTACCCTATTTTAGCGATTTAAGCCAAACGTCTACAAACGTTACGAAAAAAATCCATGCGTTTCACCTTTTTAGCAATTTAAGCCAAACGTTTACAAACGTTACGAAACAAAACCAAACGTTTCACCTTTTTAGCAATTTAAGCTAAACATTTATAAATGTTACGAAACAAAACCAAATAATTAACTTTTTTAGCGACTTAAGCCAAACGTTTCTAAACGTTACGACACAAATCCAAATGTTTCACCTTTTTAGTAATTTAAGCCAAACGTTTACAAACCTTACGGAAAAACACCAAACGTTTCACATTTTTAGCGATTTAAGCCAAACGTTTACAAGCGTTACGCAACAAATCCAAATGTTTACCCATTTTATCGATTTAAGCCAAACGTTTGCAAACGATACGAAATAAGTCCAAGCGTTTCCCCATTTCCGCGATTCAAGCCAAACGTTTACAAACATTACGAAACAAATCCAAACGTTTTGCCTTTTTAGCAATTGAAGTCAATCGTTTACAAACATTACGAAATAAAACCAAACGTTTAAAACGTTACGAAACAAATTCAAACGTTTCACTTTTTCAGCAATTTATGCCAAACGTTTACAAACGTTACGAAAGCAATCCAATCGTTTCACCTTGTTAGCAATATAAGTCAAACGTTTACAAACGTTAAGAAACAAATCAAAACGTTTCACCTTTTTAGCGATTGAAGCCAACATTTTTGAACACTACGAATAAAACCAAACGTTTATTAACGTTACGAAACAAATCCAAATGTTTCACTTTCTTGGCAAATTAAGCCAAACGTTTACAAACGTTACGAAACAAATCCAAATGTTTCACCTTCTTGGCAAATTAAGCCAAACGTTTACAAACGTTACGAAACAAAAACAAACGTTTCACCTTTTTAGCGATTTAAGCCAAACGTTAATAAACGGTACAAAACAAATCCAAACGTTTACTCATTTAGCGATTTAAGTGAAACGTTTAAAAAGTTACGAAACAAATCCAAGCGTTTCACCATTTTAGCAATTTAAACTAAACGTTTACAAACGTTACGAAACAAAACAAGACGTTTCACCTTTTTAGCGATTTAAGCCAAACGTTTACAAACGTGACGAAACAAATCCAAACGTTTCCTCATTTTAGCGATTTAAGCCAAATGTTTACAAACGTTACGAAACAAATCCAAGTGTTTCACCTTTTTAGCGATTTAAGCCAAATGTTTACAAACGTCACGAAACAAATCCAAAGGTTTCACCTTTTTAGCAATTGAAGCCAAACGTTTACAAACGTTACAAAACGAATCCAAGTGTTTCACCTTTTTAGTAATTTAAGCCAAACCTTTACAAAAATTACGAAACAAATCCAAACGTTACCCTATTTTAGCGATTTAAGCCAAACGTGTACAAACGTTACTAAACAAATCAAAGCGTTTAACCTTATTAGCAATTTAAGCCAAACGTTTATAAACGTTACAAAACAAAACCAAACGTTTCATCTTTTTAGCGATTTAAGCTATTCGTTTATAAACGTTACGAAACAAAATCAAACATTTAACCTTTTTAGCGATTTAAGCCAAACGTTTACAAACGTTACTGAACAAAACCAAACGTTTCCCATTTTTAGCGGTTTAAGCCAAACGTTTACAAACATTACGAAACAAATCCAAATGTTTCCCCATTTTAGCAATTTAAGCCAAATGTTTACAAACGTTGCGAAACAAATCCAAGCGTTTTCCTATTTTTGCGATTCAAACCAAACGTTCACAAAGGTTACAAAACAAATCCAAATGTTTCACCTTTTTAGCGATTGAAGTCAAACGTTTACAAACGTTACGAAATAAAACCAAATGTTTACCCATTTTAGTCAATTATTGATTGAAGTCAAATGTTTACAAATGTTACGAAATAAAATCAAACATTTACAAACGTTACGAAACAAATACAAGAGTTTCACCTTTTTAGCAATATAAGCCAAACGTTAACAAAGGCTACGAAACAAATACAAAGGTTTCACCTTTTTAGCGATTGAAGCCAAAACTTTACAAACATTACGAAACAAAACCAATCTTTAGAAACGTTACGAAACAAATTCAAACATTTCCCCTTTTTCACAATTTAAGCCAAACGTTTATAAACGTTACAAAACAAATCCAAATGTTTATCCATTTTAGCGATTTAAGCCGAACGTTTAAAACGTTGCGAAACAAATCCAAGAGTTTCACCTTTTTAGCAATTTAAGCCAAACGTTTACAAACGTTACAAGACAAAACCCAAACGTTTCACCTCTTTAGCGATTTAAGCCAAACATTTACAAACGTTACAAAACAAATCCCAACGTTTCCCCATTTTAGCAATTTATGCCAAACGTTTACAAACGTTACAAACAAATCCAAACGTTTCACCTTTTTAGCGATTTAAGCCAAACGTTTACAAACACTACGAAACAAATCCAAACGTTTCCCCTTTTTAGCGAATTAAGACAAACGTTTAGAAACGCTACGAAACATATCAAAAAGTTTCTCCTGTTAGCGATTTAAGCTAAAGGTTTACAAACGTTACGAAACAAATCCAAATGTTTCACATTTTTAGCGATTTAATCCAAACGTTCACAAACGTTACGAAACAAATCCAAGCGTTTCACCTTTTTAGCAAATTAAGCCAAACGTTTACAAACGTTAGGATACAAATCAAAACGTTTAGTGATTGCAGCCAAACGTTTACAAACGTTACGAAACAAATACAAACGCTTCACCTTTTTAGCGATTTAAGCAAACCGTTTACAAACGTTACGAAACAAATCCAAATGTTTATCCTTTTTAGCGATTTATGACAAACGTGTACAAACGTTACGAAACAAATCCAAGCAATTTAAGCCGAACGTTTACAAACGTTATGAAGCAAATCCAAACGTTTCACCTTTTTAGCGATTGAAACCAAACATTTACAAACGTTACGAAAAAAAACCAAGCGTTTATAAATGTTACGAAAAAAATCCAAACGTTTCCCCTTTTTTGTGATTTAAGCCAAACGTTTACAAACGTTGCAAAACAAAAACAGCCGCTTCACTTTTTTAGTGATTTAAGCAAAACGTTTATAAACGTTACAAAACAAATACAAACGTTTACCCATTTTATCAGTTTAAGCCAAACGTTTAAAACGTTACGAGAAAAATTCAAGCGTTTCACCTTTTTAACAATTTAAGCCAAACGTTTACAAACGTTACGAAACAAAACCAAACGTTTCGCCTTTCTAGCGATGTAAGCCAAACATTTATAAACGTTAGGAAACAAATCCAAACGTTTCCCCATTTTTGCGATTTAAGCCGAACGTTTACAAATGTTACGAAACAAATCCAAGTTTTTCACCTTTTTCGCGATTTAAGCCTAATGTTTACAAAAGTTACGAAATAAATCCAAACGTTTCACCTTATTAGCAATTTAAGCCAAACATTTATAAACGTTAGGAAACAAATCCAAACGATTCCCCATTTTAGCGATTTAAGCCAAACGTTTACAAACGTTACAAAAGAAATCCAAGCGTTTCACCTTTTTAGTGATTTAATCCAAATGTTTACAAAAGTTACGAAGCAAATCCAAACGTGTCATATTTTTATCGATTTAAGCCAAACGTTTACAAACTTTACGAAATAAATCCAAGCGTTTCACCTTTTTAGCAATTTAAGCCAAACATTTACAAACGTTATGAAACAAATCTAATTGTTTCCCCATTTTAGTGATTGCAGCCAAACCTTTACAAACATTACGAAACAAATGCAGACGTTTCACCTTTTTCGCGGTATAAGCCAACCGTTTACAAAAGTTATGAAACAAATCCAAACATTTCATCTGTTTAGCAATTTAAGCCAAACGTTTACAAACGTTATGAAACAATTCCAAGCATTTCACCTTTTTAGCAATTTAAGCCGAACGTTTACAAACGTTATGAAACAAATCCAAATATTTAAACTCTTCAAGGATTTGAAGCCAAACGTTTACAAACATTACGAAACAAATCCAAACGTTTCCTCTTTTTATCGATTTAAGCTAAACGTTTACAAACGTTACGAAACAAATCCAACTAGTTCTCCTTTTTAGCGATTTAAGCCAAACGTTTACAAACATTACCAAAAAAATTCAAGCGTTTCACCTTTTTAGCAATTTAAGCTGAACGTTAACAAACGTTACGAAACAAAACCAAATGTGTCACCTTTTTTGTAATATCCCGTTTTTTCATTTGAGTTTCTGTCGCCGTATCGATCGTTTTGGTTGTCCGTTAGCCCCATTGCAAGTGCATGTTTGAGTTTGGAAGCGGGTCCGTGAGCTCGGGGCCTTGTTTCTGGCCCAATATGGGCCTTAAAGTGAAGGCGCGACGAGGCCGGCGCGACAAAAGGCCCGACGAGGCCGGCGCGCCTCGCATCGCGCCTTCTGTTTTTTCTAAGGCGCGTTGGAGAGCGCGACGATGCTGGCGCGCCTCGCGTTGTGCCCTCCCTTTAAAAATGCTTCCTTAGGGCGCGATGGCCCGTCGCGCCTCGCGATGCGCCCTCCATCGCGGCCTACCTGTCAGTTTCGGCGGTGGGACTATTAATAGACCCTTTATCTGATTTTAAACGCTCTCATTCACTTTTTACAAACTCTAGTCGAACCTTAATCATAAGAATACTTTGAGATTGATCCTTGGTTCCTTTGCTTCTCAATTTTAACGCTTGGTAAGTAATTCTCACACTCCGCTCGTGGTTTATTAATGTTCCTTTCCTTTTAATAGATTCCTTACTTGTTTATCTTTGATTTCCAGTGACTTGGGTAGTTGAAAATCACCTCCAATCTGATCTCTTTTGTTCTTTGATTCATTCCATTATCTCACATCGGGTATGTACTATTATTGCGCCATACCGTATTCATCGCATTCTAGGTTCGTTGGTGTGTTGTTAGTATGTTTTATCTACTGTTTTCATTATGTTAAATCTGAGTTGTATGTTAGGTTGATTCTAGTATGTGTAGTGATTGAAATACACTCTAGAGTTACATTGTAGATTGATGGAATTGAATGCTAGATTTTGGGTTGATCTTGTCATGATTAATTAATGTTTTGGGTGATATTATACTGCTGGAAATCCATACTTAGGGCTGTTCTAAGTTAATGAATTCAACTTGATGTTGTTTGGCTTGTTTGATTGATTTAAGGTTGGTTGTTGGATTCGTAATGCATGTAATAAATTTTTTTTGACTTGATTGTTGTTTAAAACTTAAGTGGCTGCACATAAGTGATTCTAAGGTGTTTTGGAAGTGTATAACATGTTTGAAATGCTTAAAAATCGTTGGTTTCATCATGTGTTAACTACGCGTAAAAATAGCAAAGTTGTGCCACGAATAAGGTTGACATGAATTGTCTATTTCAGATCTGAATTAATTGATGTAAATGCATATTAGGATTCTTTTAAAAACTCAATATTGTGATCTTGACACATTGGTCTCTACTTTGGTTGGTATGGGCAATTGTGGCTAGTTTCGAGTTGGTTATATAAGTGGAATTTTGTTGTTAAGCTAGGTTGAGTTCCGTACTTTCAAATGAATTTTTCTTTGGATTAAGGGTTTCGGTTTTGAACCGAGTACTACTTTAGGTCGGGTTAGACTTGGGTCACCGGCATGTGAGGTTAGCGTGTTTTGAGTTTACTCGACTAACCCACTACTTTGGGATTTTCATTTGAATTCAAGAATGGAACTAAATTATTCAAGTCTTTTAAATCTTGTTTTTAAAAGGGGAACTCAACTAGGCTTAGCTTGTTGTTCAATTTCAGTATGTTGAATGCTATGCTGTGACAATTATTGTGGTGTGTACTTTGATTGCATTTGAGATGCTAGTCCTATGTGATGTCTAGTATTCTTAGAGTTAGGGGTTGTATGGTTTTTAACTTATACATTGTTTTAGACTCGTCGAATGCTCGTGCTTCAGAGTCTACGCAGGGTTAACTGTTTGCCAAGATTTCACGTGGATAAGCAAGTAGTGAGTTTGTAGTGTTATTTGCCGCTTTATTAAGTACCGCAAATTATTTTAGTATTACAATTGTTTGCGAATTGTTTTTAATGATTATGGATCTGGATTGGAACGAGCTACTCGATATGTGAGTATCAAGACTGTGTGCACCGGTAAGTACTTTGGGATTGGCTGACCAATGTCTGGCCTTCTTTGGGATTCGATGAGGATTTGTTTCCATCTACTTTGGATAATACTTTGGGTTTATACTTAGGGATTTCCTTTCAATATTGTTTTCCATAATCGAATATATATTAGTATAAAAGGATTTGTTTTAAGGGTTTTAAACTTAATAAATGTAAATAGCATTATGAACTCATCTCAGTATATCTGACCCCGTTGTTTTCCCAAATTTTTCCAGGCTAATGATTTTGGAGAGTTGGCCGATCTCCGATTTCTTGATTCCTTCGGAGGTTCTTTTGTTTAATAAGCTAATCAACTGTTTTATATTCTTAGACCGCAATAGAACTAATTAGTCATTTATGATTATCTTATACTTTGGTTTGCCAGAGTGGTCCGACTATTTATTATCGTTGTTGGCTTGTTATACATTGGATTTGATTTATATAAGGCATGCTTTGAGTCTCGGATTCTAGCCGAGCAGTTCAGATATTTAAGTTATTATTTAAGTATTATATAAACTGCTAGACTTAGGTTGGAGTCTTGGTTGCCCCGAGCAGTGATTTTCTTGCAGGTTTAATTATATTTAAGGTTATCCGCGAGGCTTGCTACGGGTTTTAAGCGTTTCTTTTTGTTCCGTAACGTTTGTAAACGTTTGGTTTAAATCGCTAAAAATGTGGAACGTTTGGATTTGTTTCCTAAGGTTGGTAAACATTCGGCTTCAATCGCTAAAAATGTAAGCCAAACGTTTACAAACGTTACGAAACAGAACCAAACGTTTCACCTTTTTAGCAATTTAAGCCAAACGTTTACAAACGTTACTAAACAAAACCAAAGGTTTTACCTTTTTAGCGATTTAAACCAAACATTTATAAACGTTGCGAAATAAATTCAAATGTTTCACCTTTTTAGCGATTTAAGCCAAATGTTTACAAACGTTATGAAACAAATCCAAACGTTTCACCTTTTTTAGCGATTTAAACCAAACGTTTACAAACGCTACTAAACAAAACCAAATGTTTACAAACGTTACGAAACAAAACCAAACGTTTCACCTTTTTAGCGATTTAAGCCAAACGTTTACAAACATGACGAAACAAATCCCAACGTTTCACCTTTTTAGCGATTTAAGCCAAACGTTTACAAACGTTGCGAAACAAAACCAAACGTTTAAAACGTTACAAAACAAATCCAAACGTTTAACCTTTTCAGCAATTTAAGCCAAACGTTTACAAAATGCTACGAAACAAATCCAAACGTTTCCCCTTTTTAGCAATTTAAGCCAAACGTTTACAAACGTTATGAAAGAAATCCAAGAGTTTTACCTTTTTAGCAATTTAAGCCAAAAGTTTACAAATGTTACGAAGCAAAACCTTACGTTTAAAACATTACGAAACAAATCCAAACGTTTCACTTTTTTTAGCGATTTAGGCCAAACGTTTATTAACGCTACAAAACAAATCCAAGCGTTTGACCTTTTTAGAATTTTAAGCCAAACATTTCAAACGTTACGAAACAAATCGAAACGTTTCCCCTTTTTATCGATTGAAGCCAAACGTTTACAAACGTTATGAAACAAAACCTAACGTTTCACCTTTTAGCTATTTAAGCCAAACGTTTACAAACATTACAAAACAAATCCAAACATTTCACCTTTTTAGCAATTTAAATCCAAATATTTCAACTTTTTAGCGATTTAAGCCAAACGTTTACAATCGTTGGAAAACAAATCCAAACGTTTCGCCTTTTTAGGATTGAAGTCAAACGTTTACAAACGCTACGAAAGAAAACTGAACGTTGAAAACGTTACGAAACAAATCCAAATGTTTCACTTTTTTAGCGATTTAAACAAACGTTTACAAACGTTATGAAACAAATCCAAGTGTTTCACCTTTTCAGCAATTTAAGCCACGTTCACTAACATTACGAAACAAATCAAAACGTTTCACCTTCTTAGCGATTGAAGCAAAACGCATACAAACGTTAGGAAACATAACCAAACGTTTATAAACGTTATGAAAAAAATCCAAACATTTCCCATTTTTAGCGATTTGAGCCAAACGTTTACAAATGTTACAAAACAAAACCAAACGTTTCACATTTTTAGCAATTTAAGCCAAACGTTTATAAACGTTACAAATCAAATCCAAATGTTTCCCCATTTTAGCAATTTAAGCCAAACGATTAAATCATTACGAAACAAATCCAAGCGTTTCACCTTTTTAGCAATTTAAGCCTAACGTTTACAAAAGTTACGAAATAAAACAAAACGTTTACCTTTTTAGCGATTTAAGCCAAACATTTATAAACATTACGAAACAAATCTAAATGTTTTCCCATTTTAGCGATTGAAGCCAAACGTTTACAAATACTACAAAATAAATCCAAACGTTTATAAACGTTACGACACAAATTCCAACGTTTCACCTTTTTGGCGATTTAAGCCAAACGTTTACAAATGTTACAAAACAAAACCAAACATTTCGCCTTTTTAGCGATTTAAGCCACACATTTAAAAATGTTACAAAACAAATCCAAACGTTTCCCCATTTTAGCGATTTAAGCCAAAGGTTTAAAATGTTACGAAACAAATCCAAGCGTTTCACCTTTTTAGCAATTTAAGCCAAATGTTTACAAACGTTACGAAACAAAACAAAATGTTTCACCTTTTTAGTGATTTAAGCCAAATATTTATTATCGTTACGAAACAAATCCAAACGTGTCCCCATTTTAGCGATTTAAGCCAAACGTGTACAAACGTTACGAAACAAATCCAAACGTTTGACCTTTTTAACAATTTAAGCCTAACGTTTACAAACGTTATGAAACAAATCCAAACGTTTCCCTTTTTAGCGATTTAAGCGAAACGTTTACAATCGTTACCAAATAAATCGAAACGTTTCACCTTTTTAGCGATAAAAGCCAAACGTTTACAATCGTTACGAAACAAATCCAAACAATTCACCTTTTTAGCGATTGAAGTCAAACGTTTACAAACGTTACGAAAGAAAACCAAACGTTCAAAACGTTACGAAACAAATCCAAACGTTTCACTTTTTTAGGATTTAAGCAAAACGTTTACAATCGTTACGAAACAAATCCAAGCGTTTCACCTTTTTTGTAATTTAAGCCACGTTTACGAACGTTACGAAACAAATCAAAACGATTCACCTTTTTAGTGATTGAAGCAAAACACTTACAAACGATACGAAACAAAACCAAACGTTTATAAACGTTACAAAAAAAATCCAAACGTTTCACCATTTTAACGATTTAAGCCAAACGTTTACAAATATTACAAAACAAAACCAAACGTTTCGTATTTTTAGCAATTTAAGCCAAACGTTTATAAACATTACAAAACAAATCCAAATGTTTCCCCATTTTAGCAATTTAAGCCAAACAATTAAAATGTTACAAAACAAATCCAAGTGTTTCACCTTTTTAGCAATTTAAGCCAAACGTTTACAAACGTTACGAAACAAAACTAAACGTTTCACCTTTTTAGCGATTTAAGCCAAACGTTTATAAACATTACAAAACAAATCCAAATGTTTCCCCATTTTAGCGATTGAGGCCAAACGTTTACAAACGCTACGAAACAAATCCAAATGTTTAAAAACATTACGAAAAAAATCCAAACGTTTCAACTTTTTAGCGATTTAAGCCAAACGTTTACAAATGTAGCAAAACAAAACCAAACGTTTCGCCTTTTTAGCGATTTAATCCAAATGTTTATAAACGTTACAAAACAAATCCAAACGTTTCCCCAATTTAGCAATTTAAGCCAAAGGTTTAAAACGTTACGAAACAAATCCAAGTGTTTCACCGTTTTAGCAATTTAAGCCAAACATTTACAGACTTTACGAAACAAAACAAAATGTTTCACCTTTTTAGTGATTTAAGCCAAATGTTTATAGACGTTACGAAACAAATCCAAACGTTTTCCCATTTTAGCGATTTAAGCCAAACATGTACAAACGTTACGAAACAAATCCAAGCCTTTCACCTTTTTAGCGATTTAAGCAAAACGTATACAATCGTTACGAAATCAATCCAAAAGTTTAAAACATCATGAAACAAATCCAAATGTTTCACCTTTTTAGCGATTTAAGCAAAACGTTTACAAACGTTAAGAAACAAATCTAAACGTTTAAAACGTTACGAAACAAATCCAAACGTTTAAAACATTACCAAACAAATCCTAACGTTTCACCTTTTTAGCGATTTATGCCAAACTTTTAAAACGTTACGAAAAAAATCTAAAGGTTTTACATTTTTAGTTATTTAAGCCAAACGTTTACAAACGTTTCAAAACCAATCCAATCGTTTCACCATGTTTCACCTTTTTAGCAATTTAAGCCAAACGTTTACAAACGTTATGAAACAAATCCAAATGTTTCACCTTTTAAGCGATTTAAGCCAAACATTTACAAACGCTGTGAAACAAAACCAAATGTTTCACTTTTTTAGCGATTTAAGCCAAACATTTAAAACGTTACGAAACCAATCCAAACGTTTAAAATGTTACGAAAAAATCCAAACGTTTAAAACGTTACAAAACAAATACAAACGTTTCACATTTTTAGCGATTTAAGCCAAACATTTACAAACATTACGAAACAAATCTAAGCATTTCCTTTTTAGCAATTTAGGCCAAACATTTACAAACGCTGTGAAGAAAATCAAAACGTTTCACCTTTTTAGCGATTTAAGCCAAACGTTTACAAACATTACGAAAAAATCCAAGCATTTCATCTTTTTAGTGATTTAATCCAAACGTTACAAAACAAAACTAAATGATTCCCCTTTTTTGCGATTTAAGCAAAACGGTTAAAACGTTACGAAACAAAGCCAAATGTTTAAAATGTTACGAACAAATCCAAATGTTTAAAACGTTACGAAACAAATCCAAAAGTTTAAAACGTTACGAAACAAATCCAAACGTTTAAAATGTTACGAAAGAAATCCAAACGTTTCACATTTTTAGTGATATAAGCCAAACGTTTACAAACATTATAAAACAAATCCAAACGTTTCACCACGTTTCACCTTTTTAGCAATTTAAGCCAAACGTTTACAAACGTTACAAAACAAATCCAAATGTTTCACCTTTTAGCGATTTAAACCAAACGTGTAAAACGTAACAAAACTAATCCAAACGTTTAAACGTTACGAAACCAATGAAAACGTTTACAACGTTACGAAACAAATCCAAACGTTTCACATTTTTAGCGATTTAAGCGAAACGTTTACAAACGTTACGAAACAAATCTAAACGTTTTGCCTTTTTAGAAATTTAATCCATACGTTTACCAACATTACAAAATAATTACAAACATTTTGAAACAAAACCAAACGTTTCCCATTTTTAGCGAATTAAGCCAAACGTTTACATACGTTACAAAAAAAATATAAACGTTTGACATTTTTAGCGATTTAAGACAAACGTTTACAATCATTGGAAAAAAAAATCCAAACGTTTTACCTTTTTAGCAATTTAAGCCAAACGTTGATAATCGTTACGAAAGAAAACCAAATGTTTCACCTTTTAGCGATTTAAGCCAAACGTTAAAAACGTTACGAAACCAATCCAAACGTTTAAAACGCTACTAATCAAATCAAACGTTTAAAACGTTATGAATCAAATCCAAATGTTTCACATTTTTTGTGATTTACGCCAAACCTTTGTAAACGTTACGAAACAAATCCAACCGTTTAACCACGTTTTACCTTTTTAGCAATTTAAGCCAAACATTTAGAAACGTTACGAAACAAATCCAAACGTTTTCCCTTTTTAGCGATATAAGCCAAACATTTACAAACGTTACGAAACAAAATTAAACGTTTCACCTTTTTAGTGATTTAAGCCAAACGTTTAAAACGTTACGAAACTAATCCAAACGTTAAATACGTTATGAAAAAAATCGAAACGTTTAAAATGTTATAAAACAAATCCAAATGTTTCACATTTTTAGCGATTTAAGCCAAATGTTTACAAACGTTACGAAACAAATCCAATTATTTCACCACGTTTCACCTTTTTAGCAATTTAAGCCAAACGTTTACAAATGTTGCGAAACAAATCCAAATGTTTCACATTTTTAGCTATTGAAGCGAAACGTTTACAAACATTACAAAATCAATCCAAGCGTTTAAAATGTCATGAAAAAATCCAAACGTTTTACCTTTTTAGCAATTTAAGCCAAACGTTTACAAACTTTAAGAAACAAATCTAAACGTTTAAAACGTTACGAAACCAATCCAAACGTTAAAAACGTTACAAAACAAATCCTAACGTTTCACCTTTTTAGCGATTTATGCCAAACGTTTAAAACGTTACGAAACAAATCCAAACGTTTAAAACGTCACGAAACAAATTCAAACGTTTCACATTTTAAATGATTTAAGCCAAATGTTTACAAACGTTACGAAACAAATCCAATCGTTTCACCACATTTCACCTTTTTAGCAATTTAAGCCAAACATTTACAAAGTTGACGAAACAAATCCAAACGTTTCACCTTTTTAGAATTTTAAGCCAAATATTTACAACGTCACGAAACAAAAGCAAATGTTTCACCTTTTTAGCGATTTAAGCCAAACGTTTAAAACGTTACAAAACCAATCCAAACGTTTAAAATGTTACGAAAAAAATTCAAACGTTTAAAACGTTACGAAACAAATCCAAACGTTTCACATTTTTAGCAATTTAAGCCAAACGTTTACAAACATTACGAAAAAAATATAAACATTTTGCCTTTTTAATAATTTAAGCCAAACATTTACAAATGTTACGAAGCAAATCCAAATGTTTCACCTTTTTAGCAATTTAATCCAAACGTTTACAAATGTTACAAAATAAAACCAAATGATTCCCCTTTTTAGCGATTTAAGCAAAACGTTTTTAAAATGTTACGAAACAAATCCAAACGTTTAAAACATAACAAAACAAATCCAAACGTTTAAAACGTTACGGAACAAATCAAAAACTTTAAAACGTTACGAAGCAAATCCAAACAAATCCTAACGGTTAAAACATTACGAAACAAATACAAATGTTTCACATTTTTAGTGATTTAAGCCAAACGTTTACAAACGTTACGAAACAAATCCAAACGTTTCATTACGTTTCACCTTTTTAGCAATTTAAGCCAAACGTTTACAAACGTTACGAAACAAATCCAAACGTTTCACCTTTTTAGCGATTTAAGCAAAACATTTACAAACTTTATGAAACAAAACCAAACGTTTCACCTTTTTAGTGATTTAAGCCAATCGTTTAAAACGTTACGAAACCAATCCAAATGTTTAAAATGTTACGAAACCAATCCAAACGTTTAAAACGTTACGAAAAAAATCCAAACGTTTAAAATGTTTGAAAATAAATCCAAACATTTCTCATTTCTAGCGATTTAAGCCAAACGTTTACAAACATTACGAAAAAAATCTAAACGTTTCCCCTATTTAGCAATTTATGTCAAATGTTTACAAACGTTATGAAGCAAATCCAAACGTTTCACCTTTTCAGTGATTTAATTCAAACGTTTACAAACGTTTTGGAAAAAATCCAAATGTTTTAAGCAAAACATTTACAAACTTTATGAAACAAAACCAAACGTTTCACCTTTTTAGTGATTTAAGCCAAACGTTTAAAACGTTACGAAACCAATCCAAATGTTTAAAATGTTACGAAACCAATCCAAACGTTTAAAACGTTACGAAAAAAATCCAAACGTTTAAAACGTTTGAAAATAAATCCAAACATTTCCCATTTCTAGCGATTTAAGCCAAACGTTTACAAACATTACGAAAAAAATCTAAACGTTTCCCCTATTTAGCAATTTATGTCAAACGTTTACAAACGTTATGAAGCAAATCCAAACGTTTCACCTTTTCAGTGATTTAATTCAAACGTTTACAAACTTTTGGAAAAAATCCAAATGTTTCACATTTAAAGCGATTTAAGCGAAACGTTACGAAAAAATTCCAAATGTTTCTCCTTTTTAGTGATTTAAGCCAAACGTTTACAAATGTTACAAAACCAATCCAAACGTTTCGCCTTTTTAACGATTTATGCCAAACGCTTATAACGTTACGAAACCAATCCAAACGTTTAAAACGTTACGAAACCAATCCAATCGTTTAAAAAGTTACGAAACCAATCCAAACGTTTAAAACGTTACGAAACAAATCCAAACGTTTAAGACGTTTACAATTGTTACAAAAAAAAACAAATGTTTCACCTTTTTAGCGATTTAAGCCAAACGTTACAAACGTTACGAAACAAATCCAAACGTTTAAAACATTACGAAACAAATCCACAAGTTTAAGACTTTACCAAACCAATCCAAACGTTTAATACGTTACGAAACAAATCCGAACATTTAAAACGTTACAAAACAAAAACTAACGTTTCACCTATTTAGCGATTTAAGGCAAACGTTTAAAACGTTACGAAACCAATCCAAACGATTCACCTTTTTAGCGATTTAAGCCAAACGTTAAAAACGTTACGAAAAAAATCCAAACATTTAAAACGATACGAAACAAATCCAAATGTTTCACCTTTTTAGCGATTTAAGCCAAACGTTTACAAATGTTTTGAAACCAAAAATGTTACGAAACAAATCCAAACGTTTAATTTTTTTATCGATTTAAGCCAAACGTTTAAAATGTTACGAAACCAATCCAAACGTGTAAAACGTTATGAAACAAATCCTAACGTTTCCCCTTTTTAACGATTTAAGCCAAACGTTACAAAACCAATCCAAAAGTTTAAAACGTTAAGAAACAAATCCAAACGTTTCACCTTTTTAGCGATTTAAGCCAAACGTTTACCAATGCTACGAAACAAATCCAAACGTTTTACCTTTTTAGCGATTTAAGACAAACATTACGAAACAAATCCAAACGGTTCACATTTTTAGCGATTTAAGCCAAACGTTTACAAACGTTACGAAACAAATCCAAACGTTTCCCAATTTTAGCGATTTAAGCCAAACGTATACAAACGGTATGAAAATAATCCAAATGTTCCCCTTTTTAGCGATTTAAGCCAAACGTTTAAAACGTCACGAAACGAATTGAAATGTTTAAAATGTTACGAAACAAATCCAAACGTTTCACCTTTTTAGCGATTTAAGCCAAACATTTACAAACGTTACGAAACAAATCCAGATGTTTTTTTCTTTTTAGCGATTTAAGCCAAACGTTTACAAACGTTACGAAACACAACCAAACGTTTCACATTTTTATCGATTTAAGCTAAACGGTTAAAATGTTATGAATCCAATCCAAATATTTAAAACGTTACGAAAAAATCCAAACATTTCACATTTTTAGTGATTTAAGCCAAATGTTTACAAACGTTACAAAACAAATCCAATCGTTTCACCACGTTTCAACTTATTAGCAATTTAAGCCAAACATTTACAAACGTTGCAAAACAAATCCAAACGTTTCACCTTTTTAGCGATTTAAACCAAACATTTACAAACGTTAAGAAAAAAAAAAAGCAAACGTTTCACCTTTTAAGCGATTTAAGCCAAACATTTAAAACGTTACGAAACCAATCCAAACGTTTAAAACGTTACGAAAAAAATCCCAACGTTTAAAACGTTAGAAAATAAATCCAAACATTTCACATTTCTAGCAATTTAAGCCAAACGTTTACAAACATTTCGAAACAAATCTAAACGTTTCCCCTATTTAGCAATTTATGCCAAAGGTTTACAAACGTTACGAAGCAAATCCAAACCTTTCACCTTTTAAGTGATTTAAGCCGAACGTTTACAAATGTTACGGAACAAATACAAATATTTCATATTTATAGCGATTAAAGCGAAACGTTACGAAAAAAATCCAAACGTTTCTCCTTTATAGTGATTTAAGCCAAACGTTTACAAATGTTACAAAACAAAACCAAACTTTTCACATTTTTAGCGATTTATGCCAAACGCTTAAAACGTTACGAAACCAATCCAAACGTTTAAAAAGTTACGAAACCAATCCAATCATTTAAAACGTTACGAAACCAATCCAAACGTTTAAAACGTTACGAAACCAATCCAAACGTTTAAGACGTTTACAAATGTTACATAAAAACAAATGTTTCACCTTTTTAGCGATTTAAGCCAAACGTTACGAAACAAATCCAAACATTTCTTCTTTTTAGCGATTTAAGCCAAACGTTTATCAACGTTACGAAACAAAACCAAACGTTTCCCCTTTTTATCGATTTAAGCCAAACGCTTAAAACGTTATGAATCCAATCCAAACGTTTAAAATGTTACGAAAAAAATCCAAACGTTTAAAACGTTAAGAAACAAATCCGAACGTTTTATATTTTTAGCGATTTAAGCCAAACATTTTCAAACGTTACAAAACAAATCTAAATGCTCACATTTTTAGCAATTTAAGTCAACCGTTTAAAAACATTACGAAACACATCCAAACGTTTCACCTTTTTAGCTTTTAAGCCAAACGCTTACAAACGTTACGAAAAAAATCCAAATGTTTTGCCTTTTTAGCGATTTAAGCCAAAAGTTTACAAACGTTACAAAACAAACCAAACTTCTCCCCTTTTTAGCGATTTAAGCCAAACGTTTAAAACGTTACGAAACCAATCCAAACATTTAAAACGTTACGAAACCAATCCAATCGTTTAAAACATTACGAAACCAATCCAAACGTTTCACCTTTTTAGCGATTTAAGCCAAACATTTATAAACGTTACAAAACAAAGCCAAACGTTTCACATTTTTAGCAATTTAAGCCAAATATTTAAACGTTACGAAACAAAACAAAACGTTTCGCCTTTTTAGCGATTGAAGCCAAATGTTTACAAACGTTTAAAACGTTTACAAACGTTACAAAACAAAACCAAACCTTTAACCTTTTTAGCAATTTAAGCCAAACGTTAAAAATGTTACGAAACAAATCCAAATTTTTAAACGTTGCAACACAAAGCCAAATGTTTCACCTTTTTAGCGATTTAAGCCAAACGTTTACAAACGTTACAAAACAAATCAAAACGTTTAACCTTTTTAGCAATTTGAGCCAAACGTTTACAAACGTTACGAATCAAATCCAAATGTTTCCCCTTTTTAGCGATTTGAGTCAAACGTTTACAAAAGTTACAAAACAAATCCAAACGTTTCACCTTTTTAGCGATTTAAGGCAAACATTTACAAATGTTACGAAACAAAATCAAATGTTTCACATTTTTAGCGATTTAAGCCAAACGTTTACAAAAGTTAGAAAACAAATCCAAACATTTCACATTTCTAGCGAATTAAGCCAAACGTTTACAAACATTACGAAACAAATCTAAACGTTTCCCCTTTTTAGCAATTTAAGCCAAACGTTTACAAACGTTACGAGGCAAATCCAAACGTTTCACATTTTCAGTGATTTAAGCCAAACGTTTACAAACGTTATGAAACAAATCCAAATGTTTTACATTTATAGTTATTTAAGCGAAACGCTTACAAATGTTACGAAAAAATCCAAACGTTTCCCCTTTTTGGTGATTTAAGCCAAACGTTTACAAATGTTATAAAACAAAACCAAACGTTTCACCTTTTTAGCAATTTAAGCCAAACGTTTAAAATGTTACGAAACCAATCCAAACGTTTAAAACGTTACGAAACCAATCCAATCGTTTAAAATGTTACGAAACCAATCCAAAAGTTTAAAACGTTACGAAACAAATCCAAACGTTTAAGACGTTAACAAATGTTACAAAAAAACCAAACATTTCACCTTTTTAGCGATTTAAGCCAAATGTTACAAACCTTACGAAACAAATCCTAACGTTTAAAACGTTACAAAACAAATCCTCAAGTTTAAGACGTTACGAAACCAATTCAAACGTTCAAAACGTTACAAAACAATTCCAAAACAAAACTAAACGTTTCACCTTTGTAGCGATTTAAGCCAAACGTTTAAAATCTTATGAAACCAATCCAAACATTTCACCTTTTTAGAAATTTAAGCCAAACGTTAAAAAGATTACGAACGTTTTTAGCAATTTTAGCAATTTAAGCCAAACGTTTCACCTTTTTAGCAATTCAAATCCAAACGTTTCAATTTTTAATGATTTAAGCCAAACGTTTACGTTTAAAACGTTACAAAACCAATCAAAACGTTTAAAACGTTACTAAACAAATCCTAACGTTTCACCTTTTTAGCGATTTAAGTCAAACGTTTACAAACGTTCCGAAACAAATCCAAACGTTTCAAAATTTTAGCGATTTAAGCCAAACGTTTACAAACGTTACGAAACAAATCCAAACGTTTCCTCTTTTTAGCAAATGAAGCCAAACGTTTACAAACATTATGAAAAAAATCCAAATGTTTCCCCTTTTTAGCAATTTAAGCCAAACTTTTAAAACGTTACGAAACCAATTCAAACGTTTAAAATGTTATAAAACAAATCCAAACGTTTCACCTTTTTAGCAATTTAAGCCAAACGTTTACCAACGTTACGAAACAAATCCAAGCGTTTCTTCTTTTTAGCGATTTAAGCCAAACATTTACCAATGTTTCGAAACAAAACCAAATGTTTCACCTTTTTAGCGAATTAAGACAATTAGTTAAAACGTTATGAAACCAATCCAAACGTTTAAAATGTTATGAAAAAATCCAAACGTTTAAAATTTTACGAAACAAATCTGAACGTTTAAAATGTTACGAAACCAATCCAAACGTTTAAAACGTTACAAAACCAATCCAAACGTTTCACCTTTTTAGCAATTTAAGCCAAACGTTTACAAACGTTACAAAACAAAGCTAAACGTTTCACATTTTCAGCGATTTAAGCCAAACATTTAAAACGTTACGAAACAAAACCAAACGTTTCGCCTTTTTAGCGATTGAAGCCAATGTTTACAAACGCTACGAAACAAAACCCAACATTACAAACGTTACAAAACAAAACCAAAACTTTCACCTTTTTAGCAATTTAAGCCAAACATTACGAAACAAATCCAATTTTTTAAAACGTTACGAAACAAATCCAAACATTTAAAACATTACGAAACCAATCCAAACGTTTAAAACATTACGAAATAAATCCTAAAGTTTAAAACGTTTACAAATTTTACAAAACAAAACCAAACGTTTCACCCTTTTAGGGATTTAAGCCAAACGTTACGAAACAAATCTAAACGTTTAAAAGGTTACGAAACAAATCCATACGTTTAAAACGATACGAAACCAATCCAACGTTTAGAACGTTACAAAACCAATGGAAGCGTTTAAAACGTTAGGAAACAAAACCAAACGTTTCACCTTTTTAGCGATTTAAGCCAAACGTTTAAAACCTTGCAAAATCAATCCAAATGTTTCCCCTTTTTAGCGATTTAAGCCAAACGTTTACAAACGTTATGTAACAAATCCAAACGTTTCCCCTTTTTAGCGATTTAAGACAAACGTTTAAAACGTTACGAAACCAATCCAAACGTTTAAAACGTTACGAAACAAATCCAATCGTTTCCCCTTTTTAGCGATTTAAGCCAAACGTTTAAAACGTTGCGAAACCAATCCAAACTTTTCACCTTTTTAGCGATTTAAGGCAAACGTTAACAAACGTTTACAAATGTAACGAAATAAATCCAAACTATTCAAATTTTTAGCGATTCAAGCCAAACGTTACAAAACAAAACCAAATGTTTCCCCTTTTTAGCAATTTAAGAAAAACGTTTAAAACGTTACGAAACAAATCCAAGCCTTTAAAACGTTGAGTAACAAATCCAAACATTTAAAACGTTACAAAACCAATCAAAAAGTTTAAAACGTTATGAAAAAAATCTAAACTTTTAAAAAGTTAGGAAACCAATCGAAATGTTTCACATTTTTAGTGATTTATGCCAAATGTTTACAAACGTTATGAAACAAATCCAAACGTTTTACAACGTTTCACGTTTTCACCAATTTAAGCCAAATGGTTACAAACGTTACGAAACAAATCCAAACGTTTCACCTTTTAGCGATTTAAGCCAAACATTTACAAACGTTACGAAATAAAACCAAACGTTTCACCTTTTTAGCAATTTAAGTCAAACGTTTAAAACGTTACGAAACCAATCCAAACGTTTAAAACGTTACGAAACAAAACAAATGACACATAACATGCATAAGGCCTTGGTTTGAAACCAAAGCTCTGATACCAAGTTTATCACGACCCAATTTCATGGGTCGCGACCGGCGTTAGGCTATGGGTATGGTCGTACCAAAACCCGTAGCAAGCCTCGCGGATGAACACTCAGACATATAAATAATGAAACAACTTCAGTATAATTACTTACATTAAATAATGAATATCCAGAGTTAAACAACAAATATGCTCAAGCATAACAATAAAGCCCATCAGACCAAACCGATAAACAAACTAGAATAATAAAGACTTCTAGTTTACTGCTGCGGTCTAAGAATGAAATCAGTTTGACAATTTATTACAATAAAATAAACCTCCGAGAAATAAATATTCGGAGATCTGCAGACTCGCTCAAAATAATAAACCTGGAAAATGGGGAAACAACGGGGGTCAGATACAATGAGATGAGTTCGCAATACTATTTACATTTATTAAGTTTAAAACCCTTAAATCAAAACCCTTATACTAATATATATATACGATTATGGAATAACAGTATTGAAATGATTCCATCGTAAGTATGACATAGCATACAGAAAACCCAAAGCGGACGGGAACAAATCCTCGTCATTTACAAGCGTAAGCAGGACCTTAGTTTGCCGATCCCATTGTACTTACCGATGCACACAGTCTCGATACAAGCATATCGAGTAGCTCGTTTCCATCCAGATCCATAATTGCTTAAAACAATTCAAAAGCATTTATAATATTAAAATATGATGCAATACATAATAAAGCGATAAATAGCATTACAAACTCACTGGTTGATAATCCACGTGAAAACCTGGCAAGTGACAAAACCTGAATCGACTCCGAAGCACGCACAGTCGACGAGTCTAAAAACAGAGTAAAACCAATATTAAAATCAACCCCTAACTCTAGAGAGTACTAGACACCACATAGGACTAGCACAATACCGAGTCAAGCATAAACGAAGCCAAAATAGAATGAACAATTAATCACGTAATGACCCGAGTCAAAAACAAACCACATCGAGTAACACAATACTCAAATAAGTAAATAACCCAAGTCTATTGGGTTCCCGCATTAAAATCCTATTCGGAAAATAATACTTAAATAATATTTAAATAATAACTTAAATCAATTCCTCAAATAGTGGGTTAGCCGAGTTATCAATAACTACCAAACTACCTCACATGTTGGCTGACCCAAGTCTAACCCGACTCAAAATATTTTATCAAATATAAACAAGAGTTCATAATTATCACGACCCATTTTCATGAATCGTGACCGGCGCTAGGGTATGGGTATGGTTGTACCTAAACACGTAGCAAGCCTTGCGGATAATAATTTAATATTTTAAACAACAGTGTACCTGCATAAAACCACAAGCTCGGGGGCAACCGAGACTCAGCCTAGTCTAGCAGTACATAAAAGCAACATATAATTAAAGTACGCTTATCTCAAAATAATATCCAACAGCATGGCAATATATAAAATACCATTAACACTATAATCATGCTAAAGCTGATAAAATAATAGTTGGACCAATCCAACAAACAAAAGATGACGTTTCAAAGACAAGACTCGAATCCTAATTCCGCAGTAGTTTTTAGAACTTGACATTAACTTAACATGCCAAAAACACATAACAAATATCATGAATAAGGCCTTGGTTTGAAACCAAAGCTCTGATACCAAGTTTGTCACGACCCATTTTCATGAATCGTGACCGGCGTGTCACGACCCAAAATTTTATTGAGCCGCGACCGGCGCTAGGGAACGGGAGTGGTAGCTCCGGAACCCGTAGCAAGCCTCAAATCACTGTTAATTTTTCGCAAACAATAAAAAGATAATACAACACAACAGAAGCAGATAAACGAATATACTCTATAAACAAAATATTTACACTAACTGTTCAAAACCTCGCGGGCTCTAGTTACCGTACCCTGCAATAACTGGCCTCGCGGTACTATATACACCAGTTAGTGTATCAAGCATATCATCGGCATCTGGTGCCGTGAACAAACATATTATACGTAGCCTATCAAAACATATAAACAAGATAGCAAGTAAAATACACAATCAAAAATGTACTGCTGTCAGGCTACGACTCTGTCGACACTGGACCACTACTGCAGCATTCACATAAGTCAAATACTATACATACACAGCTGACTTCTTGACTTATAAATTTGGCCTCTAGCTAGGTCCACATACTAAGTAACTGAAAGACATCAAAGGTGAGGGGTCAGTATTTGAGAAAATACTGAGTGAGTTTGCATTTACTAACTGTATTAATATAAAAACATATCATCGCATCTCAAGAAATCGATAATGTAAAACATATAAACAGGTATTTGATCCGTACGAAACTAATATCCCAGCATGCGACACATCTCTTGAATAATCATATATCGTTCAAGCTAATCATAAATCTCAAGTTGTGAGTCCAACTCACTGGTGGGTCCAACCCACTAGATACGGGGACTCCAGGTTACACCGTAACCGAATGCTCACTCGTATCGAAATCATATACCCAATCTTGAATTTCATAATCATATCATGCCATACATATCAAATATTTTCTCAAATGCAAACACACTAGACTGACTCAATACTGGTGATCACACAGCTTATTGACACCCAATAGGTAGCTAGTTTCTTCGGATCGCATACTAGTTCTTGTATATAAACTTGATAGAAACATATAACATTTAATCAAATCATATATTATGCGATGCGTATAAACAATATATATATCTATATAAAATAACTTTAATATATAATACACGAAAGTAAAGTGCATCTCACAGTGACCGCAATCCAATCAATAACGTGGTCGATGAAATGATATGCTCTCGCTATCCCACATCTACTGACCTCTCTACTCGCTGACACGTCTGATAAATAATTAACGTTTAATAATTAGACGTGAACCTCGTATTCTAATACGAATAATACTTTAAATTCTAAGGTTTATATTTCATTCTTAATGCTATTCGTGATCTCGATATTCCTTTATCGTATTCACGATATATCAAACCCTGTTTCTCGTATTCGAGAAACCTATAATATCCTTAGCATTTTTCATTATCGTAGCTCACGTAAAATGTCGAGCTAAAACTTTATTTTTTCGAACTATCGGGGTCCTTAATCGTTCTTAGGGTATAATATTCAAAGATATTGAATTCTTGTTCATTTAGGGTTAAAAGTCCATTTTAGTCCCTCGGGCAAAAGTCCTTTTTAGTCCTCCGTGGACCCACTGTGCGCCCGCACAGGGTGGTGTGCGTTTGAACACCGCTGGTGTGCGATCGCACACAGCCCCCGGAAACATTGTTTACAGGCGTCCCGTCGTGCTATCACTTGCCTTATACACATAAAACCTCATTTCCTTCAAAACCCGTAACTTCGTTTTTCCAAAAACGCTAAAACCGAGCTTAAATCGATAAATTTCTATTTTATACTAAAACCACCATTTAATTCGAATTTATCACTAAATATCAAGATATTTACCTCAAAAACGAAGCTTAGGATCGATAGAGGATTCGATTCTGAAGAAATTGCCGCGAAAATCACTCGATTCGGACGTCGAACGAATAAACGGTGGCGAAACGTAATCGATCGGCGTTATTTCGTTCACTCTCTCGATCCTTCTTCTGCTTCTTGATTCATATCTTCATTTCCTATATAATTCGGCTAAAGTTCCACTTTAATCCTTGTTCTTTTTGTTTGTTACAATTTATCTTTCAAACTTTTCTTTTGTACGATTTAGTCCATAGCTAAATCGATAAACTCTTAAATTATTACTGTTACATATTATTTATATCCGATAAATAATACAAAACTCGATATTTACACTTTCCCGTCAAAATCCAATATTTCCATTTTCGACACAAAGTGGCTAAATTACCACTTGGGTCACTGTACTTTATTTTGGACTTTTCTTGACATTTTTCCTTTTAATTCCAATTCTAAATTTATAATTGAAATATAACGTTAATTTTCTCATAATTAATTTCCCAAACCGACCTACTTGAAACTTATTTACTTTATCTTTTCAGAAATTCTTCTGATATCGCCACTCTGGCGAATCAAAACTAGACACGTGGTCCAATTAGCTAATTAAATATTTTGTGGTATTACATTCTTCCCCCCTTATAAAAATTCATCCTCGAATTTTCATAAAGCTTGTTGGGATCTTAACATTGTTCTCATACTTTCCTTGACGTTCATTAGTACGTTTTGGTCGCAGATTAATAACTATATACTTATTGCTAATCGATTATTTATCTTATTTATAGTAGCTTCTCGCTGTTACGTCGTTGAGAATTCTCTTACTGGTACCTTCGTCTCATCTGTTATCTTTCCCGAAATAGAATGGTCATTGGACGTATTCTTGATGTCGTAGTCCTTGCGTCATTGCTACCTGGTTGTCACTAATCATAATCTAATGTTTTCTCGTTTCATCATTTCATTCTTAGTAGCCATAGGGTTGCTACTCGTCTCCTTTATACGTGAATGGTCACGACGTGTCAATTTCGTCTTAATGACATACTTACTTTATGCATATTCCTATGAATATTTTCTCTCGTAATCATGACCTGCAGTTATGATCTTTACTATTGTCTGTACTTATCACTTTCCTTTCTTAACTGGTTCTTGTCATTTTTCACTCCTTTCTATCATTGTCTGACACTTCATTCCTCATCAATCAATCTTTTTCGACTTACACCTTGTCTATTACATTTGCTATTCCTTAACGTAGTTGAGACTGATACTTCCTTTACTTTCTTCAACTTCTCCTTTCTTTTCTTCTTTAAGCTATTGTGAACTTCACGTCGCTCCGTTGGTCGTGATCCTTTATCCTTTTTCATTGTCTTGAACGTCTCATTTTACGTTAGTTTTGATCGTATGGCTTATACAGTTGCCCTAGTTTATTAATATCACTCGTATTTTTATCCTCTTCACTTTCCTCTTAGTTGTTCCTTTGAGATTCTTCTCGAATCTTTTATTGACTTTTCAGTCAACGCTATTCTTTCTTTACGTCACTTTAATCTTCGACTGATCCAATAGATCTTTGATATTTTATCTACTTTTGTACTTAAATTATCCTAAATCCGACAATCCTATAGGTTTCTATCACCTTCTTTATCGTAGTTCCTTCTTACTGTATAAACAATATTTTCTTTATCTTATACTTCTACTTCTCACTTTCAAGTAATTCCACGACCTTATTCTTACTCTTCAAGGTATCCTCTTAGTACTAGTTACGGTCATTTCTTAGTTTGTCCTTATTCTATCTCTCATTTCCTTCTTAAAGGGTTTTCCGACTGCTCTTAACATTTAGATTGAACTTAACTTTGAAATTTCCAAATTAGGGAATAATTTCAATTTATTGTCGTCCTATACGCCTTATGCCTCCTTAGTACTTATAACATGGTTCTATTTGTCTTTTAAACAACTCGATTCCTCTGCATTAAAATTGACTTTATCTTATAACATCATGGCTTTTTAGATGTAGTTCACTCCTATCTGTCCAATAGTAATGAAGTATCATCTTATTCTTTACTTACTGTATTCATTACGTCTTTCGTTTGTTTATATTAGCTCCATTATTGTTGTTCTACTTTGATAATCCTTCTAACGTATTTCTAGAACTTTCCACTTCTCTATTCATCTTACTAAATTTTGAGGGTATATGAGTTTCCTCATATTATACTTTCTTTCATATTATCCACAACTCTTACATTTACTGACACGTATGCCTACACATGTGCCTTTCTCCTTATACTAGAATTCTATAACTTAACTTTTCTCCTTCTTGTTAATACAATCTATAGCTCTTAATGCTGATATTAGTGACTTCACTTAATATCAGTCAATGAGCATCATTATCTCTCTTGATCTATCCAACTTCGAACCTTCACATCTTACTGGATTATCTTCTTCGTTGTCTGTATCCTTCCTCTTTCTATCTCTGTATCTTCAAACACTGATATTGATAAAGTTATATATCCTTTATACTTTTAATTTCTCTCTTTTGATATAACTCTCGATCGCTACGTTGCTTATCTCAACATAAGAATAATCATTACATTTATCATCCTTATGTATTCGTTACGTTTCTTTCGTCTAACATGACTCTCTGTCATTTCATCCTTTGTTCTATCATAAGGATAAATACTATATCCTTAAATATTGCCAACGCATCGCAGCTTAACTGTGTATACCCTACCCTCCGCCGATAGCTCCTTATTCATATTCTCCTTTAGCTTCACTAGCTTTGTTGCAATTAATCATTAACATGGCTTTATTCCGTTATTGAGGTTTGTTTTACAAATCTTATTCTTATTTATTAGGAATCTTTTATTATCTGTCGCAGAGTTTTACATCTGAGTTTACTTACTAAACAAAAGATTTCAAAACATTCTTTGGCTGGCCAGCTCTTTTAAATCACTTTTCATAAATCGTTTGAAATCATTAGTACAATTGTAGCTCAGAGTGATGACACCTCTCATCACCAAAGAGTTGCTCAAAATCGCATTTTTCTACGTTATTATAAAGATATGATGCATGATCTAGAGTTTGAAAATCGTTCTTTTATGCATCCCTATCGTAATTATGCAATGTTACATGCGATGTCTGAGCACAATTGTACCTTGAAAAAAAAATTCATAAAAACTTTCAAAATTTTCATAAAATTGTAAGTTTACTCTAGATTGTACACTCTGCGACTATTAACGGCTTTCTCTATACTTATTGAGTATATTTCAAATTTTTGTATTGTTGTCACCTTCTGTCATTTTCCTGATTATTCTCCTGTCACATCACTTCTTTCTCCATATCTCCGATAACTCAATTTAATTCAAGTTTTCTATTGCTGTAATCACCACACCTACTTCTGCAATATACTGTATCATGTCATTTATAAACGCATGTACTGATGTTTCACATTGATTCCCTGTTGGTAACCCATCTCTTTCTTCACAACATCTAGAACGTAATGTAGGAATTACGTTCACTACAAATGTATTATATTCTATTTATTATATTATCGCTTTTGTAAATTACGTTTATACATTCTTTTATTGGTCGCGTGTTAATTAACATCGCTTCCTATAAGTTCTCACTTTCTGAGGTATTATCCTATAGGCGTATCCTATTACTAATATTCTATTATGCAATGCAGCAAACATATATACATAGTAATGCAAACATATTAACACAAATTTACAAAGCATATAAGTCGCTGGTACCTGGAGGTGCCTGATGCGGAACGCTAGGTTCCCTAATGACTATGCCGGTATGTCGACCCCTAACTGTTCTACCAGAGTTACTTCCGACTCTTTGCACAAAGTAGGGGTTAGTCCTAACTCGGGAGGAGGTGTTGACGTAGTCTGGATGGTACTCACATTTAAAATAAAAGGGTCGTACTGGATCGCCCGCCCATTCATGCTCAGTCTCGATCTTACGAGCCATCGTAGTGAGCGTGCCAAAATTGTCACCTACGTGTTCATATAGCTCCTCGAACTCAGGTCCTAAGCCTCTGATATACCTACTGTTGATGGTTCTATTGCCTTCATTCAGGTCAGGGACTCCCTCAACCATTCGTAGAAAATCAGCAGAATACAATCCTACTGTTAACATTCCTCGAGAGAAGGAGCGCATCTGTCTCCTAACTTGGTCTAGAGCTATATGTGCCTGACTATTTGCTATATCTGCATCTTCTCTCAAATCACGGTATCTCTGCATCCTAGACCAGAAATGCTCGCTTCTGTATTGTTCAACATCTATCTCTTCTAATTGTTCCTCTTCTTCATACTCTTCCTCCTGAGGATCTTCTTCTTCTGCCTCTTCTTTTATATCCTCTTCTGGATCTTCCTCCGGATCTTCCTCCGGTTCCTCCTCATCTTCTTCACTATATTCTATTTCTGGCGAGTGTATCCTGTTTCTATTTCCAGAAGAACTGCCAATTTCTGATACAGACATATAGCCATTCTTCTGTTAAATTTCTGGCGATCTCCTATTATCTGCGTGGAATCCGTTATGATGGACCCCAGATGGTTCGCCTATTTCATTGTGAAATCCATTTTGAAATATAGGAGGCGTTTCCTCCCGTTCTTCAGCAGCATGTGACTGAGCTCTGTTCTGCCCAGACATGCAGAAAAGAAACAATTTCAAACATAAGCGACCATCTGAGCCCATTTCCACACGCAATTCCAATATCAACTTATAAAATGCTGTAAACATTTAGCATTTAATCCAGCCGCACGTAGTTCGCAAACAGATAGCCATTTAACAATCCCAGCGCAAGTAATAATCATTTAGTTATCTCAGTCGTTCGTAATTTGTAAGCATATAACCATTTACTATCTCTTAACGTAAGCAATAAATACTTAATTGCCTTAGTCGTCCGTATAAACAGATACTAGTCACTTACTAGCTTAATAATCATGGTTCGCGCGCGCTATCCCACATATTTCTAATGCATGTATCACACAAATGCAGACAACTAAGGTCCGACTCTCTACTGCAGTAGTTCCTAGGTTTACTTACTGACAGAGTATTCCAAGTCAAACAGACATTCAGACACAACTGGCAGTGGTAACTAGACCAACTGCTCTCAAACAAACACTGAAACAAACCCGCAGTGGTAACTGGACCAACTACTCTGAAACAAACACTGAAACAAACTCGCAGTGGTAACTGGACCAACTGCTCTGAAACAAACACTGAAACAAACTCGCAGTGGTAACTGGACCAACTGCTCTGATACCAACATTGTCACGACCCAAAATTTATTGAGCCGCGACCAGCGCTAGGGAACGGGAGTGGTAGCTCCGGAACCCGTAGCAAGCCTCAAATCACTGTTAATTTTTCGCAAACAATAAACAGATAATATAACACAACAGAAGCAGATAAACGAATATAATATATAACCAAAATATTTACACTAACTGTTCAAATCCTCGCGGGCTCTAGTTACCGTACCCTGTACAAACTGGCCTCGCAGTACTATATACACCAGTTAGTGTATCAAGCATATCACTGACATCTGGTGCCGTGAACAAACATATTATACGTAGCCTATCAAAACATATAAACAAGACAGCAAGTGAAATACACAATCAAAAATGTACTGATGTCAGGCTACGACTCTGTTGACACTGGACCACTACTGCAGCATTCACAGAAGTCAGATACTATACATACACAGCTGACTTCTGGACTTCTAAATTTGGCCTCTAGCTAGGTCCACATACTATGTACCTGAAATACATCAAAGGTGAGGGGTCAGTATTTGGGAAAATACTAAGTGAGTTTGCATTTACTAACTATATTAATATAAAAACATAGCATCGCATCTCAAGAAATCGATAATGTAAAACATATAAACAGGTAACCGTACGAAACTAATATCCTAGCATGCGACAAATCTCTTGAATAATCATATATCGTTCAACCTAATCATAAATCTCAAGTTGTGAGTCCAACTCACTGGTATGTCCAACCCACTAGATACGGGGACTCCAGGTTACACCGTAACCGAGTGCTCACTCGTATCGAAATCATATACCCAACCCTGAATTTCATAATCATATCATGCCATACATATCAAATCTTTTCTCAAATGCAAACGCACTAGACTGACTCAATACTGGTGATCACACAGCCTATTGACACCCAATAGGTAGCTAGTTTCTTCGGATCGCATACTAGTTCTTGTATATAAACTTGATAGAAACATATAACATTTAATCAAATCATATATTATGCGATGCGTATAAATAGTATATATATCTATATAAAATAACTTTAATATATAATACACGAAAGTAAAGTGCAGCTCACAGTGACCGCAATCCAATCAATAACGTGGTCGATGAAATGATATGCTCTCGCTATCCCACATCTACTGACCTCTCTGCTCATTGACACGTCTGGTAAATAATTAACGTTTAATAATTAGACGTGAACCTCGTATTCTAATACGAATAATACTTTAAATTCTAAGGTTTGTATTTCATTCTTAATGCTATTCGTGATCTCGATATTCCTTTATCGTATTCACGATATATCAAACCTTGTTTCTCGTATTCGAGAAACGTATAATATCCTTAGCATTTTTAATTATCGTAGCTCACGTAAAACGTCGAGCTAAAACTTTATTTTTTCGAACAATCGGGGTCCTTAATCGTTCTTAGGGTATAATATTCAAAGATATTGAATTCTTGTTCATTTAGGGTTAAAAGTCCATTTTAGTCCCTCGGGCAGAAGTCCATTTTAGTCCTCTGTGGACCCACTGTGCGTTCGCACACCGGTGTGTGTTCACACACCTTGGGTGTGCGTTCGCACACCATCACTGGTGTGCGTTCGCACAACGCGTGCGATTCGCACACAGCCCCCGAAAACATTGTTTCCAGGCGTCCTGTCGTGCTATCACTTGCCTTATACGTATAAAACCTGAGTTCCTTCAAAACTCGTAGCTTCGTTTTTCCAAAAACGCTAAAACCGAGCTTAAATCGATAAATTTCTATTTTATTCTAAAACCACCATTTAATTCGAATTTATCACTAAATATCAAGCTTAGGATCGATAGAGGATTCGATTCTGAAGAAATTGCCGCGAAAATCACTCGATTCGGACGTCGAACGGAGAAACGACGGCGAAACGTAATCGATCGGCATTATTTCCTTCACTCTCTCGATCCTTCTTCTGCTTCCTGATTCATATCTTCATTTCTTATATAATTCGGCTAAAGTGCCACTTTAATCATTGCTCTTTTTGTTTGTTACAATTTATCTTTCAAACTTTTCTTTTGTACGATTTAGTATATAGCTAAATCGATAAACTCTTAAATTATTACTGTTACGTATTATTTATATTCGATAAATAATACAAAACTCGATATTAACACTTTCCCGTCAAAATCCAATATTTCCATTTTTGACACAAAGTGGCTAAATTACCACTTTTGTCCCTGTACTTTATTTTGGACTTTTCTTGACATTTTTCCTTTTAATTCCAATTCTAACATTAGAATTGAAATATAACCTTAATTTTCTCATAATTAATTTCCCAAAACCGACCTACTTGAAACTTATTTACTTTATCTTTTCAGAAATTCTTCTGATATCGCCACTCTGGCGAATCAAAACTGGACACGTGGTCCAATTAGCTAATTAAATATTTTGGGGTATTAAACGGCGCTAGGGTGTGGGTATGGTTGTACCAAAACCCGTAGCAAGCCTTGCGGATAATAATTTAATATTTTAAACAACAGTGTACCCGTATAAAACCACATGCTCGAAGGCAACCGAGACTCAGCCTAGTCTAGCAGTACATAAAAGCAACATATATTTAAAGTACGCTTATCTCAAAATAATATCCAACAGCATGGCAATATATAAAATACCATAAATACTATAATCATGCCAAATCTGATAAAATAATAGTAGGACCAATACAACAAACAATAGTCTAAAGGCCTAATTACTTTAAAAAAACTCCACCTTGTAACATTGTTTCATTTATACCCTAACCTAGAAAAACATTCATTTGTACCCTTTTTTTGATTTTTCGTTTTCAACTGTACCCCAAAATTTAATTTTTTGACAATTTAATTAATTAAAGGATGCAAATATTAAACACAATTAAATAGAAGGATATATTATACTTTTTTCTACTTTAAAAAATACAAACAAATCCTTAAACTTTAAAAATATTCAAATAAATCATAAAAATTAATCATTTTAAATTTTTGTATTTAAATAACTTCAAACCCACTATTATACTCTTTCGATTTACGGATCCGCTTCAAAAATCCGACAAAAAAGATTTAAAAATAATTTTTTTTAATTTTTCAGGATTTCAGGCGAGGAGGAGCTGCTGCTCCTCTTCTCAAGGAGGAGCAGCAGCTCCTCGCCTGAAACTCAGGCGAGGAGCTGCTGCTCGTCGCCTGAGGAGGAGATCTGTTCCTCGCTTCAAGCGAGGAGCAGATTTTCTCCTCGGAAAAACGAGGAGCAGCTGCTCCTCATTTTTCCGACGAGTAGCGCATGACTACTAGTCGGAAAAACGAGGAGCAGCTATGAGGAGCAGCTGCTCCTCGTTTTTTCGAAGAGCAGATCTGATCCTCGCCTGAAGCGAGGAGCAGGTTTGCTCCTCGCCTGGAGCTGCTGCTCCTCGCCTGAGGAGCAACAGCTCCGACGAGCTGCTGCTCCTCCCTGAGAAGAGGAGCAGCAGCTCCTCCTCCTCGCCTGAGATCCGGAAAAAAAATTAAATAAAATTAATGTAAATTTTTTTTTAAGTAAAAGGCATTTATTTTTACGTTTTTTAATTTGAAAAAGTTATTGTAATTAATATAAAATAAATAATTTATATAAGTTTAATTTTGTAAAGAAGAAGATATTTTTGAATTATTAATAACATTAAAATCTAATTAGAATATAGGTTAAAAAATGAAGGACTATTTTATATTTTTTTAAATGAAAATAGTTAAATTTAATGCTTTGGGGTACAGTTCAAAACGAAAAATCAAAAAAAGGGTACAAATGAATTTTTTCCTAGGTCAGGGTATAAACGAAAAAATATTATAAGGTGAGGATTTTTTTAAGTAATTAGTTCTAGTCAAAAATATAAACGTAAGACTATGACAAGAATAATCTGATAATACTACTGCGGTCTACGAGTTTAAAACAATTCGACACTTTATTCTGAAATAAATAAAGAACCTCCGACAATGAAGAAACGGAGACCGACCAAACGCTCAAATCATAAACCTGAAAAATTTGGGAAAACAACGGGGTCAGATTTACTGAGTAGAGTTTTTATAACTATTTAGATTTATTAAGTTGAAAACCTTTAAAAACGTTTAATAAAACATTTTCACTATGGATTATCCATGAAACCCTAAACCAAAATTTTAAATCTATTGTCGTGTCGTTGAGACGTATCTCAATAACCGATCTCCGACTATCACTTAATAAATAGTGAGTCCATGAGACGTATCTTCCACAGGTGTCCTCACTAAGATGAGACGTATCTCAAACCTACCATAATAACATAATCATTATCGGTGCGCACGCAGTCCCGATAATGTCCATCGAGTAGTACCTTCCAAATCAAATCCACAATGCCGAAAATAGTTCAAAAGCTGGTTATACATATACATATACAAAATATAATATTTACTTAATAAATAGATAAATAGAGATATAAACTCACTGCTTGCTATTCCTCGTGAAATTGACAAGCAATCTAACTCTGGTTCCCCTCTGAAGTACGAACAGTCGACGAGTATAAAATAATAAAATCATAATTAAAAACAGACCCTAACTCTAAAGAGTACTAGACACCACATAGGACTATCACAACACAATACCAAGCCACATTTAATAAACACTAATATTAAATGCATTCCAAATATAACCCAAGTAATATAGTACAAATCATATAAACATATTTAGAATGATCCGTAAAAATAATTTAAATTAACCCAAGTTAAATCCATATCAGTGAGTCAGACGAGTTAATAAATACTACCAAACTTCTTCCCACTTGTCGGTTGACCACAATCTAACCCAAAACAAAACTGTATTTCATTTATAAATCCGAGTTTATAAATTACATACTTGATAAAATATTTATCTATTATAAAAAAGAATTCAATGTCTTGCAATTCAAGTAACCTAAGTTACAACCCAAAACTTAACCATTTTAAGTTTATAAACGTTTATGGATTAAACCATAATTTAGCCAATTTGATTGTCGAAATCAAAATTAATTACTCATTCTTAATTTACTGAATTATAAATCAAACAAAAATCCAAAAGTTATCCTTAAACAAAAATAATAGATAGAACTTAACTTAAATAAGCTTTTCGAAACTTTAGGGGATAAATTGTAAATTAGCCAAAATAACATATTAATGAAAATTAAATATAACTAGCCGAGAAATTAGATTATAAAATAATTATTGTTTTCAAGTTGTCAATTGAAACAAATACAAAAGTCATTAATAAATAATACCATAGTTAGAAACAGCTTAAGGGATTTAATTCTTTTTAAGAAAATCATTTAGTGACTAAATTGGCCAATTTGCCATCTTCTCTAATTCAAAAATAGCTTCATCCCCGCCAACCCTTTTACTACAACCATTCATTAAACTAAAACCTGAAAATAAACATAGGTCTTGATTCTTCTATTAACACAAACAATCATTCTTAGAACTTCACCAAACTAACAAGATACAATATCAAGAACATGTTACAGAAACCATGACGAACAAGAAATCAACTACGGAAGCAACATCATTTGTTACACGGTGGATCGACGACGGTTAGACAGCCATGAACTCAAACAATCGGTCTCTATTCTATTCAAATTAGGGTTACAGCAAACATACAATGGTATCCGAATCAAGAACAAGAAGAACAGTAGTAATATATCATGAATACGGCAAAACGGAACGGCAATGAACGGAGAGATTGAACGTACCGTTATTGATTCCAAAATGTAAGGATCGAAGAGATTGCTAAGTCGATGAGAACCGTCAAAGAACAATCGGATTATATCTGAAATAATAAGCTAGAAATCAAGAACCGTATTTTGACGATATCAAAACGAATAATGAAAAAGAGAGGTGTGAAGCTTACCGCTTGAACGATTGAAAGGAGTTGATGATTGATGAGGTTTATGAGATTTCAGAAATGTAAGGAGTTTTAGACGGCTATGGTTTGTGTTTAGAGAAGAAAAGTTTAGGTTAGAGCAAAGAAACGTGAATGATTATGTTATATAAGGAAAAGGGAGAAAGCTGAAGGCCGAGGCATCGTGCCTCAGCAAAAATTAAAGGGTCTCATTCGAGACCCTTTGTGGTCTCGAACAAGACCACCATTCTATGCAGGGTCTCGTTCGAGACCCGGATGTCTCGAACGAGACCGCATAATTATTCAGGGTCTCGTTTGAGACCCTTGTGTCTCGAACGAGACCAACCCCATATAATTTTTTTTATTTTTCTTTTAAAAAAATTAAACCACCCGAAAACCACCCTAATTAAGATTTGAACCACAATCGAAACACCAAGACTGGAAACGATCCGAATTTATACCGGAAACGCATCGGAAAATTTAGAAATTTAACGGGGTATTACATTATCCCTAACTTAATAAAAATTCTCCCTCAAATTTAAACACAAACAAATAATCATAACAACACACCAAGCAAACGATCAATTAAAACATATAAGCAACGATACATGTACCTCAAGAAAAGAGGAAAGGATAACGTTTCTGCATATCAGACATTATCTCCCAAGTGCACTCCGCAACAGAATGATTCCGCTACAGAACTTTGACCATCGGAATCTCTTTATTCCGTAACCTACGCACTTGCGTATCAACAATCTCATTTGGCTGTTCCTCATAGGACAGCTCTTGGTCAATCTCAACACTCTGAGGCACAATCACATGTGAAGGATCTGAGATGCACTTCCTCAGCATAGAAACATGACATACTGGATGCACTAAGACATGTTTGGTGGCAGAACCAGACGATAAGCCACATCTCCAATCCTTTCTGAAATCTCATAAGGACAAACGTACCTCGGTGCCAACTTCCCCTTGACACCAAAACGAACCACGCCTTTCATAGGCGAAACCCGAAGAAACACAAAGTCCCCCACCTGAAACTCGATGTCTTTTCTCTTCGGATCAGCATAACTGTTATGCCGACTAAAAGCAGTCGCCAACCTCTGTTTTATCAACGGTAACTTCTTTGAGGTAACCTGAATAATCTCAGCACCAGACAAATTCCGCCAGCCGACCTCTTCCCAGCAGATAGGAGATCAACACTTGCGTTCGTACAAAGCCTCATAAGGTGTCATCTCAATGCTCGCATGGTAACTGTTGTTCTAGGAAAACTTAATCAACGGTAGATGAGTATCCCAGCTACCCTGAAAATCAAGAATACACATCCTGAGCATATCCTCCAATGTCTGAATAGTCCACTCAGACTGACCGTCAGTCTGAGGATGAAAAGTTGTACTGAAATCCAACCGCGAACCTAAAAATTACTGAATCGCTTTCCAAAATCTTAAAGTGATAACAGAACCTCCGTCTGAAACAATCGATACTGGTACACCGTGCAAACTGACAATCATGTCGATGTACAACTGAGCCAACTTCGAAGCAGGATACAAAACCTTGATCGAAAGGAAATGAGCCGACTTAGTCATACGGTCGACTATCAACTGGCTGTTCCTCATACGATAACTCTTGGTTAATCTCAACGTTCTGAGGTACAATCACGTGCGAAGAATTAGAAATGCACTTTCTCAACATAGAAACATGAAACACAGGATGCACTAAAGACATGTCTGGCGGCAGAACCACACGATAAGCCACAGCTCCAATCCTCTTTGAAATCTCGTAAGGACCAATATACCTCGGTGCCAACTTTCCCTTGACACCAAAACGAACCACGCCTTTCATAGGCGAAACCCGAAGAAACATGAAATCACCAACATGAAACTCAATGTCCTTCCTCTTCGGATCAGCATAACTCTTATGCCGACTAAAAGCAGTCTCTAACCTCCGTTTGATCAATGGTACCTTCTCTGAGGTAATCTAAATAATCTCTGCTCTCGAGAGTTTACGCTCTCCAACCTCCTCCCAACAGATAGGAGATCTACACTTGCGCCCGTACAAAGCCTCATACAGCGCCATCTCGATACTCACATGGTAACTGTTGTTGTAAGAAAACTCAATCAACGGCAAATGAGCATCCTAGCTACCCTGAAAATCGAAAACACACATCTTGAGCATATCCTCTAACGTCTGAGTAGTCCTCTCAGACTGACCGTCAGTCTCAGGATGAAAAGCTGTACTGAAATCCAACCGAGAACCCAATGATTCATGTAGCGCTTTCTAGAACCTCGAAGTAAACATAGACCCTCTGTCTGAAATAATAGAAACTGGTACACCATGCAAACTGACAATCATGTCGATGTACAACTTAGCCAACCTCGAAGAGGATACGAAACCTTGATCGGAAGGAAATGAGCTGACTTAGTCATACGGTCAACTATTACCCAGATAGAATTGTACCCCTGTCGAGTACGTGGTAAACCAACCAAAAATTCCATGGTAATCCGCTCCCACTTCCACTCTAAAATAGGTAGTGGCTGCAGATAGCCAGAAGGTCTCTGATGTTCCAGCTTCACCTGCTGGCAAAATAGAAACATGGAAACGTACTCTGCAACATCCTTCTTCATTTCGCTCCACCAATACGTACCCTTGAGGTCATGGTACATCATGGTCGATCCCGGATGAACACTATAATCCGATCTATGCGCTTCCTCCAGAATCTGGTCTCTTAACCCATCCGAATCCGGAAAGCACAGTCTAGAACCAAACCTGAGAACTCCGTCAACAAAAACACACTCGGAATTCCCGTCCAGATGTATCTCATACATAATCCGTTTCAATTGTGGATCCTCACCTTGTAAAGCTTTAATCCTATATATCAAAACCGGTTGCACCTGCAAATGTGCCAACAAACTACCGTTCTGAGAAACCTAAAAACCATAGCCCGAAGCTGTAAAACCATACCACTCTCGAACCATGGGTCTGTGCCCAACCTCATAAATATGGGCCAAACTGCCCAAAGACTTGTGACTCAATGCATCGGCTACCACATTAGCCTTACCAGGATGGTACTGAATAGTATAGTCGTAGTCTTTCAGCAACTCTAACCACCTCCTCTGTCTCAGATTCAACTCTCGCTGATCAAAGATGTACTTCAAACTCTTATGATCAGTGAAGATCTCGCAAGTGGCACCGTACAAGTAGTGCCTCCAGATCTTCAGAGAAAAAACCACAGCAGCTAACTCCAAGTCATGAGTAGGGCAATTCACCTCATGCTTCTTCAGCTGACGAGAAGCATAGGCGATCGCTGTCCATGTTACATCAACACGCCACCTAAGCCAATCCGAGAAGCATTGTAGTACACAATAAAACCCTCAATGCCAGAAGGTAACACCAAAACAGGAACTGTAGTCAAAATCTCCTTCAGCTTCTCGAAACTTGCCTCGCACTTGTTGGCCCACTCAAACTTAACACCCTTCTTTGTCAGCTTAGTCAAAGGTGCAGATATTCGGGAGAAATCATGCACGACTATTGTAGCCAACTAACCCAAGAAAACTCCTGATCTCAGTAACTGACCTCGGCCTTTGCCAATCCATAACCGCCTCAATCTTCTTTGGACCAACCTTAATCCCATCCTTCGACACAATATGTCCTAAGAAGGTAACCTATTCCAGCCAAAACTCGCACTTTGAGAACTTAGTATACAACTGAGGCTCTCGCAAGGTTTGTAGTATCGTTCTCAAATGATAAGCATGCTCCTCCTCACTCCGAGAATAAATCAGGATGTCATCAATGAAGACGATAACAAACTGATCCAAAAACGGCTTGAAAACACGATTAATCATGTCCATAAACGCTTCTGGTGCGTTAGTCAACCCAAATGGCATGACCAGAAACTCGAAATGCCCATAATGCGTTCTGAAAATAGTCTTAGGCACATCGACGTCCCGAATCCGAAGTTGATGATACCCGAATCTCAAGTCAATCTTGGAAAAGCACTTTGCACCCTGCAACTGATCAAACAAGTCGTCGATGCGAGGAAGAGGATATCTGTTTTTAATGGTAGCCTTATTCAACTGCCTGTAGTCGATACAAAGCCGAAAGGAACCATCCTTCTTCTTAACAAACAGAACTGGAGCACCCCACGAAAAAGAACTCGGTCTAATGAAGCCATTGTCCAACAGTTCTTGTAACTGCTCCTTCAACTCCTTCAGCTTAGCAGGAGCCATCTGATACGGCGGTATCGAAATAGGACCAGTTCCAAGAACAATGTCAATGCATAACTCGATATCCCGATCAGGTGGTAATCCAGGAAACTCCTCTGGAAAAATGTCAGTGAACTCATTCATTATAGGGACAGTGTTCACACTGCGCACCTCAGCATCCATATCTCGAACCACAGCTAAGAAAGCTTGACAACCCTTACTCATCATCCGCTTTGCCTTGATCGCAGAAATCAGATTCTTAGGTGTCTCTGCCTTCTCCCCTTGAAAAGAAAAGAGTAAATCACCTGGAATCCGAAACTCGACCGACTTCCCTCAAGAGTCGATCCAAGCATAATGGCGTGCCAGCCAATCCATCCCCAAAATCACGTCAAACGAAAGAACATCCAAAACAACCAAATTAGCACGCAAGTCTTTTCCATGGATAACCACGGGACATGATGGATAAACAACGTCCACCACCACACAGTCAGACAAGGGAGTAGAAACAGATAAAGGTTCACACAGACTTGTTGGTGTTACACCCAACTTAGCAGCAAAACACGTAGACACAAAACAATTGGTTGCACCGGCGTCAAACAAAACTAAAGTATCTACGAAAGCAATCTAAATAGTACCTTACACCACTGCGTTAGATGCGTGAGCATCCTGAGGAGTCAAGGCGAAAACTCTAGCCTGACCCTGACTCTGCTGCTGAAAACTCTGTCCAGTATCATACCTGCTAGAACCTCTACCGCCGTTGCCACAGCCTCCAAAACCGCGCCCTTCAGAACCTCCGCCTCGCTGGCCACCAAAAGAAGCTGCAGGTTGAGAAAACCCCGTCGGTGCAGAGAATGCTGGTCTCTGACTCTGATAGGATGGCTGAGCAAAACTTGTTGCCGACATCTGCTGCCCAGATGCCTAACACTCTCTGGCAAAGTGACACGGCTGGCCACAAGTAAAACAACCCCCTGGTGCTAAGCGACACTCGCCCGGATGCCGACGTCTGCAATTCTGGGAGAACGGAATACTAGCACCTCTACTGTTACCGCGCCCAAAACTGCGGCTGCTACTGCTGTTGCCTGAACTGTAGGTGTAAGGCTGATAACTCTTTTTGACACCCCTCTTCTTGTTCTTGTACTGAGAAGGTGTCGACTGGTAGCTACCACCACCACTCTGCTGTCCAGGGCCAGAAGACTTCTTACTTTGAGAAGAACCAGAAATCTCCCCAAACTGCAATAATGAGCTCTCCATACGACGAGCACTGTCCACTACATCAGTAAAGTCTCTACGTGTCTCAGTCAGCAAACTCACAAAATCGCGCCCTAAGCCCTTTACATATTTGTGGTTAACTCTTTGCGGATCTTCCTGCAAGTCCTGAGCGAACCGACCCAACCTCACGAACTCCGTCGTGTACTCGGATACCGACCTATCTTCCCTAGTAAGTGTAAGCAATCTGTCTCTATGACCCTGTGTCACGGAAAACGGCAAGAAGAAAGCTTTAAACCTCTCCAAAAATCGAGCCCAAGAGATAGTAGCCATGTCAGCATGAATAGGTCTACGAAACTAGTCCCCAGCTAAACCCTTCATTGACATCTCGACTAGAACGACGGTCTGACGCTCAGTAGCCTGTATTCGCCGAGCATTCTGCTCAACCTCCTCGAGAAAATCCAGCGCGTCTCCAGAATCATCAAACTCAGTTGGCTTCAGCCTCATGTACGCCAACACCAAATCCCTGTCAGTGGTCACGACACCACCAATTGCTGCACCACCAGCCTGTGGTTGCTGCTGCTGAACAATCTAACCCAAAACCGCATACTTATCCTGCATAGCGACCTGTCCTGCATGCAGCTGAACCTTGTTGAGTTGTAAAGTAGCAACTCCAGCCAAAAACATATTGAAGTCAATGTTGTCCAACTCAGGTTGTGCCATACTTGGTGCTTGAGCACCCCCTGCAGCACCACGTCATGTGCCTCTACTTGTACCTCTGCCAGCTTGACCTCGGCCACCTCGACCTCGACCAGCTCGACCTCTGCCTGCTAGTCCTCTACCAGCTTGAACCTCTGGTTCATTCTGGTCCACCTTCATAGAGATCGCGTCATCAGCCTCAGCATTTTGCTGAGCCGCAGCACGAGTACGCGTATTCATTCCTAAGAATGAAATAAAAATCCTTAATACAAACAAAAAAATTAACCATATAATCACAGCATGGCGAATCAGCCAACAAGTAATCAACCAAGTGAAAACAACCATATAATAAGCAATAAAGCAAATAATTTCACACGATTGACTCACGACATTCCTATAGGAGTAAGCAGAAAGATTTGAAAACAAAAGATGACGTTTCAAAGACAAGACTCGAATCCTAATTCCACAGTAGTTCCTAGAACTTGACATTAACTTAACATGCCAAAAACACATAACAAATAACATGCATAAGGCCTTGGTTTGAAACCAAAGCTCTGATACAAAGTTTGTCACGACCCATTTTCATGAATCGTGACCGGCGCTAGGGTATGGGTATAGTTGTACCAAAACCCGTAGCAAGCCTTGCGGATAACAATTTAATATTTTAAACAACAATGTACCTGCATAAAACCACATGCTCAGGGGCAACCGAGACTTAGCCTAGTCTAGCAGTACATAAAAGCATCATATATTTAATGTACACTTATCTCAAAATAATATCCAACAGCATGGCAATATATAAAATACCATAAACACTCTAATCATGCCAAAGCTGATAAAATAATAGTTGGACCAATCCAACAAACAATAGTCTAAAATATAAATGTAAGACTATGACAAGAATAATCTGATAATACTACTGCGGTCTAAGAGTTTAAAACAGTTCGACACTTTATTCTGAAATAAATAAAGAACCTCCGAGAATGAAGAAACGGAGATCGACCAAACCTCAAATCATAAACCTGAAAAATTTGGGAAAACAACGAGGTCAGATATACTGAGTAGAGTTTATATAACCATTTATATTTATTAAGTTGAAAACCTTTATAAACGTTTAATAAAACATTTTCGTTATGGATTATCAATGAAACCCTAAACCACAATTCTAAATCCATTGTCTTGTCGGTGAGACGTATCTCAATAACCGATCCCCGACTATCACTTAATAAATAGTAAGCCCATCAGACGTATCTTCCACCGGTTCCCTAGCTAAGGTGAGACGTATATCAAACCTACCTCAATACGATAATCATTAACGGTGCGCACGCAGTCCCGATGATGCCCATCGAGTAGCACATTCCAAATTAAATCCATAATGCCTAAAAACAGTTCAAAAGCTGTTTATACATATACATATACAAAATATAATATTTACTTAATAAAGAGGTAAATAGAGATATAAACTCACTGCTTGCTATTCCTCGTGAAACTGACAAGCAATCTAACTCTGGTTCGCCTCTGAAGAACGATCAGTCGACGAGTCTGAAAATAATAAAATTATAATTAAAAACAGACCCTAACTCTAAAGAGTACTAGACACCACATAGGACTAGCACAACACAATACCAAGCCACATTTAATAAACACTAATATTAAATGCATTCCAAATATAACCCAAGTTATAGAGTACAAATCATATAAACATATATAGAATGATTCGTAAAAATAATTTAAATTAACCGAAATTAAATCCATATCAGTGAGTCAGCCGAGTTATTAAAAACTATCATGCTTATTCCCACTTGTCGGGCGACAACAGTCTAACCCCAAAACAAAACTTTATTAAATTTATAAACACGAGTTTATAAATTAAATACTTGATAAAATAATGGCTTAATTACTTAAAAAAAAACCCTCACCTTTAATTTTATTTTCGTTTATACCCTTACCTAGGAAAATTGTCATATATACTAATGACCTTGTCTTTATATTTCACCTCTACCCCAAATTTCAAAAAAAGATGATTTATTGAAAACAACAAAATATACGGGTTATTTTATACCTTTTTCTGCTAATAAAATACAAACAAATACTTCATCTTTAAAAACGTTCAAATAAATCCTAAAATTAATTACTTTTTATAATTTAAATAAAATAAAATAAATAAAATATTTTTTATTAATTACAACCACAATTATACTCTAATTTAAAAAACGGCTAATATTATTATTTAAAAAAAATTCGATTTTCAGAACCGCCAACGCCGGAAAAGGAGGAGCAGCTCCTCCTCTTTCTATGGAGGAACAACGTGTTCCTCCTGTCACGACCCATTTTCATGAATCGTGACTGGCGTTAGGGCATGGGTAATGTAGTACCAACACTCGTAGCTAGCCTTCCTTATATCATACAATTACAATAAACATGCAGAAAATCAATGCTCGGGGGCAACCGAGACTTCAGCCTAATTCTAGCAGTTATAATATTCAACATTTAAATATAACATGCTTCCCAATACTGAGTTGTGAATAGGCATAACATAAATAATACTGAATAATCATATAACATGCCAAAGCAGTAGTAATCCAGTCGAACCAATCCGACAAACAACTAGAAATGAATAAAGACGTCTAGTTACTACTGCGGTCTAAGAATAAAATAGTTTTGCAGTTTATCAAAATAAATGAACCTCCGAGAAAATAAAGAACGGAGATCAGCTGACTCTCTCAAATCATAACCCTAGAAAATTGGGAAAACAACGGGGTCAGATATACTGAGATGAGTTTATACCACTATTTACATTTATCAAGTAGAAAACCATTAAAACCGTTTAAAACATTTAATAACGATATTACAATTAATAGTTGGAACCCTAATCCACAATTCTAAATAACATACATAATCCAATAGGCATGGTCCCGAGAGCTAAGCTACACAGAGTTACCACTGACCACACTTATACCATATCCAGAGTCCCGAGAGCTGAGCTACACTGAGTTACTCTACCTGGTCCCGAGAGCTATGATCACACCGAGTTACCATATTTTACAATAAACCTTACCCAGATCATTACCGGTGCGCACGCAGTCCTAATGATCCCTATTAGGTAGCATGTTCCAACTAAGAGCCATAATATAAAAACAGTTCAAAATATACGTACAGTGTATATTTAATATTAAAATAACAATTTACTTAATAAAGCGGTAAATAGTAAGTACAAACTCACTGCTTGCTAATCCACTTGATAACCTGGCAAGCAACTAATCTTGATTCGTCTCCGAAGCACGAACAGTCGACAAGTCTAGACAATATAAATCAGAATTAAAACATGTTCTAACTCTAAAGAGTACTGGACAACACATATAACTAGCACAGACATCAACGAGCCAAGACAAAGCAAACACACTTACTTAATCTGTAGCCAAAGCATAAACCAAAGTAGAGTAATCATACATACTGAACATAACCGAAGTCATACGATCTTTAAGTTAAATTGAGTTCCCACTTTGAAAACATAATCCGGAAATCATTTCAATAACTTAGTTAAAATCATAAAACTAAGTTTAAACCAAAGTGGTGAGCTAGCCGAGTTATCACAACTGCCAAGCCTATACTCACAAATTGGGCAACCCAAGTCTAACCCAAACCAAACATCCAACCAAAGTAAAACAATTCATTTAAAGTCCGGAATCATTTAAATATACCAAATTCTAAATTTATAAAACAAGGGAACTCAAATTAAACATTAAAATCCAAGTACGACATCATGATTATAAAGTGTTCGATAAAAGTCCCCAAAGGATAAACACAACCAAATAAGTCAAAAGTCAATATACAACAGCCCTAGCATGCTTAATAATCATATTTGATATAAGACATGTCATATCAAAACATTTGCTATCAATCAAGCAAACCTTTCATAAATTAAGCCAATTAAGCATTCATACCACCTAGCTCAAGACAAGACCAATCGTGAAAGTCAAACCAAAATACCTTAGATCAGATTATAAACTTTCCTTAACATATAATATAAATTCAAATCAGATCCTAAGTCACCACTAATCAAAGAATCCGAAAACATAGCTTTTTAGCGTTAAACTAGCTAGTTTACAAAATACGCCAAAACGTACCAAAACAAGTAAGATACTAACTCGAAAATTCACTTAGATCAATAGTATATCCCATAAGTACATACAAAACAACTTAAGATCAGTTTTAAAACAAGCCAAAAACACTTAAACAATAATATTGATAATATCGTCAAAAATTGCCTAAACAAGCCAATTGAAGCAAATAAGAATTCTCAAAATCAAATCAGGTTACTACTAATCTAAAACCTTTAAAACACCACTTAGAACATATTAGATCAGTCGGTAAAGCATTTCAAACCCGTTTTGTATTCGTAGCGTTCAACATCCTTAAAATTGCATTTTTGGCAAACCGTGGAGATTTTACAAACCAATTCCATTTTAATTATTATTTTCAATCAAAAATCTTTAGGTCAGTAGCTATTGATATAAAAACACCCAAGAACTCAAATAACTCAGATTCAATACTTGAACAAATCATTAATCGAATCAAATTCGTACAAGTCTAGATTTCGGCAAATCGTTGATTAATTACACCAAATTGTGCTCAATTCAACTAGGATCAGATTATATTCATGAATAACTTTATCATACTTAATATACTCAGATTATACTACACCAACCAACAATCAATTGAATCCAATCATTTACAACCCTAAATCACATGTTTTTACGCATCAAACTTAACAAGTGAATCATAAATCAAAAGGAAATGGATAAGATACCTAAGATTGATGTATGAACTGATGTATGATGAAAATAGATCAAGAATAAAGGTCTGGACCAAAACTAAGTGAAGCCACCAACACACCAACGATGAACGCGACGAAGAACAAACTTAAATCTTGTGACAGGAACGTAAAATCACACACTTAGCGTAATGAAATGAACCCGAACGTTTTGGAATGAAGAAATATAGGTCTATAAGTGTAATAGATCCTTTTTAGGTTTTAGGGTTCGAAAAGGGGCTGATCACATTAGTTAGGGGGTTTATTTATAAACTATTGTGGGCTTTACATGGGCTTCGATTAAAGCTCACGCTTTAATAGGTATTTTTAGAGTTAGGGACCTCCAAATAACGATTCAACCGACCATATTTAAGTAAATCCTCTCAGAAACAACATATCCAAAGATGAGCCCGATCCGACGGTTCAATTGGGAGATATGGACGTTTTACTACAGCATGACAGATTTGGAAAACATGCAAATATTGTTTCGATAACAACCCGGAAACAAATTGATTCAACATCAAATACTTAGAGGCTCAAGGGGTGCACATAAGTTTCTCAACACGACACAACCAAGGTACCACATATACTAATCCCAACATATATCAATCCAAAAACAAGTCGCAATCACAACGAGAACATGTCGAAGCGAAAACACAACCAAAGTCCATTACACACCAAAAACTTTAAACGGACAACCAACCACCAAAACAAGTTATAAAAATACGGGTTATTGCACCTCCATTGAAAGGAGGAACAGTTTCCATGAAAGAACAACGTGTTCCTCCATGGAAAGGAGGAACACTGTTCCTTCTAGGAGGACGACAATTCCTCCTTCCACGGAAGGAGGACGGTGGCGGTGGTGAAATTTTTTTTTTTGTTTAAAAAATTAATTTAATTTTATTTAAAGAGTTTTTTTACGGTTTTTAATTTTAATAACGGGTTCTAAAATATGAGTACGGTTGTAGGTCGGGAATAATTAAATAATTATGATTAATTCGCATTATAAGGTCGTAATTGCTGTTTTTATTTCTGTATTCCTGATTTATCCACTAGGTCAGTCTGGTTGGTTTTTTGCGCCTAGTTTTGGTGTAGCAGCTACCCCGAAAATTTAGAGTAGGTGAAAAAGGTGTTTTTGTATAATTAATAACATTGACGTGTAATTAGAATATATGCTAAAAATGAAGGACTATTTTAAACTTTTTTGTAAATGTAAAGAGATAAATTTAATACATCGAGGGTAGAGGTGAAACATAAAGACAAAGTCATGAGTATATGTGACAATTTTTCTAGGTCGGGGTATAAACGAAAAAAAAGTTAAAGGTGAGGGTTTGTAACTAATTAAGCCTAAAATAATTATCTATTTTAAAATAGAATTCAATGTCTTGCAATTCAAGTAACCTAAGTTAGAACCCGAAACTTAACCATTTTAAGTTTATAAAAGTTTAGGGACTAGACTATAATTTAGCCAATTTGATTGTCGAAATCAAAATTAATTACTCGTTCTTTATTTACTGAATTATAAATCAAACAAAAATCCAAAAGTTATCCTTAAACAAAACTAATAGATAGAACTTAACTTAAATACTCTTTTAGAAACTTTAGGGTCTAAATTGTAAATTAGCCAAAATAACATATTAATCAAAATTAAATATAATTACCTGAGAAATTAGATTAATTTAGATTATAAAATAATTATCGCTTTCAAGTTGTCAATTGAAACAAATACGAAAGTCATTAATAAATAGAACCATAGCTATAAACAACTTAAGGGATTTAATTGTTTTTAAGAAAATCATTTAGTGACTAAATTAGCCAATTTGCCATCTTCTCCAGTTCAAAAATAGCTTCATCCCCGCCAACCCCTTTACTACAACCATTCATTAAACTAAAACCCGAAATTAAATCTAGGTCTTGATTCTTCTATTAACACAAACAATCATTCTTAGAACTTCACCAAACTAACAAGATACAATATCAAGAACATGTTACAGAAACCATGACGAGCAAGAAATCAACTACGGCAGCAACATTATTTGTTAAACGGTGGATCGACGACGGTTAGACAACCATGAACTCAAGTAATCGGTCTCTATTCTATTCAAATTAGGGTTACAGCAAACATACAATGGTATCCGAATCAAGAATAAAAAGAACAGTAGTAATATAGCATGAATACGGCGAAACGGAACGGCAATGAACGGAGAGATTGAACGTACCGTTATTGATTGCAAAACGTAAGGATCGAAGAGATCGCTGAGTCGATGAGAACCGTCAAAGAACAATCGGATTATATCTAAAATAATAAGCTAGAAATCAAGAACCGTATTTTGACGATATCGAAACGAATAATGAAAAAGAGAGGTGTAAAGCTTACCGCTTGAACGATTGAAAGGAGTTGATGATTGATGAGGTTTCGGAGATTTCAGAAACGTAAGGAGTGTTAGGCAGCTAGGGTTTGTGTTTAGAGAAGATAAGCTTAGGTTAGAGCAAAGAAACGTGAATGATTACGTTATATAAGGAAAAGGGAGAAAGCTGAAGGCTGAGGCATCGTGCCTCAGCAAAAATTAAAGGGTTGTGGTCTCGAACGAGACCACCATTCTATGCAGGGTCTCGTTCGAGACCTGGATATTTTGAACGAGACCGCATAATTATTCAGGGTCTCGAGACCCTTGTGTCTCGAACGAGACCACCCCATATATTTTTTTTTAATTTTTCTTTAAAAAAAATTAAACCACCCTAAAACAACCCTAATATAGATTTGAACCACAATTGAAACATCAAGACTGAAAACGATCCGAATTTGTATCGGGAACTCATCTGAAAATTTAGAAATTTGACGGGGTATTACAATAATTCCCAAAATCACTTTTATAAAATAAACATAATTATATCCAATTCTAAACCGTAGTTTATATGTAGAAACAACTTTGATAAAAATAATAAATCAATATTTAAAACGGAGCCCAATAGCTATAACTTCAAGTAACCAAAGTTACAACAAAAAACTTAATCAAATAAGTTTTAAAACGTTTAAGGACTAAATTGAAATTTAGCCAAAATGACATACCAAAAAAATATTTAAAATCAAATATAATTATCCGAGTAATTATATTAATTTAGATTATGAAAATAATCATCAATTTCAATTTGTCAATTTACAACTCGAAACCAAAACCAAAAGTTAAAAATATAAATTTAATCACATCGGCACGCTAAGCCAAAAATCTCAAATTAACAATTCAATAATAATAATAATAATAATAATAATAGTTATTAATTTAATTATAATGAATCAAATATTATTTTTATATTTTAAGAAATAGTATTACCAAATTGTCAAACTATTAATTTAAATGAAATCTCCAAATTAGAAATCAAAATCAATTAATCAATAGATAACATTTAACTTAAGGAATCAATTTGTTTAAACCAACTAACTTAAGGACCACTCTTGCCCTTTTACCATCACTAACAATCAATCAAACAAAACTCATTCCCTTGTTACAGAAACAACCCGCCAACCTGTTTGTGCAGCGGGACTTGAGGGTCCGAATAGTATATTTCAATTCAAAATTGGAATTCCAACAATTCGGATCCATAAAATGATCATACAATAACAAATGGATCGTCGTATCATCTAGTAATTAAAGCACGCATCTAGAAACCGTAAGAAGAATACCTATGTCGATTCACAAACGATTCTTGTAGTACCGATAGTACGGCGACCTCAGGCTCATTCAAACGAGTATGCGTCTGATTGAATCCTCGCCTTGAAGTTATCTACAAGAGTTCCTCTTGCCGAGCAATCCTAAGCTCAAACTCTCGCCTCGATTACGTCTTTGTTGGGATGTATGAAAAATTTTCTCCAAGCTTTTCTGTGATTGATGACTACTAATATGCTCTCTTAATTGTGGTGTTTTTAGAATGAGCAAAGGCAACCTCTATTTATAGGGTAGAGCTTTGCTTAAGAATGCAACACCTCACATTCTAGGTGTCACACACAAAGCAAAGGTGTTGCCACCATTCGACACCTCGGTGTCACACACCAAGCATAAGTGTTGCCATCATCTGACACATCACATGCTAGGTGTCACACATCAAGCATAGGTGTTGCCACCTTCTGACACGTCGGATGCTAGGTGTCACACACAGAGACATACATGACATCATCACGTGACATCATCGTATGACATCGTTGTGACATCATCACATGACATCATCATGACATCATCACATGACATCATCGTGACATCATCATATGACATCATCGTGACATCATCACATGACATCATCGTGACATCATCATATGACATCATTGTGACATCATCACATGACATCATCGTGACATCATCACATGACATCATCATATTAACTTGGATAAAATACAATTAGGTGCCTACTAATTTATAACTCTTACAAATTAGTCCCTAATTTATACTTGTTTTTTCATCTTAGATTAATTTCCGAGATATGCTAATATCTATATGAAATCGATCTCTCATAAACTCAATCGGTTGCACACCCTATTGTGTGTGAGTAACTAGGTTCACATCTATATGGCAACGAGAGTCATAAGAAACGCCTTTCTTATATTAAATAATTAAATCCCATTAACTATTAATTCTCGTAGATCGTGAGTGACGTCTAGCAACATATCACGAACCCCAAATAGATATGAATGTTTCGATGCATTCTTTATGAACCAATGTTCATAATTACCGTACACTCAAAATTCCCTTCATCTAAGATTCCGATCTCGACTAGTGTCACGGTTAAGTCAAACATTGTTTATCTTGATCATATGACCTCATCTCAGTTCTTATTCTTGATAAATATGACTTCCACTAGAAACAATTTTCGAAGTAAGTCATATACACCTGCGCAGGTTTTATCATCCATCAAGAACAATTTGAGATAGCATAGAATCTTTTCTTCGTTCATCCGGAGTGATAAATCCTCTATTGGTTAAACCCTTATCTCCATATACAACTAACTAGAGCCAACACATCCTGCGACCCTAGCTCATGAAAGATCTAGGGATAAGGAGTATCAAACTCTAATCACCTATATACAAGATAGTGTCACCGCAAGTCAAAGGACATATGTACAATCATGAACTAGATGACATTAAACTGACTTTGATGAAATACCATGTATAAGTCATCTAGCGTCACTTGTTCGACCCACTCAACATCTTGAGTGTCCACATATTTATCCTGATCCCCATCAAGTAGTATGAGACTCACTACTTCCTATAATTAGTAACTCCTTACTAATCTAGAGAATAAACAGAGGGGACAATCTTTCCGGGATAATACGATGCCCTTATTCGTAGGACCCCATCGATCGTGAACAGTTATTTAGATCACTTGTATAATAGAATCTGTAACTCATATTCTTAACACCTTAAGAATAGATTCTATCACAATGTGATAAGGACAATACGTAATAAATGAACACTTAGTTGATGAGACACTTAGTTCAGTTAGAACATATATATCTTTGCCATTGGAATTAGTTCTACAAATATACATGATCAAATGGCCCTAGGGCACATACTACTAACAATCTGCCACTTGCACTAGTGCCATTGGAAACTATATCTAAGCCCCATATTCACGAGATGTAAACCTTAATGACTCTAAGTTATGGGCTTTGTCAGTGGGTCAGCCGTGTTTTTGGCTAATGTTATCTTTTAGAGAAAACCTTTTCTCTTTCCAACACTTCCTTTAGATAATATGATAATGCCTTTCCTTATGTTTAGATAAGTTCTGAGGCCCGGTTTCCTTTGCTAGGGAAGTAGCACCATTGTGGTCGCCGAAAAGAGGAACTATCGACTTAATGGAAGAAAATCGTACTTAGTTCTATTAAGAACTATTTTATCCAAACACCTTCTATTACAACATCTCATGCCATAATATACTCGGCTTATATAATGGAACCTGGAGTTGATTCTTGCTTAGAACACTTCTAGCTTACTACTCCTTCATTATAGATAAATATGAATCTGGAGATAGACTCTCTATCATCCATATTTGATTTATTAATCAGAATCTGTAAAACGGTCTACTTAAAAAACCTTGTTCTCCATTAATTAAGACCATATCTTTAGTTCTTCATAAGTACTTAATGATATCCTTAACGACCATCCAATGTTCTCAACATGGATTTGATTGAAACTGATTAGTACCACTAACCGCATAGATAAATTTCTAGCTTTGTAAGTGACAACACATACGTCAGACTACCAATTACCGAAGCCTATGGTATCTTTGCTAGATTCTTTCTTTCTTCAGAAGTCTCAGAAGACATTCCTATTTAAAGAAGAATTTCTTGGCTAACTAGTATCAATCCTCTCTTAGAACTTCCATATTGAACTACTTCAATATCTTTTCTAAGAAGAGCCTTTGGAAGAAACAACTTATTCTCTTAGATTTATCTCCATAGATTCCAACACTGAGAATATAAGCTACTTCTCCGAGGACTTTGATGGAGTACGTATTAGATAAACCAAAGTTTTACAGAAGTTAATATTCTGATATTATTATGTATTAGTAATATGTTATCTAGATACAAGATCACAAAAGTGAGTCTTCTCCCACTAACCTTCTTGTAAACATTGGGTTTATCATCGTTTTTAATAAATTCGTAACTCCTAACGGCTTTATCAAGACGACGAATCTCGAAGCTTTGTTTCCATCCACTAGGGATCATTTTAGCTTACACGCCTCAGAACCTTCTTCGGATTCAAAATCCTCGGCTTGTTACATATAGATACATTCCTTAATTTAACTGTTAAGGAATATGGTTCTTACATCAACATGTCAAACCATAGAATCTACATATGTAGCTATGGCAAGAAGAATTCGGATGGACTTAATTGCCTCTAGAAAAATCTTTTGCAACAAGCCTAGCTTTAAAAGGTCTCCACCTTCCCATTAGTACCAAGTTTACACATGAAGATCTATTTAATCCTTATCGGTATAATACCTTCGGATAGATCGACTAGCTCCCAAAATTTGGTTACTATAAATGGAATCCATTAGATTTTATTGCTTCAAACCAATTTTCTAAGAATCTAGATCATATATAGCTTCTAAATAAGTAGAGGGATCAACACTTGATATTTTTCTCCATGACTAAACAACTTTTGTTTATAATGCGGGAAAACCATATCTCTCTGGTGGACGAGATACTCTACTTGATCTTCGAGATGTTAATGTAGATACATCTTTTACTAACTCTAGCGCTTAGTGGGTTTGATCAATCTTTATTGATTCATTATTTTGTTGGTAACTAGATGACTCCTCATCTAATTCTATATTCCTTTCTTAGTCTCCCTCTTGAATAAACGCTTTATCAAGTAAGACTACCACCGTTTGTTTGGTTAGAATATAGAAATAACATCCTAAACTGTCTTTAGGATATCCAACATAACCTTTCCATGATTGATTTTGATTCCAAATTTATCGGATATCAGTTTCCTGATATCTTCCGAACAAATCTTAACTTCTTTAAGACTTGATTCCATACCTTATCTCATAAGGTATATATGGAGCGAATTTAGTTGGAATTCAATTTAGAATTTTATTTACGATAAGAAGTGCATGACTCCATAACGAGATGGATAAATCAGTATATAGCCCATTATTTATCGTATCATGTCCCACATTGTACGATATCTCCTTCTTGACAGACACACCATTCAACCATGGTGTTCCCAAGGAGTAAGTTGAAAAATAATACCACATTCCTTTTAGGAACGTACCAAATTCTGTATTCAAGTATTCTTCCCTTTCCGATCACATCGTAAAGTTTTAATACTTTTTCCAATTTGGTTTTATATTTCATTCTTGAAGTCATTTGAACATTTCAAAATTTTCATGTTTGTTCTTCATAAGACAAACTTAACTATATCGTGATAAATCATCGATGTAGAAAATGAAGTATATGTATCTATCTTGGTCCGTTTCTATAAACATACCATATACATACTATGTATGATCTCTTAAACGGCCTTGGCTCTACCACTTTGTACTACAAAGAATGATCAGGTCATTTTGCCTTTAAGATACGACTCATAAGTCAGAAGCGATGCAAAATCTTGATTGCTCAAGATTCCCATCCTATCAAACTTGCTAACTCTATCTTTTGCAATATGTCCTAATCATAAGTGCCAAAATTGTTTAGAGATTTGATTTCTTATGGTATTAATTTTAATAATATCTTTTGCATCAAACATCTTTAATCAAATAACAAAGACCATTTTGTACATATCCACACCCAACTATGTAGTATCAAACATAATACTACAAACATCCTTTGTAAATGGAAAATCAACTACCAAATTTGTCATACAAATTCGGACATGATATTCCTATATATATTGGGTAAGTACAAAAATCTTGTTTAAGTACAACTTATGTTTATTTAAGAGAATTGAAGTTGATCCTATAGCTCTTGTCGTAACGCTTGCGTCATTCCTGAGATTTAAGATTACTTCATCTTTTTCCTTTCTTTCTCACTTTTACTAAATCCGTAAAAGATAAAAAAATGTGAGAATTAGCATTGGTATTCAATACACAAGCTTTTAAATGAGAAATTGAAATTGGAACATGAGATAGACACATTCTTGATGGAATTATCGTTCCTCCCGTCATTGCCCTTTAAGTATTCACAATACTTAATGCAATTTCCATTTTAATGTCTTTTAGTTTGACAAAAGAAACACTTTTTTTTATTGACCGAACCGCCTTTCAAATATTCCAAATATTTCCGGCAATGACTAATATTATCCTACATCTTAACAAATGAAAATATTTTTCTTTGTTAACCGATGTGCATTTCTTTTTCGCAATAGCCTTGGAGGCATCTAAATATCTTAATCAAACAAAAATGATTTTAAACCACTAGCCGATTACTATCGTGAATTTCACTTTAAAGGATTCTATTTAATCTTACTATCCCTTAGACAGCAAAGATCTCTAATTAGTATTCGTGTTGTTTTGTATATTTAACCATAATGATTTGGTCTTTATCAAAATGGCCTCCCACTATGTTTTTCGAATCCTACACTTCCAAAATAGGAAACGTGAATCTTTGTTGGAAAAGATTTCAAGCGGGTGATTGAATTCTTGTAGTCATTATTCTTTCCCTCAGGTACGCCTAATTGCCGTTATTGGGATCACAATGTACTACAAATGAACAACACTTGGTCATCATATCTCATATGAGGTTCAATCATTTCCAGCTCCTAATGTATTCACCCTCAGATACCCATTGTCGTTATTGGGTTTCAGCATTAGTTAAGTTTAACCCATTGAATCAACTAAGATGTATCAATTTGAATAATACACGACTGAGGTACGCCTAATTGCCGTTACTGCCGTGTACTATATCGATACATCCGTAACATCTCATGCTTAACAATGAACTCAACAACGGCCTCTTGACGATATCATCTCACCCCTATGTATCCATAGCCGACAAGATGATAACTCAAAGCGTGTTAGTTTACTGCTTCAATGGAGAGCCATTGATAAATCAATTTAATGATTAATCAATATAAACTTAATCTTTTAACTTTTAGGAAGATTTCTTAAGGTTTTAAGTTATTCTGGACTCACTAAGCACACAACACATTTTAGCATGCATCTCATACATATTAAAGCTAAAATGAATCATGCAATCACACATGTATGATCATGGACTTCCTAGGTCTCATTCTTTAGCCACAAAAGAATGAGCAAACTATTACTTGTTCCGCATGTTTTGTTGATGACAATATAATGCACAAGCGAGTCACGTATTGTGTTAAATAATCACATTAGAAAAATTCCCAGGATAGATTGGAGGATCACGAGCAGACCACTTAAGTACCAATCTCCTAGACACAATTTAATCAAATGTAATTAATGTCACAATAGCGTTTGCCCGTTTTTGCAAACAAGACCTAAGCCCTCGAAATTATAAATTACATGCCCAATAATGATTCCTAAGTCCATGATTATCAATAAATGCATTCAATCGTAAAGTTTTAATACTCGATGATACGGTGGCTCCGATACCACTGTTGGTGCAGCGGGACGTGAGGGTCCGAATAGTATATTTCAATTCAAAATTGGAATTCCAACAATTGGGATCCATAAAATGATCATATAATTAACAAATGGATCGTCGTATCATCTAGTAATTAAAGTACGCATCTAAAAACCGTAAGAAGAATACCTATGTCGATTCTCCAACGATTCTTGTAGTCCCGATAGTACGGCGACCTCAAGCTCGTTCAAACGAGTATGCGTCCGATTGAATCCTCACCTTGAAGTAATCTGCAAGAGTTCCTCTTGCCGAGCAACCCTAAACTCAAACTCTCGCCTCGATTACGTCTTTGCTGGGATGTATGAAAAACTTTCTCCAATCTTTTCTGTGATTGATGACTACTTGAACTCCTTCAAATATGCTCTCTTAATTGTGGTGTTTTTAGAATGAGCAAAGGCAACCTCTATTTATAGGGTAGAGCTTTGCTTAAGAATGTAACACCTGACATGCAAGGTGTCACACACCAAGTAAAGGTGTTGCCACCATTCGACACCTCACATGCTTGGTGTCACACACCAAGCATAAGTCTTGCCACCATCTGACACATCACATGCTAGGTGTCACACATCAAGCATAGGTGTTGCCACCTTCTGACACGTCGGATGCTAGGTGTCACACATAGAGACATACATGACATCATCACGTGACATCATCGTATGACATCGTCGTGACATCATCACATGACATCATTGTGACATCATCGTGACATCATCATATGACATCATTGTGACATCATCATATGACATCATCGTGACATCATCACATGACATTATCATATTAACTTGAATAAAAAACAATTAGGTGCCTACTAATTTATAACTCTTACAAATTACTCCCTAATTTATACTTGTTTTTTCATCTTAGATTAATTTCCGAGATATGCTAATATCTATATGAAATCGATATCTCATAAACTCAATCGGTTGCACATCCTATTGTGTGTGACTAACTAGGTTCACATCTATATGGCAACGAGAGTCATAAGAAACGCCTTTCTTATATTAAATAATTAAATCCCATTAACTATTAATTCTCGTAGATCGTGAGTGACGTTTAGCAACATATCACGACCCCCAAATAGATATGAATGTTTCGATGCATTCTTTATGAACCAATATTCATAATTACCGTACACTCAAAATTCCCTTCATCTAAGATTCCGATCTCGACTAGTGTCACGGTTAAGTCAAACACTGTTTGTCTTGATCATATGACCTCATCTCAGTTCTTATTCTTGATAAATATGACTTCCACTAGAAACAATTTTCTAAGTAAGTCATATACACCTGCGCATGTTTTATCATCCATCAAGAAAAATTTGAGATAGCATATAATCTTTTCTCCGTTCATCCGGAGTGATAAATCCTCTCTTGGTTAAACCCCTATCTCCATATACAACTAACTAGAGCCAACACATCCCGCGACCCTAGCTCATGAAAGATCTAGGGATAAGGAGTATCAAACTCTAATCACCTATATACAAGATAGTGTCACCGCAAGTCAAAGGACATATGTGCAATTTATGAACTAGATAACATTAAATTGACTTTGATGAAATACCATGTATAAGTCATCTAGCGTCACTTGTTCGACCCACTCAACATCTTGAGTGTCCACATGTTTATCCTGATCCCCATCAAGTAGTATGAGACTCACTACTTCCTATAATTAGTAACTCCTTACTAATCAGGAGAATAAACAGAGGGGACAATCTTTCCGGTATAATATGATGCCCTTATTCGTAGGACCTCATCGATCGTGAACTGTTATTTAGATCACTTGTATAATAGAATCTGTAACTCATATTCTTAACACCTTAAGAATAGATTCTATCACAATGTGATAAGGACAATACGTAATAAATGAACACTTAGTTGATGAGACACTTAGTTCAGTTAGAACATATATATCTTTGCCATTGGGATTAGTTACACAAATATACATGATCAAATGGCCCTAGGGCACATACTACTAACACAACCATCTTCTTTACAAATCAAATTTTCATATCAACACACAACCCAACTTCCAAAACAAAAATTTAATATAGAAGTCAAGCAATACCCAAGCAACTCTCAATCAAACCTTGATCACACCTTAATGTAATCATACCTCATGAATCTATGAATGATTTCAAACTATCTAGAATCCAACAATTCGACAGAGCCCAATTTGAAACTCGTAGAGAAGGAATTAAGAACCGAGGAAAAACAATGCAAGAATTATATCCTAAAACCATATAGATTCAGTTAAAAACTAGCCAAACAATAGATCATAAACATCAAAACTCAAAATCATAACTGAAGACAAAAATAGCAATTCGACAGAAGCATTAAAACCAAACAGTCCAAATAACATGCAAAAATGAGGTAACGGCGGCGATTATAGCGGATTGAATTACCTACCATTTGGCAAAAACAAAAAGTAGATTTGTAGAGGAATGAGTCTACTTTAATGGGGACGAGACAGATCCAATTTCGACCCTAAAACGATGGAGAACAAATAGAAAAATGAAGGTATCGATTATAGACTCAAAACTGAAAATAACTAACAAACGGAAATACAGCGGCGGCTATAATGGAATGAATAACGTACCGTTTTATGAAAACAAAACTCGGTCTCGAAGAGAAATGAGTTTACAATCGCTGAGAAAAATCAGAACTCACTTCTATTCTGAAACGCACGCGAAAATCGATTAAGAACAGAAGTAGCGCAAAAGAATTAAACTAAGAAACAATGAACAAATACTTACCGAAGAACAGAAGAGTTTGAGGATGATTTTGGCAACAATTTGCAGAGAATACAAGCTGTGGATGACGGCTAGGGTTAGAAGGAAGTGAAGGGAAGAATTAGGTTTAGAAAAAACGTTTTAAGTAGTGAACGATAGTAGGTAGAATCGTGCTAGAAAATAGGGGAACCAAAATTGCAAGAGGGTCTCGATGAGGCTTTGCTGGTCTCGAACGAGACCAGCAAGAAAAGCCTCAGGTCTCGTTCGAGACCGCATGGTCTCGAACGAGAACCAACGTAAAAATTTCAAGTCTCTTTTGAGACCTGAGATAATAACACGTGGTTCAACCAATTGGTTGAACCACAAACCAAAGGAAACAAACCGTACCAAATTCAAATCTAACCACAAAAATAAAAAGGACCCGAAAAGAACTGGAAACCCAACGATAAAATAAATAAAAAAAATTACGGAATATTACATTCTTCCCAAATTATTAAAAATTCGTCCTCGAATTTAAAACAAAAACAACCGTCGAACAACATAGCATAAAACTACACGTCTAGCTGAACAAACGCACAAGACTGATATGAAAGCGTATCAACAAGATACTCAACGAAATCAAGGAAAATAATCAACAACACTGTAACGAACCCTGTCTTTTAAGAACAGTCCTTTATCAAAAACCAACCCGACTGAAATCAATAGGACTCCCTTCTTAGCGACCAACGCACTTGCGTAAGCAAAACTCAACAGGTTGCCCCTCAAAACAACTCAATATCTCCAGTTTCATAAACCGAACACACTCAAAGGTCACCAAAGTACCTACACAACTTCCACTAGGCATAAACGATAATGCAACTCTAGGTGAGATTGACCCAGATAAAACAAACTCTAATACACAACACTCGACTAATATACTTAGTATAATTAAGGACGAATCTTGAATATCAAAACTGACACTGATTCACAATAAAAGTGATCACAACACACATGCACCAAATTCTGCTTCTAACAATTAGGTGCTCCAACTAATATTCATTCAACGCAACGAGAATACCAACAATTATTCAACTGAGAGTCATAATTACTCTTTACCAGAGTGTCTTCCAAAACTAGCTCGAAACTCATCTAATATAAAATCCTCAATATTAAATACATGATCAAGCACCAAGCTCGACTACAATTTTTGCAACTCTAAACCCTATCGTCAAAACCGGAATACTGAAAAACATAAGCGGATAAATTCTTGTGTTCTACAACGCTTAATTACTTCCACTTATAATATCTCGATAGCAAAATAATCGATAACAAAACCCAATAAATTTCAGATAATATTTCGGTTCCACAATAAACACCATAATAATCATCCAATCCTAACGATTAATACCAACTTGATAATACCATTAACATGTGAATCATAAAATACCAAGACGCATACCGTTTTTCATAGAAACGTGAACTTAACTCATAATAATAGAATTTCCATATTAGTAATAAACAATCTCAATTACAACAATTTCTCCAATCATTTAGAAACATAACGCCCCAACTAGCTGAACATTGACTGCATCTGACAACTTAAATTTTTTTGTCTCTCACAACAAGGGTTCAACCATGATCAAAATTATAAGCATTACGATAATACCATCAATTAACAAAACAGATCAACCAATCATGGTTGTCGAAATCTATTAACCGCGATTTCCAATTCTCAAATCAACTATCCTATATAACCAAATCGAACTCAAATTCTCAAAATTATTCAATCAATTGACTATAACCTTGTATACAACGAGAGATCAATACGACTAGTTTACCACGACGGGATTGTTAATTATGCTCAAAACCAACTCCTGGGGGTATAAAATCTTTTAATACAAAATATTTTATATAAAAAATTTTCCACCCTGTTTAAAAGACTTTACGTCTTACACCTCCTTTTGCATTCCAAATCGAAATACCTTTATTGTTGAAAAACCATCGGCTTGTAAAACCTTAAAAATTTTCAAATTACTCGCACTTTGAATCCACAATTTCTCTTTACCTTTAAAAATGTTTGCAAACTTATGAAACGGTTCAAATAACAAAATTTACGTTCTCTTTAAACCAAACTTGCTAACATCAATTTATACTTTTCTCGTAAAAATTAACCCGTGGAAAAATCCTACATATTCGAAATACACATAAATGTTTCAAGAAATTAACATTTAAATCGTATCTAAATTTTTGCTACTAAACAAAAACACAATTGAAGAAATAGCTCAAGCGAAAAATTTATTATCCCTTTTGAATTAATTTTTGATAAAATTTCTCCATTTCCTAAGAAAGGTAAAAATTTATTATACCTTTATATCAATACACAAAATACTTGGACAATTTCATACTTATCTTTTCATATTTGAGCCTCACCCAGAAAATCTAATCTGTAGAAAACAGCAAAAAACTAAGAGATTAGATCTAAGGACACAGTAGAATATTAAAAAAGAAATGTGCTTTTCACAGACCCACCAATATATTTGAGATTGAGAGTGTATTCCACACAAAGAAATTGTGAGGGAGATGAGTGGTGGTTTTCAGATGTGGACAACCACTCACACAGTAACCCTGTCAGCAATGCCAATTATTAGGATTTTTGGTCTACAAGAACAAAAAGTTAAGAACATATCAGTGAGAATAATAAATTTACTAGTAATATATTTATAAGCAAGTGGCTGTGTATCGGGAGGGACGGATTGATGGCCTCTATGGTGGAAAGATTCTGTGTAGAAAAAGGAAAAAAACGAATGTGGCCGCCGAACCTAGGGATGTGTATTCAATTTGGTTAACCAAACCGATCAAAATAATGCAACGGCTCTACCACATTATTCGTGTACCAATCTATGAGGCGTTTGTTATATTTAAACAAGTCGTAAACCCACACATTTGCGCGATATCTAATTATTTTAATAACAAATTCTGTAAATAATGGCTGCAATTAAATATTTCATAATTTATGAACTAATAAAATAAAAAACCTATACAAATAATTAATTATTTTGAAGTATTGAATCTCTACGATACGTTTTCTATATATTGTATCTTTATAAATTTCTTATGTCGGTTTTCTATCTTTATCTCTCCAATGATTTTTTTCTATTTCCTCGGGATTTTTCCATGATTACTTCTTATAATAAAATATGAATAGAATAACATAATTTTACAGTTCATTATGATATTCATTAAATCTGGTTGTATGATCTGACTGTTTTACATCTACTAATAAAACTAATACATTTTATATAGAGTTTGCATAATAATATGATTAACTAATTTTATGAAAGGTAAATAAAATAGACAGTTATATAAATTATGATAGTGATGCAAATTAGAAATTTTAGTTAAAATTTAATTAAAATAACCAAAGTTAGTTGAACATATTTGAAATTAGACAATTTCATACTTATCTTTTCTACAGATTAGATTTTCTGGGTGAGGCTCAAATATTTGATAAAATTTATTATACCTTTATATCAATACACAAAATACTTGGACAATTTCAAATATGAAAAGATAAAGTTTCTGTTAAAAACGTAGTGCATACACACTCATGAGCATAAACAATATCCTTAATCCACTAATCCTTAAATAACTAATAGGAAATTATCGCGAAAACTTCCTCATCTGAATCTAACCATACGCTGCACTTGACACAACTATATCTCCAGCGCAACCTCAAATTCAATTTCACGTTCCATGAAACACACAATTCTAACAATTCTGACTGATCCATTACAACGTAATCACCGAACATTTTCCACCATCATCATAGAGTATTTGTCTAGCTACCTCTCGGTAACAGTTTCAAAATCATTTGAAATCCAACAATTTAATAAATAAATTTATCATAATATGACTTGAGAGCTTCTTTCAAAACATCTTCCTCAAAACACTTTATCGATAAAATCCATTTTACATAATTGTGCGCCAGGGTGATGACATCTCTCATCTCCAAAGAGTTGCATCCAACCCTAATCATTTCTATTCACGTGATGCATGTACTATTATGCATGTATCAATTTTTGATTTATTTTTTTATTTAGTGAACATACTTAATGTTCAGTGCAATCCTATTCGTGACATTCAAAATGCATGTTCATGATTTGTCTGGGCACAATTACTTGTTGATAATATTTCCAATATTTTAACAATTTAACCTTTGAAATTAACTTCTCAATAAAATATTTGCTAGACGTTATACTCTCTGAGATGTGCACTCGATAACCTCAAAATATTCCTCAAACTCCATACTTGCAACCTACCAATATTCTATGCTATAAAACAACTCATCCTGATAACTTCATCATAACTCTACCATATAAGGTATCCAACTAACTTCAATTCAGACTCAGCTTATTCCCTAAGAAATAACACATCAATATGCCACTATGAAATTTACCGCCAGCTCCCGCATCGCATCATTAATTGGTGTAATCACTAGTGCATTAATACACCGATCTATCTTCTCGGGTCAGAATTTCCAATATCCTTTCCAGGATAATCAGAAACCATCAACTATTCTAAAGGAATACTTCCCTCGTCTTCCTCGATATCGAAACCAAAAGATTTAGATCCAACAACAATATAGCAAACCCAACTTATCTCAAGTTGATACTATATCAAAACAGGGTCTGAACAAAAGTTCGACTTACCATCAAACCAAACATCAGATATTTACCATAATCACATGAAATAAATCATCTCACGTGCTACTTTGCACGAAGATACGAAACAAAACCATAAGCTTAGTCCAAAAGGTATGCGAATTATACAATGCAAATCAAAAACAAAAATATTACGATTTTTACAACCCATAAATTACGTAAGCATGCCATTGAACAAAATTAACCCCAAATATTCTTTGAGACAAAATCAGGACATGTTACAACCAGTTTATATTTTCGTACTAAAATTATCTTATAACTACATCATCTTTTCAGAATGCGCTTTTAAAATTCATTTTGAAATTTAAAAATCAAATACGAAAACTTCCAAATTTTGTTCAGCCCCACAGTTAAAACAAAATCACCATTTATAAAAGTCTCTTCTTATTAATCAATTGCTTTAAAACGGTACCCAACTATATCAACCATAAAATCATCGAGCTAGCCGAGTCATTACAACTACCAAGCTCAACTCCTAAATTTGGGTGACCCAAGTCAAAGCCCATATTCAAAATATTTTAATAACGTTTCCATCCTTTCAAATTTTGGAGCTCAACTTAACCCAACTGCTAAACAGTAATTTAAAACTCAAATGAGAAATCTTTAATCTCAAACAATTATTTCGTAAATCGCAAAAATTTAAAATGTTAACATACAACAACATGGTCAAATAACTTCAACGTTAAATTCTCAAATCAATGACTCATCTATTAAAAATATCTTTTTGAAATCATCGTTGGTTAACAATAAACCAAACTTAATATTTCAAAATACAAGAAATACTTTTCACTAGCAACTTTACCAAAAATCAAACTTTTAAAGAATTAAAATCAAACTTCTCTTAATTCTGAGTCAAACACAAATTGAACAAAAATAATTTTCTCAATGAAAATTCTTAAAGCAACTTGTGGTAAAACCGTGTGTGGCCACAAAACACGTTTTAAAGTTTAACCCAAAATTTCTTTACTAGAAAACATGACTAACCCCCAAATGTATCCTCATAGGTGCCAGCGTGTGTAGCACCCAACAATTACGGCCAAAGCCAAAGTGTACACCATATTATCCATTGTTGATAAATCATTAATGACATAAAATCAATTTTTTTCAAACAACATCATGCCCAAGTATGAATTTAGAAAACATCATTGACAAAAGATTTTTCGAGAAATCAGGAGCAATTAAAATCACCCAAGTGAAATAATTTCAATATGATAAAACACAGCAAGCAACATCCAAGAGAAATTAATTGTCAATCATAGCATTACCACCAAATAAAGACAGACAAACATCACCTATAGGATGTAGGCTGAAAGTTTGAAAACAAAAGATGACGTTTTAAAAGACAAGACACGAATCCTAATTCCGCAGTAGTTCCTATGACACGACATCAATTTATCATGCCAAAACACATAACACATAACACATTACATGCATAATGCCTTTGTTTGAAACCAAAGCTCTGATACCAAGTTTGTCACGACCCAATTTCATGAATCGCGACTGGCGCTAGGGTATGGGTATGGTCGTACCAAAACCCGTAACAAGCCTCGCGGATTGTCACGACCCAATCTCAGGGCCGAGACCGGCGCTAGGGAATGGGAGTGGTTGCTCCGAAACCCGTAGCAAGCCTAAAAACGTAAAATAATTTTTCGCGAAACATAAACGTCATGCATGACATACATAGACATGTGTCATGCAGAAACACACATGCCAGGCACACATATCCTCTGGCAATCACAATATATATAACGCAGCAAGCGTAAAACGTCTAAAACTTTAAAACGTTAAAGTTATATTTACAGAAAACTTTACATACAAGCTGACTGATAAAATACTTATCTACTGCAGCTCTAAGAGTAAAGTATTGTTTCTTTACATACTTTCAAAAATACAGACTTCTGGAAGTAGGATAGAAGTCCGTTGCTTCAAAGCGTCTTTATCCTGAAAGGAAATCTGTGAGGGGTCAGTATATTGGGATATACAGAGTGAGTTCATACATTTACTAATAAGTATTCAAATAAAACATAAAATCGTAATCAATCATATGCCGCCAAGTACATGATCCGATTGAAACCTTAATCCTCAAACATACTAATAATCAATCGATCAACCCAATCATAAATATCAATTGCGAGTCCAACTCGCTGGTGGCCCAGCCACTAGATACGGGGACTTCCAGGCTACACCGTAGCCGAGTTCACTCTCGTATCGAAATCATAGCCCAATCGTAAATTTCATATTCATCATCAGCTCCCAGCTGAGGCATATCAAAACTGGTGATCACACAGTCCTATTGTCGCCCAATAGGTAGCACGTTCCATCGGATCAATACTGGTTTCAAATCAAACTTATGCAATTCATAAAAAGAATTCGCATATAAAACATGCAATTCAAATATAAAGCAATATAAAATAATTGCTTAAATAAATACTTTAAAAGCAAATCGTATAAACTCACTGAAAACGCTTATCCAAAAATACGTCGGGGCTTTAGAAACGTCAAGCTTCCCGAGCTCCTGGTCCAGGTCCTTCTTGCCTCGCTGGATCTAAAACAATTTCAAAACATTTGACTCACATCAGAATCCTATTCTAAGATTGACTCTAGACTCGAGACACGACAAGACACAAAACATAAGCCGTCATGCTTCAAACGTAATCTTTTCCGATAAACGAATCATTCTTCTCTCGTTTCTTAATACTTCTCAATTCAATTCTCAATAGAGAATATAGGTTTTCTCAATGAAACCAATTGATATCCATAAACTAACTTATCCCAAACAACTAGTCATAATTTACTCGTTTTACGTCCGAATCTCGCATTTTCGGAGTCCGGGAGTCGATATCGGGATGGGGAATCATCAAATTAGGTTTTTAGGGTCATTCCCCTTCAAAAGAGGGGTGGTACACGTCGTGCACCCCCTTGTGCACGTCGTGCACATTGGGTGCACGTCGTGCACCTCATTGGTGCACGTCGTGCCCCTGCACGACGTGCACTGATGTTGTACACGTCGTGCACCTTTGTGGGCACGGCCCTGGCCGCTGAAAAAGGCCCTCCCGACGTGCTAAATCAATCCAAAATCATCCAAATCACCAAAACATCAATCAAGCTAGTCGGAAACACGAGAAAAACGCTTAAAACGAATCGAATACGTAATCGCGATTCGGTTTCGCCGTAACCTATCGTTTTAAACTGTTTTTCCATCAAATAAACTCAAACAAATGGAGAAACGACTTGCTTACCGTGATTTCCCTTTGAAATACGATCGATTCGAGTTATTAAACGTCGAAAACGGACGAGAAACGGAGATCGTACGAGAGGAACGGTGAGAACGGCGTGAGAAAGGAAAAAGGAAATGAAATGGTTCTGGATGCTTCATTCCTTCTTCTGAAGGTTTACATATGTAATGGCTAACTTGCACTTTGGTCCTTGAAACTTTTCAAATGTTGCAATTTAGCCCAAAACCTACCCGCGTCCAAAATTTAAACGGTCTCTGATTGACTCGAAACTTTTACCACTAATACTATAAATTATTTCGCGGACTTTGGCGAAATAATTTCCGTCACGGGATTTATAATATATTTTATATTAATTTCTGAAGTTAAATCCTCAAATCCCGCTAACTAACTTATTAAAATTTATTCTAAATTCCCGATATAATTAAATTAAATTCTCCTTAATTTAATTTATCGGAAATCTTGACACGTGGCACGACGTAATTATCTTAAAATATTTTGGGGTATTACATTCACCCCCCTTAAAATAAATTCGTCCTCGAATTTAAAATTTAGCCACGTACCTTGAGTAAATAGATATGGATACTTCCGCCTCATATCCTCTTCTGTCTCCCATGTGCACTCTTCTACGGATTGACTTCTCCAAAGAACTTTCACCATTGGAATCCTCTTTGTTCGTAATTGTCGTATCTGCGTGTCGACAATCTGCATTGGTCGTTCTTCGTAAGTCAGTTCTTCGCTCACGTCCACCACTTGTGGTTGAATTATTCGAGAAGGGTCTGGTACATATTTCCGGAGCATGGAAATATGGAAGACAGGATGAACTTGCGACATCTCTGGTGGCAAATCCAGCTTATAGGCAACTGAGCCTATGCGTTCTACGATCTGGTAAGGTCCGACATATCTCGGTGCCAATTTACCCTTCTTTCCAAAACGAATTACTCCCTTCATCGGTGATACTTTGAGAAACACGTAGTCTCCGATCTGAAATTCGATATCCTTCCTCTTGGGGTCCGCGTAACTCTTCTGTCGACTGGAAGCAGTAGTCAAACGCTGCTTTATCAATGGTACTTTTTCTGACGTAATCTGGATGATCTCTGCTCCAGTGAGCTTTCGTTCACCGACTTCGTCCCAACAGATAGGGGATCGACACTTGCGACCGTACAATGTTTCGTAAGGAGCCATCTCAATGCTTGAATGATAGCTGTTGTTGTAGGCAAACTCGACTAGAGGTAGGTACGTATCCCAACTACCTCCGAAGTCTAATACACATAGTCGAAGCATATCTTCTAACGTTTGAATCGTCCGCTCAGACTGACCGTCTGTCTGAGGGTGAAACGCAGTGCTGAAATTCAATCGTGTTCCTAACGCGTCTTGTAAGCTCTTCCAAAAATGAGAGGTAAATACGGAACCTCTATCTGAAACGATTGACACGGGAACTCCGTGTAGGCTCACGATCTTATCGATATAAATCTCCGCCAACTTTGCTGCAGAATAAGTCGTCTTTATAGGAATGAAGTGCGCTGACTTCGTCAAACGATCCACGATTACCCAAATAGAGTCAAAACCTTTTTGCGTCTTGGGCAATCCAATTACGAAATCCATCGTGATTTGCTCCCACTTCCACTCCGGGATGGGTAACGGCTGAAGAAATCCGTAAGGTCGTTGATGCTCCAATTTGACTTGCTGACAAGTCGGGCATTTAGCCACAAACTTTGCGATATCTTTCTTCATTCCGCTCCACCAGTACGTTGTCTTAATGTCATGGTACATCTTCGTGGAACCAGGATGAACGTTATACATCGTTCCATGAGTCTCTTCCATGATTTTCTGTCTTAAGTCTTCCACGTCTGGAACGCACATTCGACTGCTGTATTTCAGCATTCCGTTGACGATACTGAAATCTTGACTCTTTCCTTGTTGAACATCCTCAATTAAATGCTTCAATTGAGGGTCGTCCGCTTACAACTCTTTGATTCGATTTATCAATGTCGATCGTATCGTTAGTTGAGCCATTTGGTTTCCGAGAGATGAAATCTCGAACTCCACTCCTTGGCTAAACATCGTATGAATCTCGTTGATTAATGGTCTCCGCCATGTCGTTGTAACGTGCGCGAGACTTCCTGCCGACTTCCTGCTTAAGGCATCCGCCACTACATTGGCCTTGCCTGGATGGTATTGTATCGTGCAGTCGAAATCTTTTAGTAGCTCCATCCATCTCCGCTGTCTAAGGTTTAACTCTCGTTGGTCAAAAATGTACTTCAAGCTTTTATGATCTGTAAAGATCTCGCACGTAGCGCCGTATAAATAATGTCTCCAAATCTTCAACGCAAATATTACTGCTGCTAATTCTAGATCATGCGTCGGATAATTCGTCTCGTGCTTCTTAAGCTGTCGCGAAGCGTATGCAATCACTTTACCGTGTTGCATAAGGACGCATCCTAATCCGACTCGTGAAGCATCACAATAGACTGTGAATCCTTCCGTTCCTTCTGGTAGCGCTAAGACTGGCGCTGTCGTTAGACACTCTTTCAGTTTTAGAAAACTGAGTTCACACTGGTCCGTCCAGTTGAATTTCGCGTTCTTCTGAGTTAACTTCGTCAAAGGTACAGCGATCTTTGAAAAGTCTTGTACGAATCGTCTATAATATCCTGCTAAACCAAGGAAACTTCTAACTTCCGTAACTAATTCAGGTCGTTTCCATTCTATCACAGCTTCGATCTTCTTTGGGTCAACCTTAATGCCGCTTTGTGAAACCACATGACCTAAGAAAGCCACTTCCGTTAGCCAAAATTCACATTTAGAGAATTTGGCGTAAAGCCGATGCTCTCTTAGCGTCTGTAGTACTATCCGCAAATGTTGTGCATGCTCTTCTTCTGTACGCGAATAGATCAAAATGTCGTCGATAAACACGATCACGAATTGATCTAAGTACGGTTTGAATATCCTATTCATCAAGTCCATGAAGGCTGCTGGGGCGTTCGTGAATCCAAACGACATAACAAGATATTCGTAATGACCGTATCGAGTTCGAAAAGCAGTCTTTTGAACATCATCATCGCGAATCTTTAGCTGATGATAACCTGATCTCAAATCGATCTTGGAAAAGTACTTCGCTCCTTGTAACTGGTCGAACAAATCGTCGATTCTAGGTAACGGATATTTATTCTTGATCGTCACCTTATTCAGCTGTCGATAATCGATGCATAGTCGAAGCGATCCATCCTTATTTTTCACAAATAGCACTGGTGCACCCCATGGGGATACACTTGGTCTGATGAAACCACGATCAAATAACTCTTCTAGCTGATCCTTAAGTTCTTTGAGCTCTGCTGGCGCCATTCGATAAGGTGGTATCGATATCGGCTTCGTGCTGGGAGCCAATTCGATACAAAACTCAATCTCACGATCTGGGGGTAATCCAGGTAATTCCTCTGGAAAAACGTCTGGATATTCCGATACAACTGGTACGTCGCTTAAGTTTACACTTTTCTTTTCCACGTCTCGTACTATCGCTAAGAATCCTTGACATCCCTTCTTTAACATGCGACAAGCTTTAATAGTTGAAATAATACTCGTAGAAGATTCCATCTTATCACCCTGAATTGATACCGCTTCAATTCCAGGCGTGTTAAACCTTACCGTCTTCTTCCGGCAATCCACATTGGCGTAGTGCTGAGCTAGCCAATCCATTCCTAATATGACATCAAAAGCTAATACTTCGAGTAAAATCAAGTCAACTAACAAATCTCGTCCTTGAACTTTCACAGGACAGGACGGATAAACGATACTAACTTCCACACTTTCGCCAACTGGGGTAGCTACGGATAAAGGGTTCCTAAGGTACGCTGGTTGCACTCCTAACTTACTAGCAAAACTAGGCGAAACAAACGAATGCGTAGCGCCCGGATTAAATAAAATTAGTGCGTCTTGAGAAGCGATAGGAAAGGTACCTTGCACCACAGCATTGGAAGCTTGTGCCTCCTGAGGATTCAGTGCAAAGACCCTGGCTTGACTTCCGCCAGCCTGCGAAGTCTGACCAGTACCACGTCCTCCGCCATTTCTTCCTCCACGATTTCCATAACCACGGCCTCTCTGGCCAGTGAAGGTACTCCCTGTTTGATCATATCCTGACGGTGCCTGATGTGTAGTCCTCTGTTGCTGATAAGAAGACTGTACTACAGTAGTCATCGAGCCTTGGGGTATCTGCCTCGAACAGTCTCTAGCAAAATGGCCCCGTTGACCACAGTTAAAGCATGCTCCATTAGCAGTGTAACACGCGCCGTAGTGCCTCCTATTACAGTTCAGACATAAAGGAACTCCGCCTCCCATGTCACTCATCGTTCTGGCACTAAATCCGGTGCCTGAAGTACTGACTCTAGTTCCATACCGAGCTCTCTTATTTCTCTGTGGACGTGATGGGGGTCGATAATAACTGCTAATGTATGATTAGGTAGGTGCTCTCTGTACGCTGCGAAACACATCACTCCTCACAGGCGCAACATTGGAAGGATCAGGAATCCTCCCAAAACGGATCACAGAAATTTCCATTTGCCTAGCACTATCAATCAGTTGCACTAGGGTTCTTCCGATATCAGACGTCAGACTCACAAATTCAGCTCCTAGACCTTCTACAAACCTTGAGTTCACTCTAACTGGGTCTGTAGTCAGGTCTGGTGCAAACCTACTCACCCTGGTAAACTCCGTTACATACTCTTTCACAGACCGATTGCCTCTACTCAGGGTCAACCACTGACTACGATAACTCTCCGTCACCGCATATGGTAAAAAGTATTCCCTAAAGTGGTTTGCAAATTCAGCCCAGGTCATAGTGTCCATGGTTGGCTGAATATGCTGCTGAAACCAATCTTTCGCGGGTCCTTTCAATGACATTTCCACCATAATGATGGTCTGCCTCTCATTAGCTTGCAGGCGTCGAGCATTACGTTCTAGTTCTTCGAGGAAATCGAGAGCATCGCCTGTACTGTCAAACTTAGTTGGTTTGAGACGCATATAAGCCAAGACGATATCTCGGTCAGTGAAAGCCACATTACGCAACTGTTGCTGCTGTAGTTGCTCACGATGCATATTCTGCACCTCGGCCTGATTGGCTTGCATAGCCGCAATTCCCGTAAGAAACTGATTCAGATCAAAACCCACAACATTAGGTTGCTGGGCTTGCGCTTGCACTCCAGGTGCCTGCGCCTGGGCCTCTTGGCCACCACCTCCTCCCTGAACAGCAGACTAATCTTGAGCTTCTGGATGGACATCATGCGCCCCTTCTATAACGTTACGTGCTGCAGCGACAGCTCGCTCTACTTCTTGTCGTTGGTCAGACATCCTGACCAAGACAAACCGCGTTACTTAGCCACATAATCGCATATTATCGCAAACGCATACCGTATTAAACGCGCATCTCATCACATGCGAACACACACGTATAACAGACTCACATCCTAGAGGGAAAGCTGAAAGTTTGAAAATCAAATGAATACGTAACAAAGACAAGACTCGAGTCCTATGTGCTGCAGTAGATTCCTAGGAAAATAAATCACTCTTCTGACATAAGCAATGGTAACTGGACCATGCTCTGATACCAACATTGTCACGACCCAATCTCAGGGCCGAGACCGGCGCTGGGGAATGGGAGTGGTTGCTCCGAAACCCGTAGCAAGCCTAAAAACGTAAAATAATTTTTCGCGAAACATAAACGTCATGCATGACATACATAGACATGTGTCATGCGGAAACACACATGCCAGGCACACATATCCTCTGGCAATAACAATATATATAACGCAGCAAGTGTAAAACGTTTAAAACTTTAAAACGTTAAAGTTATATTTACAGAAAACTTTACATACAAGCTGACTGACAAAATACTTATCTACTGCAGCTCTAAGAGTAAAGTATTGTTTCTTTACATACTTTCAAAAATACAGACTTCTGGAAGTAGGATAGAAGTCCGTTGCTTCAAAGCGTCTTTATCCTGAAAGGAAATCTGTGAGGGGTCAGTATATTGGGATATACTGAGTGAGTTCATACATTTACTAATAAGTATTCAAATAAAACATAAAATCGTAATCAATCATATGCCGCCAAGTACATGATCCGATTGAAACTTTAATCCTCAAACATACTAATAATCAATCGATCAACCCAATCATAAATATCAATTGCGAGTCCAACTCGCTGGTGGCCCAGCCACTAGATACGGGGACTTCCAGGCTACACCGTAGCCGAGTTCACTCTCGTATCGAAATCATAGCCCAATCGTAAATTTCATATTCATCATCAGCTCCCAGCTGAGGCATATCAAAACTGGTGATCACACAGTCCTATTGTCGCCCAATAGGTAGCACGTTCCATCGGATCAATACTGGTTTCAAATCAAACTTATGCAATTCATAAAAAGAATTCGCATATAAAACATGCAATTCAAATATAAAGCAATATAAAATAATTGCTTAAATAAATACGTTGAAAGCAAATCGTATAAACTCACAGAAAACGCTTATCCAAAAATACGTCGGGGCTTTAGAAACGTCAAGCTTCCCGAACTCCTGGTCCAGCTCCTTCTTGCCTCGCTGGATCTAAAACAATTTCAAAACATTTGACTCACATCAGAATCCTATTCTAAGATTGACTCTAGACTCGAGACACGACAAGACACAAAACATAAGCCGTCGTGCTTCAAACGTAATCTTTTCCGATAAACGAATCATTCTTCTCTCGTTTCTTAATACTTCTCAATTCAATTCTCAATAGAGAATATAGGTTTTCTCAATGAAACCAATTGATATCCATAAACTAACTTATCCCAAACAACTAGTCATAATTTACTCGTTTTACGTCCGAATCTCGCATTTTCGGAGTCCGGGAGTCGATATCGGGATGGGGAATCATCAAATTAGGTTTTTAGGGTCATTCTCCTTCAAAAGAGGGGTGGTGCACGTCGTGCACCCCCTTGTGCACGTCGTGCACCTTGGGTGCACGTCGTGCCCCTGCACGACGTGCACAAGGGGCACGACGTGCACTGATGTTGTGCAAGTCGTGCACCTTCGTGGGCACGGCCCTGGCCGCTGAAAAAGGCCCTCCCGACGTGCTAAATCAATCCAAAATCATCCAAATCACCAAAACATCAATCAAGCTAGTCGGAAACACGAGAAAAACGCTTAAAACGAATCGAATACGTAATCGCGATTCGGTTTCGCCGTAACCTATCATTTTAAACCGTTTTTCCATCAAATAAACTCAAAAAAATGGAGAAACGACTTGCTTACCGTGATTGCCCTTTGAAATACGATCGATTCGAGTTATTAAACGTCGAAAACGGACGAGAAACGGAGATCGTACGAGAGGAACGGTGAGAACGGCGTGAGAAAGGAAAAAGGAAATGAAATGGTTTTGGATGCTTCATTCCTTCTTCTGAAGGTTTACATATGTAATGGCTAACTTGCACTTTGGTCCTTGAAACTTTTCAAATGTTGCAATTTAGCCCAAAACCTACCCGCGTCCAAAATTTAAACGGTCTCTGATTGACTCGAAACTTTTACCACTAATACTATAAATTATTTCGCGGACTTTGGCGAAATAATTTCCGTCACGGGATTTATAATATATTTTATATTAATTTCTGAAGTTAAATCCTCAAATCCCGCTAACTAACTTATTAAAATTTATTCTAAATTCTCGATATAATTAAATTAAATTCTCCTTAATTTAATTTATCGGAAATCTTGACACGTGGCACGACGTAATTATCTTAAAATATTTTGGGGTATTACATTCACCCCCCCTTAAAATAAATTCGTCCTCGAATTTAAAAAATAGCCACGTACCTTGAGTAAATAGATATGGATACTTCCGCCTCATATCCTCTTCTGTCTCCCATGTGCACTCTTCTACGGATTGACTTCTCTAAAGAACTTTCACCATTGGAATCCTCTTTGTTCGTAATTGTCGTATCTGCGTGTCGACAATCTACACTGGTCGTTCTTCGTAAGTCAGTTCTTCGCTCACGTCCACCACTTGTGGTTGAATTATTCGAGAAGGGTCTGGTACATATTTCCGGAGCATGGAAATATGGAAGACAGGATGAACTTGCGACATCTCTGGTGGCAAATCCAGCTTATAGGCAACTGAGCCTATGCGTTCTACGATCTGGTAAGGTCCGACATATCTCGGTGCCAATTTACCCTTCTTTCCAAAACGAATTACTCCCTTCATCGGTGATACTTTGAGAAACACGTAGTCTCCAATCTGAAATTCGATATCCTTCCTCTTGGGGTCCGCGTAACTCTTCTGTCGACTGGAAGCAGTAGTCAAACGTTGTTTTATCAATGGTACTTTTTCTGACGTAATCTGGATGATCTCTGCTCCAGTGAGCTTTCGTTCACCGACTTCGTCCCAACAGATAGGGGATCGACACTTGCGACCGTACAATGCTTCGTAAGGAGCCATCTCAATGCTTGAATGATAGCTGTTGTTGTAGGCAAACTCGACTAGAGGTAGGTACGTATCCCAACTACCTCCGAAGTCTAATACACATAGTCGAAGCATATCTTCTAACGTTTGAATCGTCCGCTCAGACTGACCGTCTGTCTGAGGGTGAAACGCAGTGCTGAAATTCAATCGTGTTCCTAACGCGTCTTGTAAGCTCTTCCAAAAATGAGAGGTAAATACGGAACCTCTATCTGAAATGATTGACACGGGAACTCCGTGTAGGCTCACGATCTTATCGATATAAATCTCCGCCAACTTTGCTGCAGAATAAGTCGTCTTTATAGGAATGAAGTGCGCTGACTTCGTCAAACGATCCACGATTACCCAAATAGAGTCAAAACCTTTTTGCGTCTTGGGCAATCCAATTACGAAATCCATCGTGATTTGCTCCCACTTCCACTCCGGGATGGGTAACGGCTGAAGAAATCCGTAAGGTCGTTGATGCTCCAATTTGACTTGCTGACAAGTCGGGCATTTAGCCACAAACTTTGCGATATCTTTCTTCATTCCGCTCCACCAGTACGTTGTCTTAATGTCATGGTACATCTTCGTGGAACCAGGATGAACGTTATACATCGTTCCATGAGTCTCTTCCATGATTTTCTGTCTTAAGTCTTCCACGTCTGGAACGCACATTCGACTGCCGTATTTCAGCATTCCGTTGACGATACTGAAATCTTGACTCTTTCCTTGTTGAACATCCTCAATTAAATGCTTCAATTGAGGGTCGTCCGCTTACAACTCTTTGATTCGATTTATCAATGTCGATCGTATCGTTAGTTGAGCCATTTGGTTTCCGAGAGATGAAATCTCGAACTCCACTCCTTGGCTAAACATCGTATGAATCTCGTTGATTAATGGTCTCCGCCATGTCGTTGTAACGTGCGCGAGACTTCCTGCCGACTTCCTGCTTAAGGCATCCGCCACTACGTTGGCCTTGCCTGGATGGTATTGTATCGTGCAGTCGTAATCTTTTAGTAGCTCCATCCATCTCCGCTGTCTAAGGTTTAACTCTCGTTGGTCAAAAATGTACTTCAAGCTTTTATGATCTGTAAAGATCTCGCACGTAGCGCCGTATAAATAATGTCTCCAAATCTTCAACGCAAATATTACTGCTGCTAATTCTAGATCATGCGTCGGATAATTCGTCTCGTGCTTCTTAAGCTGTCGCGAAGCGTATGCAATCACTTTACCGTGTTGCATAAGGACGCATCCTAATCCGACTCGTGAAGTATCACAGTAGACTGTGAATCCTTCCGTTCCTTCTGGTAGCGCTAAGACCGGTGCTGTCGTTAGACACTCTTTCAGTTTTAGAAAACTGAGTTCACACTGGTCCGTCCAGTTGAATTTCGCGTTCTTCTGAGTTAACTTCGTCAAAGGTACGGCGATCTTTGAAAAGTCCTGTACGAATCGTCTATAATATCCTGCTAAACCAAGGAAACTTCTAACTTCCGTAACTAATTCAGGTCGTTTCCATTCTATCACAGCTTCGATCTTCTTTGGGTCAACCTTAATGCCGCTTTGTGAAACCACATGACCTAAGAAAGCCACTTCCGTTAGCCAAAATTCACATTTAGAGAATTTGGCGTAAAGCCGATGCTCTCTTAGCGTCTGTAGTACTATCCGCAAATGTTGTGCATGCTCTTCTTCTGTACGCGAACAGATCAAAATGTCGTCGATAAACACGATCACGAATTGATCTAAGTACGGTTTGAATATCCTATTCATCAAGTCCATGAAGGCTGCTGGGGCGTTCGTGAATCCAAACGACATAACAAGATATTCGTAATGACCGTATCGAGTTCGAAAAGCAGTCTTTTGAACATCATCATCGCGAATCTTTAGCTGATGATAACCTGATCTCAAATCGATCTTGGAAAAGTACTTCGCTCCTTGTAACTGGTCGAACAAATCGTCGATTCTAGGTAACGGATATTTATTCTTGATCGTCACCTTATTCAGCTGTCGATAATCGATGCATAGTCGAAGCGATCCATCCTTCTTTTTCACAAATAGCACTGGTGCACCCCATGGGGATACACTTGGTCTGATGAAACCACGATCAAATAACTCTTCTAGCTGATCCTTAAGTTCTTTGAGCTCTGCTGGCGCCATTCGATAAGGTGGTATCGATATCGGCTTCGTGCTGGGAGCCAATTCGATACAAAACTCAATCTCACGATCTGGGGGTAATCCAGGTAATTCCTCTGGAAAAACGTCTGGATATTCCGATACAACTGGTACGTCGCTTAAGTTTACACTTTTCTTTTCCACGTCTCGTACTATCGCTAAGAATCCTTGACATCCCTTCTTTAACATGCGACAAGCTTTAATAGTTGAAATAATACTCGTAGAAGATTCCATCTTATCACCCTGAATTGATACCGCTTCAATTCCAGGCGTGTTAAACGTTACCGTCTTCTTCCGGCAATCCACATTGGCGTAGTGCTGAGCTAGCCAATCCATTCCTAATATGACATCAAAAGCTAATACTTCGAGTAAAATCAAGTCAACTAACAAATCTCGTCCTTGAACTTTCACAGGACAGGACGTATAAACGATACTAACTTCCACACTTTCGCCAACTTGGGTAGCTACGGATAAAGGGTTCCTAAGGTACGCTGGTTGCACTCCTAACTTACTAGCAAAACTAGGCAAAACAAACGAATGCGTAGCGCCCGGATTAAATAAAATTAGTGCGTCTTGAGAAGCGATAGGAAAGGTACCTTGCACCATAGCATTGGAAGCTTGTGCCTCCTGAGGATTCAGTGCAAAGACCCTGGCTTGACTTCCGCCAGCCTGCGAAGTCTGACCAGTACCACGTCCTCCGCCATTTCTTCCTCCACGATTTCCATAACCACGGCCTCTCTGGCCAGTGAGGGTACTCCCTGTTTGATCATATCCTGACGGTGCCTGATGTGTAGTCCTCTGTTGCTGATAAGAAGACTGTACTACAGTAGTCATCGAGCCTTGGGGTATCTGCCTCGAACAGTCTCTAGCAAAATGGCCCCGTTGACCACAGTTAAAGCATGCTCCATTAGCAGTGTAACACGCGCCGTAGTGCCTCCTATTACAGTTAAGACATAAAGGAACTCTGCCTCCCATGTCACTCATCGTTCTGGCACTAAATCCGGTGCCTGAAGTACTGACTCTAGTTCCATACCGAGCTCTCTTATTTCTCTGTGGACGTGATGGGGGTCGATAATAACTCCTAACGTATGATTGGGTAGGTGCTCTCTGTACGCTGCGAAACACATCACTCCTCACAGGCGCAACATTGGAAGGATCAGGAATCCTCCCAAAACGGATCACAGAAATTTCCATTTGCCTAGCACTATCAATCAGTTGCACTAGGGTTCTTCCGATATCAGACGTCAGACTCACAAATTCAGCTCCTAGACCTTCTACAAACCTTGAGTTCACTCTAACTGGGTCTGTAGTCAGGTCTGGTGCAAACCTACTCACCCTGGTAAACTCCGTTACATACTCTTTCACAAACCGATTGCCTCTACTCAGGGTCAACCACTGACTACGATAACTCTCCGTCACCGCATATGGTAAAAAGTATTCCCTAAAGTGGTTTGCAAATTCAGCCCAGGTCATAGTGTCCATGGTTGGCTGAATATGCTGCTGAAACCAATCTTTCGCGGGTCCTTTCAATGACATTTCCACCATAATGATGGTCTGCCTCTCATTAGCTTGCAGGCGTCGAGCATTACGTTCTAGTTCTTCGAGGAAATCGAGAGCATCGCCTGTACTGTCAAACTTAGTTGGTTTGAGACGCATATAAGCCAAGACGATATCTCGGTCAGTGAAAGCCACATTACGCAACTGTTGCTGCTGTAGTTGCTCACGATGCATATTCTGCACCTCAGCCTGATTGGCTTGCATGCCGCAATTCCCGTAAGAAACTGATTCAGATCAAAACCCACAACATTAGGTTGCTGGGCTTGCGCTTGCACTCCAGGTGCCTGCGCCTGGGCCTCTTGGCCACCACCTCCTCCCTGAACAGCAGACTAATCTTGAGCTTTTGGATGGACATCATGCGCCCCTTCTATAACGTTACGTGCTGCAGCGACAGCTCGCTCTACTTCTTGTCGTTGGTCAGACATCCTGACCAAGACAAACCGCGTTACTTAGCCACATAATCGCATATTATCGCAAACGCATACCGTATTAAACGCGCATCTCATCACATGCGAACACACACGTATAACAGACTCACATCCTAGAGGGAAAGCTGAAAGTTTGAAAATCAAATGAATACGTAACAAAGACAAGACTCGAGTCCTATGTGCTGCAGTAGATTCCTAGGAAAATAAATCACTCTTCTGACATAAGCAATGGTAACTGGACCATGCTCTGATACCAACATTGTCACGACCCAATCTCAGGGCCGAGACCGGCGCTAGGGAATGGGAGTGGTTGCTCCGAAACCCGTAGCAAGCCTAAAAACGTAAAATAATTTTTCGCGAAACATAAACGTCATGCATGACATACATAGACATGTGTCATGCGGAAACACACATGCCAGGCACACATATCCTCTGGCAATAACAATATATATAACGCAGCAAGTGTAAAACGTTTAAAACTTTAAAACGTTAAAGTTATATTTACAGAAAACTTTACATACAAACTGACTGACAAAATACTTATCTACTGCAGCTCTAAGAGTAAATTATTGTTTCTTTACATACTTTCAAAAATACAGACTTCTGGAAGTAGGATAGAAGTCCGTTGCTTCAAAGCGTCTTTATCCTGAAAGGAAATCTGTGAGGGGTCAGTATATTGGGATATACTGAGTGAGTTCATACATTTACTAATAAGTATTCAAATAAAACATAAAATCGTAATCAATCATATGCCGCCAAGTACATGATCCGATTGAAACCTTAATCCTCAAACATACTAATAATCAATCGATCAACCCAATCATAAATATCAATTGCGAGTCCAACTCGCTGGTGGCCCAGCCACTAGATACGGGGACTTCCAGGCTACACCGTAGCCGAGTTCACTCTCGTATCGAAATCATAGCCCAATCGTAAATTTCATATTCATCATCAGCTCCCAGCTGAGGCATATCAAAACTGGTGATCACACAGTCCTATTGTCGCCCAATAGGTAGCACGTTCCATCGGATCAATACTGGTTTCAAATCAAACTTATGCAATTCATAAAAAGAATTCGCATATAAAACATGCAATTCAAATATAAAGCAATATAAAATAATTGCTTAAATAAATACTTTAAAAGCAAATCGTATAAACTCACAGAAAACGCTTATCCAAAAATACGTCGGGGCTTTAGAAACGTCAAGCTTCCCGAGCTCCTGGTCCAGCTCCTTCTTGCCTCGCTGGATCTAAAACAATTTCAAAACATTTGACTCACATCAGAATCCTATTCTAAGATTGACTCTAGACTCGAGACACGACAAGACACAAAACATAAGCCGTCGTGCTTCAAACGTAATCTTTTCCGATAAACGAATCATTCTTCTCTCGTTTCTTAATACTTCTCAATTCAATTCTCAATAGAGAATATAGGTTTTCTCAATGAAACCAATTGATATCCATAAACTAACTTATCCCAAACAACTAGTCATAATTTACTCGTTTTACGTCCGAATCTCGCATTTTCGGAGTCCGGGAGTCGATATCGGGATGGGCAATCATCAAATTAGGTTTTTAGGGTCATTCCCCTTCAAAAGAGGGGTGGTGCACGTCGTGCACCCCCTTGTGCACGTCGTGCACCTTGGGTGCACGTCGTGCCCCTGCACGACGTGCACTGATGTTGTGCACGTCGTGCACCTTCGTGGACACGGCCCTGGCCGCTGAAAAAGGCCCTCCCGACGTGCTAAATCAATCCCAAATCATCCAAATCACCAAAACATCAATCAAGCTAGTCGGAAACACGAGAAAAACGCTTAAAACGAATCGAATACGTAATCGCGATTCGGTTTCGCCGTAACCTATCGTTTTAAACCGTTTTTCCATCAAATTAACTCAAACAAATGGAGAAACGACTTGCTTACCGTCATTGCCCTTTGAAATACGATCGATTCGAGTTATTAAACGTCGAAAACAGACGAGAAACGGAGATCGTACGAGAGGAACGGTGAGAACGGCGTGAGAAAGGAAAAAGGAAATGAAATGGTTCTGGATGCTTCATTCCTTCTTCTGAAGGTTTACATATGTAATGGCTAACTTGCACTTTGGTCCTTGAAACTTTTCAAATGTTGCAATTTAGCCCAAAACCTACCCGCGTCCAAAATTTAAACGGTCTCTGATTGACTCGAAACTTTTACCACTAATACTATAAATTATTTCGCGGACTTTGGCGAAATAATTTCCGTCACGGGGTTTATAATATATTTTATATTAATTTCTGAAGTTAAATCCTCAAATCCCGCTAACTAACTTATTAAAATTTATTCTAAATTCCCGATATAATTAAATTAAATTCTCCTTAATTTAATTTATCGGAAATCTTGACACGTGGCACGACGTAATTATCTTAAAATATTTTGGGGTATTACACGGATGAACACTCAGACATATAAATAATAAAACAAATTAAGTATAATTACTTACATTAAATAATGAATATTCAGAGTTAAACAATAAATATGCTCAAGCATAACAATAAAGTCAGTCAGACCAGACCGACAGACAAACTAGAATAATAAAGACTTCTAGTTTACTATTGCGGTCTAAGAATGAAATCAGTTTGATAATTTATTATAATAAAATAAACCTCCAAGAAATAAAGATTCGGAGATCTGCAGACTCGGTCAAAATAATAAATCTGGAAAATGGGGAAACAACGGGGTCAAATATACTAAGATGAGTTCGCAATACTATTTATATTTATTAAGTTTAAAACTCTTAAATCAAAACCCTTTTATACTAATATAATATATATATGATTAGGGAATAATAGTATTGGAATGATCTCAGCGTAAGTATAACATAGCATACAGAAAATCCAACGTGGACGGGAACAAATCCTCGTCATATACCAGCGTAAGCAAGACCTTAGTCTGTCGATCCCAGAGTACTTACCGGTGCACACAGTCTCGATACAAGCCTATCGAGTAGCTCGTTTCAATCCAGATCCATAATCGCTTAAAACAATTCAAAAGCATTTATAATATTAAAATATGATGCAGTACTTAATAAAGCGGTAAATAGCACTGCAAACTCCCTGCTTGCTAATCCACGTGAAAATCTTGCAAGCGACAAAACCTGAATCGACTCCGAAGCACGCACTATCGACGAATCTAAGAACAGAGTAAAACCAATATTAAAATCAACCCCTAACTCTAGAGAGTACTAGACACCACATAGGACTGGCACAATACCGAGTCAAGCATAAACGAAGCTAGAATAGAATGAACAATTAATCACGTAATGACCCGAGTCAAAAACAAACCACTTCGAGTAACGCAATACTCAAATAAGTAAATAAGCTAAGTAGTGGGTTAGCCGAGTTACCAATAACTACCAAGCTACCTCACATGTCGGGTGACACAAGTCTAACCCGACTTAAAATATTTTATCAAATATAATCCAGAGTTTATAATTTCCAAAATCACTTTGATAAAATAACCATAATTATATCTAATTATAAACCATAGTTTATAATTGTAGAAACGACTTTGGTAAAAATAATAAATCAATATTTAAAACGGAACCCAATAGCTTTAACTTCAAGTAACCCAAGTTACAACCAAAAACTTAATCAAATAAGTTTTAAAACGTTTAAGGACTAAATTGAAATTTAGCCAAAATGACATACCAAAAAGATATTTAAAATCAAATATAATTACCCGAGTAATTATATTAATTTAGATTATGAAAATAATCATCAATTTCAATTTGTCAATTTATAACTCGAAACAAAAACCAGAAGTTAAAAATATAAATTTAATCACATTGGCACGCTAAGCCAAGAATATCAAATTAACAATTAAATAATAATAATAATAATAGTGAATCAAATATTTTTTTTTAGATTTTAAGAGATAGTATTACCAAATTTTCAAACTTTTAATTTAAATGAAATCTCCAAATTAGAAATCAAAATCAATTAATCAATAGATAACATTTAACTTAAGGAATCAATTTGTTTAAACCAATTATCTTAAGGACCACTCTTGCCTTTTACCATCACTAACAATCAATCAAACAAAACTCATTCCCTCGTTACAGAAACAACCCGCCAACCATCTTCTTTACAGATTAAATTTTCATATAAACACACAACCCAACTTCCAAAACCAAAACTCAATATAGAAATCGAGCAATACCAAAGCAACTCTTAATCAACCCTTGATCACACCTTAATGTAATCATAACTGATGAATCTATGAATGATTTAATACTATCCAGAATTCAACAATTTGACAGAACACATTTGAAACCCGCAGAGAAGGAATTAAGAATTGAGGAAAAAGGATGCAAGAATTAAATCATAAAACCTTATTGATTCAGTTAAAAACTAGCCAAACAATGGATCGTAAACATCAAAACTCAAAATCATAACCGAAGACAAAAATAGCAATTCGGCAGAAGCATTAAAACCAAACAGTCCAAATAACATGCAAAAACGAGGTAATGGCGGCGATTATAGCGGATTGAATTACGTACCGTTTGGCAAAAATGAAAAGTAGATTTGTAGAGGAATGAGTCTAATTTAACGGGGATGAGACAGATCCAATTTCGATCCTAAAACAACGGAGAACGAATTGAAAAACGAAGGTATCGATTATAGACTAAAAACTGAAAATAACTAACAAACGGAAATACGGCGACGGCTATAACGGAATGAATAATGTATCATTTTATGAAAACAAAACTCGGTCTCGAAGGTAAATGAGTCTATAATCGCTGGAAAAAATCAGAACTCACTTCGGTTCTGAAACGCACGCGAAAATCGATTAAGAACGGAAGTAGCGTAAATGAATTAAACTATGAAACAATGAACAAATACTTACCGAAGAACACAATAGTTTGAGGATGATTTGGGAAACGATTTGCAGAGAATATAAGCAGTGGATGACGGCTAGGGTTAGAAGGAAGTGAAGGGAAGAATTAGGTTTAGTAAAAACATTTTAAATAGTGAACAACAGTAGGTAGAATCGAGCTAGAAAATAGGGGAACCAAAATGGCAAGAGGGTCTCGATGAGGCCCGAGACCAGCAAGAAAAGTGTAATATCCCGTAAAAATTTTAATTTATTTCTCGACGAATTTCCGGTAGTTTTCTGGTCGTTTTCGGTATAGTGGTTCGGTTTGTGGTTCAACCAAAAGGGTTGAACCACACCCTTTAAATCAGGTCTCAAAAGAGACTTGATTTTTGATTAAGTCTCTTACGAGAACTTAGTAATTTAGGCCTGGTCTCGTACGAGACCAGGGTTCTCGAACGAGACCCAGCCTTAAATTGGTGGTCTCGTTCGAGAACAGCCATTCCGTGTTAGGGGACACTTTCGTCTTCCGTTCTAACCTATTTCGACCTACTTTAATACCTAAGTTCCGACCCTAATTCATTCTCTATTCTAAAAAGAAGCCGTGTTTGTACACTCTATTCTCTGAGAAACGAAGCTATTATCGTCCTTCAAAGTTTTTGTTCCGGTAAGTTTTCTTGTTCCTCAAATTTCAGTTTTTGCTTTCGAACGACATTATTTAATTTTGATCGTTCTCCTTCGTTTCTTGATCGAAATTAGAATCGTTTGGTCCAAGAGATTGTAGACTCAATTCTCTACGTTCCCCTATCTCGTTTACGCTAAACGGTACGCTATCGGTCTCATTTCAATCGCCGTACAGTTTACCATTTTAAACTTGTATAACCTGTTCTTGTTGGAATTGTTGCTGCCAAACATTCTTTTCCTTTAGGCCATGTTTTTGCTTGATTAATGGTTATCAATCTCTTAGTATATCAGTTGTAAATCGGTTTGGCATTCGGTTTATGATTGTTCCATCGTTAATTGGTGTCTCGGTTGAGTTTTGATTTGAGTAATTCGGTGTTGTCTTTGCTTGGGAGTTCTTGAGTTAATTGCTACGGTTTCTACTTGATGTTGGGTTAATGTTTTCATTCCAAGATTGATATTATTTTTAGTTTGAATATCGTTAGATCAGGGTTCTGTTTTTATGAGTTGATTGTTTAAGTTTTCGGTCATGGAAGTAAGGGCTTAGGCGGGGCTCCTTTTGGGTTTTGAATTGGTGATGATGGTTAAATTGCTAATGTACTCACCATTTGTTTTGTTTTAATCAAATGAATCTCTTAAGTTAAACTTTACCTATCGTTTGATAATAACTAGTATTTCGATTTGAAATATAATTAAGCATTGTAAGCGATAACAAATTTATAATTTAAGTTAATATAATTACTCGAGTAATTACATTGGCTTCGGTTATCAAGGTGGCTAAATTACAATTTAGTCCCTAAACGTTTTTAAAACTTATTTAAGTAAGTTTTTGGTTAGTAACTTTATAATTGGTTTTAATTATAAATAAAAGTAATTAATTTGACTTCGAATATCAAATTGGCCAAAGTACAGTTTAGTCCCTAAATTGGCTAAAGTACAATTTAGTCCCTACACTTTTACAAACTTAAAATGGTTTAGTTTTGGTTGTAACTTGGGTTACTTGAAATTGAAGTTATTGAGTTCTGCTTTTAAAATGGATTATTATTTATCGAATTATTTTATAAATATAAACTCGGGTTTATATTTGATAAACGTTTTGAGTCGGGTTAGACTTGGGTCACCCGACCAGTGAGGTTAGCTTGGTAGTTATCGGTAACTCGGCTAACCCACTATTTGGAAATTAATTATTATTTAAAGACTATTAAATATATTTATGAAATGGACTTTTAAGCGAGAACTCAATAAACTTGTATTAATTGTGCGTTTTTACCTTTTGGGTATTTTAGTGTTGTTTTGGATTGTGTTATCCCGACATGTTATTTGTGCTAGTCCTATGTGGTGTCTAATACTCTCTAGAGTTAGGGTCTGTTTTTAATAATTCTTTTATATTGTTTAGACCCGACTACCGTTCGTGCTTCAGAGGCGAAGCAGGATTAGTTGCTTGCCGGTTATCACGTGGATTAACAAGTAGTGAGTTTATACTTACTATTTACCGCTTTATTAAGTAAATTGTTATTTTAATATTAAATATATATATTGTACTTATATTGCGAACTGTTTTTATATTATGGCTCTTAGTTGGAACATGTTACCTAATGGGCATCATTAGGACTGCGTGCGCACCGGTAATGATCTGGGTAAGGTATTTATGGAAATGTGGTAACTCGGTGTGAGCATAGCTCTCCGGACCAAATATAGTAACTCGGCGTAGCACGACTCTCGGGACTCTGGATATGTTAAAAGTGTGGTCAGTGGTAACTCGGTGTAGCTCAGCTCTCGGGACCAGGCCTATTGGATTATGTTATTATTTAGAATTGTGGATTAGGGTTCCAACTATTATTCGTAATATCATTATTAAATGTTTTAAACGGTTTTAAAGGTTTTCCACTTGATAAATGTAAATAGTGGTATAAACTCATCTCAGTATATCTGACCCCGTTGTTTCCTAATTTTCCCCAGGGATATGATCTGAGAGAGTCTGGCGATCTCCCTTTTTACTTTTCTCGGAGGTTTCATTTATTTTAGTAAAACTATCAAACTATTTTATTCTTGGACCGCAGTAGTTAACTAGACGTCTTTATTTTATTCTAGTTGTTGTCGGATTGGTCCGACTGGATTATTATTGCTTTGGCATGCTATATAATTATTCAAAATTATTTATGTTACGCCTATTTATAACTGAGTATTGGAAAGCATGTTATATTTAAATGTTGAATACTATAACTGCTAGAATTAGGCTGAAGTCTCGGTTTCCCCCGAGCATTGGTTCTGCAGGTTTAATTGTTTTGTATGTTATAAGGAAGGCTAGCTACGGGTGTTGGTACTACATTACCCATGCCCTAGCGCCGGTCACAATTCATGAAAATGGGTCGTGACAAACTTGGTATCAGAGCTTTGGTTTTAAACCAAGGCCATTTGCATGCTATGTGTTTATTCTGTTAAGTATGGTGTGTCTTAGGAACTACAGTGGATATAGGTTTCTGTCATGTCTTTAAAAAGTCATCTTTTGATTTTTATAACATTATGCCTACACCAATAGCATTGCGTCCAGTCGGTCATTATCTGTTGATTTGATGCTTTTAATGGTTGATGTTATTCCATTTGGGTGAACATTTTGTTGCTGTTGATTTCTCGGGAAATCCTAATTGTTACTTGTTTTGTTTCATACTTGGGTATGAATTTATGTGTTATTTAAATTGTTTTTGTTTAATCCTTAGGATATGAACAACGATGTTCGTACTCGTGCTGGTGCTGCGGCAGAGCAAGAAGCTGAGGCTGATGATGCGATTTCCATGGAAGTCGATCAGAATGTACCACCGGTTCAGGAAAATGCTGGATGTGGTAGAAGTAGAGGTGCTGGTAGAGGTAGAGAAGCTGGTAGAGGTAGAGGTAGAGGACGTGCTGCAGCAGACGTTCAGGCACCAAGAGTGCATCAGGTACCGGATGTGCAGTAGGCACCGGAGGTGCAACAGGCACCAAACATACAGACGTTCGACTTCACTACTTTCTTGTCTGGGATTGTCAAAATGCATAACAATCAGGCTCTTCTGCAAAATCAGTGTACTGTACTGGGTCAGATAGCGTAGCAACAACAACCTCAGGCTGGTGCTGTAGCTGGTATTGGTGGACTTGCTGGTGTCGACCATGTTCCGAAAGATAGAGAGGAAGTGATGAGTTACACGAAGTTGACTCCGACTACATTTGATGGCACTAGAGATGCCGTTGACTTTTTGGAGGAGTTTGATCACAACAGTCATAGGATTGAGGCTACTGATCGTCAATCAGTGATGCTTGTGGAGATGTCGCTTAAGGGTCCAGCTAAGGACTGGTTTCGCGATAACATCAGACCAGAGATGGCTACATTGACTTGGGCTGAGTTTGTGGTCAGGTTCAGAGGCTTCTATCTACCCTTCTCTGTTATTGAAAATTTCAGAGAAAAGCTGCTAAATCTGAAGAAGGGGGATAGATCAGTGATAGACTACACTATAGAGTTTGTCCATTTGGGGCGATTTGCTACAGATCTACAGGGTGATCGAGTGCGGGTGAATGACCGCTATGTTAGGGGCTTAGGCTCGGAATTTCTTCCTTTGCTGATAGGGAAAGACTTGGAGTTCTCTCGAGTAGTGGATAGTGCTCGTTAGATGGAGAGCTCATTGGTTCAGTTTGGGATGATCTCTGACCCTTTCCAGATTCAGAAGGGAAAGAGTGATCTTCCTAGTGGGGGGCAGCAGGCCCTAGCACAGCATGGTAGTGGGAACTAATACAACGACTCTTCTCAGGCCAATAGGGGGAGTCGTCGGACGCACAACAAGGGGAGGCATAATGCTAAGAGTGCTCCGTACAGTTCTAGCAGCAGCGGGAGTAACCGTGGTTCAGGACGCGGCTACAGTGGTGGATCTAACATTCCATTTTGCCAGAATTGCAGATGTAGGCGTTATGGTCAGTGCCAGTTAGCTCCAGGAGGTTGTTTTACTTGTGGCCAGCCGGGTCATTTCTCCAGGGAGTGTTCGATATTTGGGCAGCAGATGTCTAACTCCAGTGTGGCGCAGTCATCTTACCAGCAGCAGAGACCTGCGTTTACACAGTCTGTAGGATATTCTCAGTCTGCAGCATCGTTTGGTGGCCAGCGGGGCCGTGGTTCTGGTGGCCGTGGTAACGGTGGCAGAGGTTCCAACAGTTATGCTACAAGGCAGAGTTCTCAGCAGGAGCCGCAGGGTCAGGCCAGAGTGTTCGCACTTACTCCTCAGAATGCGCGTGCATCAAATGCCGTGGTGCAAGGTACCATTCCGATTTCTTTAATAGATGCTTTGGTGTTATTTGATGCGGGTGCAACCCATTCGTTTGTGTCTACATGCTTTGCTGGAAAATTGGGTATTGCACCATCTATTTTGATTGAACCTGTAGCTGTGTCTACACCTATGTCTGAAGGTGTAGTAGTGGACATCGTTTATCCTTCTTGTCCAGTGGTTATTCATGGTAGAGAATTATGTGCTGATTTGATTGTGCTTGACGTTCTTTTTTTTGATGTCATCTTGGGGATGGATTGGTTGTTATGCCACTTTGCTTCTATTGACTGTCGAGGGAAGTCAGTCAAGTTTAGGATTCCATGTGATCTACCTTTTTCCTTTCAAGGAGAACAGATGGAAACACCTAAGAATCTGATTTCCGCCATCAAGGAGAAGCGGATGTTAGGCAAGGGTTGCCAGGGTTTTCTTGCTGTGGTTCGAGATGGGGAAGCGGAATTTGGTGATATGCATAGTGTGCCGATTGTGAGCGAGTTCACAGACGTGTTTCCAGAGGAATTGCCTGGATTACCACCTGACCGTGAGATTGAGTTTTGCATTTATGTCGTTTCTGGTACAGCTTTGATTTCGATACCGCCGTATCGGATGGCTCCTGCAGAGCTAAAGGAGTTGAAGGACCAGTTACCAGAGTTGTTGGATAGTGGGTTCATCAGACCGAGTACTTCTCCATGGGGTGCTCCATTTCTGTTTGTGAAGAAGAAAGACGGTTCCTTTCGACTGTGTATCGATTATAGACATTTGAACAAGGCTACTGTCAAGAACAGATATCCTCTTCCTCGCATCGATGATTTGTTTGACTAGTTGCAGGGTGCGAAGTGTTTTTCCAAGATTAATTTGAGGTCTGGGTATCATCAACTTCGGATTCGTGACATAGATGTGCCTAAGACTACTTTTCGGACGCGTTATGGACATTTTGAGTTTCTAGTTATGTCCTTTGGTTTGACGAACGCACCAGCATCGTTTATGGATATGATGAACAGAGTGTTCAAGCCGTTTTTAGATCAATTCATTATCGTTTTCATTGATGACATTTTGATCTATTCTCGGAGTGAGGAGGAGCATGCTTACCATTTGAGAACTATACTACAGACGTTGCGTGAGCATCAGTTGTATGCTAAAATCTCAAAATGTGAGTTCTGGTTGGATCAAGTTACCTTTCTAGGACACGTGGTGTCGAAAAATGGGATCAAGGTTGATCCGAAGAAAATTGAGGCGGTTATGGATTGGGAGAGGACGAGGTTAGTTACCGAGATCAGAAGTTTTCTAGGTTTAGTTGGCTACTATCGTCGGTTCGTGAAAGATTTCTCCAGAATATCTGCACCGTTGACTAAACTGACACATAAGGGTGTTAAGTTTGAGTGGACTGACAAGTGCGAGGCAAGCTTTGAGAAGCTCAAGGAGATTTTGACTACAACTCCGGTTTTGGCATTGCCTTCTGGCATTGACGGTTTCACAGTGTATTGTGATGCGTCTCTGATTTGTTTGGGTTGCGTTCTGATGCAACATGGACATGTGATTGCCTATGCTTCCAGACAGTTGAAGAAACATGAGGTAAATTACCCTACTCATGATTTAGAGTTGGCAGCTATGGTTTTTGCGCTGAAAATTTGGAGGCATTATTTGTATGGTGCTACTTGTGAGATTTCACTGATCATAGGAGTCTGAAGTATATCTTTGATCAGAGAGAGTTGAACTTGAGACAGAGGAAGTGGCTAAAATTGCTGAAAGACTACGACTGTACTATTCAGTACCATCCTGGTAAGGCTAATGTGGTAGCCGATGCGTTGAGTCGCAAGTCTTCAGGCAGTTAGGCTCATATTTCTGAGGTTGGGCGTATACCCATGGTTAGAGAGTGGCACAATTTGATAGCTTCCGGCTATGGTTTTCAGGTTTCTCAGGCCGGTAGTTTGTTGGCACAGTTACAAGTGCAACCTGTTTTGATTGATCGGATCAAAGCTTTACAAGCTGAGGATCCACAGTTGAAACGGATTATCAAGGAGGTTCAGCAGGACGTAATTCTGAGTTTACTTTTGTAGATGGTGTTATGAGACATGGTTCGAGATTGTGTGTTCCAGATTCAGATGGTTTGAGGGACCAGATTCTGGAAGAAGCGCACAAGTCTGCTTATAGTGTTCATCTGGGTTCTACTAAGATGTACCATGATCTTAGGGGTACCTACTGGTGGAGCGGGATGAAGAAGGATGTCGCTGAGTATGTTTCTAAGTGTTTGACTTGCCAGCAGGTGAAGCTGGAGCATCAGAGACCTTTTGGCTATCTGCAGCCAATACCTATTCCAGAGTGGAAGTGGGAGCGCATCGCCATGGATTTTGTGGTTGGTTTACCACGTATTCGACAGGGGTACGATTCCAAGTCAGCTCATTTCCTTCCGATCAAGGTTTCATATCCTGCTTCGAGGTTGGCTCAGTTGTACATTGACAAGATTGTCAGTTTGCACGGTGTACCGGCTTCTATTTTTTTAGACAGAGGTTCTGTGTTTACTTCAAGGTTCTGGAAAGCATTACAAGAATCCTTGGCTTCTCGGTTGGATTTCAGTATAGCTTTTCATCCTCATACTGACGGTCAGTCTGAGAGGACTATTCAGACATTAGAGGATATGCTCAGGATGTGTGTTCTCGATTTTCAGGGTAGCTGGGATACTCATTTGCCGTTGATTTAGTTTTTTTACAAAAGTTACCACGCGAGTATTGAGATGGCGCCGTATGAGGCTTTGTACGGGCGTAAGTGCAGATCTCCTATCTGTTGGGAGGAGGTTGGAGAGCGTAAACTTTCGGGAGCAGAGATTATTCAGATTACATATGAGAAGGTACCGTTATTCAAACAGAGGTTAGACACTGCTTTTAGTCGGCATAAGAGTTATGCTGATCCAAAGAGAAAAGACATTTGAGTTCCATGTTGGTGAATTCGTGTTTCTTCGGGTTTCGCCTATGAAAGGCGTGGTTCGTTTTGGTTTCAAGGGAAAGTTGGCACCGAGGTATATTGGTCCTTACGAGATTTCAGAGAGGATTGGAGCTGTGGCTTATCGTCTTGTTCTGCCGCCAGACATGTCTTTAGTGCATCCTGTGTTTCATGTTTCTATGCTGAAGAAGTTCATTTCTGATCCTTCGCACGTGATTGTGCCTCAGAGCGTTGAGATTGACCAAGAGTTATCGTATGAGGAACAGCCAGTGGAGGTTGTTGATACGCAAGTGCGTAAGTTGCGGAACAAGGAGATTCCGATAGTCAAGGTTCTCTGGCGCAATCATTCTGTAAAGGAGTGCACCTGGGAGACCGAGTCGGATATGCGGAATCACTATCCTTTTCTTTTTCCGTGAGGTACGATGCTTTGTTTTTATTCTGGTGTTAATTGTTTGTTGTGTTAAATTCGAGGAAAAAATTGTAATTAGTTGGGGGGAATGTAATATCCCGTAAATTTTTTAATTTATTTCTCGATGAATTTCCGGTAGTTGTCTGGTCGTTTTCGGTATAGTGGTTCGGTTTGTGGTTCAACCAAAAGGGTTGAACCACACCCTTTAAATCAGGTCTCAAAAGAGACCTGATTTTTGATTAAGTCTCGTATGAGACACAAGGTCTCGTACGAGACCTTAGTAATTTAGGCTTGGTCTCGTACAAGACCAGGGTTCTCGGACGACACCCAGCCTTAAATTGCTGGTCTCATTCGAGAACAGCCATTCCGTGTTAGGGGGCACTTTCGTCTTCCGTTCTAACCTATTTCGACCTACTTAAATACCTAAGTTCCGACCCTAATTCATTCTCTATTCTATAAAGAAACCCTAATCGTGTTTGTACACTTTATTCTCTTAGAAACGAAGCTGTTATCGTCCTTCAAAGTTGCTGTTCCGGTAAGTTTTCTTGTTCCTCAAATTTCAGTTTTTGCTTTCGAACGGCATTACGTAATTTTGACGTTCTGCTTCGTTTCTTGATCGAAATCAGAATCGTTTGGTCCCAGATATTTTAGACTCAGTTCTCTACGTTCCCCTATCTCGTTTACGCTAAACGGTACGCTATCGATCTCGTTTCAATCGCCGTACGGTTTACCGTATTAAACTTGTATAGCCTGTTCTTGTTGATATTGTTGCTACCGAACATTCTTTTCCATTTGGCCATGTATTTGCTTGATTAATGATTATCAATCTCTTAGTATATCAGTTGTAAATCGTTTTGGCTTTCGGTTTGTGATTGTTCCATCGTTAATTGGTGTCTCGGTTAAGTTTTGATTTGAGTAATTCGGTGCTGTCTTTGCTAGGGAGTTCTTGAGTTAATTTCTACGGTTTCTACTTGATGTTGGGTTAATGTTTTCATTCCAAGATTGATATTATTTTTAGTTTGAATATCGTTAGATCTGGGTTCTGTTTTTATGAGTTGATTGTTTAAGTTTTCGGTCATGGCAGTAAGGGCTTAGGCGGGGCTCCTTTTGGGTTTTGAATTGATGATGATGGTTAAATTGCTAATGTACTCAGTATTTGTTTTGTTTTAATCAAATTAATCCCTTAAGTTAAACTTTACCTATCGTTTGATAATAACTAGGATTTCGATTTGAAATATAATTAAGCATTGTAAGCGATAACAAATATATAATTTAAGTTAATATAATTACTCGGGTAATTACATTGGCTTCGGTTATCAAGGTGGCTAAATTAAAATGTAGTCCCTGAACGTTTTTAAAACTTATTTAAGTAAGTTTTTGGTTAGTAACTGTATAATTGGTTTTAATTATAAACAAAATTAATTAATTTGACTTCGAATATCAAATTGGCTAAAGTACAGTTTAGTCCCTAAATTGGCTAAAGTACAATTTAGTCCCTAAACTTTTATAAACTTAAAATGTATTAGTTTTGGTTGTAACTTGGGTTACTTGAAATTGAAGTTATTGAGTTCTGCTTTTAAAATGGATTATTATCTATCGAATTATTTTATAAATATAAACTCGGGACTAAATTTATTGAGTTCTATAGCTCGAAACAATCGTATTTCAGTAGAGAATCACGGTAAGCTTGACGTTTTATCGTTTGGATGGATGAATTTCTTGATATATCGAGTTAAAGTTTTAGGCCACATAACTATTTTATTGTTTTAACGATATTAGGATTAATTTATAGCGTTTTTGGTTTATATTTAGTAGTTTCGACATGTTTGTGCGTTGTTTGGATGTCGGAAATGAGAAAATTAGTAGGAAGCACGTCGGATTCAACCCCGGGCGAAAGCCCGTGACTGTGCATCGCATGGCCGAGCTGTGCGCGCACACATTATTGAACTTCTTGAATATCTTTTCTAAGTAGAGCCTTTGGGAGATACCTATTATTCTCTTAAATCTACCTCTATAGAGTCTAATAAAAAAATGTAAGTTGCTTCTCCGAGGTCTTTCATGGAAAAAGTTTTGGATAACCAAAGCTTTACAGAGGTTGACATATTAACATCATTTTCTATTAGTAAATGTCATCGACAACGTGATTGCGCTCCCACTAACCTTCTTGTAAACACATGGTTCATCTTCGTTTTTGATAAACTAGTAACTCTTTATAGGTTCATCAAAACAAAGATTCCAACTTCTCGAAGCTTGCTTCAATCCATATATGGATCATTTCAGCTTACACACCTTAGAACCTTCTTAGGATTCAAAACCCTTAGGTTGTTCCATATAGATTTCCTCCTCAATATATATATTAAGGAATGTGGTCTTGACATCCATTTTCCAAACCTCATAATCTAAATATGAAGCTATGGCAAGAAGAATCCGGATGGACTTAAGCATGGCTACAGGCGAGAAAGTCTCTTCATAATCGACTCCTTGCCTTTGGCGAAACCCTTTTGTTAGTAGTATGTGCCCTAGGACCATTTTTTCTGTATTCATGAATAGAAAAATCCCAATGGCAGTGATATATATGTTTTATTTAAACTAAGGGGCCGTTTGGTACGCCATAAAAAGGGAGGAATGGGAATGGGTATGGTGATTACCCCCTCAATGGGAATCATCCATTCCCCCCTCACCCCATGGGAATGGACTTTTGGGAATGGGAATCAAAATTTTACAAAATATTTTAATAATAAATAATAATTATATAATTATTAAAAAAACTATTTTAAATATTTATTTTAAAAAATATACTTAAAATAATAAAAAAAAACTTTTTTAAATTTTTTTTTTAAAATTTTTTAAAAATAATTTTTTATTTTTTTTAAAAAATACTTTTTTATTTTTTTTAATTTTTTCGAAATTTTTTTTAATTTTTTTTAATTTTTTTAATTTTTTTTAATTGTTTATATAAAAAATATTTAAAAAAAATAAAAAAAAATATTTTTAATAAATAATAAATAATTTTTTTATTAAACTTTATCCATTCCCATTCCTACACTAATTTTGAACCAAATAAAAAATGAAAACAATCATTCCCATTCCCATTCCTTCTCATTCTGATTCCCATTCTAATTCCCATTTCCAACCTTGAACCAAACGACCCCTAAGTGTCTCATCAACTAAGCGTTTATTTATTACGTATTGTCCTTATCACTTTGTGATAGAATCTATTCTTAAGGTGTTAAGAATATGAGTGACAGATTCTATTATACAAGTGATTTAAATAAACGTTCACGATCGATGGGGTCCTATGAATAAGGGCATCGTATTATCCCGGAAAGATCATCACCTTTGTTTATTCTCCTGATTAGTAAAGAGTTACTAATAATAGGAAGTAGTGAGCCTCATACTACTTGATGGGGATCAGAATAAACATGTGGATACTCAAAGGGTTTGAGTGAGTTGAACAAGTGACGCTAGATGACTTATACATGGTATTTCATCAAAGTCAATTTAATGTCATCTAGTTCATAATTGTAAATATGTCCTTTGACTTGCGGTGACACTATCTTATATATAGGGGATTAGAGTTTGATACTGCTTATCCCTAGATCTTTCATGAGCTAGGGTCGCGGGATGTGTTGGCTTTAGTTAGATGTACATGGAGATAGGGGTTTAACCAAGAGTGGATTTATCACTCCGGATGAACGGAGAAAAGATTCTATGCTATCTCACATTGTTCTTGATAGATGATAAAACCTGTGCAGGTGTATATGATTTTGAAAGTTGTTTCTAGTGGAATTCATATTTATCAAGAATAAAAACTGAGAGATGAGGTCATATGATCAAGACAAACAATGTTTGACTTAACCGTGACACTAGTCGAGATCGGGATATTAGATGAAGGGAATTTTGAGTGTATTGTAATTATGAACATTAGTTCATAAAGAATGCATCAAAGCATTCATATCTATTTGGGGATTGTGATATGTTGCTAGACGTCACTCTCGATCTACGAGAATTAATAATTAATGGGACTTAATTATTAAATATAGGAAAGACGTTTCTTATGTCTCTCGTTGCCAATAGGGTGTGCAACCGATTAAGATTACGAGAGATCGATTTCACATAGATACTAGCATATCTCGGAAATTAATCTCAGATGAATAACAAGTATAAATTAGGGACTAATTTGTAAGAGTTATAAATTAGTAGGCACCTAATTGTATTTTATCCAAGTTAATATGATGATGTCATGTGATGATTTCACGATGATGTCATGCGATGATGTCACGTGATGATGTCATGCATATCTCTGTGTGTGACACCTAGCATCCGACGTGTCAGAAGGTGGCAACACCTATGCTTGATGTGTGACACCTAGCATGTGATGTGTCAGATGGTGGAAACACCTATGCTTGGTGTGTGACACCTACATGTGAGGTTTCGAATGGTGGCAACATCTTTGCTTGGTTTGTGACACCTAGCATGTGAGGTGTCAGAGTTTCCTACAAACTCTTGCCTATAAATAGAGGTTGCCTTTGCTCATTCTAGACACACAACAGTTAAGAGAGCATATTTGAAAACGTTCAAATAGTCATCAATCACAAGAAAAGCTTGTTGCTAGTTTTTCATACATCCGAGCAAAGACGTAATTGTGGCGAGAGTTTGAGCTTAGGGTTGCTCATTAAGAGGAACTCTTGCGGATTACATCAAGGCAAGGATTCAATTGGATGCATACTCGTGTGGACGAGCTTGAGGTCGCCGTACTATCGGGACTACAAGAATCGTTGGAGAATCGACACTGGTATTCTTCTTAGGATTTCTAGATGCGTGCTTTAATTATTAGATGATACGACGATCCATTTGTTATTGATATGATCAATTTCTGGATCTGGATTGTTGGAATTCCAAATTTGAATTGAAATATAAGATCCGGACAGTCGTGTCCCGCTACGCCAACTGTGGTATCAGAGCCACCGTATCATCAAGTATTAAAGCTTTACGATTGAATGCATGTATTGATAATCGTGGACTTAGAAATTATTATTGGGAATGTAAGTTATAATTCCGAGGGCTTAGGTCTTGTTTGCAAAAACAAGCAAACCTATTGTGAAATTAATTACATTTGATTAAATTCTGTCTAGGAGATTAGTACATAAGTGGTCCGCTCGTGACCCTCCAATCTATCCTGAGAATTTTTCTAATGTGATTATTTAATACAATACGTTATTCGCTTGTGCATTATGTTATCAGCAATAAAATGTGCAGAACATGCAATAGTTTGCTTATTCTTTTGTGGCTAAAGAATGATACCTAGGAAGTCCATGATAATACATGTGTGGTTGCATAATTCATTTTAGTTTTAATATGTATGAGATGCATGCAAAAATGGGTTGTGTGCTTAATGAGACCGGAATAACTTAAAACCCTAAGAAATCTTCCAAAAAGTTGAAATATTAAGTTTATATTGATTAATATTAAATTGATTTATCAATGGCTCTCCATTGGAGATATAAACTAACACGCTTTGAGTTATCATCTTGTCGGCTATGGATACATAGGGGTGAGATGATATCGTCAAGAGATGTAGTCGAGTTTATTGTTAAGCATTCAATGTTGCGGGTGTAGTCGATATAATATACGGCGAGAAAGGCAATTAGGCGTACTTGAATCGTATATTATTCAAATCGATACATCTTAGTTGATTCAATGGGTTTAACTTAACTAATTTGGAAACCAAAGAATAACATTAAGTAATTGAGGGTGAAAGCATTAGGAGCCGAAAATGATTGAACCTCATATGAGATATGATGAAAAAGTAGTTGTTCATTATATATCATTTTGATCCAAAGAATAGCATTAAGTACTTGAGGGAAAGATAAATGAGTATAAGAATTCAATCCCCCGCTTGAAATCTTTTCCAACAAAGATTTATGTTTCCTATTTTGGAAGTGTAGGATTCAAAAAAGATAATGGGAGGCCATTTTGATAAAGAACAAATCATTATGGTTTATATATACAAGAAAATAATACTAATTATAGATCTTTGCTATCTATGGGTTGATAAGATAAGATAAAATCGAATCCGTTAAATAGCATTCTCGACAATAATTGCTTAGTGGGTCCTAACTTTGTTGATTGGTTAAGAAATCGCAAAATAGTTCTTGCAAGTGAACACATAGCATATGTTCTTGAGACAAATGTTCTGGGACCATTGCCGATTGAGGCTCCTCCCGAGGAACACTAGGCATTGCGCAAGTGGAAGTTAGATGACGAACAAGCCAAGTGCTATATGTTGGCATCTATGAATAACGAGTTGCAAAAGCAACAAGAGAAATATCCGGGACCTCGCGAAATATTGTTTCACTTACTAGAGTTGTATGGTGAATCAAGTCGTTTTGCTAGATATGAGATATCTAAGCAATTATTTCGGGCAAAGCACTCTGAGGGAAAGGGTGTTGGAGAACATGTGAACATGATGATTCGATGTATCGAACTGCTAGAGGGTCTAGACTTCATCATGGACTTCAATCTCCAAACGGATATGATCCTTCAATCCCTTCCAAAATAATATGGTAATTTCATCATGAATTACTATATGAATCAGATAGAATGTACACTTGCCGAGTTATCAAACATGTTGATAACTGCTGAAAAGAATAATGTTAAAGGAAAGGAAGTTTCTCTTATGGTTGCTTCTTCTAGTAAGACTAAGAATAAGAAAACTAAGAAGAATGTTTTGAAGGCCCAAAAGGCCATTGCAAAAAAGAAGGGCACCTCGGAGAACAAAGGAAAGTGTTTATTTTGTGAAGGCGAGGGACATTGGAAACGAAATTGCCCCAAGTATTTGGAATCCAAGGGCAAGAACAAGAAGAATGAAAATCCCGGTGAGGGTGTGTCAATTTCTTGTTATTTCAATTCAAATAACGATTGCTCGTCCAAAGCTTGGGTATTAGATACCAGAGCTAGTTCTCACATTTGTTCATCCTTATAGGATCTAGCAAATGAGAGGAAGTTGGACAAGGACGAAGTGATCTTAAAGCTTGAAAATAACGCAAGCATTGCGGCTAAAGGTATAGGATCATCTTCTATTTTGTTGTATAAACATATTTTGTATTTGAACAATGTTTTGTACTTACCAAACGCTTATAATATCATGTCCATATCTTGTATGACAAGATTATGGTATGATTTCCTATTACAAAGAATGTTTATAAAATTATCTATAATAATAAAATCGTTGGTTACGGTTATGTACAAAACGGTCTTTATTGTATAAATGAAGATGTTAGCAATACAAATAATTTTTTAGAAATAGATACCATAAGTTATCAAACCTCGAAACAATTATGGCACTTACGACTAGGACATATTGCAGAAGATAGACTTAACAAGTTGGATAAGATGGGAATCTTGAGCAATCTTGATTCAACATCGATTTCAACTTGTGAGTCATGTCTTAAAGGAAAAATGACCCGATCACCCTTTGTGGGACAAAGTGGTAGAGCCAAAGATACTTTGGAAATCATACATAATGATGTATGTGGTCCATTTAAAGAAATGGCACGAGGTGGTTATTTATACTTCATTACCGTCACCAATGATTTATCACGGTATGGTCATGTTGTTCTTATGAAGAACAAGAGTGAAGCTTTTGAAAAATTCAAAGATTTCAAAAATGAAGTAGAAAACCAAATTGGAAAAGGTATTAAAATCCTAGGATCTGATCGAGGAGGTGAATACTGGAGTACGGAATTTGGTACATTCTGAAAAGAATGCGGTATTATTTCCCAACTGACTCTTACGGGAACACCACACTTTAATGGTGTATCGGAACGGAGAAATCGTACATTGTTAAACATGGTACGATCAATGATGAGCTATACTGATTTACTTATTTCATTATTGGGTCATGAACTTCTTAGCGCAAATTATATTCTAAATCGAGTACCAACTAAATTCGCTCTGAGAATACCTTATGCGATATGGTATGGTAAGGAACCAAGTCTTAAGCATATTAAGATGTGGGGATGTTCGGCATATATCAAAAAGTTGATAACCGAAAAGTTAGAATCGAGATCAATTATGGGACAGTTCATTGGTTATCCTAAACAAAGTTTAGGATATTATTTCTATATTACGTCCGAACAAACAATCATTGTTATTCGGGATGTCCATTTTCTTGAAAAAGAGATTATTCAAGAAGGTGGAAAAGGAAGGATATTGAATTAGATGAGGAGTCATCTAAAAACCAAAAAAATAATGCAATGGAGATTGATCAAACCCATAGTGAACCAGAATTAGTGAAATCTACAGAAACACCTCGAAGATCAAGTAGAGTATCTCATCCACCAGAGAGATATATTTTTCTTCATGATATTCAAGAGTTATTTATTCATGGAGAAAATGATCAAATTGTTGATCCTTCTACTTATGAAGAAGCTATATGATATAGATTCTTCAAGATGGCTTGAAGCTATGTAATCCGAAATGGATTCCATGTATAGTAACCAAGTTTGGGAGCTAGTCGATCCACCGGAAGGTATTATACCAATAGGGAACAAATGGATCTTAAGGCGTAAATTTGGTGCTGATGGAAAAGTGAAGACTTTTAAAGCTAGGCTTGTTACGATAGGGTTTCGCCAAAGGTTAGGAGTCGATTATGAAGAGACTTTCTCGCCTGTAGCCATGCTTAAGTCCATCCGGATTCTTCTTGCCATAGCTGCACATTTAGATTATGAGGTTTGGCAAATGGATGTCAAGACCGCATTCCTTAATGAATATATTGAGGAGGAAATCTATATGGAACAACCTAAGGGTTTTGAATCCGAAGAAGGTTCCAAGGTGTGTAAGCTTAAACAATCCATATATGGATTGAAGCAAGCTTCGAGAAGTTGGAATCGTCATTTTGATGAAGCTATAAAGAGTTACGAGTGTATCAAAAACGATGATAAACCATGTGTTTACAAGAAGGTTAGTGGGAGCGCAATCATGTTCCTAGTCTTGTAAGTATATGACATTTTACTAATAGGAAATGATGTCAGTATGTTAATCTTTGTACAGCTTTGGTTATACAAAACTGTCTCCATGAAAGACCTCGGAGAAGCAACTTACATTCTCGGTATTAGACTCTATAGAGATAGATCTAAGAGAATAATAGGTATCCCCCAAAGGCTCTACTTAGAAAAGATATTAAAGAAGTTCAATATGAAAAATTCTAAGAGAGGACTGATTCCCGTAAGGCATGTAATTCACCTTTCAAAGGATATGTCTTCAAAGACATATGAGGAAAGAGATAAAATGGAAAAGATAACATATGCTTCGGCAATTGGTAGTCTTATGTACGCTATGTTGTGTACTAGGCCGGATATTACCTATGCGGGTAGTTTGACTAGCCCATATCAATCCAATCCAGGTTAAGAACAGTGGATGACTGTTAAGAATATCTTTAAGTACTTGAGAAGAACTAAAGATATGATCTTAACATATGGAGGAGGTGATCTACAAATAGACGGCTTTACAGATTCTAACTTTCAATCAGATATAGATGATCGTAAGTCTATATCCGGATTCGTATTCACATGTAATGGAGGAGCAGTGAGTTGGAAGAGTTCCAAATAAGAAACCACAGCGGATTCCACCACAGAAGCCGAGTATATTGCGGCATCAGATGCTGCAAAGGAAGTTGTTTAGATTAAGAAGTTTGTTTCTGAACTTTGTGTGGTTCCTACCATTAAGTCGGCGGTTCCTCTTTTCTGCGACAATAATGGTGCTATAGCCCAGGCAAACGAACCCCGGTCTCACCAGAAGTCCAAACATATAGAAAGGCGATATCATATCATCCTAGAGATTGTTGGAAAGGGAGACGTGTCTCTCAAAAAATATCATCCGCTGATAACACGGCTGACCCACTAACAACGCCCATGACCCAGAGTCAATTAGATTTACATCTTGAGAAAATGGGGATAAGATATAGTAGCCAATGGCACTAGTGCAAGTGGGAGAGTGTTAGTAGTATGTGCCCTAGGGCCATTTTGTCTGTATGCTAGTATAAACAAATCCCAAAGGCAATAATATATATGTTTAATTTAAACTAAGTATCTCATCAACTAAGCGTTTATTTATTACGTATTGTCCTTATCACATTGTGATATAATCTATTTTTATGGTGTTAAGAATATGAGTGCTAGATTCTATCATACAAGTGATCTAAATAAATAGTCACGATCGATGGGGTCCTAGGAATAAGGGCATCTCACTATCCCAGAAAGATCGTCACCTCTGTTTATTCTTCTGATTAGTAAAGAGTTACTAATAATAGGAAGTAGTGAGCCTCATACTACTTGATGGGGATCAGAATAAACATGTGGATACTCAAAGGGTTTGAGTGAGTCGAACAAGTGACGCTAGATGACTTATACATGGTATTTCATCAAAGTCAATTTAATATCATTTAGTTCATAATTGTACATATGTCCTCTGACTTGCGGTGACACTATCTTGTATATAGGTGATTAGAGTTTGATACTCCTTATCCGTAGATCTTTCATGAGCTAGGATCGCGGGATGTGTTGGCTCTAATTAGTTATACATGGAGATAGAGGTTTAACCAAGAGAGGATTTATCACTCCGGATGAACGGAGATAAGATTCTATGCTATCTCAAATTGTTTTTGATGGATGATAAAACCTGCGTAGGTGTATATGACTTCCTTAGAAAGTTATTTCTAGTGGAAGTCATATTTTTCAAGAATAAGAACTGAGAGATGAGGTCAAATGATCAAGACAAACAGTGTTTGACTTAACCGTGACACTAGTCGAGATCGGAAACTTAGATGAAGGGAATTTTGAGTTTACGGTAATTATGAACATTGGTTCATAAAGAACGCATCGAAACATTCATATCTATTTGGGGATTGTGATATGTTGCTAGACATCACTCTTGATCTACGAGAATTAATAATTAATATGATTTAATTATTAAATATAAGAAATGCGTTTCTTATGTCTCTCGTTGACATATAGATGTGAACACAATACGGTGTGCAACCGATTGAGTTATAAATTAGTAGGCACCTAATTGAATTTTATCCAAGTTAATGTGATGATGTCATGCGATGATTTCATGATGGTGTCATGTGATGATGTCATACGATGATGTCACGTGATGATGTCATGTATGTCTCTGTGTGTGACACCTACCATCCGACGTGTCAGAAGGTGGCAACACCTATGCTTGATGTGTAACACCTAGCATGTGATGTGTCAGATGGTGGCAACACCTATGCTTGGTGTGTGACACCTAGCATGTGAGGTGTCGAATGGTGGCAACACCTTTGCTTGGTGTGTGACACCTAGCATGTGAGGTATCAAAGTTTCCTACAAACTCTTGCCTATAGATAGAGGTTGCCTTGGCTCATTCTAGACACACCCACTTAAGAGAGCATATTTGAAAGAGTTCAAGTAGTCATCAATCACAAGAAAAGCTTGGCGAAATTTTTTCATACATCCGAACAAAGACGTTATCGCAGCAAGAGTTTGAGCTAAGGATTGTTCGGCAAGAGGAATTCTTGCGGATTACTTCAAGGCAAGGATTCAATCGGACACATACTCGTGTGTACGAGCTTGAGGTCGCCGTAATATCGGGGCTACAAGAATCGTTGGAGAATCGACATAGGTATTCTTCTTATGATTTTTAGATGCGTGCTTTAATTATTAGATGATACAACGATCCATTTGTTATTGATATGATCAATATCTGGATCCGGATTGTTGGAATTCCAATTTTGAATTGAAATATACGATTCAGACCCTCGTGACTCGTTGTGCCAACAACCTTCGCAACAAGCCTAGATTTCAAAGTCTCCACTTTTCCATTAGCACCCATTTTACGCTTGAAGATCCGTTTGTTCCATATTTGTATAATACCTTCGGGTTAATCGGCTAGCTCCCAACTTGGTTATTGTACATGGATTCCATTTCAAATTTCATAGCTTCAAACCATCTTCAAGAATATATATCACATATAGCTTCTTCATAAGTAGAAGGATCAAAAATTTGATCATTTTCTCCATGAATAAGCAATTCTTGAATATTATGAAGAAAACCATATTTCTTCGGTGGATAAGATATTTTACTTGTTCTTCGAGGTGTTTTTGTAGATTTTACTAATTCTTGTTCACTATGGGGTTTGATCAATCTCCATTGTATCATTTTGTTGATCTTTAAGCGACTCCTCATCCAATTCCACATTTCTTCCTTTGCCCCCTTCTTGAATAAATTGTTTTTCAAGAAAGACAACATCCCGACTAACAATAATTGTTCGGATGAAATATAGAAATAATATCCTAAACTATCTTTAGGATAACCAACGAATCTTCCAATCATTGATCTTGATTCCAACTTGTAGCTTATCAACTTTTTGATATATGCAGAATATCCCCAAATCTTAATATGCTAAGAGTTGGTTCCTTACCATACCATATCGCATAAGGTATTCTCGGAGCGGATTTAGTTGGTATTCGATTTAGAATATAATTGGCGCAAAGTAGTGCATGACCCCATAATAAAATTGGTAAATCAGTATAGCTCATTATTGATTATAGCATGTCTAATAATGTACGATTCCTCCGTTCTGATATGCCATTCAACTATGGTGTTCATGGAGGAGTCAGTTAAGAAATAATACCGCATTGTTTTAAGAATGTACCAAATTCCGTACTCAATTATTCACCTCTTCGATTAGATCCTAGGATTTTAATACCTTTTCCAATATGGTTTTCTACTTCATTTTTGAAATCTTTGAATTTTTCAAAAGTTTCACTCTTATTCTTCATAAGAACAACATACCCATACCGTGATAAATCATCGGTGAAGGTAATGAAGTATAAATAACAACCTCGTGCCATTTCTTTAAATGAACCACATACATCACTATGTATGATTTCCAAAGTATCTTTGGCTCTACACTTTGTCCCACAAAGGGTGATCAGGTCATTTTTCCTTTAAGACATGACTCACAAGTTGAAATTGATGTTGAATCAAGATTGCTCAAGATTCCCATCTTATCAAACTTGTTAAGTCTATCTTCCGCAATATGTCCTAGTCGTAAGTGCCATAATTGTTTTGAGGTTTGATCACTTGCGGTATTTATTTTTAAAACATTATTTGTATTGCTAACATCTTCATTTATACAATAAAGACTGTTTTGTACATAACCATAACCAACGATTTTATTATCATAAATAATTTTACAAACATCCTTTGTAAATAGGAAATCATACCCTAATCTTGTCATACAAGATATGGACATAATATTTCTATTAGCGTTTGGTAAGTACAAAACATTGTTCAAATACAAAACATGTTTATACAACAAAATAGAAGATGATCCTATAGCTTTAGCCGCAACGCTTGCGTTATTTCCAAGCTTCAAGATCACTTAGTCCTTGTCCAACTTCCTCTCATTTGTTAGATCCTGTAAGGATGAACAAATGTGAGAACTAGCTCGGGTATCTAATACCCAAGCTTTGGACGAGCTATCGTTATTGGAATTAAAATAACTAGAAATTGACACACCCTCACCGGGATTTTCATTCTTCTTGTTCTTGCCCTTGGATTCCAAATACTTGGGGCAACTTTGTTTCTAATGTCCCTTGCCTTCACAAAAGAAATACTTTCCTATATTTTCCGAGGTGCCCTTTTTTTTACAATGGCCTTTTGGGCCTTCAAAACATTCTTCTTAGTTTTCTTATTCTTAGTCTTACTAGAAGAAGCAACCACAAGAGAAACTTCCTTTCCCTTAATATTATTCTTTTCAGCAGTTATCAACATGTTTGATAACTCGGTAAGTGTACATTCTATCCGATTCATATAGTAATTCGTGACTAAATTACCATATGATTCCGAAAGATATTGAAGGATCATATCCGTTTGGAGATTGAAGTCCATAATGAAGTCTAGACCCTCTAGCCCTTCGATACATCGAATCATCATGTTTACATGTTCTTCAACACCCTTTCCCTCGGAGTGCTTCGCCCAAAATAATTGCTTAGATATCTCATATCTAGCATAACGACTTGATTCACCATCCAACTCTAGTAAGTGAAACAATATTTCGCGAGCTCCCAGATATTTCTCGTGTTTCTTTTGCAACTTGTTATTCATAGATGCCAACATATATCACTTGGCTTGTTTGTCATTTAACTTCCACTTGCGCAATGCCTCATGTTCTTCACGAGGCGCCTCAATCGGCAATGGTCCTGGATATTTATCTCAAGAACATATGCTATGTGTTCACTTGGAAGAACTATTTTGAGATTTCTTAACCAATTAACAAAGTTAGAACCCACTAAGCGATTATTGTCGAGAATGCTACTTAACAGATTCGATTTCAGTTTATCTTATCAAACGATAGATAGAAAAGATCTCTAATTAGTATTATTGTTGTGTATATTTAAACCATAATGATTTGGTCATTATCAAAATGGCATCCCACTATCTTTTTCGAATCCTACACTTCCAAAATAGGAAACGTAAATCTTTGTTGAAAACGATTTCAATCAGGTGATTGAATGCTTGTAGTCATTGATCTTTCCCCTATGTACACCTAATTTCCGTTATTGGGATCACAATGCACTACACGTGAACAACACTTGTTCATCATATCTCATATGAGGTTCAATCATTTTCGGCTCCTAATACTTTCACCCTCAGATACCCATTGTCGTTATTGGGTTTTTGCATTAGTTAAGTTCAACCCATTGAATCAACTAAGATTTATCAATTTGAATAATACACGACTCAGGTACGCCTAATTTCCGTTATTCTAGTGTACTATATCGATACACCCGTAACTTATCATGCTTAACAATAAACTCAACAACAGCCTCTTGACGATATAATCTCACCCTATGTATCCTTAGCCGACAAGATGATAACTCAAAACGTGTTAGTTTATTGCTCTAATGGAGAGCCAATGATAAATCAATATAATGATTAATCAATATAAACTTAATCTTTTAACTTTTAGGAAGATTTCATATGGTTTTATGTTATTCCGGTCTCACTAATCACACAACACATTTTAGCGTGCATCTCATACATATTAAAGCTAAAATGAATCATGTAATCAAATATGTGTGATCATGGACTTCCTAGGTCTTATTCTTTAGCCATAAAAGAATGAGCAAACTATTACTTGTTCCGCATGTTTGTTGATGACAACATAATGCATAAGCGAGTCACGTATTGTGTTAAATAATCACATTAGAAAAATTCCCAGGATAGATTGGAGGGTCACGAGCGGACTACTTAAGTACCAATCTCCGTAACAGAATTTAATCAAATGTAATTAATGTCATAATAGCGTTTGCTCGTTTTTGCAAACAAGACCTAAGCCCTCGGAATTATAAATTACATGCCCAATAATAATTTCTAAGTCCATGATTATCAATACATGCATTCAATCGTAAAACTTGAATACCTGATGATACGATGGCTCTGATACCATTGTTGGTGCAGCGGGACGCGAGGGTCCAGATCGTATATTTCAATTCAAAATCGGAATTCCAACAATCCGGATCCAGAAATGGATCATATCAATAACAAATGGATCGTCGTATCATCTAGTAATTAAAGCACGCATCCAGAAATCGTAAGAAGAATACCTATGTCGATTTTCCAACGATATTTGTAGTCCCGATACTACGGCGACCTCAAGCTCGTCCACACAAGTATGCGTCCGATTGAATTCTCTCCTTGAAGTAATCCGCAAGAGTTCCTCTAGCCGAGCAACCCTAAGCTCAAACTCTTGCCTCGATTACGTCTTTGCTCGGATGTATGAAAGACTTTCTCCAAGATTTTCTGTGATTGATGACTATTTGAACTCTTTCAAATATGCTCTCTTAAGTGTGGTGTGTATAGAATGAGTAAAGACAACCTCTATTTATAAGCAAGAGTTTGTAGGAAACTCTGACACCTCACATGCTAGGTGTTACACGCCAAGCAAAGGTGTTGCCACCATTCCACACCTCACATGCTAGGTGTCACACACCAAGTATAGGTGTTGCCACCATCTGACAGATCACATGCTAGGTGTCACACATCAAGCATCGCTGTTGCCACCTTCTGACACGTTGGATGCTAGGTGTTACACACAGAGACATACATGACATCATCACATGACATCATCACGTGACATCATCATGACATCATCACATGACATCATCGCATGACATCATCGCATGACATCATCGTGACATCATCACATGACATCATCGTAACATCATCACATTAACTTGGATAAAATACAATTAGGTGCCTACGAATTTATAACTCTTACAAATTAGTCCCTAATTTATACTTGTTTTTCATCTTAGATTAATTTCTGAGATATGCTAGTATCTATATGAAATCGATCTCTCGTAAACTCAATCGGTTGCACACCCTGTTGTGTGTGACTAACTAGGTTCACATCTATATGGGAACGAGAGTCTTAAGAAACGCATTTCTTATATTAATAATTAAATCCCATTAATTATTAATTCTCATAGACGTGAGTGTAAATAGATATGAATGTTTAGATGCATTCTTTATGAACCAATGTTCATAATTATTGTACACTCAAAATTCCCTTCATCTAAGATTCTGATCTCGACTAGTGTCACAGTTAAGTCAAACACTGTTCCTCTTGATCATATGACCTCATCTCAGTTCTTATTCTTGATTAATATGACTTCCACTAGAAACAACTTTCTAAGTAAGTCATTTACACCTGCGCAATTTCTATCATCCATCAAGAAATATTTGAGATAGGATAGAATCTTTTCTCCGTAGAGTGATAAATCCTCTCTTGGTTAAACCCATATCTCCATATACAACTAACTAAAGCCAACACATCCTGCGACCCTAGCTCATGAAAGATCTAGGGATAAGGAGTATCCAACTCTAATCATCTATATTCAAGATAATGTCACCGCTAGTCAAAGGACATATGTACAATTATGAACTAGATGACATTAAATTGACTTTGATTAAATACCATGTATAAGTCATTTAGCGTCACTTGTTCGACTCACTCAAACCCTTTGAGTGTCCACATGTTTATTCTGATCCCCATCAAGTAGTATGAGACTCACTACTTCCTATAATTAGTAACTCTTTACTAATCAGGAGAATAAACAGAGGTGACGATCTTTCCAGGATAATCCGATGCACTTATTCGTAGGACCCCATCGATCGTGAACGCTTATTTAGATCACTTTTGTAATATAATTTATCACTCATATTCTTAACACCTTATGAATAGACTCTATCACAATGTGATAAGGAGAATATGCAATAAATAAACGCTTAGTTGATGAGACACTTAGTTTAAATAACAAATATATATCATTGCGATTGGGGTTTGTTTATACAAGTATACAGACAAAATGGCCATGAGGCACATACTACTAACATGTGAAACGTTTGGTTTTTTTTTTCATAAAGTTTAGATTTGTTTCGTAATGTACGTTTACAAACGTTACGAAACATGTCCAAACGTTTTACATTTTTAGCGATTTAATCCAAACGTTTACAAACGTTACAAAACAAATCCAAACGTTTCACCTTTTTAGCGATTTAAGCCAAAAGTTTAAAATGTACAAAACTAATCCAACCACTTAAAACGTTACGAAACAAATCCAAATGTTTAAAACGTTACGAAACAAATCCAAACGTTTCACCTTTTTAGAGATTTAAGCCAAACATTTACAAACATTACGAAACAAATCCAATCGTTTCACCTTTTTTGAGATATAAGCCAAACATTTACAAGCGTTACGAAACAAATCAAAACATATCACATTTTTAGCAATTTAAACCAAACGTTTACAAACGTTACGAATCAAATCCAAACATATCACGTTTTTGGCAATTTAAACCAATCATTTAAAACGTTATGAAACACACGTTTGGATTTGTTTTGCGACGTTTTAAAGTTTGGCTTAAATTGCTAAAAAGGTGAAATGTTTGAATTTGTTTCATAATGTTTGTAAACGTTTAGCTTAAATTGCTAAAAAGGTGAAACATTTGGTTTTGTTTTGTAACGTTTGTAGACGTTTTGGCTTCAATCGCTAAAAAGGTGAAACATTTGGTTTTGTTTTGTAACGTTTTAAACGTATGGCTTAAATCGCTAAAAAGGGGAAACATTTGAATTTGTTTCGTAACGTTTTAAACATTTAGATGGCGTTTACAAATGTTTGGATTTGTTTTATAACGTTTTAAACGTTTGGATTGGTTTCGTAACGTTTGGATGATGTTTACAAACGTTTGGATTTGTTTTATAACGTTTTAAACGTTTGGATTAGTTTCATAATGTTTTAAATGTTTGGCTTAAATCGCTAAAAAGGTGAAATGTTTGGATTTGTTTCATAACGTTTGTAAACGTTTGGCTTAAATCGCTAAAAAGGTGAAATGTTTAGATTTGTTTCGTAACGTTTGTAAACGTTTGGCTTTAATCGCTAAAAAGATGAAATGTTTGGATTTGCTTCGTAACATTTTAAACGTTAGGATTGGTTTTGTAACGTTTTAAATGTTTGGCTTCAATCGCCAAAAAGGTGAAACATTTCGATTTGTTTCGTAACGTTTGTAAACATTTGGCTTAAACTGCAAAAAATGTGAAACGTTTGTATTTGTTTCGTAATGTTTTAAATGTTTTGATTTGTTTCGTAATGTGAAACGTTTGGATTTGTTTCGTAATATTTTAAATGTTTGAATTGCAAGAAATGTGAAACCGTTAAGAAACCAAACTTTTCACCTTTTTTAGCGATTGAAGCCTAACGTTTACAAACGTTACGAAACAAACAAAATGTTTCACCTTTTTAGCAATTTAAGCCAAACATTTACAAACGGTAAGAAACAAATCCAAACGTTTCACCTTTTAAGCAATTGAAGCCAAACGTTTACAAACGTTATGAAACAAATCCGAACGTTTTCGTAACGTTTTAATCATTTGGATTTGTTTTGCAACGTTTTAAACGATTAACTTAAATTGCTAAAAAGATGAAACGTTTGGTTTTGTTTCGTAACGTTTGAAAATGTTTGACTTAAATCGCTAAAAAGGTGAATCGTTTGGATTTGTTCCGCAACGTTTTAACCGTTTGGATTTGTTTCGTAATGTTTTAAACATTTGGATTGGTTTCGTAATTTTTATAAACGTTTGGCATAAATCGCTAAAAATTTGAAACATTTGGATTTGTTTTATAACATTTTAAACGTTTGGATTGGTTTTTCAACTTTTTAAACTTTTGGCTTAAATTGCTAAAAATGTGAAACGTTTGGATTTGTTTCGTAACATTTTAAATGTTAGGCTTAAATTGCTAAAAAGGTGAAACGTTTGGATTTGTTTCGTAACGTTTGGCTTAAATCACTAAAAACGTGAAACGTTGGATTTGTTTTATAACGTTTTAAACTTTGGCTTAAATCGCTAAAAAGGTGACACGTTAGGATTTTTTTTGTAACATTTGTAAACGTTTGGCTTAAATTGCTAAAGAGGGGAAACGTTTGGTTTTTTTCGTAACGTTTGTAATGTTTGGATTGGTTTTATAACGTTTTAAATGTTTGGATTTGTTTCGTAACGTTTTAAATATTTGGATTTATTTCATAACGCTTGTAAACGTTTGGCTTAAATCGCTAATAATGTGAAACGTTTGGATTCGTTTCGTATCGTTTGTAAACGTTTCGGCCTTTTTAGCAATTTAAGCCAAACAATTAAAAACGTTACGAAATAAATCCAAACGTTTCACCTTTTTAGCGATTTAAGCCGTTGATAAACGTTTGGCTTAAATTGCTAAAACTGTGAAACGTTTGTCGTGTCTCAAGTCTCTTCAACGTGTTTTTCCGATTAACTAAGCATGAATAGGTTATATTACGCAAAGTGTGCGTGAAAAGTGATGCTAGATTCGTACGACGTGTCGTAAGTCTCTTTAACGCGTCGTTCCGGTTACTAAAAATTGGTTAGGTCATATTACGCAAAGTGTGTGTTAAAAGTGACAATAGATTAGTATGTCGCGTCAAATCCAAACGTTTCCACTTTTTAGCGATTTAAGCCAAACATTTAAAATGTTTGGTTTTGTTTCGTAACATTTATAAAAGTTTTGCTTAAATCGCTAAAAAGGTGAAATGTTTGTGGATTTGTTTCGTAACGTTTGGATTAAATCGCTAAAAATGTGAAACGTTTAGATTTGTTTCGTAATGTTTTAAACGTTTGGATTGGTTTTGTAACCTTTTAAACGTTTGGATCTGTTTCGTATCGTTTTAAATGTTTGGATTTATTTCGTAACGTTTAAAATGTCTTGATTTGTTTCTTAACATTGGTAAACGTTAGGCATAAATCGCTAAAAAGGGGAAACATTTGGATTTGTTTTGTAACGTTTTAAATGTTTGGATTGGTTTAGTAACGTTTTAAACATTTGGCTTAAATCCCTAGAAAGGTCCAAACGTTTACAAACGTTACTAAAATAATCTAAACATTTCACCTTTTTAGCGATTTAAGCCAAACGTTCCGAAACAAATCCAAACGTTTGACATTTTTCGCGATTTAAGCCAAACAATGACATACGGCTTAAATCGCTAAAAAGGTGAAAAGTTTTGTTTTGTTTGGTAACGTTTGTAAACGTTTGGCTTAAGTCGCTAAAAAGGTGAAACGTTTGTCGATTTGTTTCGTAACGTTTGTAAACGTTTGGCTTAAATCGCTAAAAATATGAAACGTTTGGATTTGTTTCGTAAAGTTTTAAACGTTTGGATTGGTTTTGTAATGTTTTAAACGTTTGGATTTATTTCGTAACGTTTTATACGTTTTGATTTTTTTTCGTAACGTTTGTAAACGTTTGGCATAAATTGCTAATAAGGTGAAACATTTGGATTTGTTTCACAACGTTTTAAACGTTTGGATTGGTTTTGCAACATTTTAAATGTTTGGCTTCAATCGCTAAAAAGGTGAAACGTTTGGATTTGTTTCACAACTTTTTAAACGTTTATCTTAAATCGCTAAAAATGTGAAACGTTTGGATTTGTTTCGTTACGTTTTAAACGTTTGGATTGGTTTTGTAACATTTTAAACGTTTGGCTTAATTTGCTAAAAAGGTGAAATGTTTGGTTTTGTTTCGTAACGTTTGTAAATGTTTGGCTTAAATCACTAAAAATGTGAAACGTTTGGAATAATTTCGTAAAGTTTATAAAGTTTTGGCTTAAATCGCTAAAAAGGTAACATTTGGATTTATTTCCTAATGTTTTAAATGCTTGGATTGTTTTCGTAACGTTTTAAACGTTTGGCTTAAATCGCTAAAAAGGTCCAGACGTTTACAAACATTACGAATCAAATCTAAACATTTAACCTTTTTAGCGATTTAAGCCAAACGTTTACAAACGTTACGAAATAAATCCAAAAGTTTCACATTTTTAGCAATTTAAGCTAAACGTTTACAAACGGCTTAAATACCTAAAAAGGTGAAACGTTTGGTTTTGTTTCCTAACTTTTGTAAATATTTGCCATAAATCCCTAAAAAGGTGAAATGTTTGTTGATTTGTTTCGTAACGTTTGTAAATGTTTGGTTTAAATCGCTAAAAATGTGAAACGTTTGGATTTGTTTCGTAACGTTTTAAATGTTTAGATTTGTTTTGAAACATTTTAAATGTTAGGATTTGTTTTTGTACCGTTTTTAACGTTTGGATTTGTTTTGTAATGTTTGTAAGCGTTTGGCTTAAATCGCTAAAAATGGAAAGCGTTTGGATTTGTTTCGTAACATTTTAAACGTTTGGATTGGTTTTGTAACGTTTTAAACATTTGGCTTAAATCGCTAAAAAGGTCCAAACGTTAACAAACATTACGAAACAAATCCAAACATTTCACCTTTTTAGGATTTAAGCCAAACGTTTACAAACGTTACGAAACAAATCCAAACATTTCACATTTTTAGCGATTTAAGGCAAACATTTAAAAATGTTACGAAATAAATCCAAAGGTTTATAATATTACGAAAAAATCCAAACGTTTAAAACGTTTCGAAACCGATCCAAACGTTTAAAACGTTACGAAACAAATCCAAAATTTTTCCCTTTTTAGCGATTTAAGCCAAACATTTAAAATGTTTTTTTGTTACGCAATGTTTGTAAACGTTTGGCTTAAATCGCTAAAAATGTGAAACGTTTGGATTTGTTTCGTAACGTATTAAACGTTTGGATATGTTTCGTAACGTATTAAACGTTTGGATTTGTTTCGTACGTTTTAAACGTTTGGATTTGTTTCGTAATGTTTTAAACGTTTGGATTTCTTTCGTAACGTTTGTAAACGTTTGACTTAAATCACTGAAAAGGGGAAACATTTGGATTTGTTTCATAATGTTATAAATGTTTGGATTGGTTTGGTAACGTTTGTAAACGTTTGGACCTTTTTAGCTATTTAAGCCAAATGTTTAAAACGTTACGAAAGCAATCCAAACATTTCACCTCTTTAGCAATTTAAGCCAAACGTTTAAAACGTTACGAAACCAATCCAAACGTTTTACCTTTTTAGCGATTAAAGCCATATATTTAAAAATTTACGAAACCAATCAAAACGTTCAAAACGTTACGAAACAAATCCAAATGTTTCACGTTTTTAGCAATTTAAGCCAAACGTTACGAAATAAATCCAAACTTTTCACCTTTTTAGCGAACCAATCCAAACGTTTACAATTGTTACAAAATAAATCCAAACGTTTCATCTTTTTAGCAATTTAAGCTAAAAGTTTACAAACATTACAAAACAAATTCAAACGTTACAAAACCAATCCAAATGTTGATAACGTTACGAAACAAATCCAAACGTTTCACCTTTTTATCGATTCAATCCAAACGTTTAGTTTCACCTTTATAGCGATATAAGCTAAAAGTTTAAAACATTACGAAACCAGTCCAAACGATCCAAGCGTTACGAAACCAATCCAAAAATTTCTTCCTTTTTAGCGATTTGAGCCAAAGATTTACAAACGTTACGAAACAAATCCAAGCGTTTCACGTATCCAAACGATTAAAACATTGCGATATCAATCTAAATGTTTAACCTTTTTAGTGATTAAAGCCAAATGTTTACAAACGTTACGAAACAATTCCAAACGTTTCACCTTTTTTGCGATTTAGGCCAAACGTTTACAAACGTTACCAAACAAAACCAAACGTTTCACCTTTTTAGCTATCGAAGCCAAGCATTTAAAACATGTCCCCTTTTAAGAGATTTAAGCCAAACGTTTAAAATGTTACGAAACAAATTCAAACGTGTCACCTTTTTAATGATTTAAGCCAAACGTTTAAAACCTTACAAAACTAATACAAACGTTACAAAACCAATCTAAACGTTTAAAACATTACGAAACAAATCCAAACGTTTCTCCCTTTTAGCAAATTAGGCCAAACGTTACGAAACAAATCCAAATGTTTTACCTTTTTAGCGATTTAAGCCAAACGTTTACAAACATTACGAAACAAAACCAAATGTTTCACCTTTTTAGCGATATAAGCCAAACGTTTAAAATGTTACGAAACCAATCCAAATATTTAAAACGTTACGAAACAAATCCAAATGTTTCACCTTTTTAGCAATTTAAGCCAAACGTTTAAACGTTACGAAACAAATCCAAACTTTTCACCTTTTTAGCTATTGAAGATAAATGTTTAAAACGTTTCGAAACCTGACTTTTAAAACGGTACGAAACAAATCCTAACGTTCGGATTTGTAGCAATTTAAGCCAAACGTTTACAAAAGTTACAAAACATAACCAAATGTTTCATATTTTTAGCAATTTAAGCCAAACGCTCGGATTTGTAGCAATTTAAGCCAAACGTTTACAAACGTTACGAAACAAATCCAAATGTTTCACATTTTCAGCGATTTAAGCCAAACGTTTAAAGCGTTACGAAACCAATCCAAATGTTTAAAGTGTGGCGAAAAAAATCCAATCATTTAAAATGTTACGAAACCAATCCAAACGTCTAAAACGTTACAAAAAAATCTAAACCTTTTACCTTTTTAGCGATTTAAGCCAAACATTAACAAACGTTACGAAACAAATCCAAACGTTTCACCTTATTAAAGATTGAAGTCGTTTGTAAATTGCTAAAAAGGTGAAACGTTTGGTTAAACCGCTAAAAAGGTGAAACATTTGGTTTTGTTTCGTAACATCTGTAATAGTTTGGATTAGTTTCGTAACGTTTTAAACGTTTGGCTTAAATTGCTAAAAAGGTGAAACGTTTTGTTTTGTTTCGTAACGTTTGTAAACATTTGGACTAGTTTCGTAACGTTTTAAATGTTTAACTTAAATCGTCAAAAATGTGAAACGTTTGGATTTGTTTCATAATAATTTTAAAAGTTTGGATTGGTTTCGTAACGTTGTAAATGTGAATTTGTTTTGTAACGTTTTAAACGTTTGAATAGGTTTCGTAACATTTTCAACGTTTGAATTGGTTTTGTAACGTTTTAAACGTTTGACTTAAATATCTAAAAAGTTGAAACGTTTGGATTTGTTTCATAACGTTTTAAATGTTTGGCTTAAATCGCTAAAAAGGTGAAACGATTGGATTTCTTTCGTAACGTTTGTAAATGTTTGGCTTAAATCGCTAAAAAAGGGGAAATATTTGGATTAGATTCGTAATGTTTTTTAAGTTTGGCTTAAATCGCGAAAAAGGGGAAATGTTTGGATTGGTTTCGTAACGTTTGTAAACATTTGTCTTAAATTGCTAAAAAGGTGAAACATTTGGTTTTTTCGTAACGTTTGTAAATGTTTTGGCTTAAATCGCTAAAAAATATGAAACATTTGGATTTTTTTCGTAACGTTTGTAAACGTTTGGCATAAATCGCTAAAAAGGTGAAACGTTTGGATTCTTTTCGTTTCGGTTTAACCCTTTGGATTGGTTTTGAAACGTTTTAAATGTTTGGCTTCAATCGCTAAAAAGGTGAAACGTTTTAAACGTTTGGCTTAATCGCTAAAAATGGGAAACGTTTGGTTTTGTTTTGTAACGTTTGTAAACGTTTGGCTTAAATCGCTAAAAAGGTGAATCGTTAGGATTTGTTTCGTAACGTTTACATGTTTGGCTTAAATCGATAAAAAGGTGAAACGTTTGTGGATTTATTTTGTAACGTTTTAAACGTTTGGATTTGTTTCGTAACGTTTAAAACGTTTGGATATGTTTCCTAACGTATGTAAACGTTTGGCTTAAATAGCTAAAAAGGGGAAACATTTGGAGTTGTTTCGTAACGTTTTAAATGTTTGGATTGGTTTCATAACGTTTTAAACATTTGGCCTAAATCGCTAATAAATTCCAAATGTTTACAAACGTTACGAAACAAATACAAACATTTCACCTTTTTAGCAATTTAAGCCAAACGTTACGAAATATATCTAAGCGTTTCACATTTTTTAGCGATTTAAGCCAAACGTTTACAAACGGCTTAAATCGCTAAAAAGGGAAAATGTTTTGGTTTTGTTTCATAACGTTTGTAATCATTTGGCTAATGTCGCTAAAAAGGTGAAACGTTTGTGGATTTGTTTTGTAACGTTTGTAAACGTTTGGCTTAAAGCGTTAAAAAATTGAAACGTTTGGATTTGTTTTCTAACGTTTTAAACGTCTGGATTGGATTTTTAACGTTTTAAACGTTTGGATTTGTTTCGTAATGTTTTAAACGTTTGGATTTTTTCGAAACGTTTATAAACGCTTGGCATAAATCGCTAAAAAGGGGAAACGTTTAGATTTGTTTCGTAACGTTTTAAACGTTTGGATTGGTTTTGTAATGTTTTAAACGTGTGGCTTCAATCACCAAAAAGGTGAAACGTTTCGATTTGTTTTGTAAAGTTTTAAACGTTTGGCTTAAATCACTAAAAATGTGAAACATTTGGATTTGTTTCGTAACGTTTTAAACGTTTGGATTGGTTTTGTAACGTTTTAAACGTTTGGATTTGTTTCGTAACGTTTTAAATGTTTGGATTTATATCGTAACGTTTAAAAAGTTTAGATTTGTTTCGTAACATTTGGAAACATTTGGCTTAAATCGCTAAAACGGGGAAACGTTTGGATTGGTTTCGTAACGTTTTTAATGTTTGATTGGTTTCGCAACGTTTTAAACATTTGGCTTAAATCACTATAAAGGTCCAAACATTTACAAACTTTACTAAACAAATCTAAACATTTCACCTTTTTAGCAATTTAAGCCAAACGTTCTGAAACAAATCCAAACGTTTCACATTTTTAGCGATTAAAGCCAAACGTTTACAAACGGCTTAAATCGCTAAAAAGGTGAAAAGTTTGGTTTTGTTTCATAACGTTTGTAAACATTTGGCTTAAGTCGCTAAAAAGGTGAAGCATTTGTCGATTTGTTTCGTAACGTTTATAAACGTTTGGCTTAAATCGCTAAAAATGTAAAACGTTTGGATTTGTTTCGTAACGTTTAAAACGTTTAATTGGATTGGTTTTTTAATGTTTTAAACGTTTGGATTTATTTCGTAAAGTTTTTTACGTTTGGATTTTTTTTCGTAACGTTTGTAAACGTTTGGCATAAATTGCTAATAAGGGGAAACATTTGGATTTATTTCGTAACGTTTTAAACGTTTGGATTGGTTTTGTAACGTTTTAAACGTATGGCTTCAATCGCTAAAAAGGTGAAACGTTTGGATTTGTTTCGCAACGTTTTAAATATTTATCTTAAATTGCTAAAAATGTGAAACGTTTGGATTTGTTTCGTAACGTTTTAAACCTTTGGATTGATGTTGTAACGTTTGGCTTAAATTGCTAAAAAGGTGAAACTTTGGTTTTATTTCGTAACATTTGTTAACGTTTGGCTTAAATCGCTAAAAATATGAAACGTTTGGAATAATTTCGTAAAGTTTGTAAAGTTTTGGCTTAAATCGCTAAAAAGGTGAAACATTTGGATTTGTTTCGCAACGTTTTAAATGTTTGGATTGTTTTCGTAACGTTTTAAACGTTTTGCTTAAATCGCTAAAAAGGTCCAAACGTTTACAAACATTACGAAACAAATCCAAACATTTCACCTTTTTAGCAATTTAAGCCAAATGTTTACAAACTTTACGAAACAAATCCAAACGTTTATAATGTTACGAAAAAATCCAAATGTTTAAAACGTTTCAAAACCAATCCAAGCATTTAAAACGTTATGAAACAAATCCAAAATCCAAACGTTTCACATTTTTTGCGATTTAAGCCAAACGTTTAAAAAGGTTACGAAACAAATCCAAACGTTTAAAACGTTACAAAACCAATGCAAGCGTTTAAAGCGTTACGAAATAAATCCAAACGTTTCCCATTTTTAGTGATTTAAGCAAAACGTTTAAAATGTTTGTTTTGTTTCGTAACGTTTGTAAACGTTTGGCTTAAATCGCTAAAAAGGGGAAACGTTTGTGGATTTATTTTGTAAAGTTTGTAAACGTTTGGCTTAAATCGCTAAAAATATGAAACGTTTGGATTTGTTACGTAACGTATTAAACGTTTGGATTTGTTTCGTACGTTTTAAACGTTTGGATTTGTTTCGTAATGTTTTAAACGTTTGGATTTGTTTCGTAACGTTTGTAAATGTTTGGCTTCAATCGCTGAAAAGGGGAAACATTTGGATTTGTTTCATAACGTTTTAAATGTTTGGATTGGTTTCGTAACATTTTAAACATTTGGCTTAAATAGCTAAAAAGGTCCAAACGATTACAAACGTTACGAAACAAATCCAAAAATTTCACCTTTTTAGCGATTTAAGCCAAACATTACGAAACAAATCCAAACGTTTCCCACTTTTAGCAATTTAAGCCAAACGTTTACAAACGGCTTAAATCGCTAAAAAGGTGAAACGTTTGGTTTTGTTTCATAACGTTTGTAAATGTTTGGCTTATGTCGCTAAAAAGGGGAAACGTTTGTGGATTTGTTTCGTAACGTTTGTAAACGTTTGGCTTAAATCGCTAAAAATGAGAAACGTTTGGATTTGTTTCGTAACGTTTTAAATGTTTAGATTGGTTTTGTAACGTTTTAAATATTTTTATTTATTTCGTACCGTTTTAAACGTTAGGAATTGTTTTGTAATGTTTGTAAATGTTTTGCTAAAATCGCTAAAAAGGGGAATGGTTTGGATTTGTTTCGTAACGTTTTAAACGTTTGGATTGGTTTTGTAACGTTTTAAACGTTTGGCTTAAATCGCTAAAAAGGTCCAAACATTTACAAACGTTACGAAACAAATCCAAACATTTCACCTTTTTAGCGATTGAAGCCAAATGTTACGAAACAAATCCAAACGTTTCATATTATTAGCTATTTAAGCCAAACGTTTAAAAACATAACCAAACAAATCCAAACATTTATAATGTTACGAAACAAATCCAAACATTTAAAATGTAACAAAATCAATCCAAATGTTTAAAACGGTACAAAACAAATCCAAATTTTTCCCCTTTTTAGTGATTTAAGCAAAACGTTTAAAATGTTTAGTTTTAATTCGTAACGTTTGTAAACGTTTGGCCTAAATCGCTAAAAAAGGGAAACGTTTGTGGATTTATTTTGTAACATTTGTAATCTTTTGGCTTAAATCGCTAAAAATGTGAAACGTTTGGATTTGTTTCGTAATGTATTAAACATTTGGCTTAAATCGCTGAAATGGGGAAACATTTGGATTTCTTTGGTAATCTTTTAAACGTTTGGATTTGTTTCGTAACGTTTGTAAACGTTCGGCTTAAATCGCTGAAAAGGGGAAACATTTGGATTTGTTCCATAACGTTTTAAATGTTTGGATTGGGTTTGTAACGTTTTAAACATTTTTTTTAAATCGCTAAAAATGTTTGGTTTAAAACGTTACAAAACAAATACTAACATTTCACCGTTTTAAACGTATGAATTCCTTTCGTAACGTTTTAAACGTTTGGACTTGTTTTGTAATGTTTTAAACGTAACGTTTGGATTTGTTTTTAAAAAGGTGAAACGTTTAGACTTCTTCTCATTTTAGCGATTTAGACAAAAAGTTTAAAACGTTACAAAACCAATCCAAACGTTTAAAATGTTACGAAACAAATCCAAACATTTCACCTTTCTATCGATTTTAGCCAAAAGTTTAAAACGTTACAAAACAAAACCAAAAATTTCATATTTTTAGTGATTTAAGCCAAACTCTTAAAATGTTACGAAACAAATCTAAATGTTTCACTTTTTTAGCGATTTAAGCCAAACGTTTTGTCACGACCCAATTTCATGGATCGCGACCGGCGCTAGGGTATGGGTATGGTTGTACCAAAACCCGTAGCAAGCCTCGCGGATAACCTTAATTACAAATAAACCTGCAAGAAAACCACTGCTCGGGGGCAACCGAGACTCCAACCTAAGTCTAGCAGTTTATATAATACTTAAATAATAACTTAAATATCTGAACTACTCGGCTAGAATCCGAGACTCAAAGCATGCCTTATATAAATCAATTTCAATGTATAACATGCCAACAACGACAATAAATAGTCGGACCACTCCGACAAAGCAAAGTATAAGATAATCATAAATGACATACTAGTTCTACTGCGGTCTAAGAATATAAAACAGTTGACTAGCTTATTAAACAAAAGAACCTCCGAAGGAATCAAGAAATCGGAGATCGACCAACTCTCTCAAATAATTAGCCTGGAAAAATTGGGAAAACAACGGGGTCAGATATACTGAGATGAGTTCATAATGCTATTTACATTTATTAAGTTTAAAACCCTTAAAACAAATCCTTTTATACTAATATATATTCGATTATGGAAAACAGTATTGAAATGAAATCCCAAAGTATTTAACCCAAAGTAGATGGGAACAAATCCTCATCGATTCCCAAAGTAGACCAGACATTAGTCAGCCAATCCCAAAGTACTTACCGGTGCACACAGTCTCGATACAAGCCTATCGAGTAGCTCGTTTCAATCCATATCCATAATCCTTAAAACAGTTCACAAACATTTGATATACTAAAATAATGTGTTGTACTTAATAAAGCGGTAAATAACACTACAAACTCACTGCTTGCTTATCCACGTGATAATCTTGGCAAACAGCTAACCCTGCGTAGACTCCGAAGCACAAGTAGTCGAAGGGTCTAAAACAAATGTATAAGTTAAAATCCGATCAACCCCTAACTCTAAGATTACTAGACACCACATAGGACTAGTATCTCAATCACAAGCTAAAGTATATGCCAAGGCATAACAATCAAACGTATACAATCCATAACCAAGGTAATACCAGAGTCAAACAACTAAGTTAAGCACAATTGAGTTCTCGTTGAAAATATAATCCGGAGTACTTATATAACTTAGTTTAAAACTTTAAAACCAAGTGAAAATCCCAGAGTAGTGAATTAGCCTTCAAGCTTTATCTCACATGTCGGGCGACCCAAGTCTAATCCGACCCAAGGTTAATGCCAGAGTAAAACCAAAGTATAGATCCGAAACCTTTAAATAAAATCAATATTCATTTGAAAATATGGAACTCAATCATAGCATAACAACAACGATTCACTTATAAATCAATCTCAAAACTAGCCACAAATGGCCATATCACCCCAAGTAGACACCAATGTGTCAAGATCACATAATAGAGTTTTAATAGAATCCTAATATGCATTTACATCAATTAACTCAGATCTGAAAATAGGTAATTCATGTCAACCCTTTACATGGCACAATTTTTCCAATTTAGAATATAAACAACACAAATAAATTGTCAATCAAACATAAACCATATTGTCATGCTTTAGACGATATGAACAGCCCCTAAGGTACCTGTGGCAGCAACTAAACTTTGCAAAACTTGAGCAATAATCAAGCCTAAATGTTTACAATTTGCCATGCAATTTCCACTTAGGGCTCATCGATCAATTCAATCACCATGGTATCATATTCAAACTCTATTCAGCCCCTAGACATGAAGTTTACAGCCACAACACATGTTCAAAATAGAAGCAACAAACAACAAATAGGCATACAAGAATTTCCACTTATCCTAGCAAATGATTCAAGGATTAATCATAACAAGCCATTTCATTCATACAATACCCATCGTAAAGCAACATGATTAAACAGCAACAAACATCTAAGACAGTGGGTAAACATTCCAACAATCAACAATAACCATCAACGTCACAACACATGAATCATTACGTACCGAATGACGAATACTCCGAAAAATAACACTCTAAGGAACACGAACGAATTGGTCAGCAAAGAAAGTGAGTTACAGCCCTTCAACAATACCTGGAACCACCAAATAATAAGCAACTAAAGATAGAAATGAGAACCAAGCAAGATAGATGACCGGAGTATGTGAATCCTTACCGAAACGAAAGAATTGAGAAGGATTTTATGGAAAACGAATTAAATCAGAGAGTTTAATAGTATTTAGGTCGGCTAGGATTTAATATGAGTGTCGGTAATGTTTAAATCAGAAAAAGGAGTCTATTTATAGGCTCCGAGGTGAAAAAAACACGACAGGCGCGTTGCGAGGCGCGATGGCCCAACGCGCCTGCCGTCGTGCCTTCTCAAAAGGCACAAAATACACTAGGGCGCGTTGCGAGGCGCGATGGATCAACGCGCCCTCCAACGCGCCTCAAATTTTGATCCACTGGTCAACTTTTCTCTTGCACAGCATATCCGAAAATTAGCCCGATCCAACGGTGAAATTGGGAGATATGGATGTTTTATCAAAACATGTCAGATTCAGAAGGCACACGAACACATCATCGATTATAATCCGGATACAAATCAAATTGCTATCGAAAACCCACACGAAACATGTGACACATACAAGATACAAACCAAAACCCAAATTAAATGTCACACTTGCTAATTCCACCTTAAACGATCTGGAACCGAGTTAGAAAAACGACGAAATCGTGACGGAAAAACACGGGATATTACAGTTTACAAACATTACGAAACAAATCCAAACGTTTCATATTTTTTTAGCGATTTAAGTTAGACGTTTACAAACGTTTCAAAACAAATCCAAATGTTTCACATTTTAAGCGATTGAAGCCAAACGTTTTCAAACGTTACAAAATAAATCCGAACGTTTTACCTTTTTAGCGATTTAATCCAAAAGTTTAAAACGCTACGAAACAAATCCAAACGGGTGAAACAGATTTGTTTCATAATGGTTGTTAACATTTGGCTTAAATTTCTAAAAAAGTGAAACGTTTGGATTTGTTTCGTAACGTTTTAAATGTGTAGATTAAATCGCTAAAACGGTGAAACGTATGAATTAGTTTCGTAAAGTTTTAAACGTTTGGATTTGTTTGGCAATGTTTTTAGCGATTTAAGTCAAACGTTTACAATGTCACGAAACAAATCCAAATGTTTCACCTTTTTAGCAATTTAAGACAAACGTTTACAAACATTACGAAACCAATCATTTTTAGAAATTGGTTTCGTAACGTTTGGCGTTTAAAACGTTACGAAAGAAATCCAAACCTTTAAAATGTACGAAATAAATCAAAACTCAAACGTTTAAAACGTTACGAAACCAAATCGAAACGTTTCACCTTTTTAGCCATTTAAGCCAAACATTTACAAACGTTACAAAACAAATCCTAACGTTTCATCTTTTTAGCGATTTAAGCCAAACGTTTAAAACGTTACGAAAAAAATTCTATCGTTTCGCCTTTGTTTAGCGATTTAAGCCAAACATTTAAGGACGTTACGAAATAAATCCAAATATTTCAAATTTTTAGCGATTTAAGCCAAAAACATTTGGATTGGTTTCGTAAATGTTTGTAAACGTTTGGCTTAAATCGCTAAAAAGGTCAAATGTTTGGTTTTGTTTCATAACGTTTGTAAACGTTTGGCTTAAATCGCAAAAAGGTAAAACGTTTGGATTTGTTTTGTAACGTTTGTAAACGTTTGGCTTAAATCGCTAAAAAGGTAAAACTTTTGGATTTGTTTCGTAACGTTTGAAACGTTTGGATTGGTTTCATAACGTTTGGATTGGTTTTGTAACGTTTTAAACGTTTGGCTTAAATCGCTAAAAAGGTGAAACGTTTGGATTTGTTTCATAACGTTTTAAACGTTTCGATTAAATTGCTAAAAGGTGAAATTGGATTTGTTTCGTAACGTTGTAAACGTTTGTCTTAAATCGCTAAAAACGTTATGAAACAAATCCAAACGTTACAAACGTTACGAAACAAATCCAAATGTTTAACCTTTTTAGCCATTTAAGCCAAACGTTTACAAAAGTTACGATATAAAACCAAATGTTTCACCTTTTTTGCAATTTAAGCCAAACGTTTACAAATGTTTACGAAACCAATACAAACATTTATAAACGTTACAAAAAAATACAAACGTTTCACCTTTTTAGCAATTTAAGCCAAAAGCTTACAAACGTTACAAAATAAATCCAAAACTTTCACCTTTTTAGCGATTTAAGCTACAAGTTTAAAACGTTACGAAACCAATCCAAACGTTTCCCATTTTTAGCAGTTTAAGCCAAACGTTTTTGTAATATCCCGTAAAAGTTTAATTTATTTTTCGATGAATTTCCTGCAGTTTTCTGGTCGCTTTCGATATAGTTGTTCAGTTTGTGGTTCAACTAAAAGGGTTGAACCACACCCTTTAAATCAGGTCTCAAAAGGGACCTGATTTTTTATAAAGTCTTGTACGAGACCTACGAGACCTTTGTATTCAAGGCCTGGTCTCGTTCGAGACTAGGAATTTCGAATGAGACCCAGCCTTAAATGGCTAAGTCTCGTTCGAGAAAATGATCAGCTCATAATGAGCTTGACGGCCGGCCCTTTTTTAACTCGTTTTTAATCTAAATCCTTTCGGTATTTAAAAAACCTTTCTTAACAGAAAATCTTCACCACACATCACATAAACCCTAGCCGTCATCCTCTTGCTCATTCTCTGAGAAACGATGTTGAAATCGTCATCCAAATTTGCTGCCCTGGTAAGTTGTGTTATTCTTTTGAATTCAATTTTTGTTTATAAACGGAATCTCCCTAATTTGAGTTGTTCTTGCTCGTTTCTAGATCGAAATTGATTCCGTTTGATCTCAGAGATTCTAAACTCAATTCTCTACGTTTCTACTCTTTGATTTCGCAAAACGGTGTGCCGCCGATCTCGTTTCAATCGCCGCCGTTTCATCGCATTGGTACCCTAGCTTGGTTCTGTTTCTTATTGAATTTGATTCTGCCGAATCCTTCACTCTCTTTCTTATGATTTCCGTGGTGTTTAATGAACCTCTTGTGATGTTAAAATTGACAATTAAGATCAGAGTTGAGTTGTTGTCGTACGGTTATCATCGTTTGAGTTTTCTTTCACTGCCGTGTTCTCGTTCTTGGTGTTTCTGTTTATGGGTTTTGCTAGGTGATTAAAATTGTTCTTTGTTTATGAACGATGTGGTTGTTGTATGATTTAGGGATGTATCTTGTCTTGGTTACTATGATCGGTTTAAGTTTTTCTAAGTATGATGTTGTTTTGCTTTTGGTTTAATGGTTGCTGCAAATCCATGAGGGAGGGAATTGATGTTTCAAATTGTACAAGATGGCTAAATTGTCATTATTGTCACCATAATGTTCCATTTAAATCAAGTTAATGCTTAAGGTTAATTATTAGTTGATTTTGTTTTAATAATAACTTTTGAACCTCACTTTGATTTATAAATGGGTAATTGTAGACGTTTGACGCTTCACAAACTTAGGTTAATATAATTACTCGGGTAATTATATTTATTTTCAATTATCAAGAAAATTGGCTAAATTACTATTTAGCCCTTAAACGTTTTTAAAACTTATTTAAGTAAGTTTTTGGTTAGCAACTTCATATTTTGTTTTAATTATAAACACAAGTAATTAATTTGATTTCAAATATTAACTGGCTAAAGTACAGTTTAGTCCCTAATTGGTTAAAGTAGAATTTAGTCCCTAATTGGCTAGAGTACAGTTTAGTCCCTAAACTTTTATAAACTTAAAATAGTTAGGTTTTGGGTGTAACTTCGGTTACTTGAAATTGAAGTTATTGAGTTCGACTTTTAAAATGGATTATTATTTTATCGAATTATTTTATATATATAAACTCGGGTTTATATTTGATAAATGTTTTGGGTCGGGTTAGACTTGGGTCACTCGACATATGAGGTTAGCTTGGTAGTTATTAGTAACTCGGCTAACCCATTATTTGGAAATCGATTATTATTTAAAGATTATTAAATAATATTTGTAAATCGGAATTTAAGTGAGAACTCAATAGACTTGTATTAATTGGGCGTTTCTACCTGTTGGGTATTTTTTTTTGTTCTGGATTGTTTTATTCCTACGTGTTATTTGTGCTAGTCCTATGTGGTGTCTAGTAATCTCTAGAGTTAGGATATGTTTTTAATAATTATTTTATTTGTCTAGACCCTTCTACTGTTCGTGCTTCAGAGGCAAACCAGGATTAATTGCTTGCCAGTTATCACGTGGATTAGCAAGCAGTGAGTTTGTACTTACTATTTACCGCTTTATTAAGTAAATTGTTATTTTAATATTAAATATATATATTGTACGTATATTTCGAACTGTTTTTATATTATGGCTCTTAGTTGGAACATGCTACTTAATGGGCATCATTAGGACTCCGTGCGCACCGGTAATGATCCGGGTAAGGTATTTATGGAAATGTGGTAACTCGGTGTGAGCATAGCTCTCGGGACCAAATAGAGTAACTCGGTGTAGCACAGCTCTCGGGACTCAGGATATGGTAAAAGTGTGGTCAGTGGTAACTCGGTGTATCTCAGCTATCGGGACCAGGCCTATTGGATTATGTTATTTATTTAGAATTGTCGATTAGGGTTCCAACTATTATTCGTACTATCGTATTAAATGTTTTAAACGGTTTTAAAGGTTTTCCACTTGATAAATGCAAATAGTGGTATAAACTCATCTCAGTATATCTGACCCCGTTGTTTTCCCAATTTTTCCCAGGGTTATGATCTGAGAGAGTCTGGTGATCTCCGTATTTACTTTTCCTCGGAGGTTCCATTTATTTTAGTAGAACTATCAAACTATTTTATTCTTAGACCGCAGTAGTTGACTAGACGTCTTTATTTTTATTATAGTTGTTTGTCGGACTGGTCCGACTGGATTATTATTGCTTTGGCATGTTATATAGTTATTCAGAATTATTTATGTTACACCTATTTATAACTCAGTATTGGAAAGCATGTTATATTTAAATGTTGTATTCTATAACTGCTAGAATTAGGCTGAAGTCTCAGTTGCCCCCGAGCATTAGTTTTCTGCAGGTTTAATTGAATTGTATGTTATAAGGAAGGTTAGCTATGGGTGTTGGTACTAAATTACCCATGCCCTAGCGCCGGTCACGATTTATGAAAATGGGTCGTGACACATTTACAAACGTTACGAAACAAATCCAAACGTTTCACCTTTATATTGATTTAAGCCAAACGTTTAGAAGCGTTACGAAACAAATCCAAACGTTTCAAATTTTTAGCGATTTAAGCCAAATGTTTAAAAACGTTTCCCCTTTTTAGCGATTTAAGCCAACCATTTACAAACGTTACGGAACAAATCCAAACGTTTAAAACATTACGAAACCAATCCAAACGTTTAAAACATTACGAAACCAATCCAAACGTTTGAGCGAAAAATGGGAACGTTTGGATTTGTTTCGTAACGTTATTAAACGTTTGGCTTAAACACTAAAAAGGTGAAACCGTTAATTTTTTTTCGTAACGTTTGTAAATGTTTGGCTTAAATCGCTAAAAATATGAAATATTTGGATTTGTTTCGTAACGATTTAAACGTTTGAATTGGTTTCTTAACGTTTTAAACGTTGGAATTAGTTTTGTAACGGCTTAAACTTTCGAATTAGTTTTGTAACAGTTTAAACGTTAGGCTTAAATCGCTAAAAAGGTGAAACGTTTGGATTTGTTTCGTAACATTTGTAAATGTTTGGCTTAAATCGCTAAAAAGGTGAAACGTTAAGATTTGTTTCGTAATGTTTTAAACGTTTGAATTTATTTCATAACGTTTTAAATGTTTGGCTTAAATCGCTAAAAAGGTGAAATGTTTGGATTTGTTTTGTAACGTTTTAAACGTCTGAATTTGTTTCGTAACGTTTGTAAACGCTTACAAACGTTATGAAACAAATCCACACGTTTACAAACGTTACGAAATAAATCCAAACGTTTCACGTTTCACCTATTTATCAATTTAAGCCAAACGTTTAAAACATTACGAAACCAATCCAAACGTTTCACCTATTAAGCGATTTAAGCCAAATGCTTACAAACGTTACGAAACCAATCCAAGCGTTTTAAATGTTACGAAACAAACGTTACAAAACATATCCAAATGTTTGGTTTTATTTCGTAATGTTAAACGTACAAATTCAAACGTTTAAAACGTTATGAAGCAAATCCAATCGTTTCACCTTTTTAGCGATTTAGGCCAAACGTTTACAAACGTTACGAAACAAATCCAAACGTTTCACATAGTTAGCATTTTAAAGGAAACGTTTACAAACATTACGAAACAATCCAATCGTTGTTTCGTAACGTTCGTAAACGTTTGGCTTAAATCGCTAAAAAGGTGAAACGTTTGGCTTAATTCGCTAAAAAGGTGAAACGTTTGGATTTTTTTCGTTACTTTTGTAAACGTTTGGCTTAAATCGCTAAAAATGTGAAATATTTGGATTTGTTTAGTAATGTTTGTAAACGTTAGCAATTTAAACCAAACGTTTACAAATGTTACGAAACAAATCCAAAGCGATTTAAGCCAAACGTTTACAAATGTCTAAAAAGGTGAAACATTTGGATTTCTTTCTTAACGTTTTAAACGTTTGGCTTAAATCGCTAAAAATGTAAAACGTTTGGATTAGTTTCATAACGTTTGTAAACGTTTGGCTTAAATCGCTAAAAAGGTGAAACGTTTGGTTTTGTTATGTAACGTTTGTAAACGTTTGGCTTAAATCGCTAAAAAGGTGAAACGTTTGGATTTGTTTTGTAACGTTTTATACGTTTGTATTTGTTTCGTAATGTTTGTAAACATTTGGATTTGTTTTGTTAATAAGGTGAAACTTTAGGCTTTGTTTCGTAACGTTTCAACAGTTTGGATTTGTTTCATAACATTTTAAACGGTTGGATTTATTTCGTAACATTTTAAACGTTTGGATTTTCTTCGTAAGGCTTTAAACGTTTGGATTACATCGCTAAAGAGGTGAAACATTTGTAAACGTTACGAAACCAATCCTTTTTAGCGATTGGTTTCGTAACGTTTGGCGTTTCAAACGTTGCAAAAAATTCCAAACGTTTAAAATGTTACGAAACAAATCCAAACGTTTGGATTTGTTTCGTAATGTTTGTAAACGTTTGGCTTAAATTGCTCAAAAGGTGAAACGTTTAGATTGGTTTCGTAAAGTTTTAAACGTTGGGATTTGTTTCGTAACGTTTGTAAACGTTTAGCTTAAATCGCTAAAAAGGTGAAATGTTTGGTTTTGTTTCGTAACGTTTGTAAACGTTTGGCTTAAATCGCTAAAAAGATGAAACGTTTGGATTTATTTCATAATGTTTTAAACGTTTGGACTGTTTCGTAATGTTTGTAAACGTTTATCTTAAATCGCTAAAAAGGTGAAACGTTTAAAAAATTACAAAACCAATCCAAACGTTTAAAACGTTACGAAAAAAAAACAAATCCAAACATTTAAAACATTATGAAACCAATCAAAATGTTTAAACCGTTACGAAACAAATCTAAACGTTTGGCTTAAATTGCTAAAAAGGTGAAATATTTGAATTTGTTTTGGAAATTTTAAACGTTTCGATTAGTTTCGTAACGTTTTAAATGTTTGGCTTAAATTGCTAAAAATGTGAAACGTTTGGATTTGTTTTGTAACGTTTCAAATGTTTGGCTAAAATCGCTAAAAAGGTGTAACGTTTGGATTTGTTTCGTAACGTTTTAAACATTTGGATTAAATCGCTAGAAAGGTGAAACTTTTGGTTTTGTTTTGTAACGTTTGTACACGTTTGGCCTATATCGCTAAAAAGTTGAAATGTTTGGATTTGTTTCGTAACATTTTAAACGTTTGGATTGGTTTCCTAACGTTTTAAATGTTTGGCCTAAATCGCTAAAAAGGTGAAACGTTTGGATTTATTTCGTAACGTTTTAAACGTTTGTATTGGTTTCGTAACGTTTTAAATGTGTTTGCATCAAAATAAAAAATATGGCCAAAAGGCCATAAAGCCCATGTTCTTTTCAAAAGATGGAAAAAGCTATTGTGATTGATTGGCCAGAGGTTGACTCCACTTTAATTTAAAAGTTGGCTCTAGAGGTTGATTCCAGAAGTTAATGTCAGAAGTTGATTCTAGAGGTTGACTCTAGAGGTTAATCTTAGAGGTTGACCAGTAATTCCTCATAAGTTTTAGAAGGCCTAAGTCCATCTTCAAAAGAGTAAGCCCATATTTAGAAGGGTCATTAAACCGTGTTTAAATGGCCAGAAGCCCAAGGATATTTTTTTCAGAAGTTCAATTGGCAGAAACCCAAGAAATCACTTGCTTTTTTGTAAAGCGATAGTTCAAGAGCAGTTTGTAGAAGTGGAGAAGTGTTGTGAGAACGTGTGCAGTTGAAGTTGACAAACAGTTTCTACAAAACCTAAAGGCTATAAATAAGAGAAGAGCATGAAGAAGAAAGCCCCAATCAATCATCCAAAAAACACGCCTAAAGGCTAAAACACTCAAATCTCTGCAATTTCAATTTTCTTCAATCAGTAAAGAACTTTACGATTGAATTACTTTATTCTCTACACAAAAAATTGTACTTTCATTTTTTTTCATTAGTAAACACATTTACGGTTGAATTTCGATATTTTATATTCAAGTTCTTAGCATTACTTGTTGGAGTACTTGTTATAAGGTTAATCAAGCCCTAGTTGCTTGTTTTAAGAAGTCAAGTTACACAAATTGGAATCCGCTTCCTGGAACGCCCGCAAATTAACACACACTTGTTGTTACAGTTATTTTCTCAAATTGCAAATATTTTTGAGAATATTTTTGAGAAGTTGATTTCAAAGGTTGAATTGTTATAATATTTGAGATATATTCAACTCGTAATTGTGCCTAGACATATCATGAACATGCATTTTGAATGTCACGAATAGGATTACATTGAGCACTAAGTATGTTCACTAAATAAAAGATAAATCAATAATTGATACTTGCATAATAGTAAATGCATCACGTGCATAGAAATAATTAAAGTTGGATGCGACTCTTTAGGGATGAGAGGTGTCATCACCCTAGCGCACAATTATGTAAAATTGATTTTATTGATAAAGTGTTTTGAGAAAGATGTTCTAAAACGAGCTCGCGAGTCACATTATGATAAACTTATTTACAAAGTTGTCGGATTTCAAATGATTTTGAAACTGTTACCGAAAGGAAGCTAGACAAATACTCTGTGATGATGGGGATGGATTTTTGACTATTACGTTGTAATGAATTAGTCTGTATTGTTATAATAAGTGTGTTTCATAGAAAGTGAAAACGAATTTGAGGTTGCAATCAAGAGATAGCTGTGTCGAGTGCGGTGCATGGTTGGATTCAGATTAGGAAATTTTCGTGATGATTTCAGACTTGTGATTTAAAGTTTTGTGGATTAAGGATATTGGCTATGCTCATGTGTGTGTTTACACTGCATTTCGTTTAAACAAATCTTTATCTTTTCGGACTTGATTTTGTCCAAGTGTTTTTGCTATATTGATATAAAGGTAATTTCATAAATAAAGAGTTTTGGATTGTTACTTTTACCCTTCTCAGGAAAGAAAGAAATTTTGTCAATTTGATTCAAAAGGAAAAATAAATTTTTGCTTGAACGATTTCTTTAAATTGTGTCTTCTGTTTTAGAGAGAAATTGGAAAACGATTCAAATTTTAGATGTTTGAAACATCAATGTGTATTTGGAATACAAAGAATTTTTCCACGGTTTGATTGTTTACGAGAAAACTATAAATTGATTTTAGCAAGTTTGATTAAAAGAAAACATAAATTTGTCAAATGAACTGTTTCATGAATTTGCAACATATTTAAAAGTAAGGGAAAATTTAACTGTTTCATGAATTTGCAACATATTTAAAAGTAAGGGAAAATTTCGAATTCAAAATGTGAATATTTTAAAAATTTTCAGGGGTTTACGAAACCAATGGGTTAATTTTAGAGACATTTCAATTTTGAATGCAAAAAGGAAGTGTAAGACGTAGAGTCTTTTAAAGAGAAGTGTAAAAATTTTAATATAAAAATGTTTTGCGCATCAAAAGATTTTATATCTCTAGGTCTAGTTTTGAGCATAACTAACAATCCGGTTAGAGTGAATTGGTCGAAGTGATCTCTTGTTGTATGCGAGGTTATAGTCAATTGATAGAATAATTTTGGGGATTTAATGATCGAGTTTGGTGAGTTTCGACAATAATGTTGGTTGATCGATACTATTGATTGAGGGTATAATTTTTGGAAGTCTGGATATTGTTTTGTTCGAATATTGAATCTTTTGTGTGGAGTAAAGATAAGTCTGTGAAATATAGTTTAATGTAAGTTCAGTAATTAGTTACTTTAGGTTATATCGGTCTATTCGTTACTAATCTGGAGATTCTATTATCGTGTGAAAAGTTCATCTTTTCTTTTGATTGACGATATAAGTTTTGATGTTTTGTGAATCGCGAAGTTAATAGTATTATCGAGTTGATACTAATCGTTTTAATTGGACGATTCCTTGTAGTGTTTGTTTTAGAACCAAAATATTATCTAATGTTTATTGAGTTTTGTTATCGATTATTGTAATGTCGATCTTGTTTTAAATGGAATGAAGTAGGTGTTGTAAAACATAAGATTTTATCAGCTTGTGCTTTCGGTTTTCCTGTTGAGACGATAAAGTTTGGAATTATAAGAACTATAGTTGACCTAAGGGATTGATCTTGAATTTAGATATTGAGGATTTTATAAGATTCGAGCTTGTTTTGGAAGCCACTCCGGTAAAGAGTAATTGTGACTTTCAATTGGAAATTAATTGTTTATTCGCATTGCATTGATTGATTAATAGCTGGAGAACCAAGTTGTTAGGATCAAAAATTTGTGCGTATATGTGATTTGTGACCGCTCATTGCAAATCAGTTTCAGATTTGAAGTTGGAGGTTCGTTTTTATTTATCCTAAGTGTTTCAGCTGAGTTTTGTCTGGGAGAGTTGGTGTTACCTCGTTGTTTTCATCTGGATGTGGTGTTATTATTTTATGTTAAGGGGAATGTAGCATTTAGGCTTTGTGACCTTTTAAGATTGTTCGATACATGAAATTTTTCACTAGTTAAGCAATGTTGAGTTTTGTTGCTCTCCAAACTTCATGTTGTTTTACACAATGAAATTTCGGATGTTAAACATCGGTTTATATTATGGTTTTCTTGGGTTGGGATAGACTTGGATCGCCCGACACGTGTAGTAAGCTTGAAAGTCTTGGTTGACTCGGCTAAGTACTATTTTGTTTTATTCTAAGCTGTTTTACAAGGTGCTTTGAAAATGTTTATGGACTATGTTTTTAAATGGAACTCAATAGGGCTTAACTTATTTTATGATTTTGCTTTTGTGATTACTTAGCGGAAGAATATTTTGAGGTTTGACGATGGTTAGGTGCGTTTTGTTCAGCGTGTTACAAAAAACTTTTCGTTGTGTTATACGTCAGTATTTTTGTTTCAAATTCGAGGACAAATTTATAATAAGTTGGCGAGAATATAATACCCCGTAAATTTTTGTTAAATTTTTCCGATGAGTTCCGAAAATAAAATCGATTCGTTGCGGAGTCTTGGTTCGATTTGGAGTTCATTTAAATATTTTAGTTGGGTTAAGGTTCGATTGATGGGGATAGTTGAGTTGTGGTTCAACCAAAGTGGTTGAACCACAATCGTTGCTTCTCAGGTCTCAAATGAGACCTGAGATATGGAGGTCTGGTCTCGTTCGAGACTAGGTAGTCTCGAACGAGACCCTGAGTAAATTGGGATGGTCTCGGTCGAGACCACAAGGGTCTTAAACGAGACCCTATTGTTTTTCATCAGGTCTCGTTCGAGACCACAAGGGTCTCGAACGAGACCCTTTATATTTTGCTGAGGCACGATGCCTCAGCCTTCCCTCAGCCTTCAAGCCATATATTTAAACATATTCTATTCACGTTATGATTCTTCTAAACCTAATATTTCCTCCACTTTAAAACAAGCCTCAGCCGCCACTATTCCTAAGCACTCTGAGATCATCATCATTCATCAACTCCTTCAAATTGTTTAAAGCGGTAAGCTTCACAGTTCTCTTATCGTTATTCTTTCGATATCGTTTCGGCGTTTGTAACTTGCAATGTTCTCCATGCTAGCTTAAATTCTGAGTTGGGAATTGTTCGTTCATTTATTCCGTTTGTTCTCTATCATCGCTACGTTTCGTAATCATATATGGTACGTAAGAATCTCTCGGTTCATTGCTGTTCCATTTTGCCGATTCGAATGATATTTTACTGCCGTCCTTTGGGTCTGTTACTGCCATTATTAGGGTCTGAAATTTAGCATGTTTATCATAGCAATCCATGTATTTATGGTTGTGGGTTTGCTTCGAGTTGTTGTCGTGCAATTCTTCGTTACTGAATCCTTTTGTTTGCGCCGTTTTGATTTATCATTTTGAACAACAGGGGCTGGTCCTTTCTTCATGTATTATTGCCATTTTCCTTTATCATGTTGTTGCTGTTTTAGTCATGTTTGGTGCCCCTAGATTCTTGCTTCTAGGTTGTGTATTTGATTAGGTTTTAAATTCAGTAAGTTGTAGTAGATGGCTTGATAATTGTGTATGGTTTCTAATTGAAGGAAGGGCCCTGTTTTGTTTCATTCTTCATGGAAGAGATGGCTTAATGAACATAATCATTTTGTTTGATTTAAACTTATTAAATCACTCAAGTTAGTTTTACCTATTGGTTATAACTTTTGATTTTTGTTTCAATTTTAAATTGATAACTTGAAAACGATAATTATTTTATAATATAAATTAATATAATTACTCGGGTAATTATATTTAATTTTGATTGATATGTCAATTTGAAAAATTTACAATTTAGCCCCTAAAATTTCTAAAAACTTATTCAAGTTAAGTGTTATCTATTGGTATTGTTTTGAGGATAAATTTTAGATTTTTGTTTGATTTATAATTTAATAAATTGAGAATGCGTAATTAATATTGATTTCGAATATCAAATTTGGCTAAATTACAATTTATCCCTTAAGCGTTTTTAAACTTAATTTGGTTAAGTTTTAGTTGTAACTTGGGTTTCTTGGGTTAATAAACTTTTGGATCGGGTTAGACTTTGGTCGCCCAGCAAGTGGGAAGAAGCTTGTTAGTTTTAAATAACTCGGCTGACTCACTGATATGGATTTTAACGTGGGTTAAATTAAATTGTTTAATAAATTACTCGAGTTGTAATTTAATATATAACTTGTATGGTTTGATTTCTATAACTTGGGTTATAGTTTTAATACGTTTTAATCTTATGTGTTCTATTATACGTTGGCTTTGCTTTGTGTGTGCTAGTCCTATATGGTGTCTAGTACTCTCTAGAGTTAGGGTCTGTTTTTAATTATGATTTTAATATCTTATTTAGACCCGTCAAATGTTCGTACTTCAGAGGCGAACCAGAGTTAGGTTGCTTGTCAGTTTCACGTGGAATAGCAAGGAGTGAGTTTATATCTCTATTTACCTCTTTATTAAGCAATTATTATATTATATATGTATATATATATATATATAAGCAGCTTTTGAACTGTTTTTCGGCATTGTGGATTTGATTTGGAACGTATTACTCGATGGGCATCATCGGGACTGCGTGCGCACCGGTAATGATTATTATGGTATCGAGGTAGGTTTGAGACACGTCTCACCTTAGTGAGAGAACCGGTGGAAGATACGTCTCCTAGGCCCTCTATTTATTAAGTGATAGTCGGGGATCGGTTATTGAGATACGTCTCACCGACACGGCAATGGATTTAGAATTTGTGTTAGGGTTTCATTGATAATCTATAATGAAAATGTTTTATTAAACGGTTTTAAAGGTTTTCAACTTAATAAATGTAAATGGTAATATAAACTCTACTCAGTAAATCTGACCCCGTTGTTTTCCCAAATTTTCCAGGTTTCTGATTTGAGCATTTGGTCGATCTCCATTTCTTCATTCTCGGAGGTTCTTTATTTTATTCAGAATAAAAGAGTCGAACTATTTTAACTCTTAGACCCTAGTAGCAGAATTAGTTAATTTATGACTTAGTCTTATACTTATTGTTTTAGACTATTGTTTGTTGGTATAGTCCAACTATTATTTATCAGCTTTGGCATGATTACAGTAATTTTGGTATTATATATCATTTGTCATGTTGTTGGAGTTTAATTTGAGATTAAGTATACTTTGAATATATGTTGCTTATATGTACTGCTAGACTAGGTTGGAGTCTCGGTTACCCCGAGCATGTGGTTTTATGCAGGTACATAGTTGTTTATGATATTTATCTTTATCCGCAAGGCTTGTTACGGGTTTTAGTACAACCATACCCATACCCTAGCGCCGGTCTCGATTCATGAAAATGGGTTGTGACAACTGCCACCAATATGGTTGAAGCCCGCTACTATGATTCATGTGTTGGCCCCATCAAGTTCACTGAAAAGAATAAAAAGGACCAACTAAAGGAAAGTAAACCTCTAGAAATTCATCAGGAGGTCAAGAAGAAAGATGAGGAAATATTGGGATCAACGGCTATTTCTCCATACAACAAGCCGTGCTCCTCCATCATTATCAAAGAAATTCACGATTAAGCTCACCTCTGGTGAGTTTGCAGCAGATGCATCTGCAAATTTTTAGGGAATGTATGCAGCATATTATGGAAGAAATTATGGAGGAGAGAAATTTGGCAAAGATTCTTGATGCCGAAGTAACTGATAAGTATTTATTATACGTCAATTTAAGATAATTTTTATTGCATATTTTAGTCTCTTATTGTGTAAAATAGAGAGCTTTATATTCACGTTTACCTTTTTGTAGTTTTTAATATAAAATGTAAATACTTAGCATTTCTGGAGTATAATAGAATAAACAGAGCAAAAATAAAGTGACAGTCAAGCCGGATGGATTCTATCAAGTTCAAGAAGAAGAATAATGGAGAATCAAGTCTATATGCAAGCAACATAGCCGCTAAATCAGTCGCTGAAAGTTTAGATCGAAAAGCTGAAAATTTGGACATGAGTCCGTATTCGGATCATATCGGGAGCTAGAACTATCCAAATCATATGATTAGACATTTCATGGAAAGCTAAGACATATATCTACAACTTATGAAGAAACCGAGTCCAAATTCGGACTCGAGCTGGCTCGAAATAGGCCTCCAAGATAGAGGACTTGCGAACCAAGAATCGAATCGGCCAAATTTAGTGATTTTGGGTGAAACAGCTCTTCAGTCGGCCCGGAGCTGGCCAACACCCTCCAAGCCGGCCAAAGTCCGGCTGAGGACCTGGAAATTTCATTCTTGACAGTTTTGGGAAGTCCGGGGTCTTGGTGAGCACTCATAGACCTTCCAAGTCGATATAACCTTGATTCACACTTAGAAAGGGATCTTCCTTGTCTTACTCTCAAGGAAATGAGCTTTGATTTCCATCAAACTCCTTATGAAAATGAGATATGTCAAACTTGATTCACTGAAGCTCACTATGGAAAGGAAAGAGAGACTTGATATGTCAAACTTGATTATCACTCAAGCTCACTATGGAAGGAAGATATTGTTGGCTTGGCCATCACTTATTTTTGTACCTATAAATAGAGCACTTTTGTGTAGAGATAGTCATTCACTCACACATACATTTGTGTAGACATTTTTAGTAGACATTTTTATAATACTCAACCATTATTCTATTTTCACTTCTTTTCCTTATATGTTCTTGAGGTGTAACAATTTCATTATTATGTTCAATATGACAATGGATTGCTAAACCCTTAAAATAGGATTAGCAATGTAGCCTAGTTAGAGGGAAATTCTTGATTATTTATTATTACATCTCATTAATGTTTTGAACAAAGTTTTTCTTTAATCTTCTTGAGATAATCATGATATTAAGATTGCTCACCATAATGTTTTTATCCTAAAATTCATGTGAAGTACTTGACCGTGAAGCATGGATTCAGATCTAGAGATTAAACATAATTTACTTAGAATAGGAATATGTCTAAGGAGTTATGATGGCGTTAATTATTTTGCTTAATGGGTTTAATTAATTAACATGGTTATTGGAAAATATCCAGAATTAATTAAACACACATTTGTGTCTTGGAAGAGAACAAATATATTTAAGAAATAATTGTCATGACAAAGTTTTTGAGATGTATTATTAATTATGATAGAATTTTTAATCAACTATGTTGAACCTCGAAATCCTAATAGCTTTAAATCTTGATATATTACAAAAAATATCCGTTTACTTTTCTTTATTTAATTATTTGTTTTCAAAACCAAATCAACTTAACAGAATGGTTACTTTACAACAGTTAAATTAAATAACATTTTAAAGAGTTCGTTCCTTGTGGATTCGACCTCAGAATACTTCGAGTATTACTTGCTACAATTGATTATGCGCACTTGCAGAATTAACTGATCAAGTTTTTGGCGCCGTTGCCGGGGACGACGATTTTAAATTGTTATTTATTCAATTCTTGTATTTTTATTTCTAAAACTCTTTCAAGTGTGAATTTCAGGTAGTATATGCAACAAAGGCGTTCTAAGAGCACTGACAGCGCAGAACTACTACCCTTGAACCAAGAGATCGAACGCACTTGCAGAAGGAATCGAAAAAAAAAAGAGACAAATAATGGCGAATCAAATAAATCCTGTTGTTAATGCGCCTGCCGCGCATCGACTGAGAGACATTCAAAAGCCGGTGGTGGTAAATAATCCTTCATGCATTCGAATCTCGGATGAAGCTCGGAACTATGAGCTTAAAACCATCCATCTCAACATGTTACCACAATTTAATGGAACAGCAGTAGATGATCCATTATCATTTATTAACGAATTCTATAGTGTGGTGGAAACTTTCCCATTGAACAGGTTGACGGAGGATGAATTAAAGAAAATTTGTTTTCCTTATTGCATGAAGATGAGCGCGAGGACATGGCTTTTGAACTTACCCGAAGGATCATTCAATACGTGGAGCGATGTATATGATGCTTTCATTACAAAATATTATTCTCCACAGAAAACTCTAGACCTTCGCGGTAAAATATATAACTTCACTCAATTGGATGGTGAACCATTCCATGAGGCGTAGGAGCGCTTCAAGATGCTTCTTGCTCAATGTCCACATCATTGTTTTGATGAATTATTACTAACACAAATGTTCTTTGAAGGTTTGACCATGAGTGGGCAAACTTTGGTCGAAACGGCATCCGGAGGAAGTTATGGAGAAAAGACGGCAGACGAAATAAATCAGATTTATGAGAAAGTCCGCACTGAATTCTCAGCAAAGGGCCATTAGAGGGCAAAGGGCAGCCGTCCATGAGCTATCATCACATCATGATATGGTAGCCGAAGTTGCTGAGCTAACTAAGCAGGTGAAGATGCTATTTAACCAAAATCAACAATCAAAGGAGACGTGTAGTTTGTGGCGTTCAAGGGCATGGTGCAACTTCTTGCAATTATGCCAATGATGTACAATCAGAGGAAGCCAATTTTGTTGGCTACAATCAAAACATACAACCAAGGAATGATCCTTATTCGAGCACCTACAATCCAGGGTGGCGAAATCATCCTAATTTTTCATGGAGAGATGGAAGCAACACAAAGCCACAAGGACCACCTGGCTTTCAAAAAATTAGACCGGCACCTCCACCACCACAACAAGAGAAGAAACCATCTCTCGAAGACATGATGGCACAATTTATGGAAAATCAAGATGGCCATAACAAGAAGATGGAACATCAAATGAGAAAAATCGAGAATGCACATCAATCGTCGATTCACAATGTGGAATGTCAACTTGGGAAATTAGCCAGAAAGATAGCTGAAAGAGAGCAAGGAAAATTTCCAAGCAATATCGAGACTAATCCGAAGGAAGGAGCCATGGCAATCTCTTTAAGGAGTGGTAAAGAAGTTAACATCTCACCAAAAGAGAAAAAGAAGGATGACCACATTGTAATTGAGGAGGAGTCCGATAAAACATTTGAGGAGGAAGTTACTATGGAAAAGTCTCCACCAATCGTCAAGGTGTACGTTCCTCCGATACCATACCCTCAGCGACAAAGGAAGAGGATAAACGAGGTACATTTACAAAAATTTCTTGATATTTTCAAGAAAAATCAAATTAACATTCTGTTCGCCGAGGCATTGGCACAAATGCCTTCTTACGCAAAGTTCTTGAAGGAGATTGTCTCCAATAAGAATAAATTGGAGGAGTATTCAATAGTGGCTCTGACTGAGGAGTGCAGCGCGATATTGCAGAAGAAACTACCTCCGAAGTTGAAGGATCCATAAAGTTTTTCTATTCCTTGTACTATTGGAAATGTTAATGTTGCTAGCTGCTTGTGTGATTTAGGTGCTAGCATCAATTTGATGCCACTTTCAGTGGTGAAGAAGTTGGGGATAACTGAAATGTAACCTACCACGGTATCATTACAGTTGGCGGACATATTAGTAAAGAGACCAATTGGCATAGTGGAGGATTTATTTGTAAAAGTTGGTATAATCTATTTACCTGCTGATTTTCTGGTCCTTGATATGAATGATGATGTAGATTTATCCATTATTCTAGGTAGACCATTTTTAGCTACAGGACGAGTGTTGATTGATGTGCAAAGCGGGAAATTGACATTTAGGGTAGGTGATGACGTAGAAGAATTCAACATCATTAAATCCCTAAAGAATTTTGATCTGTTGACTCATGTAATAGTGTTGACATAATCGATAAAATTGTGAAGGAAACATTTGTGAAAGAGTCATATAATGAACCACTAGAGGCATGTTTAGCTATGAGCCTAGATGAAAAAGATGATGATGTAGAGATCATTGAGTATGCAGTGAGTTTGGAGGGTAACGGTTTTAAGAAATTCAAACATTTTGTCAAGTTCGAAGAACTTGGAGAGGGTAAGAAAAAAATCGGAACCTTCTGCAAAGGTGCCACCCAAGGTAGAATTAAAAACTCTACCTGCTCATTTGAAGTATGCATTTCTAGGAGCTAATGACACTTATCCTGTGATTATTTCAGCTAAACTGAGTTCCACAGAGGAAGAGAAGTTTTTGAGGATTTTAAGAAATCGCACGAGTGCAATAGCATGGACTATAGCCGACATAAAAGGCATTAGTCCATCTATATGCATGCACAAGATCTTGACGGAGGACGAGTTTAAACCAAGCGTCCAAGGTCAGAGGCGATTAAATCCCAACATGAAGGAAGTTGTGCGAGCTGAAGCAATCAAACTACTTGATGGAGGTATCATTTATCCAATTTCTGATAGTTCTTGGGTGAGTCATGTACAGGTAGTTCCGAAGAAAGGAGCACAACTGTGGTGAAAAATGAAAATAATGAGCTAATTCCAACGAGAGTGGTTACTGGTTGGAAAGTTTGCAAAGACTATCGAAAGTTGAACACAGCTACTCGCAAGGACCATTTTTCTTTACCTTTCATTGATCAAATGCTTGAGCGATTAGCTGGCTATGGATACTATTGCTTTTTGGATGGCTATTCGGGGTATAACCAAATTCCAATTGAACCAGAGGATCAAGAGAAAACAACGTTTACATACCCCTACGGTACATTTGCATATCGTCGTATGCCATTCGGTTTGTGTAATGCCCCTGCTACCTTTGAATGTTGCATGATGTCTATCTTTTCTGACATGGTAGAGGACATCATTGAAATCTTTATGGATGATTTCTCTGTGTTTGGATCATCGTTTGATGCGTTTCTTGCTCATCTAGATAAAGTGTTGCAACGATAAGAGGAAGCTAATCTTGTTTTGAATTGGGAAAAATGTCATTTCATGGTACAAGAGGGCAAAGTTCTTGGTCATAAAATTTCTGAAAAAGGGATGGAGGTTGATCGAGCTAAGATCGAGGTGATTGAAAAATTACCACCTCCAACTAATGTTAAAGCGATCCGAAGTTTTCTTTGGCGTGCTGGTTTTTACAGACGATTTATAAAAGACTTCTCAAAAATTGCAAAACCATTATGCTCATTGCTTGTTAGAGATGTTCCTTTTGTGTTTGATGATTCTTGTCTTACAGCATTCCAAAAGTTAAAAGAAGCTTTAATCTCCGCACCAATTATGGCATCACCTGACTGGAGTTTACCATTTGAAATGATGTGTGATGCTAGTGATTATCCATTGGGGTCAGTTTTAGGTCAACGGAAGGACAAGAAATTGCATGTCATTTATTATGCGAGCAAAGTGCTTAACGATGCTCAAATAATTACGCAACAACTGAAAAGGAGTTATTAGCAGTTGTGTACTCATTAGAAAAATTTAGATCTTATCTTGTTGGCTCAAAAGAAAATGTGTATACAGACCATGCAGCGATCAAATATCTGTTAGCGAAAAAGGATGCAAAAGCAAGATTAATTCGTTGGGTAATTCTTTTACAAGAATTTAACTTCGAAATTAGAGACAAGAATGAAGCAGAGAATATGGTGGCCGATCATCTTTCTCGGATGGAACAAGGCGTAAAAGATGATGGAGACGAAATAGATGATTCATTCCCGGACGAGAAACTATGGGCAATTAAGGAACTGCCATGGTTTGCGGACATATTGAACTTTTTGGCATCAAAAATGTTACCCGAGAATCTCAATTTTCACCAAAAGCAAAAAAAATTTGTCTGAAATTAAATTTTATATGTAGGATGACCCTTTGTTGTTTAGGACTTGTGCAGATGGAATAATAAGAAGATGCGTGCCAAATGAGGAGATGAATTTGATTTTAAATGAATTCCATTCTTCACCGTACGGAGGACACCATGGTCCCGACAAAACAGTCACAAAAGTGTTACAATGTGGTTTTTACTGGCCCACATTGTTCAAAGACGCTAGGAGTTTTGTCATGGCTTGTGACCGGTGTCAAAAAAACGGGCTTCATAGGGAAAGGAAATGAGATGCCGCAACAAGGAATTTTGGAAGTGGAATTGTTTGATGTGTGGGGAATCGACTTCATGGGCCCATTCCCACCCTCGTATGGTAACACTTACATATAAGTTGCTGTTGATTATGTGTCAAAGTGAGTAGAAGCCGTTGCATTACCCGACAGCACTCCGAATAGTGTTGTGAAGTTTGTTAAGAAACACATTTTCAATGTTTTCGGTATTCCAAGAGCCATCATTAGTGATAATGAAGTGCATTCCAAAATTATAAGTTTAAAACTCTCTTCAGCAAAGATGGTTGCCAACAACCTACCACCCTCAAAGGAGTGGTCAGGTTGAAATTTCTAATAGAGAACTTAAACAAATTTTGGAGAAAACAGTTGGTGCATCTAGAAAAGATTGGGCTATGAAATTAGACGATGCTTTGTGGGCATATAGAACGGCTTATAAAACTCCTTCAGGGATGTCGCCTTATAGGTTAGTCTTTGAAAAACCGTGTCATTTACCCGTCGAGTTGGAACATAAAGCTTATTGGGCAGTAAAGCAACTGAAATATAACTTCAAATCTGCTGGTGAAAAGCGATTATTGCAGCTCAATGAGTTAGATGAAATACAGCGAGATTCATTCGAGAATGCGCGGATATACAAGGAACGCACCAAGGTTTGGCACGACAGACGGATCAAACGGAGAGAGATCAAGGAAGGATAAAAAAGTCTTATTATTCAACTCCCGTCTCAAACTCTTTCCAGGATAGCTTAAGTCAAGATTGTCCGGACCTTTTCGTATCTCAAAAGTTCACCCACATGGAGCGCTTGAGATTGAAAATCATTATGACAAAAATACATTTCTTATTAATGGTCAAAGAGCGAAACATTACTATGAATGCGACCAACTAGGGGACGTCAAAGTCGTGACCTTCGAGTGAGGAAGGTAAGATACGTCGAGCCATGACGTTAAACAAAGCGCTTGTTAGGAGGCAACCTAACATCATTAAGGTACGTTTATCTATTAAATTTGGTTGCATTTTTGTTTTAGAATTTTCCACATGTAAAAAATAATAATAATAAATTTCAAAAAAAAAATTGACAGACCGTCGGCCGGTCCGCAGCTGGCGTGGGTGTGAGAACCGGCCAAGGGCCGGCCGAGAAATGCAAGTACGATTTTTTTAATCAAAAAACTTGTAGTACCTCAGCCAGCCTATTTACGTGAGCCGGCCAAGGCCCGGCCGAGACACTAAAAAAATCTAAAAAAAAAATGAGACCCACAAACGGTTTTGACCCGACCCTTGACTCTGACATTGTCATGAGAGAAAAGACCGGCTAGTAGTTTCTTTGGTGGAATTCGCTATCGTCTAAAAAGGGATGATTTTTATTCTCCCTTTTTTTAGTTTTTCTCTTTCTTTTACATTGAGGACAATGTGTTGCTGAAAGTGTGGGGTGGGTAAAAGCAGTCGAACAAAAAAACATATTTTGAATAAATTATTCATTTTCAAGAAAAATTATTTTAATAAAGTAAATTTGTAATCTATATCTCTTTGATTCAATTGTAAATGTTATCTTCTTATTAGATAGTTGACTAGTAATTTTGAGTAAAAGACAATTAAAAGAAAAACATTTTATACACGGTTTTACTTAATTATCATATAAGGTGCCAAAATTTTAGTAAATCCACATTTAACTCGTTGAATCATTGACTTAACAAAATTGGAGAGATTTTGAGCCTAAAAGCATAATTTTCATGCTTCAATTCTTGTTGAGTGATCTGATTATAAAAACTGTTTTTCAGAACTTGCTCTAACATACAATTTGAGACTTGTTGATAAATTATAGCATAGAGATGATATTGGCAATTAGGATTAACCCTAATTTTTCCCTTTCTTTCAGCCTAAAAAAATCACCATTAGGTAAACCAACTTTGAGCCTAAAGCATTTTTTTGTTATACACACCAATTACCCCATTTCCATTTTTGATATCCTTCTTTCACTACCCTAAGTTAAAATGATTGTTTATTTCACTATTAATTTTTGCTGTTAAAAAGAGAATAAATTGATCAATCAAATAAAAATTCCAAAAATAAAAAGAGGAAAAGAAAGATTATCGAGTAAAAAAATAGATATATAAAAAACAAATGAGAAAAGAAAAAAAAAGCAAAATCAGTTGCTTTGAAAAAGAAAGCGGAATAAAGTTAGCATTTCAATATAGCACAAAGCATAGAAATGGTGAAATATAAAAACAAAAGCAGTCAATTTTAACTTTAATAAAACTTTCTCTAGCCCTTTCTATCAAACCCCTTACCTTAACCCCATTCCAACCCAATAAAAGTCTCATCGATTTGTGTTTAAATTTTAACCAAATAGTGGATTTTTGATGTTTTAGCAAGCTTATGGTAAAATTAATTTACAATTCAGTTGAGTGAAATTTTATACCCAAAACACTTGTGCGCTAAGAGAGAAATCTTGCGAGGGTAATGATTCAACTTGTTATTTGTGGTTAAACTAAAATTTTTGTACATTTTTTATAATTAATTTTGACTAGTGTTGTAATTAGCAAAAAATATAATTGGCCTTAAAAAGTTTTGCAAGTCAGTTATTTAATTTGAAGGGGCTAATTGAAAATTGATGATTAGTGTATATAATGATTGCAGTTACTTTTTGAATTGATTTTGCTTGAGGACATGCAATTGTTCAAGTGTGGGGTAGTTTGATAAATCTCTATTTTACATCAATTTAAGATGATTTGCATTGCATATTTTAGTCTCTTATTGCGTAAAATAGAGAGCTTTATACTCATTTTTACCTTTTCGTAGTTTTTAATATAAAATGTAAATATTTAGCATTTCTGGAGTATAATTAAATAAACAGAGCAAAAATAAAGTGAAAGTCAAGCCGGATGGATTCTATCAAGTTCAAGAAGAAGAATAATCGAGAATCAAGTCTATGCAAGCAACATAGCCGCTAAATCAGTCGCTGAAAGTTTAGATCGAAAAGCTGAAAATTCGGACATATGTCCGTATTCGGATCATATCTGGAGTTAGAAATATCCAAATCATATGATTAAACATGTCCTGAAAAGATAAGAGATAGACCTACAACTTTTAGGAAGAAACCGAGCACAAAGTTGTACTCTAAGACAGAGCCCTTGCGAACCAAGAATCGAATTGGCCAAATTTAATGATTTTGTGTGAAACAGCTCTTCGGCCGGCCCGGAGCCGGCCCACACCCTCCAAGCCGGCCAAAGGCCGGCTGAGGACCTGGAAATTTTATTCTTGATAGTTTTGGGAAGTCCGGGGTCTTGGTGAGCACTCATAGACCTTGCATGTCGATATAACCTTGATTCACACTCAGAAAGGGATCACTACAAAAAATTTGGCTTGTTGTGACAAAAAAATATATGCCAAACTATATTTTGTCATAATAAATAGGTTAATTGTGACAAATAAAAATATTTTGTCACAATGAGAGTTCAATGAAATGGTATTGTGACAAATACTTATTGTGTCAACCATTTTTATCACTGTAAAAATTAATTATGTTTGTTGTGACTAACTATTTTGATAAAAAAATATTTTGTCACCGTAATTTAAAATATTTTTATTATTACAAAATAAATTTTTATCATAATATTTAAAAAAGTGATGACAAATTTTATTTTACAGCAATTAGATATATTTTATCACTATAAAAATTAATTATGTTTATTGTCACAAAGTATTTTGACAAAAAAAACACATTTTGTTATTGTATATTAGAAATAAAGTTATGATGATAAAATGAATTTTATCATAATTTGTAAAAATATTGTGACAAATTTATTTTTGCAGCAATTAAGTGAAATTAAATGATATTATAATAAATTAATTTGAACAAAGGATCAATTCACCCCCTCAACTTGGCACGAAATATAAAAAAAATCATTTTGGACGGTTTTGGATCAAACAAACCCGCAATTTGACAAAATCGAACAAATCGCACCCTCTCTCAGAGAGTGTAACACACTCTCTGGTTTTGAAGTTTAAAAAGTTCAAAATAGTACTCAGTATTATTTTTAATATCTGGTTTAATTCTTAATAATTTTTAAATTTTAATTTTACCCCTTATATTTTAAAACTTTAAAAATCAATTTATTTTTTAAGCTAAAATTGAGGCACTTTTTTTCCTCTTTTTGTTCTTCTCCAGTCAGTTCCCTCCGCTCCTACACCACCGGCGATCCTTCAAAACGAGGAATTGATCCTTTGTTCAGTTATGAATTGAAATTTTTATATGATAGAAGAAACATCACACCTGGTTAAACCTAATTACAATCGAATTCAAAACTAATCTAAGAAATTACAGTAAACCTAAGTTAGAAAATAAAAACACCTGCCGCGCTCCTAAGCTAACGTCGGTCCTGCTTCTCAAATTGTTGCTGCCGTTGCTTCTCAAATAGCTCCCGTCGTTGCTTCTCAACAACAAGAAACGTTGTTCCTATCGATGGAAATAACACGGCAAACAATAACGGTAAAGAGGACCAATAAATTACAACCAGTATCAGATCTAAAATTATTCAAAGGGCAAACAAGTAGCTATCCAATAACAAAATCTTAGCCAACAATCAAATTTGTATGTGCAAATAAATCCAGATCCAGAAAAAAATTAAAGATTTACATATACCTTCAAAGGACCACAGCCATGAGAACGTAAATTATCAAAAGAGATAGAATTATTGTTATTAGTATTATTATTAGAAGAAGAGTCTAACAAGGGAGGATTAAAGCTCAACACCGTGAAATGGAGGTAGTGTTGAAAAACAAAAGAAGTATTAGAAAAGATGAGACGGCGATGGTAGGGTGAGACCGAGATAGTGTTGAAAGAAGAACATTAGATTAGAAAAATTAGGTTAATTAAGGAAAAAAGGTAAAAAAAGATCCCTAATATTTTATTAATTAGAAATTTAGTTAATTAGGATTGTTTAGGATTTTAATTAATGTTAATTAGAATTATTTAGAGTTAATTAGGATTAATTTAATTGATTAGGTAATCTCACTCTTTTTTTTTGTCAGAAGGGTGAAACTGACCTGGTTTTGCCAAGTTCTGGATTGAATTGATCCGGTTTTGCCAAATTGTGGGTTGAATTGATCCGTTTCATGAATTTGGACTTATTTGATATTTCATGCCAAGTTGAGGGGGTGAATTGATCCTTTGTTCAAATTAATATTGTGTCAAATTTATTTGTCACTGCAAAAAAAGTAAATATGTTTTTGTGACAAAGTATTTTGCCAAAACAAATATTTTGTTCCCGTGTTTTAAAAAAACAGTTATAATGATAGAATATGAACCTTATGTCAACCTTATGTCAACCTTATGAAACACAAGAAAAACGAATTGCAGAAAATATATGGTAAAGAATAACTCGAAAAACAATCGTTGCACTACTGTTTATGGTATCAAATTTATTTGTCACTACAAAAAAATAAATATGTTTTTATGACAAAGTATTTTGCCAAAACAAATGTTTTGTTCCTGTATTTCAAAAATACAGCTATAAAGACAGCGTATGAACCTTATATCAACCTTATGTCAACCTTATATCATCCTTATGAAACACACAAAAAAACACAAAATAGAGAAACAAAATGAACTGCAGAAAATATATGGTAAAAAATAACTCGAAAAAACAATATTTCCACTACAGTTTATTGTGTCAAATTTACTTGTCACTACAAAAAAAGTAAATATATTTTTGTTACAAAGTATTTTGCCAAAACAAATGTTTTGTGCCCGTATTTTAAAAATACAGTTATGATGACAGAAAATAAACCTTATGTCAACCTTATGAAACAAAAAATAAACACAAAATAGAGAAAGAAAAATGAATTGCAGAAAATATATGTTAAAGAAGAACTCGAAAAACAATCTTTCAACTACAGTTTATTGTGTCAACTTTATTTGTCACTATAAAAAAATTAAATATATTTTTGTGACAAAATGATTTGCCAAAATAAATATTTTGTCCCCGTATATTTAAAATACAGTTATAATGATAAAATAAATTTTGCAGCAATTAATTAAAATTAAATGATGTTGTGATAATTAAATATTGTGTCAAATATTTTTGTTACTATAAAAATTAATTATGTTTGTTGTGACAAAGTGTTTTGACAAAAAAACACTTTGTCATTTTATATTAAAAATATATTTATTATGATAAAATAAATTTTATTATAATATGTAAAAATATTGTGAATAATTTATTTTTACAGCAATTAAGCGAAATTAAATGGTATTGTGATAAATAAATATTGTGTCACTATGCAATTGGGAAAAAATTTAATGATAACAAGATTAATTGGGTCATGAAATTGTATTTTATTTTGATAAAAAAAGAAATAAGGGTCGAAGTTTAGACCGCTCACAGTAGTTCTACCTATAGAAAAGATCAGAAGAGAGGAGACAAACCATTTATGATTCCAGCCGAGAAGACTAGACTAGTAAAAGGAAGGAAAATATCCAAATTAGGTTAACTTCTTATTTTATCAAAACATTCTTCGTTAAGGCAAAACATTTTTTACTGAATATTGACCACACTAACGCATCAATTCCTTTGTTGTACTTCTTCCGCCGTCGCACTTTCATCGTTGCTGTGTTTGTTGCTACTTATTTTTCTAGGTATTTTTTTTACTTTAGGAAAAAGTCTAAATTGATTAATATAGGATGAATTGCACATTCAAATTGTTTCTTTTTCAATTGATAATTTAAATTTTCAAGTGATTCGTACAAACTCGAGGTAGGGCTTTAAACTCGACGAATATGTAGCCTTACCTCGAGTATGTTCATAACTGAATTAATACTCGACGAATTTTCACCCATTTTTTCGAGTTTTAGCTTCTCTTGATTTAAAATAATTCGGGGATATGCTTTATGCTATATATTAGGTATAATCTATGCAAGTTTATATCAATTTTTTGACAAATAATAATTTATTAGAGAGAGTCCTCTTCTATTTTACAATAACCCTAAATAGGAATACAAATATTCTAATACAGTGTATGAAATATCCTTAATGTTGTGATACTAACTCACAGTTAAGCACATCTTTGTAGCATCCTTCACATTAGATTCTAATAATGGTCGCTGCATAAGTTATAGAAATACCTACAAATAATCACAACTGTTTGTAAACGTTTTTATCTAAATTTTGTCTATCATTCACAAATAATTATTTCTCTCCATATGAGATAAATACAACCGAGGATGAGGTAACTTATGTGTCTTCAAGCTGATCTCGAGCTCCTTCAATAAAATGCAAAAACCTAATGATTCGAAATTGATAGGTTTATCCACATTGATACGATTATACATGTTATAAATTATGCACACGATAATTTATTAAATAAGTTTAATGCTACCATCATAACCACAAGATATGAAAGTCTGCAATGCATGAAGAGTCAAAACCCAAGTATAACTTATGCTTTGATAAGCATAATACTTTAATAATCTGCTGATTTCGCTTTACTGTAGCAGTAATAATCTGAAGATTATCAAAGCATAATATGCAGCATTATGCTTATCAAAGTATAATCTATACTTGAACCTTAACTCTTCATGCACTTTAGCAGATTATGCTTTATCGCAGTAGTAATCTGCAAAATATAAAAGAAGATTACCGATAATTTGCATATTGCTGCAGATTATTCTTTGATAATCTGCAATAATTTTTAAAATTTTAAATTCTGAAATAGACACTTAAATAAACAAATAAGAAACTTTAAATTCTAAAATAGAAACTTAGACAAGTGAGAAATAAAATTAAATAAACAAAATAATAAAATGTAAAGGGTACCTTCAAATTCAATACAGAATATAAAAAAATAACAAAGAAATCAGAAGCAAAAAGGAAAAAAAGAAACTTACAGTGGGAGGATGACGATGATGAGGGCGCTTAAAAGAGAGTTTATCAGAGATAGAATTAAGAAAAATATATGTGAGATTAGATACAAAGTGAATTTTTTTACTCTTAATTGACTTTGTTTTTTCTATTTTATTTCTTAATGCCTAATTTTCTATGGAAAAAATGGATTTCCAACACAGACTCTCACTCTCCAAATTAAAAAAATTATTTCTTTTTTTTTTCAATTTAAGCTCTCAAACCAGATGTAGGAACACTAGGACTGATCAATCACTTCACATAATTATTAGACCTTCGATCAATCACTTGTAAATAATTTGATTATAATTTCAAAATTGATTCATATAAAATTAAGAAACATAAAAATATTAAAATCATATACCTGATTGCAAGGAGCGGCTGCAAAGATGGTGGCAGTCGGCGGCAGTGATGGGTAGAGAGTAGCGGCAGTGACGGTCGGCAAGTAATGGCAGCGTTAGTGGCGGAGTTGTCGATGTACCTTCTTCACGAATATGAATTGGTTTCTACATTTTGTTATTGTTAGCAACGTGTTTCAACAAATTACCTTAATTTGTGTTGATTAGGTTAAAAAGTTGTTTTTTACTCAAAAGATTTATTACATATTATGTTTAGGAAACAAAAGAATTAAGGTGGGAAAATTTGGTTTTTTGCCGCCAATATTTTTTGTTATAAAATTAAGGCTTGATGTTTGAAAAAACTCTGACTTTTAACCCTCTTTCGATTATACCCTGACATTGCAATTTGTTCAATTTTATCCCAATTCGTATTTTTTCACATCAATTGTACCGTTAAGTATTAAATTGGACCTTTTTTATATAGAAAAGGTTCAAAATAATTCTTCACATTTAGCATATATTTACTATTAAGCATTAAATTAAAAAGGGGCTAAAAATAAGGTCGGATCGAAGTCAGGAAGATCTAGGAGTCTAATTCTGGGTCAGGGGAATGAAGAACACGGAGCAACTACATACTGCTGGCAGCGGCAGTCTGTTATGGCGGAGGCGGTGATTCGTCGTCAGGGCGTCAATATGTTGTTTGACTCGGAATTCATGAAATATCACTCCAAAACGCATAAAATTGAATATGAAAGCATCTAGACATGCACTAGAAGCAATAAACAAGTTCTAAAATGTCCTAAATAAACTAAAGGACATAGTTTTTTTGATTAATCAAAGCAATTTGACAAAAACCACGTTCATGGCAAAATAAGCATCAAAACACACACCTGATATGAATTCTAAACACCATAATCGAACGAAATCTGGATATGATGTTTAAAACAGCTTAAGACATGTTTCTAATAAATTGTTCATGGCAATCATGGAAAATATACTAAAAATAGCAATTATGGCAGTTTGTGGCAATTTCGGCAGTTCATGGCAAAAATCGACAGAAACAACATGCATTCAAAACACACCAAATTAAAAGTTCTAAATAAGATGACATGTAAAGTGATAAGAAACTATTAAGAGTCCTCAAAATATCATTCTGAGTCCTTGGCTAGTTTTCTGGTGATCCGAATGTGGAATTCAGCTTTAGATCAGTGCATTGCAAGGCGTTCTTGAATGATTAAGACGTTTCTAGCTTGCTTGATCAAACTCTCTGTGTGTGTATGGTGTGGTGTTTGGTTCGGCTATTACTATGTATTTTTAGCGTTACTATATTTTTTTAGGATGATTAGTTTTCGACCTCGTGCTAGCACTCTCATTCCATGGCGCCGGTCGCGGCTCGAGATTTCGGATCGTGACACAAACCAAGCACAAATCAATCAATATACATACATTAATTTTTGTCTCTTTATAGACATAGGGGCATTATTTCTCCCTTTTTCCTTGAATTTTGAATAAAGGGTCAATTATGGCCTGAAACTTATGTTTCAGGATCAAATTTATAATACGGATTCGTATTTCACTTGATATTAATTTTATTTAAGTGTTCAATTTTTTTTGCATTTATTTATATATGGGTTGCAGTCTACTATTTTAAAATTTTATTTCATCACACATTTGTATTATGGATTCGTATTATGATATATGTTAATTTTTTTATTTAACATATTTTTAAATTTATTTATATACAAATTCAAGTCTATTTTTTTCATAATAATTTATTTTATCTCTCATTTATAATACAGAGACGTTAATTGATTTTTGTTTTACTTCCACATCAATATAATTTTTCCATTTATTTATATACATTTCAAGATGTGACTAATGCATTAATTCACGATTGGATAGAAATATGAATAACGCGTTAAAGATATGTTTTTTACAGTGCATTAGGCGAGTTTGTAATTTTTCCACAATTTTTACCGTGGCGTCGACCTACAAAAAGGAACCCTAAAACCCTAAACCCTAATAAACCCTGAACCCTAAACTTTAACCCCTAAACAAACACAGAAAATACATTTGTAATAGTGATTGTGTGAGTAAAATAAAACTCATTTGAATAAATTTGGATACTACAAAATTCAAAATCATACTAATTAAAAATATTATAAAAATTTATAAAAATGGACGAGAGTAGTAAAAAAATTTATTTGTTCCAAATTTAGTTTCTCTAACAAATTATTTTGGATAAATCAAAATCTGGTTATGTTCGTGGACTCGGATATGGAACCAAACGGTATGTGACGGGTTAAATTATATTTAAAAATTTGTTACACTTTTATTTTTCTTTATAATTTCAAAATTGTTCTCTTAAATCACTACGATCAGTCTTTTAGAGGCCAATTTTCTTGCGAAAAGACTACTATTCAATCGAAAAAAGGCTATCTATCGCGGTTAAAAAAAATCACAATAAGGCTACTAATTGTGACTAGATATTATTCGGTCGAGAAATATTAAACTAAATTTAATAATTAGGTCCGGTTTTATTTCCTTTTTTAAATGAAAAATAACACAGGTTACAAAAATAAGGCACTTAAGCGGGAAATGAAAATAGATTGGCGCCTCTGACCTAAAAAAAATTTGAAATCATTTTATCTTTGATTTTTCAGCCACTCTTTGCTCTCCAAAATTGTCCATATCTCCCCATTTTCTAAAAATTGAAAGAAGCAAATATTGAAAGCAGTTTGTTGCATTGTAAAGATTTATAGAAATTGATTCAATTGAAACGAAAAGGGTCGATTTAGTTTGGTATAATGAAAATCAAAAGCTTAAGATATGTATATTATGTTTGCTCTTATGGGTTTCTTTTGCAATTTATTTTTTGATGTTTGTGGATTCAAATTGGTTCGATTCAGAGAGCCTAAACATAAAGAAATGAAAGTTTTCGTAGTTATTGTGCTGGTTTATTGTTGCTATGAATGCTGATCAAATTATATTCTTAAATTACGAGATTCTTACTAGAATTCAAGCATCGGTAGGGTCTAGGGATTCATACTCATTTTTTAATTTAGCTTTTATATGAATAAAACAAGACTATCATTTTTTAAATTGATAGTGTACTGGGAGAAAATTAAATTAATTTAGAATGATGATTTGTCCGATTCAGGATTCAAATTGAAGAGAGAATTGGAGTTTTATTTGAAATTGAAATTGAAATTGGTGGAGTTTATAAATGGAAGTGGTATCAATGATGATGAGATTGAATAATTGGTTGAAAATGAAGATCATTGATCCTCTCTACCAAATCCTTAGCAGGTGTGAAATGTTGTGTTAGGTTTTAGTTTTAGATTCTTATAATTGAAATCTTGTTTGAGCTCATTTGTGTAACTGTGTTTTGCAGGATTATAGAGCCAAAGCAACTGGCATTATCTACTGCTCTTGGGATTACTCTTGGAGTATTTCCTATATGTGGTAATCAATTTCTTAGAGCTGTTTTGGATTTTTATGAAGTTTTATATTATATGTAAATTGAATGGAAGCTCTACTTGTATTTGTTTTGTAAGCACATGCATTAATTTTGCTGAAAAAATTTAATAAGAACAAACCAAAGCCGCATAAAGATTTGAAATGACACGAACTACTTAATTTTGGATACGAGAAAGCAAGCTTTTGACGATATGATATGGTTTGTCGAATGTTGATGATGATTTGTGAAGTAGAATGAAAATCAAAATTGTAATTTTAAGAGGTGTTCTATGATCTGTTACTCCTTGTTCCTGAATTTTGTTTCTGTTTTCTCTCTATTCATTAGGAGGGTTTATTCTTTGTACATATCAACATTAAACTCTGAGTTTGGTTCTTTGTAGTTACGTATCCTCGTGTCTCATATTTGGTAGTTGTCCATGCAAAATAACCCATTCAAATTCCATTCTTACAAAGCTATCCTGCATCTGTAATAGTTGTTTTGGAACATTGATAAAGTTCTCATATGCAAGGGCCTATTAGTTTTATTGTATGAAATTGAGACAACCTTTGAAGCAGAAAATCTGAATAACTTTTGTGTAAGTGCAAATTTTAAAATATTTTATCACGTAAAGTAACACATAAGAAAAAGTTGAGATACGTCATAAATTTTGCAATGCTATCTGTACATACTGCTTTGTGTCTAGAAATGATTAGCCCCAAAAGTTATTGTGTACAACCAGAAATCTTTGGATGAACTAATGTTGTCACTTTAAGGAGTGACTGTTTTGCTATGCGGAATGATGATTTCCTTGCTTGATATATGTTATGTTTTCTATCCATCCATTTAAATATTAATCTACTGATTTTTATATTAATTTTTTCCTAGTTTAATAATATGTTATGTTTTATCTAATAACCTTGAGCACTGGTCCTTTCTTATTAAATAATTTTTGTTCCACTAACAAGTAACCAAACTTGATCCCAAGACTTATAGTTCCAGCTAATTTTGGAGTGAGCCTTAATTGAAATTTGCATCTTTCATCCTAGAATAAGTGTTGTGTTAGTCTTAATGGTAGAATTTGAATTGCGCCTTCCTCTACAACATGATGTTTGTTTCCTCCTTTCTTGTTATTTATGAGTAACCATAAATTATTTATAAGTAACCATAAATAATCTTAAAATCAACCATTTGTCCACTTTAGACTATTTGTTTTGCTTTTAATATGGGATACAAAGACTTTTTATTTTGCATTTTGCTTATACATATCTAAAGAAAACTTGCGATATTTGGATTAAGTTGAAGAAAAACATATTATAACTCGAGGATATTATCTAAACTCGTCGAATATGTGCCCTTTTTTTGAGTTATTACGAGTTCAGTAGAACATATATACGATGAAATATATAAATTCGTCGAGTTTCTGGACTACCTCGAGTAACAAATAAATTTTTTGCAATAAGATTTTCAGAATATATCTCAAATTGATTTAATTTGCCAAGATTTTGGCAAATCAAATCAGGAAAAGTGAAAAACGAATTTAGTAGGAGGGAAACAATATTAAAATAGGAGGGAAACAAAAAAAAGAGGGAAACGAAAATAATTATGTCCTTATTTAATTTTTTTAATTAATGAAAGTTCCCTCTAAAAGGAAAACTTTTTAGAATTAACCATAATTGCAGGAATCACGTTGTTGAGTGACAATATAAAGTGGTTTCTTCTTTCTTATCAAAATATCATAGAAAGAATTACAAACAATTCTCACCATACTTGTTATTCAACAACTGAAGGACTAGTGACTGCTGAAGTTAATACGGTTGGTGAAACTGAAACCATGTCCTCGAACCAACAAATTTTGATGAAGGTTAGGTTGAATTGATTATTTATTTTGTGTTTCATTTATTTTGCTTAGAGAATTGATATAATTAGAAAATGGAATTGTGTTTCAATGCTTTTTCTGGAATGGATATATTAGTTTCAAGTTATTCTTTACCATATATTTTCTGATTCGTTTTTGTTTTTCTATGTTGTGTTATTTTGTGTTTCATATGGTTGACATACGGTTGACAAAAGGTTCATATTCGGTCACAAAAACATTTAAAAAATTGCATCTAAATAAAATTTAAAAATAGTATAAGACATATATATCAATTTGAATAGAGAAGCAAACTAACATGAGATAAACTGTAGTATTTCTTAGGTCTTCTTCCCAAAAAAAATGTGCTTTAATTTAATGCTTTTGCCGGAATGAAAATATTGTTTTTCGTGTTTTTCTTTACCATATATTTTTCTGCAATCCGTGTTTGATTCTATATTTTGTGTTCATTTTGTGTTTCATAAGGTTGACATAAGGTACACATAAGGTTCACATTATGTCACCATAACTTATAGAAAGTGCATCTAAATGAAATTTTAAAATAGTATAAGAATTACATATAAAATTTACTATATAAGCAAACTAATATGAGGTAAAGTTTTGTATTTCTTACGTATTTCTCTATTTTGTGTTTATTTTTTGTTTTCAAAGGTTGACATAAGGTTGACATGTAGTTTATATTCAGTCACTATAATTTTTAAAAAACTGCATATAAATAATTTTTTTTAAAAGTACATATCAATTTGGAAACAAAAAACAAATTAACATGAGGTAAACTGTTTTAATTATTAGGTCCTCTTTCAAAAAGAATGGTCGAGGGAAAACTAGAGGATTTGAAGTCAAAAAAATAACTAAAGATGGTTCAAAAATTGGTAGAATTTTGATTGCAAAAACAAACAGATTACCAATTGGTCCTTCGGAAAAGATGTTCAATACAAAAGATGATGATGAAATATCTATTGATGGCGACGAAACATGTATTGATGGTTGCGAAAAATCTCTTGATGACGAACCATCTAATGATTGGTATGTGACGGCTTACTTAAATATATTTTTTTAATTCGTTACACTTTTAATTTTTCTTTATAATTCAAAATTATTCACTTAATTATGTCAGTTTGAAAATAAAAGTGTATATAATAAACGTATTTTTTTTCTTGCAGATGGAAATTATTGGAATGAAAGAAGATGGACTTCTCCTATATCAAAAGTTAGGCTTAATTTAGTTTCTTTTCTTTATAGCAAATAGTTTACATGTTTGCATACGATCGGTTATTTTAGTATTATTAAACACTTATTCATTGTTAATTTTATGTAATATTTGAATTGATTTTGTTTTTTATTCATTGATTTTAGCAACAAATTACTGTATTCAATTATTTTATTATCGATAGAAATGGAAATAATATAATGACATTTAATTGTCACGACCCAATCTCAGGGCCGAGACCGGCGCTAGGGAATGGGAGTGGTTGCTTCGAAACCCGTAGCAAGCCTAAAAACTTAAAATAATTTTTCTCAAAACATAAACGTCATGTATGACATACATAAATACGTGTCATGCAGAAGCACACATGCCATGCATACATATCCTCTGGCAGTTTTAGTATAAATAACGCAGCAAGCGTAAAACATTTAAAACTTTAAAACATTAAAGTTATATTTACAGAAAACCATATATTACAAGCTGACATACAAAACACTTATCTACTGCAACTCTAGGAGTAAAGTACTGTTTCTTTATATACTTTCAAAAATACAGACTTCTGGAAGTAGGATAGAAGTCTGTTACTTCAAAGCGTCTTTAACCTAAAAGGAAATCTGTGAGGGGTCAGTATATGGGGATATACTGAGTGAGTTCATACATTTACTAATAAGTATTCAAATAAAACATAAAACGATACTCAATCGTATGCAGCCAAGTACGAGATCCGATTGAAACCTTAATCCTCAAACATACTAATCATCAATCAAGCAACCCAATCATTAATATCAAGTTGTGAGTCCAACTCACTGGTGGGTCCAACCCACTAGATACGGGGACTCCGGTTACACCGTAACCGAGTGCTCGCTCATATCGAACTATACCTCAAATCTCAAATCTCATAATCATAATCAGCTCATAGCTGTATCAAATCAAAACTGGTGATCACACAGTCCTATTGCCGCTCAATAGGTAGCACGTTCCATCAGATCAATATTGGTTTCAAATCAAGCGTATGCGCAATTCATATAAAAGTTTCGCATATAAAACATGCAGTTCAAATATAAAGCAATATAAAATAATTGCTTAAATAAATACTTTAAAAAAAAATCGTATAAACTCACAGAAAACGCTTATCCAAAAATACATTGGGGCTTAGGAACGTCAAGCTTCCCGGACTACTGGTCCAGCTGCTTCTTGCCTCGCCGGATCTAAAACAAATTTTAAAACATTTGACTCGTATCAGTATCATATTCTAAGATTGACTCTAGACTCGAGACTCGACTCACTGAATTTTCATCATGTCTTACTCGATTCACTTTCATTTAACTTCAATACAGCTTTAGGTCTATTATTAAACCTAACCTCTTAATCATTAATTTATCATTACAATCTCCCATTTATTTCTTTGTTAAATCATCGTCCAAAAGCTTTAAATCAGTTCAAGAAACGTCTAATCCAAGTTCCAGGCATCGGGAGGGGTCGAAAACGACTGAAGGGACCCGAAAGTGACCTTGGCACAACGTGCCAAGGGGTGCCGCGTCGCGACAGCACCTGTCGCGTCACGATAGCGAGGAAACAGCCCCAAATTCGCGCCAAATGTCACCAAAACTCATTCCGACGTGCTTAACGACTTTGACTCGCCCCTAACACATAAATAACGTCTAAATCCATCCAAAAACACAATAAAAATGTTTAAATCGAATCGAATACGTAATCGCGATACGGTTTCGCCGTAACCTATCGTTTCAAATCGTTTTCTCATCAAATATACTCAATTAAAAGGACAAACGACTTGCTTACCGTGATTGCCCTTCGGAATACGATCGATTTGAGTTATAAAACGTCGAAAACGGACGAGAAACGGAAACCGCGCGACGAACCGTAATCGGAACGGCGAGAATAAGAAAAGAGAGAAGATGAAACTGAAAGTGATGGTTCTGGATAATTCCTCATGCTTAAGTTATATATATAATCTGGCTAATTTGCACTTTTGTCCTTGAAACTTTTCAAAACTTTCAATTTAGACCAAAACCTATTCGCGTCCAAATTTTAAACGGTCTCCGATCGACTTGGAACTTTTACCATAAATACTATTAATTATTTTGCGGACTTTGGAGAAATAATTATTATCTCAGGATATATAATTTATTTTATTTTAATTTTCTAATTTATTTCCTTAAATCCCGCTAATTCTCTTAATAAAAGTTATTCTAAATTCCCGATATAATTAAACTAAATTCTCCTTAATTTAATTTATCGGAAATCTTGACACGTGGCACGACTTAATTATCTTAAAATATTTTGGGGTATTACATTCAACCCCCCTTAAAATAAATTTGACCTCGAATTTAAAATTTAGCCACGTACCTTGAGTAAAACGATATGGGTACTTCTGCCTCATATCCTCTTCTGTCTCCCACGTGCACTCTTCTACGGACTGACTTCTCCAAAGAACTTTCACCATCAGAATTCTCTTTGTCCGCAGTTGTCGTATCTGCGTGTCGACAATCTGCACTGGCCGTTCTTCGTATGTTAGCTCCTCGCTTACGTCTACCACTTGCGGTTGAATTATTCGAGAAGGGTCTGGTACATATTTCCGAAGCATGGGAATATGGAAGACAGGATGAACTTGCAACATCTCCGGTGGCAAGTCTAGCTTGTATGCAACAGAACCTATACGTTCCATGATCTGATATGGTCCGACGTACCTCGGAGCCAACTTGCCCTTCTTTCCGAAATGAATAACTCCCTTCATCGGTGATACCTTGAGGAAGACATAATCTCTGATCTGAAATTCGATGTCTTTTCTCTTGGGATCCGCATAGCTCTTCTGTCGACTGAAAGCAGTAGTCAAACGCTGCTTTATCAACGGTACTTTCTCTGACGTAATTTGGATAATCTCTGCTCCAGTTAGCTTCCGTTAACTGACTTCATCCCAATAGATAGGGGATCAACATTTACACCTGTATAACGCTTCGTATGGAGCCATCTCGATGCTCGAGTGATAGCTGTTGTTGTAGGCAAACTCGACCAAAGGTAGGTATGTATCCCAACTACCTCCGAAATCTAGTACGCATAGTCGAAGCATATCTTCTAAAGTTTGAATTGTCTGTTCAGACTGGCCGTCCGTCTGTGGATGAAACGCAGTACTGAAGTTCAATCGTGTTCCTAACACGTCTTGTAGACTCTTCCAAAAGTGAGAGGTAAATACAGAACCTCTGTCGGAAACGATTGACACGGGAACTCCGTGTAGGCTCACGATCTTATCGATGTAAATTTCTGCAAACTTTTCCGCAGAAAATGTTGTCTTGATAGGTATAAAGTGCGCTGACTTCGTCAAACGATCTACGATTACCCAGATAGAATCAAAACTTTTCTGCGTCTTGGGTAATCCGACTACAAAATCCATCGTGATTTGCTCCCACTTCCATTCTGGAATGGGTAATGGCTGAAGAAATCAGTAAGGTCGCTGATGCTCCAACTTGACTTGCTGACAAGTTTGACATTTAGCTACAAACTCCGCGATGTCCTTCTTCATTCCACTCCACCAATACGTTGCCTTGATGTCATGGTACATCTTTGTAGAACCAGGATGAACGCTATAGATCGTTCCATGAGTCTCTTCCATGATCTTCTGTCTCAAGTCTTCCACATCTGGAACGCACATTCGATTGCCGTATTTCAATATTCCGTTGACTATACTGAAATCTTGACTTTTTCCTTGTCGAACTTCCTCAATTAAATGCTTTAATTGAGGATCGTCCGCTTGCAACTCTTTGATTTGGTCTATCAACGTCGATCGTATCGTTAGCTGAGCCATTAGGTTTCCGAGTGATGAAATCTCGAACTCCACTCCTTGGATGAACATCGTGTGAATCTCTTTAATTAATAGTCTCCGCCATGTCGTGGTAACATGCGCGAGACTTCCTGCCGACTTTCTGCTTAATGCATCCGCTACTACATTGGCTTTGCCCGGATGGTATTGTATCGTGCAGTCATAGTCTTTCAATAACTCCATCCATCTCCTCTGTCTGAGGTTCAGTTCTCGTTGATCGAAAATGTATTTCAAACTCTTGTGATCCATAAAGATCTCGCACGTGGCGCCGTATAAATAATATCTCCAGATCTTCAACGCAAAAATCACCGCTGCTAACTCCAGATCATGCGTCGGGTAGTTTGTGTCGTGCTTCTTAAGTTGTCGCGAAGCGTAAGCAATTACTCGTCCATGTTGCATTAGAACGCATCCTAGTCCAACTCTTGAGGCCTCACAGTAAACAGTGAATCCTTCCGTTCCTTCTGGTAATACTAGAACTGGTGCCGTCGTCAGACACTCTTTCAGTTTCAGAAAACTGAGTTCACACTGGTCCGTCCAGTGGAATTTTGCATTCTTCTGAGTTAGCTTTGTCAAAGGTACATCGATCTTTGAAAATTCCTGTACAAATCGTTTGTAATATCCCGCTAAACTAAGGAAATTTCGAACTTCTGTAACTGATTCGGGTCATTTCCATTCTATTACTGCTTCGATCTTCTTTGGGTCAACCTTGATACCACTTTGTGACACCACATGACCCAAGAAAGCCACTTCCGTTAGCTAAAATTCACATTTTGAGAATTTGGCGTAAAGCTGATGCTCTCTTAGCGTCTGTAGTACTATCCGCAGATGATGTGCGTGCTCTTCTTCTGAACGTGAATAAATCAAAATGTCGTCGATAAACACAATTACGAACCGATCCAAGTACGGTTTGAATATTCTATTCATCAGATCCATGAATGCTGCTGGCGCGTTCGTCAATCCGAATGACATAATGAGAAATTCGTAATGTCCATATCGAGTTGGAAAGGCTGTCTTTTGAACATCATTATCACGAATTTTCAGCTGATGATAGCCTGATCTCAGGTCGATCTTGGAAAAGTACTTCGCTCCTTGTAACTGATCGAATAAATCATCGATTCTAGGCAACGGATACTTGTTCTTAATCGTTACCTTGTTCAGCTGTCGATAGTCGATACATAGTCGAAGCGATCCATATTTCTTTTTCACGAATAACACTGGTGCACCCCACGGGGATACACTCGGTCTGATGAAACCACGATCAAATAACTCTTCTAGCTGATCCTTAAGTTCTTTGAGCTCTGCTGGCGCCATTCGATAAGGAGGTATCGATATCGACTTCGTGCCAGGAGCCAATTCGATACAAAATTCAATTTCGCGATCTGGGGGTAATCCAGGTAATTCCTCTGGAAAAACGTCCGGATATTCTAACACCACTGGTACATCACTTAAATTTGCACTTTTCTTCTCTACGTCTCGTACTATTACTAAGAATCCTTGACATCCCTTCCTTAACATACGATCGGCTTTAATAGCCGAAATAATACTTGTAGAAGATTCCATCTTGTCACCCTGAATTGAAACTACTTTAATTCCAGGCGTGTTAAACGTTACCGTCTTCTTTCGACAATCCACATTGGCGTAGTGCTGTGCTAGCCAATCCATTCCTAATATAACGTCAAAAACTAATACCTCAAGTAAAATCAAGTCGACCAACAAATCTCGTCCTTGAACTCTCACAGGACAAGACGGGTAAACGATACTAACTTCCACACTTTCTCCAACTGGAGTAGCTACGGATAAGGGATTCCTAAGGTATACTGGTTGCACTTCTAACTTACTAGCGAAGCTAGGTGAAACAAATGAATGCGTAACGCCCGGATCAAATAAAACTAACGCGTCTTGAGAAGCGATAGGAAAGGTACCTTGCACCACAGCATTGGAAGCCTGAGCCTCCTGAGGATTCAGTGCAAAAACCCTAGCCTGACTCCCGCCAGCCTGTGAAGTCTGACCGGTACCACGACCTCCCCGTTCCTTCCTCCTCGATTTGCATAACCACGGCCTCTCTCACCAGTGAAGGTACTTCATGTTTGATCATATCCTGACGCTGTTTGATGTGCAGTCCTCTGCTGCTGATAAGAAGGCTGCATCACAGTAGTCATCGAACCCTGGGGCACCTACCTCGGACAATCTCTAGAAAAATGACCCCGTTGACCACAGTTGAAACATGCTCCACTAGCAAGGTAACACGCGCCGTAGTGTCTCCGATTACAATTCAGACATAAAGGAACTCCGCCTCCCATGTCACTCATCGATCTGGCACTAAATTCGGTGCCTGAAGTACTGACTCTAGTTAAATACCGAGCTTTCTTATTTCTCTGCTGACGTGATGGGGTTGAGAATAACTTCTAACGTATGAATTGGGTAGGTGCACTTTGTATGCTGCAGAAAACATCACTCCTCATATGCGTGACATTAGAAGGATCGGGAATCTTCCCAAAACGGAACAGAGCAACTTCCATTTGCCTAGCGCTATCGATCAGTTGTAGTAGGGTTCTTCTGATATCAGATGTCAGACTCACAAATTCAGCTCCTAGACCCTCTACAAACCTCGAGTTTACTCTGGCTGGGTCTGCAGTCAGGTCTGGTGCAAACCTACTCACTCTGGTAAATTCCGTCACAAACTCTTGCACAGACCGATTGCCTCTACTCAGGGTCAACCACTGATTATGATAACTCTCCGTCACCGCATATGGTAAGAAGTATTCTCTAAAATGGTTTGCGAATTCAGCCCAGGTCATAGTATCCATGGTTGGCTGAATGTGCTGCTGAAACCAATCTTTCGCAGGTCCTTTCATTGACATTTCCACCATAATAACGGTCTATCTCTCATTAGCTTGCAGGCGTCGAGCGTTACGTTCTACTTCTTCAAGGAAATCGAGAGCATGGCCTGAGCCGTTAAACTTAGTTGGCTTAAGGCAAGACAATGTCTCGATCAGTGAAAGCAACAATGCGTAGCTGTTGCTGCTGTAGTTGTTCATGATGCATATTTTGCACCTCAGCTTGATTGGCTTGCATAGCCGCAATTCCCGTAAGGAACTGATTCAGATCAAAACCCACAACATTAGGTTGCTGGGCTTGCGCTTGCACTCCAGGTGCCTGCGCCTGGGCCTCTTGGCCACCACCTCCTCCGTGAACAGAAGACTCATCTTGAGCTTCTAGATGAACGTCATGTGCCCCTTCTATAACGTTTCGTGCCGCAGCGGCGGCTCGCTCTGCTTCTTGTCGTTGGTCAGACATCCTGACCAAGACAAACAGCGTTACTTAGCCACATAATTGCATATCATCGCAAACGCATATCGTATTAAACGCGCATCTCATCACATGCGAACACACACGTATGAGAGACTCACATCCTAAAGGGAAAGATGAAAGTTTAAAAATCAAATGAATACTTTAACAAAGACAAGATTCGAATCCTATGTGCTGCAGTAGATTCCTAGAAAAATCTTAATCACATAACACTTAACAAAAATAAGCAATGGTAACTGGACCATGCTCTGATACCAACATTTTCACGACCCAATCTCAGGGCCGAGACCGGCGCTAGGGAATGGGAGTGGTTGCTTCGAAACCCGTAGCAAGCCTAAAAACGTAAAATAATTTTTCTCAAAACATAAACGTCATGCATGACATACATAAATACGTGTCATGTAGAAGCACACATGCCAGGCATACATATCCTCTGGCAGTTTCAGTATAAATAACGCAGCAAGCGTAAAACATTTAAAACTTTAAAACATTAAAGTTATATTTACAGAAAACCATATATTACAAGCTGACATACAAAACACTTATCTACTGCAGCTCTAGGAGTAAAGTACCGTTTCTTTGCATACTTTCAAAAATACAGACTTCTGGAAGTAGGATAGAAGTCCGTTACTTCAAAGCGTCTTTAACCTGAAAGGAAATCTGTGAGGGGTCAGCATATGGGGATATACTGAGTGAGTTCATACATTTACTAATAAGTATTCAAATAAAACATAAAACGATACTCAATCGTATGAAGCCAAGTACGAGATCCGATTGAAACCTTAATCTTCAAACATACTAATCATCAATCAAGCAACCCAATCATTAATATCAAGTTGTGAGTCCAACTCACTGGTGGGTCCAACCCACTAGATACAGGGACTCCGGTTACACCGTAACCAAGTGCTCGCTCGTATCGAACTTTACCTCAAATCTCAAATCTCATAATCATACTCAGCTCATAGCTGTATCAAATCGAAACTGGTGATCACGTGGTCCTATTGCCGCTCAATAGGTAGCACGGTCCATCGGATCAATACTGGTTTCAAATCAAGCGTATGCGCAATTCATATAAAAGTTTCACATATAAAACATGCAGTTCAAATATAAAGCAATATAAAATAATTGATTAAATAAATACTTTAAAAGAAAATCGTATAAACTCACAGAAAACGCTTATCCAAAAATACGTCGGGGCTTAGGAACGTCAAGCTTCCCGAACTACTGGTCCAGCTGCTTCTTGCCTCGCCGGATCTAAAACAAATTTTAAAACATTTGACTCGTATCAGTATCATATTCTAAGATTGACTCTAGACTCGAGACTCGACTCACTGAGTTTTCATCATGTCTTACTCGATTCACTTTCATTTAACTTAGCAAATCTTCGATTTAGCTTCAATACAGCTTTAGGTCTATTATTAAACCTAACCTCTTAATCATTAATTTAAAATTACAATATCCCGTTTATTTTTTTGTTAAATTATCGTCCAAAAGCTTTAAATCAGTTCAAGAAACGTCTAATCCAAGTTCCATGCATCGGGAGGGGTCGAAAACGACCGAAGGGACCAGAAAGTGGCCTTGGCATGACGTGCCAAGGGGTGTCGCGTCACGACAGCACTTGTCACGTCGCGACACAGCCTGTCGCGTCGCAACAGCTAGGGCAACAGCCCCAAATTCGCGCCAAATGTCACCAAAACTCATTCCGACGTGCTTAACGACTTTCCTAACGTATCTAACACATAAATAACGTGTATATCCATCCAAAAACACAATAAAAACGTTTAAATCGAATCGAATACGTAATCGCGATACAGTTTTGCCGTAACCTATCGTTTCAAATCGTTTTCTCATCAAATATACTCAATTAAACGGAGAAACGACTTGCTTACCGTGATTTCCCTTCGGAATACGATCGATTTGAGTTATAAAACGTCGAAAACGGACGAGAAACGGAAACCGCGCGACGAACCGTAATCGAAACGGCGAGAATAAGAAAAGAGAGAAGATGAAACTGAAAGTGATGGTTCTGGATAATCACCCATGCTTAAGTTATATATATAATCCGGCTAATTTGCACTTTGGTCCTTGAAACTTTTAAAAAGTTTCAATTTAATCCAAAACCTATTCGCGTCCAAATTTTAAACGGTCTCTGATCGACTTGAAACTTTTACCATAAATACTATAAATTATTTCGCGGACTTTGGCGAAATAATTATTATCTCGGGATTTATAATTTATTTTATAATAATTTTCGAATTTATTTCCTTAAATCCCTCTAATTCTCTTAATAAAAGTTATTCTAAATTTCCGATATAATTAAACTAAATTCTCCTTAATTTAATTTATCGGAAATCTTGAAACGTGGCACGACTTTATTATCTTAAAATATTTTGGGGTATTACATTAATTTTGTCACGTTATGATAAATTACTTATTGTGATAAATTAAATTTGTCACTGTTGACAAATTATAATGACAATTAATTTCGTCACGTTATGATAAATTACTTATTGCGATAAATTAAATTTGTCTCCATTGATAAATTATAATGACAATTAATTTCGTCACATTATCATAAATTACGTGTTGTGATAAATAAAATTTATCAAAACTAACTAATTATAATGACAATTAATTTCGTCACGTTATGTTAAATTACTTCTTGCGATAAATTAAATTTATCACAACTTACTAATTATAATGACAATTAATATCGTCACATTATGTTAAATTACTTACTGTGATAAATTAAATTTATCACAGCTAATTAATTATTATGACAATTAATTTCGTCACTTTATGATAGATTACTTGTGATAAATATTTTTTTGTTACTTCACAATCTTTTTGTCACCAATAACTCGGTGTATGTAGTGACAAATGTATATTAATTGTGATAAATATTGTTTTGTCACTGCATAATTTTTTTGTCACTAATAACTCGGTGTATGTAGTGACAAATTTATATGAATTGTGATAAATATTTTTTGTCACGTTGTTAGCGTTTTGTCACTAGAAGTCGATGTATATTACGACAAATTTTGACAAGATTTAATTACTTGTGATATACATTTTCGTCACAATAAATATGAATGTGATAAAAAAAATTTATCACAATAGAAAATTTATGGTGACAAACTATAAAATGGACTTATTGTGACTTGTTTGTTGTGACCAACAAAATTTGTCACAAAGTAGTTACAATAACGTTGTTGTGACAAATTTTGGGTTTAACGTGATAAATTTCGTTCGTCCCAACAAGCCAAATTTTTTGTAGTGGATCTTTCTTGTCTTGCTATCAAAGAAATGAGCTTTGATTTCCATCAAACTCCTTATGGAAATGAGATATGTCAAACTTGATTCACTCAATCTCACTATGGAAAGGAAAGAGAGACTTGATCACCACTCCTATTCTTTATGGCAAGAAGATATGTCAAACTTGATTATCACTCAAGCTCACTATGGAAGGAAGATATTCTTGTCATGTCCATCACTCATTTTTGTGCCTATGAATAGAGCACTTTTGTGTAGAGATAGTCATTCACTCACACATAAATTTATGTAGACATTTTTTATCATACAATTCTCTCAACCATTATTCTATTTTCACTTTTTTTTCTTATATGTTCTTGAGGTGTAACAATTTCATTGTTATGTTCAATATTACAATGGATTGCTAAACTCTTAAATTGGGATTAGGGATGTAGCCTAGTTAGAGGGAAATTCTTGATTATTTATTATTACGTCTCATTAATGTTTTAAACAAAGTTTTTCTTTAATCTTCTTGAGATAATCATGAATATTAAGATTGATCACCTTAATGTTTTTATCCTAGAATTCATGTGAAGCACTTGACCGTGAAGTATGAATTCAGATCTAGAGATTAAACATAATTTACTTAGAATAGGAATATGTCTAAGGAATTGTGATGGTGTTAATTATTTTGCTTAATGGGTTTAATTAATTAACATGGTTATTGGAAAATATCCAGAATTAATTAAACACACATTTGTGTCTTGGAAGAGAACAAATATATTTTAGAAATAATTGTCATGAAAAAGATTTTGAGATGTATTATTAATTATGATAGAATTTTCCCTCAACTATGGTGAACCCCAAAATCCTAGTAGCTTTATATCTTGATATTTTACAAAAAATATCCGTTTACTTTTCTTTATTTAATTATTTGTTTTCAAAACCAAATCAACTTAACAGAACGGTTACTTTACAAAAGTTAAATTAAATAACATTTTAAAGAGTTCGTCCCTTGTGGATTCGACCTCGGAATACTCCGAGTATTACTTGCTACAATTGATTCTGTGCACTTGCAGAATTAACCGATCAGTAACATTTTAAGAAGATGAGCTAGTGTGGAAATTGATTCTAACCCCTGGTACTAAAGACAGGGAATATGGAAAATGGTCTACCAACTGGGAAGGATCATTCTTGGTCCACAAAGTGAAGAAGGGAAACGCATGCTGGTTATCAAGTTTAGAGGGTGAGCCTCATAAAAATTCATCAATGAAAAATACTGGAAGAAGTACACTCCCACCATATTGGAGAAATACAATCTGAAAATAACTTAATGGCTTTTAGCCATACATGTACAACAGATTATGCAAATATTATTTCTAAAAATATCAGTACCTGAGTTGTAACATGATGACTTTTAGCCAAGTGTATTATCAAAGTCTTAGAAGTTTGGTTGCCTTGGCTAACCCAATACTTTTTCATTAATTTTCCATTTTTGACAAAAGTTGGAAGGTAATGGCTTTTAGCCATTTTTATAATTAAAGTTCTAGAAGTTTGGCTATCTTGGCTAAACCGGTATTTTTCATTTCCTTAGTTGTAATTTAATGGCCTCTAGCCATTCTTTTTTTTTAAAAAAAAAGGCTATGATTAATTGACTCTGGGAAGTTAATTTGAGAAGTTGACTATAGAGGTTGACTCCAGAAGTTAATTTCAGAAGTTGACTCTAGAGGTTAATTTTAGTTCGCGTGGAAAATAGTCTAGCCACTTGGAAATAAAAATAGAAAGTTTGGAAAATGGTCACCTAACTAGAAAGGACCATTCAAATTGACTGGCAAGTTTGCCATGAGATCCTGTAAAAACTCATCTAACAGGAAGTATTTATAGAAGCCTATTGTAATACCCCAAAATAATTAATTAGCTAATTGGAAAACGTGTCCAGTCTGGATTCGCCAGGGTGGCGTTATCAGGAAGTTTTCAGATAAAATTTAGATAAATAAATTTTAGTAGGTCGGTTTCAGGAAATTATTTATGAGGAAATTAAGGTTACAGTTCAATTCTAAAGTTTGAATTGGAATTAAATGGAAAAATGTCAAGTAAAGCCCAAAATAGAGTACAGGGACCAAAGTGGTAATTTAGCCACTTTGTGTCGGAAATGGAAATATTGGATTTTGACGGGAAAGTGTTAATATCGAGTTTCGTATTATTTATCGGATATAAATAATACGTAACAGTAATAATTTAAGAGTTTATCGATTTAGTTATGGACTAAATCGTACGAAAGAAAAGTTTAAAGGATAAATGATAGTAAACAAAAAGAACAAGGATCAAAGTGGCACTTTAGCCGGATTATATATAATGAAAGATATGAATCAGGAGAGGAAACAGAAGGATCGAGAGAAAATTAGAAACCATCGCCGATTACGACCGTTTCGCCGCCGTTTCGCCGTTCGACGTCCGAATCAAGTGATTTTCACGGCGATCTCTTCAGAATCGAGAGCTCTATCAATCCTAAGCTTCGTTTTAAGGTAAATATCTCGAGAATTGGTGATAAATTCGAATATATGGGGCTGTTTTCGTGAAATTGTGTTTTAGGATTGAATTTGACGTTTTTGGATTGTTTATAACGTTTTAGCATAAACCGAGATATGAGTTTTTGAGGTCGTTATGTTTTAAGCACGTCGGGATGGTTGAAAAGCCCCCGAAAACGACTTTCCGGAGGCTGTCAAGGGTGTGCGTTCGCACACATTGAGTGTGCGTTCGCACACTCCTTGAATTTTAGGGTGTGCGTTCGCACACTCATTGTGTGCGTTCGCACACTACCCAAAACATACCAGATTCAAAATCCCAACAGTCAGTTTATAGATTTGCTTCTTAGGAACGCCTCTGTTAAATTTCATCTCGATCCAACGGTTCAATTGGGAGAGATCGTCGTTTTACTAAACAGTGTCAGTGTGCAGGCAGCACCTGCGCATTGTCCTGAAAACTACTTGAAACTTCATCGGAATGAAAGTAAACACTAAAGTTTGAAATTATCATACGTATAGGAATGTGATTAAGAGATATAACAAGTAACTCGACTAAGTACTAGAACACGATCAAAGTTAAAAGACGTATTTAGAATAAGATCGTGATAACCTAAGGTTACAACTTAGGATTTCGGTACTAAGTTTACGTTTATGAATTAAACGTACAGGTAATTTGGATAAGTAATGGGCGTACCGACGAGCTACCAGGCCGAGAGCTGGAATAGCTACAAGATCGGACAATGCATAGAACCTGTGTGATAGATTGGTAGCATTGCGGAAGATTGGATAGCAGTCACTGTGAGTACATTTTAATTACTCGTTAATATTCATAAAGTCGCGTATTTTTATATACGGACGACTATATTAATACTTATATGTTTAATAGTATGTTTGAAAAAGTACATGTATGTATGTTTTGAAAATGATTACTTTCCGTACTGCGTTATTTTAAGAATAACATAAATAGATGAAAAGAACATATATGTTTAAAATACTGAGAAAAGGGTTAAGCAATATACAAGTATCGAACCAAATATGCATGAGAAAAGTATAGTACATCCCCATATGTACTATTATTCATATGTTTACAAAGAAATATAGTACGTTCCCATACGTACTTTTAATTATAACGAATACCATACGTGCGTGTGTTATAGGTGTATGATTGTAGATTGCAATGTGCATGTCATGGTCCATAAAGGATCAATACAACATAACGGAAAATATATAATTAAATAATAAATGTAAAACGAGAATTTGTACGATGGTACAACCAAATATAAGAGCTAAGATACAAGGTTGATCTCGGTAGAGGTATCCCGAGACTTGTATCTACCCATTCTTGATAATAGTCCTCGGGACTCATATAAAGATAAAATCAAGTATATATATCGAGAATTAATATGAAACAAGAGCAATAATTAAGATATGAGATAAGACACATCAGTTGGCGTGGCTATCGATGTCAGATGATTAAAGACACATCGGTTGGCTTGGCTATCGATGTCAGATATGTAAAACACATCGGTTGGCTTTGCTATCGATGTCAGATATGCGTAACACATCGGTTGGCTTTGCTATCGATGTCAGACAGATGAAACACATCGGTTGGCTTTGCTATCGATGTCAGAAAAATGAAGTTAGGAAAGCTTAATAAGAAAAATAAAGACAATCAAAACTATAACAGTAAACAAAACATGTCAAGCATGTACGCAGTATAACCGTACATGAGGTATAAGAACGAGGCAAGGATATCAGGTACGTCTATAACATAAACGCTTAGTTTATGACACGTAGATGGCCTCTGATAGTATGAACGAACATATGAAGAATGTTTGGGAGTAAGATCGTGTGAAGTATAATTCAAAATGAATATTTTCTATATAAAGAGGTTTTTTAAACGTTTTCACCCTTTATGCAATATTACTTGTAATTATGTGTATTCACTCAGTTTTATACTAACCCCGTTGTTATTCCAATTTTTACAGGTTGAGTTAGGTACGATGTGGAGATCGAAGCTTCCGAAGTTTTTAATTCTCGGAAGTAGTACGAGTCATGAGACTAGGTTCTCATTCTAGCAAGTCCGCAGTAGTTTAGAATAGTCAGACTCTATTTGTGAAGCGCTTCTGATATGTATTTCAAACAGGGGTCGTGTATATTTTGATATTATGATGATATACGAGATATAATTTGATTTGCGAAAAATTAATATGTATTTTCAGGCTTGCTACGGGTTTTGGAGCTACCACTCCCATTCCCTAGCGCCGGTCGCGGCTCAATAATTTGGGTCGTGACACCTATATGGAAGAGAGGAAGGGATAAGTTATAGCTAATGAATGGCTGACCTTTAAAAACTTTAGTTCATCTTTTCTGCTATCCTACTTTGAAATCCCTATTGAAAGTAGGCCATAGGTTCTCTATTTTTCTTAGACTTTTTAACTACTGTTTGGCTACTAAGCTAAAAGTTCAAAAGAAAATTCAACAACAACAAAAACGGCCACATAAATGCAAATGCATGGCTGTAAGTGACACATGTGCATTGTTCATGAAACAAGTCCTGGTATGGACATAACATCACTACACAAGTATATGGAAAAATCCATCTTCATACCAGGAACATAAACACATAGTGAATGCAATGCATGGCTGGACCTGCATGTGAATCTTGGTGTGGAACACAGAAAACAAGCAAATGGCGGGAGAGCCATCTTTACACCAAGACATTTGAAATTGAAGTTTAGAAAGTACCTGTATGGCGTCCCTATAATCCAATGCTTGAATAAGTGAATATGTGAAAGTGTACGTGTCACCACAAGCAAGTAATGGCCAAAAAGCCGTGTGAGAAAAACGTCCTTTGAAATAAATACAAGGAACATCATCCAACAACTTTTAAAGGTACTAAAGTATTACAATTATCGACTACTTAATTAGTTTGATATACAAATACTGTTAAATAGTAGTATCAAAGTTGGTGAAGAAGTTCTAAGCAGTATGTGACCAGTGAGATGGAGGAATTTTTGAAAAGAGATGTTATAGCTTTAGCTTATCTCATTTTTATCGGTAAGCAGACTTCGCTTTCACTTTCACAAACTCTGGACAAATGGCTTATAAATTTATGTCATGATATTTCTTTTGGATGGCGACATGCAAAAGCTGGATATTAAAAAGGCAGGATCTATGGAGCCGACAGTGTCATTCTTTTCATCTTGTAAGTTCAAATCATTTCATGTAATTAATTATGTGCATAAATTTTAAAATTTAGATTGGCTAAAAATAGTGCAGTTGGAATTTTCAATGGTGATACTGTTAGTGATATGTACATGTGTGACCATGTATTGACTTTATCGTTTTGTTATTTATTGATTGGCAGTTTTTATCATTTTATATTATGATTAAAATACTTGAATGGTTAATTCTTTTTAAGGTCATCAAGTATGTGACTTGATAGTAGAACCCTTAGGTTTTATAAAGAATTATATTCCATCTATCCCTAGTCTTAATAGAACATTGAGACTAATATGATATTGACTGATGATTATGTTTTACTAATTATGTATATGAGATATAAAGTCAAATCATAGGTGCTATTTGAGAAATAAGGCACTGGATGATCCACCTTGAGAATACTACATAGATAATTATCATAAGTAATTCTCGTTATAGTTCTATTAGTATAATCCTTTGACCTTGAAATCACCATGGATTTTTACATAGCTATTTCATGTTTTGATACAGTCTTACATTATCTTTAACATGATAATGGAATAGATTGTCATTGGATATGAAAGTAACTATGTGAAAAATGTGAGTGACTGAGAAGGAATTTGTCCCTCATTTATTTGAGTAAGATATCTATGGGCCCCTTGAAGAAAATAGACTGAAGGAAATGCATGGCCATACTAAATGAATTGATAAAGAGTTATCATTTCAGTCTACTTGAAATCAGGAAACTAATGATTGAATATTATAAGGATGACAGAATTATGCCTTATATTCAATCAGGATATCATGAGACAAAGGGATTAAAATATTATATAAATGGTTAAATCAGATACTCGATATTCATATAACTTGGCTAGTCATAATGTCTTGCTAGATGCCACTTATGACATATGGGCCAAAATAGGAATTTCGGGCCTACTGCCAACGTTATATGAACCTACAGGGTCGCACACTAAAAACAGGCCCAAAACAGTTATGGGTTGTACAAGCCCATTGGAATTAAGTTATTCATAGTTTATTATATATATAATTCGTAAAATATAATATATATATATATATATATATATATATATTGAAATTCGAAATTTAAGGATAGTGTTTTCCTTAAGTTATTATCGTTTGAAGATAATAATAATAATAATTAATATATATGTATGATTATCAAAAAAAGAGTTTTTGAAAAACATAAACTTATAAGAGTTATAATGAGATTGAAATACGAATTTGACTTAAATGCTAGTGTTGTTGTATGCCTATTAATCACACTAAGGACTGAGTTGAAGATGACAATAGTGCTAGCACACAAGCACTAGTTTTGGCTAAGGTGTGTTTGTGTGGATACTCGTAGAGGACATGTTCTTTTAGAGGCGTTTCTGATCCGAGGCCAGGTATCACCAAAGTGAACCACCTCCTTCCTTCCTACATTGCTGTTTGGAATTCGATATACAAGTAAGTATTAATTATGTTATTAATCTATTTATTCGAATTACATGGATCTTGGTTTGAGTTTTTCATAAATTTTTGAAATTTCGCTGTGTTATGAACACAAAAACCCAACAGATACATGTAAACATATAAGCCAACTACATAGTCAGTTTATATTTTTACTATTGCTCAAGTGGAAATGATAATTTTAGGCTTACAATACAAATATGGCCTGAATAAGCTATTTTATTATTAAATCATTTGGAAAGTTCCTTAACTTCAAAACGGCTTCAGAAAATTAGCCAATTTGATAAAGATACATGATTCAAAAAGTCTTACAGAATCTCTAAGGACATATCAAATTTCAACCATCTGAGCAAAATTGCACATAATGATTCACTTAAAAGATTCTTTGCCAATACACCAAATATTTCATATCCAAACCACTCGAATACATAAAACATGATAATAGAAACAAGTGAAATTGAAAATTTTACTTTCTATTTTTATAATTTGTTGAGTCGGATTGTAGTTTGCAGCTAAACTAAAAGATGGGTTGCTAGCCGTAAATAAGAACTTGTTGTAAGCTTATTGTTGCCGATACACAAATATCAATATTGTTTAAGACTCTGAGATTGATTTCGGCACACCTTATAAATTCAGTTATATACAACTAATGCATTGGCAAAAATATGGACTTCTAGCATTCCTATTGTCAACTAGACATCCATGGATAAAGTTTCTGAAATTAAACTCTTGACATACCAATTCAAAAATCTAATTGAGAAAAAGGAGAGATACCTGCAAAATTGAACACAAAGTGTTCGAACAGTTTGTTTGTTGATTGTGTAGGAAGTCAAATGGCCGCTAGAAGTCGTTACCGCTGCCACCAGAACAAGAGCAGCCATCGGTCTTATACTGTATGCAGGTACCGCCATTTAAAACGTTTGGTTTTGTTTCGTAACATTTATAAATGTTTGGCTTAAATCGCTCAAAAGGAAAACATTTGGATTGGTTTCGTAACGTTTATAAACGTTTGGCTTAAATCGCTAAAAAGGTGAAACGTTTCGTAACTTTTGAAAACGTTTAGCTTAAATTGCAAAAAATGTGAAACGTTTGTATTTGTTTCGTAACATGTGTAAACGTTTGGCTCAAATAGCTAAAAAGGTGATACGTATGGATTTGTTTCGTAACGTTTTAAACATTTGGCTTATATCGCTAAAAAGGTGACACGTTTGGATTTAATTATAACTTTTTAAACGTTTGGCTTAAATCGCTAAAAAGATAGAAACGTTTGGATTTGTTTCGTAACATTTGTAAACTTTTGGATTTTTTTTGTAACTTTTTAAACGTTTGGATTGGTTTAGTAACGTTTTAAACGTTTGGCTTAAATCGCTAAAAAGGTGAAACGTTTGGAATTGTTTCGTAACGTTTGTAAACATTTGGCTTAAATCGCTAAAAAAATGAAACGTTTGTAATTTTCTCGTAACGTTTGTAAACATTTGGCTTAAATCGCTGAAAAATTAAAACATTTGGATTTGTTTCGTAACGTTTGTAAACGTTTGCCTTATATCAATAAAAAGTGAAATGTTGGGATTTGTTTCGTAACGTTTGTAAACGTTTGGCTTAAATCGCTAAAAATGTGAAACGTTTAAATTTGTTTCTTAACGTTTGTAAACATTTGGCTTAAATCGCTAAAAAGGTGAAACATTTGGTTTTGTTTCATAACGTTTGTAAACGTTTGGCTTAAATTGCTAAAAATGGGAAACGTTTAGATTTGTTTCGTTATGTTTGTAAACGTTTGGCTTAAATCGCTAAAAATGTGAAACATTTGAATTTGTTTCTTAACGTTTGTAATTTTTTGACTTAACTCGCTAAAAATGGGAAAGATTTGAATTTGTTTCATAACGTTTTAAACATTTGGTTTTGTTTCGTAACGTTTATAAACTTTTGGCTTAAATTGCTAAAAAGGGGAAACATTTGAATTTTTTTTCGTAATGTTTGTAATCATTTGACTTAAATATGACACATTTGGATTTGTTTCGTAACGTTTGTAAACGTTTGGCTTAAATCGCTAAAAAGCTGAAACATTTGGTTTTGTCTCGTAACGTTTGTAAACGTTTGGCTTAAATTGCTAAAAAGGTGAAACATTTGATTTTGTTTCGTAACGTTTGTGAACGTTTGGCTTAAATCAATAAAAAGGGGAAACGTTTGGATTTGTTTCGTACGTTTGTAAACGTTTAGCTTAATTCACTAAAAATCTGAAGCATTTGGATTTGTTCCGCAACATTTAAAACGTTTGGATTCAATCGCTAAAAACGTGAAACGTTTGGATTTGTTTCGTAACGTTTGGCTTAAATCGCTAAAAAGGTGAAACGATTGGATTTGTTTTGTAACGTTTTAAGATTGGTTTTGTAATGTTTTAAACGTTTGGCTTAAATCGCTAAAAATGGGAAACGTTGGGATTTGTTTCGTAACGTTTGTAAACGTTTGGCTTGAATCGCTAAAAAGTTGAAACGTTTGGATTTTTTTCGTAACATTTGTAAACGTTTGGCTTGAATCGCTAAAAAGTTGAAACGTTTGGATTTTTTTCGTAACGTTTGTAAACGTTTGGCTTAATTCGCTAAAAACGGGACACGTTTGGTTTTTTTTTCGTAATGTTTGTAAACGTTTGGCTTCAATCGCTAAAAAGGTGAAAAGTTTGGATTGGTTTCGTAATGTTTTAAACATTTGGCTTAAATCACTAAAAAGGTGAAACGTTTGGATTTGTTTCGTAACGTTTTAGACGTTTGGATTGGTTTCGTAACGTTTTAAACGTTTGGCTTAAATCGCTAAAAAGGTGAAGCATTTGGATTTGTTTCTTAACGTTTGTAAACGTTTGGCTTAAATCGCTAAAATGGTGAAACGTTTGGATTGATTTGGTAACGTTTTAAACGTTTGGCTTAAACCGCTAAAAAAGTGAAACGTTTGGTTTTGTTTCGTAAAGTTTTAAACGTTTGGATTTGTTTCATAGCGTTTTAAATGTTTGGATTGGTTTCGTATCGTTTTAAATATTTGGATTTGTTTCGTAACGTTTTAATTGTTTTGATTTGTTTTGTAACGTTCGCAACGTTTGGCTTAAATCCCTAAAAAGGTGAAATGTTTGGTTTTTTTTGTAATGTTTGTAAATGTTTTAAACGTTTGGATTTATTTCATAACGTTTTAATCGTTTGGATTGGTTTCGTAACGTTTTAATTGTTTGGATTTGTTTCGTAACGTTTTAAAAGTTTGGATTTGTTTCATAACATTTGTAATGTTTGGCTTAAAAATCGCTAAAAAGGTGAAACGTTTGGTTTTATTTTGTAACGTTTGTAAATGTTTTAAAAGTTTGTTTTTGTTTCATAACGTTTGTAAACGTTTGGCTTCAATCGCTAAAAAGGTGAAACGTTTGGTTTTGTTTCTTAACGTTTTAAATGTTTGGCTTAGTCGCTAAAAATGCGAAACGTCTGGATTTGTTTTGTAACGTTTGTAAACGTTTGGCTTAAATCGCTAAAAAAGTGAAACGTTTGGATTGGTTTCGCAACGCTTTAAACGTTTGGATTGGTTTCATAACATTTTAAACGTTTGGCTTAAATCGCTAAAAAGGTGAAACGTTGGTTTGTTTTGTAACGTTTGTAAATGTTTTTCTTAAATCACAAAAAAGGTGAAACGTTTGGATTTTTTTCATAACGTGTGTAAACGTTTGGCTTAAATCGCTAAAAAGGTGATACGTTTGGATTTGTTTCGTAACGTTTGTAAACATTTGGCTTAAACTGCTAAAAAGGTGAAACATTTAGATTTGTTTCGTAATTGTAATATCCCGTAAAACAAATTAGGCTTTATCCGTCGAGCATTTGGTAATTTTTTGAGTCGCTCGTTGATTAGGTCGTTGTCTGATTCGCGTTCGATTTGTGTTTAGTCGGGTTGAGCCATGGATTATTTAAACCAATTCAAAGACTTAGGCCCATAATAAATATATTTGGCCCATGTAATGTTGGTTTGCCCATGAATTTGAATGTAATGTTCACTCTATGCATTTTACTATGGCCGATACCTTTAATTACATATTTTCTACAACTGCGTGCTGCATAAATTCTTCTTTTATATATATAGGATGTTTTTTTTAAACCTAATTCTTTCCCTCACTTTCATCAAACCCTAGCCGTCTCTAAACCCTATCAAAACACTGATTTCGTACGTTCAAATCCATCTCTCTTCAGCTTTGAATTGGTAAGTTTATCTCTTAGTTTTTCATATTTTCATTCAATATCGACACTTCCGTTTCTTAGCTCGTGCCCGTTTGTTTTGGCATCAAATTAGGATCCATCTCGTCACAGACGTAGTAGACACCACACTCTACAATTACAAGCTTCGTTTTCGTCAAACTGTACGTAAATCTCTCCGTTATTATCACCGTCGATTCACCGTTTTTCAATGTTCTTCACTGTGTTCTTTTTGGTGTTGTTTTTGCCGATTATTCTTGACCTTTTGGTTATGATTGTTAGTTGTCTAAGAACTATAATCTCATGTTGCTTATTGGGTTATAATAGTTGTTCACGTCTTTTGTTTAGTTAATGATTGACGGGAAATTGTGTTTTGATCCAATAATATTTTGGTTGATTACTGTTTCAAATAGTATGGGCTATTGTGATTGATTGAGCTGTAATGGCTCATGTTTTTGATATGATTTTTGACGATAATAAATGGATTTTTCTTGACTGTGTTAAATTTAGTTTTTGATAATGTGTTATTAGTCCTGTTGCTTTGGTTTAGATTGTGGCGGCAAACATTTATTCAAAAGTGTTGGCTATTTTTTTTGTTTGTTTTTGTTTACTTATTTTTCAATTTCAATGGCCATTTAATCTTTCCTTTCATAATTAAGTAGGGTTAGCTATCTTAAATTATTAATTACAGTGGGTTATCCTTAATTGTTTTTTTTTTCAATTTAAAATTTAAGATTAAAAAGTTGGTTTTGATTATAAATTGAATTGCGTTGATAATTATAATGCAAAAGCCATATTTAATTTACAACCTATAATTATATAATTAGTCTAATAATTATTGTATTTTTTTTTAGAAATATAGACTCAAGATGCCAATTTGACGTTTTAACTTTCAAACGTTTTCTTAAATTATTTTAGTCAAGTAATTGACGGTAACTATTGGTTACTTGTGTTTTAAAATATTGAGTTCCGTCTTAATGTTTAATTATTATTTTATCAATATGTATTATTTTGGAATTATAAATATGGTTTATATTTTTGGATAAAATATTTGGGTCGGGTTAGATTTAGGTCGCCCGACATGTGAGGTAGTTTGGTAGTTATCGGTAACTCGACTAACCCATTATTTTAGAATTTGAATTGATTTATTATTTAATAATTATTTAAATAATTTTTTCCAAAACAGATTTTAAAGCGAGAACTCAATAGACTTGTATTATTTTTTTGGGCATTATAATTTATTTGAAAATTGTTTTTACTCTGTGTGGCTATACTTTGACTTATTATTTGTGCTGGTCCTATGTGGTGTCTAGTACTCTCTAAAGTTAGGGTCCGTTTTAATAATTATTTATATTGGCTAGACTCGTCGACTGTTCGTGCTTCGGAGACGAACCAGGAGTAGTTGCTTGTCAGGTTATCACGTGGATTAGCAAGCAGTGAGTTTGTACTTACTATATACTGCTTATTAAGTAAATTGTTATTTTAATATAATAAATATATACTGTGTGTATATTTTGAACTGTTTTTCTATTATGGCTTTTAGTTGGAACATGCTACCTAATGGGCATCATTAGGACTGCGTGCGCACCGGTATTGATCTAGATAAGGTATGTGATATGTGGTGGTAACTCGGTGTGAGCATAGCTCTCGGGACCAGTAGAGTAACTCGGTGTAGCTCGGCTCTCGGGACTCAGGATATGTATTAAGTGTGGCCGGTGGTAAATCGGTGTAGCTCAGCTCTCGGGACCAGGCCTATTGGTATATGGATATATTTAGTATTGTGGATTAGGGTTCCAACTATTATACGTAATGTTGTTATTAAATGTTTGAAACGGTTTTAATGGTTTTCCACTTGATAAATGTAAATAGTGGTATGAACTCATCTCAGTATATCTGACACCGTTGTTTTCCCAATTTTTTTCTAAGGTTATGATATGAGCGAGTTAGCTGCTCTCCGATTCTTTATTTCCTCGGAGGTTTTACTTTATTTAATAAAGTTTAGTAAACTGATTTTATTTTTAGAGCACAGTAGTAATTAGAAGTCGTATTTGTCTAATACTTGTTATCAGAATTATTCTACTGATTTAATTGTTTTGGCTTTAATATAATAATTTGGGTTATTAAATATTTATGTTATGTTGGAGACATGAAATTGATCGAGCATTTATTATATAAATGTTGTATTTTATGAACTGCTAGAATTAGGCTGAAGTCTGGATTGCCCCGAGCATTGGTTTCTTGCAGATTTATGTAATTATTGGTTATCTGCAAGGCTAGCTACGGGTTTTGGTACAACCATACCCATATCCTAGCACCGGTCGCGATCCATGAAAATGGGTCGTGACAAACTTGGTATCAGAGTTTTGGTTTCAAACCAAGGCCAAATTGCATGGTATGTGTTTACTCTATTAAGTGGTTAGTAAGTCATAGGTATTACCGCGTAATTAGGTTCATGTCTTGTCTTTGAAACGTCATATTTTGATTTTAAAACTTTCTGCCTATACCGATAGGATTGCGTCGAGTCATTCAGTATTTATGTGTTGAATTGATGCTTTTATTTTATTTTATTAATGTTACTTCACTTGGGTGATTGTAATTGCTTTTGATTTCTCGGGCAATCTTATTTTGGTAATTTTCTTTAAATCATGGTTGGGCATGATGTTATTTTCCTTATCATGTTGATGATGCGTGTTACTGGGTGATAGTATTTTGGCTTTTATGCCTTTAATAAAAAATTTAACGTTGAATTATTTTGTGAGTACTTCTGGCTTTGGCCGGGAGCCTTGATTTTAAAAATGATATTTTGTCAGGCTTTGACATTGTTTCGGGTTTAAATGATTTTTGACTGAAAAATCTTTATCACGTTTTGTGGATTACGTTGCTGACCACATATTGGTTTTAAATTACCTTAAGGAAATTATTTTTGTCTAACTGGTGTTTTGACGCAAAAAGTAAAATGGGCAATCTGGACACGACACCCTAAAATATTATTTCCGGTATCTTGCCAGTAAAATGAGATTCTTATATCTCAAAATTTAACATTTGTCTGATGATTGCATAAGGGTGGTTCTTTTACAATAAAATGAATTTCTCGTATTTCAAAAATATTAAATGTTACGTCTGGATTGATGTCTCCAAAATGATCGTTTTCAAAATAAAATTATTTTGAAAGGGAATACCGTTTCGACATTTTAATATTACATTTAAAATTTTACCATATTGTGGTTTGTCAACACTTTGGTGTTGTTGGTCTTGTGCTCGATTTACTAGTTCGACTGAAACTTGTGTTTCTGAAAAGATTGTTAAAGAATAATTGTTTTCCCACTTGAGTGATGAGTTTGATGTTGTTATTTGGGTGACGTCGAGCTTCTTCTTTTGAAAATATTGATTTTTTTTTAAATGTGTTTTTCCGGATTTGAAAGTGTGTTGTATACGTATTATAAATGGTTATTGGGGGTTTGACTTGGGTCACCCAAATTTGGAGTTGAAATTGGAAGTTGTAATCACTCGGCTAACTCGATGATTTTAAATTGAGGTGTTTGGGAATAAATGTTAACCATTGTTTTGTAAAGAGGTTTTCCGGAAAATGATTTTTTAAAATTGTGGGGCTCGACATGAACTTGAAATCTATTTTATAAATTTTATCTTTTAAAATTGATTTTGATGTGTACTTTTTGATTAGTATCACATTTCTTTTTATTCTGATTTGACGTTTTGAGTATGTTATTATATGATTCAATATTTTAATCATTATTGGGCTGTTTGAGTTATTGCCATGTCGGTAGGAATGCGTTGATCATATAAGATGTGGCATGCTTAATCCTTTTGGAATTATATTGTTACCTACCCTAATGAGTAATTGTTTTATTGCATTATGCTTTAGTGCTTTTCGGTCGTGTGAAAAGTTCATGACCTATTTTACCTTCTTATTATTTTTATCTCTTATGTTTGATTAAGTTATGCCATATCAATTTTTTTCCTCGTTGGCCTCATTGTGTGGAGTATCACGTGAGGGTATTTCTCGCTAGTTTTTTGTTGGCTTAACTTTGGCATTGGTGTCAATGTGCGATTTGAACCTTTGTTTTGACTCTGCGATTAGTTTAGATGTCCAACTTGTTTTAGCCGGATCTAACGTTTGAACTCTGAAAATCGAGGCGATTAATTTTGGTATCAAGGAATTTAAGGACCGATTCTTAAGAGTTGTTAGTAGATTCAAATTACGAATCTGTCCTTCTCAGAGGAAGGTGATTTGAGGTGTATTACTCAGCACCGGTGGAATATTTCTACTCGTGAGTGTTTGTCTTGTGCGTGGAATTTCGAGCGTTATGCGTTTCTAGTTCGGGCTCGTTTGTGATATTGGAGTATCAAAATTTTTCTGCTGTTAAGATTTTAGAAATCGATATGGAATCTGTGGATCGAGGTTGTTTAGTGTAGTAATACACTAGTGTTTACATCAGGTAGATCAGTGATAATACCGAAACTGATGGTGGGACTATGAAGGAGGTCGAGTTACTTTGTTTTCCTTGGAAAATTTTCAAATTTGATTCGAGATTGAATTCGTTGCTAGGTAAAATTTTAGTTTTGTTGTTGAATTGGGTTATTTCGTTAATGACGATTCAAATTGGTGGAATAGGATAATGGAGATTGGCAAATATGTCAAGATGGACGAATGCACGTCTCACAGAGTGTAATGTGTAGTAAATGTTTCGAAGGGAAATTTATTTCAATGTTAACTTGTTAAAGTAACAGAAATATTTTATCACGTAATTGTGCCCAGACATGTCATGATCATGCATTTTGTATGCCACGATTAGGAAAATGCATTGAGCATTGGATATGTTCACTAATTGAAAGAGAAATAAATAATTGATACATGGATTTAGTACATTCATCACGGCATTAAATGATTAGGGTTGAATGCAACTCTTTCGGGATGAGAGCTGTCATCACCCTTGCGCACAATTATGTAAAATAAATTTTAGCAGTAAGACTTTCTAAGAAAAATATTTTGTTGTAAACTCGCAAGTTACATTAAGAAAATGGTGTTTAAAAGGTTGATAAATTTCAAACAGTTTTGCAATTTTGGTTGATATCTAGACAAATACTCTGTAATGTCGGTGGTAATTTAAAAGGAATTGCATTGTAAGGATTTGTTTTATTCTTGGAGTATCCGTATTTGATAAAGAAGAGCTATGGTTATAAATATGTACTCGAGGTTTAGTTGTGATAAGTGCAGAAAAATATTGAGTTCAAATTAAAGAATTGTGTCAGCTTAGAGTATATAATTTGAGGATTTTTGATTTAAGGAAATTGGTTATGCTCTATACGTTTATTTACATTGAAAGATTTAAAAGGAATTTTGTTATTACAGATTCGATTTCTGTCCAAAAAATTTTGATACCGACATGGAATTTTCGTAAATAAAGGAATTCTTATTTGCGAAATTTTAGCTTTTGAGAAGTGATGAAACTTTGTTAGTTTTACATTAAAAGCGGATTTTAAATTCTTCTAAATGAACAATTTTATAAAAGCGTGAATTTATTTTGAAAGTAAGGTTCAGTTATGATTTCAAATTGAGAGTGTTTTAATTGATGCGTTTACGAACAAAACGATTTTTCAACGGGTTAATTATTTTCGGTTAAAAATGGAATTAAACTGAAGAAAACGATTTCAAATTGAGAGTGTTTTAATTATTTTCGGTTAAAAATGGAATTATCGCAGATTATCGCAGATTTGTCGTTATAAGAATGAATACTTATCAGAGTATGAATAAAGTAGGTATGTCATTAAGGATGTGGATATACGTCATTGACTACTTATGCATAAAAGAGGCAAATAACCACCCAATGACTATTAAGAAGGAAATGATGAAAAAGGAGAGTCCCGACAAGGTAGTGATGGCGCGAAGGTTACGATATTAAGGATACGTCTAAAGCTATTCTACTTTGGAGAGGCAACAGATTGAACGAAAATAACAATGAGAAGATTCTCAGCTACGCAATGGTAAGGAGCTACTATGAGCAAAATAAATAAGGAGAACCATAAGGTTGCAAACAAATAATGAGTTTAAAGTCAAAGTAGAAGAATAAATCTTTGTAATGGATCTCAAGAGAGGCATAAGAACAAAAGTTTAAGGTTCCAACAAGTTTTATGAAAATTCGAGGACGGATTTTTATAAGGGGGAGAGAATGTAATACCCCAAAAGATTTAATTATTTAATTAGGCCACGCGTCCAGTTTCGAGTCGCCAGAGTGGCGATATCGGAAAATTTTCCGAGAATCTAAGATAAATAAGTTTTAGTAGGTCGGTTTTGGAAAAGATATTAGCGAAGAATTAAATATTATATATCAGTTCTAAAGTTAGAATTGGATTTGAAAGGAAAAATGTCGAGAAAAACCCCAAAATAAAGTGCAGGGACTAAAGTGGTGATTTAGCCACTATGTTTCGAAAATGGAAATTTTAGGTTTTGACAGGAAAGTATAAATTCCCGGGTTGTATGATTTATTGGATATAAATAATACTTAGAAGTTATAATTAAAGTATTAACTGATTGAGTTATGGACTAAATCGTACAAAAGAAAAGTTTAATGAATAAGTTGTAACAAGAAAAGAAAGGAAAGATCAAAACGGACTTTTAGCCAATCTATAAGTAAATTGAGATATGAATCAGATTCCTCCAGAAGCTTTCATTCTTCTTCATGCTTCCATCGTTCCTCGCCGTCGTTTCGCTGCCGTTTCTCCGTTCGACGTCCGATTCGAGCGATTTTCGCAGCAATCTCTTCAGAATCAAAGGCTCTATCTATTGTAAACTTCGTTTCAAGGTAATATCTCGAGATTTAATGTTAAAATTAAAGAATAAGGGGCTATTTAGGGAGGATGATGTTAAATGTTGAAATTTAGCGTTTTTGAATTATTTTTAGCGTTTTGGCGAAAACTGATTTGCGGGTATTAGAGAAAACGAGGTGTTATAGGTGATTAGCGCATAGAGGCGCGAAGGAATGCCCGGAAAATGGCTTTCCGGGACCATGCACTTGGTGCACGAACGTGCACATAGGGTGCACGACCGTGCTACAAGTAAGGTGCACGACCGTGCACCAAGTAAGGTGCACGAACGTGCACCTGGGTTGCACGATCGTGCACCCGCTGAGATGCACGTCCGTGCACTCCGATTCGCACCGATGTGTATGAAGACCGTATTTGACCAAGGTGTTTGACGTTTTTGAATATTCGACTTTAAAAGAGGAATTTTTGATCCGAGAATCATGAGTTTTGAGATTAGCTCGACGTTTTAAATAATTAACGATAATAAAACACGTCGATTAAGATTGAGAATTCTCGAATACGAGAAGTAGTATTCGCTAAGTCGTAAGTACGACTAAGAGTTATCGAATAAAAGAATAGCATCAAGAATGAAACTGAACCCTATAATTTAGAAGTATTATACATGTAAAACACGCGATTCACGTCTAATTATTAAACGTCAATTATTATGTATCAGACGTATCAGCGAGCAGTGAGGGCATGAGACGTGGGCTACCGAGAGCATATCATTTCATCGACCACGTCATAGATTGGATAGCGGTTTCTGTGAGTGGCACTTTACTTTTGTGTATTGTTATTTAAAATTTATTGTTTTGATATATTATGAATAAACACATCGCATAGTACATGATTTGACATATTGTTTATCGAATTGCTTTTATCGGTTATCGTTTATCGTTATTATCGATTATTATATCGTTTTTCGAATTATTATAGTTTTGAAACCAGTGTGTGATCGGAGGAAACGTGCTACCTATTGGGCGTCAATAAGACTTTGTGATCACCGGTGAGTATGTCAGTCTAGCGTGTCTAGATTGTTATCGTGTCATGGAATTATATTTAATATCGAACATCGTTTATTATATCGTATCGAAGTTGGAATATATATATCGAATTGGATACGAGGTTTAACTCGTTTGAACTATCTCGGGACCCGTATCTAATGGGTTTAACTCGGTTGAACTATCTCGGGACCCACACCTTGGAATTAAGCGATGGTAGAGGTTTAACTCGGTTGAACAATCTCGGGACCCTACCAAATGGATCGATCGAATTTATTATTATCGTTATGAATCGTATATAAGTTATAGATCATATTGAGTATCGTGTATATGGTTTCAATCGGATATAGTACTTGGATTATATAATAGCATGTCATAATATTTTAATATCAAATATTGATTTGATTAATATATTTTTTCTTATGCGATGTTATATTTTAGCAATACTATTAGTAATGTTCCTACTCACTCAGTATTCTCCCAAATACTGATCCCTCAGTTTTGATGTCTTTCAGGTGTTTAGCGTCTGGGCCTAGTTAGAAGCCAGTTTTGGGATCAAGAAGTCAGCTATGTATGTAAAGTTCTCTGACTTCTGTGAATGCTGCAGAAATGGTTCTGCATCAACAGAGTTGTAGCCTAGACAGCAGTCGATTTTGATTATATATATTACTTGCTGTCTTGTTTACATTTTTGTAGGCTACGTGTTTTATGTATATAGTACCGCGAGGCCAGTTCGTACAGGGTACGGTAACAAGAGCCCGCGAGGTTAACGGAATAGTTAGTGTAAATATTTGTGCATATATGTTATATATGTTTGCTTCTGATGTGTTGATGTTAATTGTTTATTATTTGCGAAAAATTGATAGTGGTTTTAGGCTTGCTACGGAGGTGCACGATCGTGCACCCGCCGAGATGCACGTACATGCACCTCGACTCGCACCGATGTGTATGAGTACGGTATTTGGCCTAGGTGTTTGACGTTTTTGAATATTCGACTTAAAAAAAGAATTTGGATCCGGGAATCATGAGTTTTGAGAGTAGCTCGACGTTTTAAATAATTAGCGATAATAAAACACGACGATTAAGATTGACAATTCTCGAATACAAGGAGTAGTATTCGTTAAGTCGTATGTACGACTAAGAGTTAACGACTACGGGAATAGTATCAAGAATGAAACTGAAACCCTAGAATTTAGAAGTATTATACATGTAAAACACGCGATTCACATCTAATTGTTAAATGTTAATTACTATGTATCAGACATATCAGCGAGCAGTGAGGGCATTAGACGTGGGCTACCGAGAACATATCATTTCATCGACCACGTCATAAATTGGATAGCGGTTTCTGTGAGTGGCTCTTTACTTTTGTGTATTGTTAATTAAAAGTTATTATTTTGATATATTATGAATAAACACGTCGCATAGTACATGATTTGATATATCGTTTATCGAATTGCTTTTATCGGTTGTCGTTTATCGTAATTATCGATTATTATATCGTTTATTGAATTATTCTAGTTTTGAAACCAGTGTGTGATCCGAGGAAACGTGCTACCTATTGGGCGTCAATAGGACTGTGTGATCACCGGTGAGTATGTCAGTCTAGCGTGTCTAGATTTTTATCGTGTCATGGAATTATATCGAATATCGAACATCGTTTATCGTATCATATTGTATCGTATCGAATTTGGAATATATATATCGAATTGGATATGAGGTTTAACTCGAGTGAACTATCTAAGGACCCGTATCCTGTGGGTTTAACTCGGTTGAACTATCTCGGGACCCACACCTTGGAATTAAGCGATGGTAGAGGTTTAACTCGGTTGATCTATCTCGGGACCCTACCAAATTGATCGATCGAATTTATTATTATCGTTATGAATCGTATATAAGTTATAGATCATATTGAGTATCGTGTATAGGGTTTCAATCGGATCTAATAATTGGATTATATAATATCATGTCATAATATTTGAATATCGAATATTGATTTGATTGATATATTTTATCTTATGCGATGTTATATTTTAGCAATATTATTAGTAATATTCCTACTCACTCAGTATTCTCCCAAATACTGATCCCTCACTTTTGATGTCTTAAGGTGCTTAGCGTCTGGGCCTAATTAGAAGCCAGTTTTGGGATCCAGAAGTCAGCTATGTATGTATAGTTCTCTGACTTCTGTGAATGCTGCAGAAGTGGTCCTGGGTCAACAGAGTTGTAGCCTAGACAGCAGTCGATTTTGATTATATATATTACTTGCTATCCTGTTTATATTTTTATAGGCTACGTGTTTTGTGTAAATAGTACCGCGGGGCCAGTTCGTACAGGGTACGGTAATAAGAGCCCGCGAGGTTAACAAAATAGTTAGTGTAAATATATGTGCATATATTTTATATATGTTTGCTTATGTTGTGTAGATGTTAATTGTTTATTATTTGCGAAAAAATGATAGTGGTTTGAGGCTTGCTACGGAGGTGCACGATCGTGCACCCGCCGAGATGCACGTACGTGCACCTCGACTCGCACCGATGTGTATGAGGACCGTATTTGACCTAGGTGTTTGACGTTTTTGAATATTCGACTTTAGAAGACGAATTTTGGATCCGAGAATCATGAGTTTTGAGATTAGCTTGACGTTTTAAATAATTAACGATAATAAAACACGTAGATTAAGATTGACAATTCTCGAATACGAGGAGTAGTATTCGTTAAGTCGTATGTACGACTAAGAGTTATCGAATACGAGAATAGTATCAAGAATGAAACTGAAACCCTAGAATTTAAAAGTATTATACATGTAAAACACGCGATTCACATCTAATTGTTAAACGATAATTACTATGTATCAGACATATCAGCGAGCAGTGAGGGCATTAGACGTGGGTTACCGAGAGCATATCATTTCATCGACCACGTCATAAATTGGATAGTGGTTTCTGTGAGTGGCACTTTACTTTTGTGTATTGTTAATTAAAAGTTATTATTTTGATATATTATGAATAAACACATCGCATAGTACATGATTTGATATATCGTTTATCAAATTGCTTTTATCGGTTGTCGTTTATCGTTATTATCGATTATTATATCGTTTATCGAATTATTCTAGTTTTGAAACCAGTGTGTGATCCGAGGAAACGTGCTACCTATTGGGCGTCAATAGGACTGTGTGATCACCGATGAGTATGTCAGTCTAGCGTGTCTAGATTTTTATCGTGTCATGGAATTATATTGAATATCGAACATCGTTTATCGTATCATATTGTATCGTATCGAATTTCGAATATATATATCGAATCGGATATGAGGTTTAACTCGAGTGAACTATCTCGGGACCCGTATCCTGTGGGTTTAACTCGGTTGAACTATCTCGGGACCCATACCTTGGAATTAAGCGATGGTAGAGGTTTAACTCGGTTGATCTATCTCGGGACCCTACCAAATTGATCGATCGAATTTATTATTATCGTTATGAATCGTATATAAGTTATAGATCATATTGAGTATCGTGTATAGGGTTTCAATCGGATCTAATACTTGGATTATATAATATCAAGTCATAATATTTTAATATCGAATATTGATTTGATTGATATATTTTATCTTATGCGATGTTGTATTTTGGCAATATTATTAGTAATGTTCCTACTCACTCAGTATTCTCCCAAATACTGATCCCTCACTTTTGATATCTTAAGGTGCTTAGCGTCTGGGCCTAGTTAGAAGCCAGTTTTGGGATCCAAAAGTCAGCTATGTATGTATAGTTTTCTGACTTCTGTGAATGCTGCAGAAGTGGTCCTGCGTCAACAGAGTTGTAGCCTAGACATCAGTCGATTTTGATTATATATATTACTTGCTATCCTGTTTATATTTTTGTAGGCTACGTGTTTTGTGTAAATAGTACCACGGGGCCAGTTCGTACAGGGTACGGTAATAAGAGCCCGCGAGGTTAACAGAATAGTTAGTGTAAATATTTGTGCATATATGTTATATATGTTTGTTTATGTTGTGTTGATGTTAATTGTTTATTATTTGCGAAAAAATGATAGTGGTTTTAGGCTTGCTATGGAGGTGCACGATCGTGCACCCGCCGAGATGCACATACGTGCACCTCAACTCGCACCGATGTGTATGAGGACCGTATTTGACCTAGGTGTTTGACGTTTTTGAATATTCGACGTTAGAAGACGAATTTTGGATCCGAGAATCATGAGTTTTGAGATTAGCTCGACGTTTTAAATAATTAACGATAATAAAACACGTAGATTAAGATTGACAATTCTCGAATACGAGGAGTAGTATTCGTTAAGTCGTATGTACGACTAAGAGTTATCGAATACGAGAATAGTATCAAAAATGAAACTGAAACCCTAGAATTTAAAAGTATTATACATGTAAAACACGCGATTCACATCTAATTGTTAAACGATAATTACTACGTATCAGACATATCAGCGAGCAGTGAGGGCATTAGACGTGGGTTACCGAGAGCATATCATTTTATCGACCACGTCATAAATTGGATAGCGGTTTCTGTGAGTGGCACTTTACTTTTGTGTATTGTTAATTAAAAGTTATTATTTTGATATATTATGAGTAAACACATCGCATAATACATGATTTGATATATCGTTTATCGAATTGCTTTTATCGGCTGTCGTTTATTGTTATTATCGATTATTATATCGTTTATCGAATTATTCTAGTTTTGAAACCAGCGTGTGATCCGAGGAAACGTGCTACCTATTAGGCGCCAATAGGACTATGTGATCACCGGTGAGTATGTCAGTCTAGCGTGTCTAGATTGTTATCGTGTCATGGAATTATATCGAATATCAAACATCGTTTATCGTATCGTATCGTATCGTATCGAATTTGTAATATATATCAAATTGGATATGAGGTTTAACTCGAGTGAACTATATCGGGACCCGTATCCTGTGAATTTAACTCGGTTGAACTATCTCGGGACCCACACCTTGGAATTAAGCGATGGTAGAGGTTTAACTCGGTTGATCTATCTCGGCACCCTACCAAATTGATCGATCGAATTTATTATTATCGTTCTGAATCGTATATAAGTTATAGATCATATTGAGTATCGTGTATAGGGTTTCAATCGGATCTAATACTTGGATTATATAATATCATGTCATAATATTTTAATATCGAATATTGATTTGATTGATATATTTTATCTTATGCGATGTTATATTTTAGCAATACTATTAGTAATGTTCCTACTCACTCAGTATTCTCCCAAATACTGATCCCTCACTTTTGATATCTTAAGGTGCTTAGCGTCTGGGCCTAGTTAGAAGCCAGTTTTGGGATCCAGAAGTCAGCTATGTATGTATAGTTCTCTGACTTCTGTGAATGCTGCAGAAGTGGTCATGCGTCAACAGAGTTGTAGCCTAGACAACAGTCGATTTTGATTATATATATTATTTGCTGTCCTGTTTATATTTTTGTAGGCTACGTGTTATATGTATATAGTACCGCGAGGCCAGTTCGTACTGGATATGGTAACAAGAGCCCGCGAGGTTAACATAATAGTTAGTGTAAATATTTGTGCATATATGTTATATATGTTTGCTTATGTTGTGTTGATGTTAATTGTTTATTATTTGCGAAAAAATGATAGTGGTTTTAGGCTTGCTACGGAGGTGCACGATCGTGCACCTTGACTCGCACCTATGTGTATGAGGACCGTATTTGACCTAGTTGTTTGACGTTTTTGAATATTCGACTTTAAAAGACGAATTTTGGATCCGAGAATCATGAGTTTTGAGATTAGCTCAACGTTTTAAATAATTAGCGATAATAAAACACGTCGATTAAGATTAACGATTCTCGAATCCAAGGAGTAGTGTTCGTTAAGTCGTATGTACGACTAAGAGTTATCGAATACGAGAATAGTATCAAGAATGAAACTGAAACCCTAGAATTTAAAAGTATTATACATGTAAAACGCAATTCACATCTAATTGTTAAACGTTAATTACTATGTATAAGATAAATCAGCGAGCAGTGAGGGCATTAGATGTCGGCTACCGAGAGCATATTATTTCATCGACTACGTCATAGATTGGATAGCGGTTACTGTGAGTGGCACTTTAATTTTGTGTATTATTAATTAAAAGTTATTATTTTGATATATTATGAATAAACACATCACATAGTACATGATTTGATATATCATTTATCGAATTGCTTTTATCGGTAGTCGTATATCGTTATTATCGATTATTATATCGTTTATCGAATTGCTTTTATCGGTTATCGTCTATCGTTATTATCGATTACTATATCTTTTATTGAATTATTTTAGTTTTGAAACTAGTGTGTGATCCGAGGAAACGTGCTACCTATTGGGCGTTAATAGGATTGTGTGACCACCGGTGAGTATGTCAGTCTAGCGTGTCTAGATTGTTATCGTGTCATGGAATTATATCGAATATCGAATATCGAACATCGTTTATCGTATCGTATCATATCGTATCGAAGCTGGAATATATATATCGAATTGAATACGAGGTTTAACTCGGTTGAACTATCTCAGGACCCATATCCAGTGGGTTTAACTCGGTTGAACTATCTCGGGACCCTACCAAATTGATCAATTGAATTAATTATTATCATTATGAATCGTATATAAGTTACAGATCATATTGAGTATCGTGTATAGGGTTTCAATCAGATCTAATACTTGGATTATATAATATCATGTCATAATATTTGAATATCGAATATTGATTTGATTGATATATTTTATCTTATGCGATGTTATGGTTTAGCAATACTATTAGTAAGGTGCCTACTCACTCAGTATTCTCCCAAATACTGACCCCTCACTTTTTATGTCTTTCAGGTGTTTATCGTCTAGGCCTAGTTAGAAGTCAGTTTTGGGATCCAGAAGTCAGCTATGTATGTATAGTTCTCTGACTTCTGTGAACGCTGCAGTAGCGGTCCTGTGTCAACAGAGTTGTAGCCTAGACAGCAGTAGATTTTGATTATATTTATTACTTGCTTTTATTATCGTTAATTATTTAAGACGTCGAGCTAATCTTAAAACTCATGATTCCCGGATCCAAAATTCGTCTTGTAAAGTCAAATATTCAAAAACATCAAACACCAGGTCAAATACGGTCCTCATACACATAGGTGCATAACAGCACTAATCAACATTTACAAATCACCAAAGGTATTGAATCAACAAATCATCTAGCAATCTCTACAAACCATAACAAGGGTTTAGAGCCACTTACCTCTTGAACAGAAAACATAATCGAAAAGGCTTGTTCTTGTTACTTGTACTTTGGGTGGATTGATTTGGTTGAGTTAATTGGAGGATTAATACATTGGGTAATGTTTTGAATTGAAATTTTAGTTTTAGGCTTTATTGAAAATTTGGAAATCCACTTTAGAATGATAATAGGTTGCTAGCTAACAACTAATACATTGTGACGTTTATGATAAATTGGCTAAGGCTAAATCATAGGTGAATTAAGGTTTTACAAATGGTTTAATTTGCTGTTTGTAAATGATAATGTTGCTGGAAATTACATACAAAGGGTAGTTTAAGTATTTAAGAGGTTACTTTGGGTCCTTGTTTGTTAATGGTTTTAATCTGTGTTTTTGGCTTTGTTAAGTGCCTATTTAGAATGCTTTTAATCATGTTACTAACGGCTGGAAATTATCTTTTTAAGTTGTTTAAAACATATAAAAGACATTGGCTTATCTTTGGTTGTAGTTTAACTTTGATTTAATGAGATATAAGGGATGTAAGGTGTTAGATGGTTATGTCGTGTTGGTTAAACCATTTTGGTTCAAGTTGAACTTGAAAGGTGTTTGAATCTAATTGAAAACCCAGAAAAACTATAGTTGAAATCAGCCTACAATCGAATCAAAACACCAAGCTAATGAATATGTAAACCCTAGGAATGATAAACCATTAATTAAACAATGAAAATCAGGGTAGAACACTTACCAATGATAAATCTAGCAAGGGAGAGGTGTGAGAATGAGTAAATCAGAGCTCTAGTCGTTTAGGGTTTTTTAAAAAGTGTAAAAGTGATTTAGGTCGTATAATACGATTTTAAATAGAAATCAGCGAACTGAACAGTTCACGAATCGCGCCCGCTACACACCATATCGCACCCGTGATACATGTCGCGCGCACGACGCTTAAGGCGTATATCCAGCGAAATGCTACTGCCTCCGATGAAAATTTTGATTTTTAAAAACGAGCTCGGAACCGTTCCGAACTCCAAGGTCACACCAAGACAAATCAAAACACATATAAAAAGGTTTGGGACCTTCGAACTACGATTCCAAGTTGTCGAACTACAAGAACGAAACTCGAAGTATAAGATAGGCTAAACAGAACTAGTCAGTAAAATATGGGGTTTTGCAGTAATGATTTAAGCCAAACATTTAAAACGTTACGAAAAAAATTCAAACGTTACACCATTTTAGCAATTTAAGCCAAACGTCTAAAAACGTTACGAAACAAATCCAAACGTTTCAGATTTTTTGCGATTTAAGCCAAACATTTACAAACGTTACAAAACATATTCAAACGTTTCATCTATTTTGCAATTTAAACCAAACGTTTACAAACGTTACGAAACAAAACTAAACATTTCACCTTTTTAGAGATTTAAACCAAATATTTACAAACGTTACGTAACAAAACCAAACATTTCACCTATTCGTTTAAAACGTTATGTAACAAATCCAAACGTTTTACCTTTTTGGCAATTTAGGCCGAACGTTTACAAATGTTACGAAACCAATCCAAACGTTTCACCTTTTTAGCGATTTATGCCAAATGTTTACAAACATTAAAAACAAATCCAAACGTTTCTCTTTTTTAGCGATTTAAGCCAAAAGTTTAAAACATTACAAAAAAAACCAAACGTTTCACCTTTTTAGTGATTTAAACCAAACGTTTAAAACGTTATGAAACCAATCCAAACATTTATAACGTTACAAAACAACTCCAAATGTTTCACATTTTTTGCGTAACGTTTGTATACGTTTGGCTTCAATCGCTAAAAAGGTGAAACTTTTGGATTTGTTTCGTAATGTTTAAAACGTTTGGTTTTGTTTCTTAACGTTTGTATACGTTTCGCTTAAATTGCTAAAAAGGGGAAACGTTTGATTTTGTTTCGTAACGTTTGGCTTTAATCGCAAAATATGTGAGATATTTGGATTTGTTTCCTAACGTTTGTAAACGTTTGGCTTTAATCGCTAAAAAGGTGAAGCGTTTGGATTTGTTTCGTAACGTTCATAATGTTTGGATTGGTTTAGCAATGTTTTAAACATTTGTCTTAGATTGCTAAAAACGTGAAACGTTTGGATTTGTTTCTTAATTTTTTAACATTTGGATTTGTTTCGTAACGTTTGTAAACGTTTGGCTTAAATCGCTAAAAAGGTGGAACGTTTGGATTTGTTTCGTAACGTTTGTAAACATTTGGCTTAAATCGCTAAAAAGGTGAAACGTTTGGATTTGTTTTGTAACGTTTGTAAATGTTTGGCTTAAATCGCTAAAAAAGTGAAACGTTTGGATTTGTTTCTTAACGTTTTAAACGTTTGGTTTTCTTTCATAACGTTTGGCTTCAAACGCTAAAAAGGTGAAACGTTTGGATTTGTTTGTAACATTTCTAAATGTTTGGCTTAAATCGCTAAAAAGGCGAATCGTTTGGATCTGTTTCGTAATGTTTGGATTTATTTCGTAACGTTTTAAACGTTAGGATTTCTTTCGTAACGTTTTAAACGTTTGGACTGGTTTCATATCGTTTTGAACGTTTGACTTAAATCACTGAAAAGGTGAAACATTCAGATTTGTTTTGTAACGTTTTAAACATTTGGATTGGTTCGTAACATTTTAAATGTTTGGATTTGTTTCTTAACGTTTTAAACGTTTGGATTAAATTGCTAAAAACGTGAAGCGTTTAGATTTTTTTCGTAACGTTTTAATTGTTTGGATTGGTTTTTTAACGTTTTAAACGTTTGGCTTAAATCGACAGAAAGTTGAAACGTTTGGATTTGTTTTGTAACATTTTTTTACGTTTGGATAGGTTTTATAACGTTTGTAAACGTTTGGCTTAAATCGCTAAAGAGGTGAAACGTGTGGATTTGTTTCGTAACGTTTGTAAAGGTTTGGCTTAAATCGCTAAAAAGGCGAAACGTTTGGATTTGTTTCTTAACCTTTGTAAACGTTTGGCTTAAATCGCTAAAAATATGAAACGTTTGGATTTGTTTCGTAAAGTTTTAAACGTTTGGATTTCTTTCCCAATGTTTGTAAACGTTTGGCTTAAATAGCTAAAAATGTGATACGTTTGGATTTGTTTCGTAACGTTAGTAAACGTTTCGCTTAAATCGTTAAAAAGGTGAAACGTTTGGATTTGTTTTGTAACGTTTTAAACTTTTGGATTGGTTTCGTAGCGTTTTAACCTTTTGAATTGGTTTTGTAACGTTTTAAATGTTTGGCTTAAATTGCTAAAAAGATGAAACATTTGGATATTTTCGTAACGTTTTATATGTTTGGATTGGTTTCGTAACGTTTTAAACGTTTGGATTTGTTTTGTAACGTTTGTAAACGTTTGTCTTAAATCGCTAAAAAGGTGAATCGTTTAGTTTTGTTTCGTAAAGTTTTAAACGTTTGGATTTGTTTCGTAACGTTTGTATACGATTGGCTTCAATCGCTAAAAAGGTTAAACGTTTGGATTTGTTTTATAATGCTTAAAATGTTTGGTTTTGTTTCGTAACATTTGTAAACGTTTCGCTTAAATTTCTAAAAAAGTGAAATGTTTGGTTTTATTTCGTAACGTTTGGCTTAAATTGAAAAAAATGTGAGACGTTTGGATTTATCTCCTAACATTTGTAAACGTTTGGCTTAAATCGCTAAAAAGGTGAAGCGTTTCGATTTGTTTCGTAACGTTTATAATGTATGGATTGGTTTAGTAACGTTTTAAAAAGTTGTCTTAAATCGCTAAAAAGGTGAAATGTTTGGATTTATTTCGTAAGCTTTTAAGCATTTTGGTTGTTTCTAAACGTTTGGCTTAGATCGCTAAAAAGGTGAAACGTTTGGATTTGTTTCATAACCTTTGTAAACGTTTGGCTTAAATCGCTAAAAAGGTGAAACGTTTGGATTTCTTTCGTAAAGTTTGCAAACGTTTGGCTTAAATCGCTAAAAAGGTGAAACGTTTGGATTTATTTCGTAACGTTTGTAAACGTTTTGCTTAAATCGCTAAAAAAGTGAAACATTTTGATTTGTTTCGTAACGTTTTAAACGTTTGGATTGGTTTTGTAACGTTTTAAATGTTTGGCTTAAATCGCTAAAAAGATGAAATGTTTGGATATTTTCGTAAGGTTTTTATTGTTTGGATTGGTTTCGTAACGTTTTAAACGTTTGGATTTGTTTGGTAACGTTTGTAAACGTTTGTCTTAAATCGCGAAAAAGATGAATCATTTGGCTATGTTTCGTAACGTTTTAAACGTTTGGATTTGTTTCATAACGTTTGTATACGTTTGGCTTCATTCGCTTAAAAGGTGAATCTTTTGGATTTGTTTCGTAATGTTTAAAACGTTTGGTTTTGTTTCATAACGTTTGTCACCGTTTCACTCAAATTGCTAAAAAGGTGAAATGTTTGGTTTTGTTTCGTAATGTTTCGTAATGTTTGGCTTAAATTGCAAAATATGTGAGACATTTAGATTTGTTTCCAAACATTTGTAAACGTTTGGCTTAAATTGCTAAAAAGGTAAAGCGTTTGGATTTGTTTCGTAGCGTTTATAATATTTGTATTGGTTTTGTAAAATTTTAAACGTTTGTCTTAAATCGCTAAAAAGGTGGAACATTTGGATTTGTTTCTTTATGTTTTAAACGTTTGGATTTGTTTCATAACATCTGTAAACGTTTGGCTTAAATCGCTAAAAAGGTGAAGCTTTTGGATTTGTTACGTAACGTTTGTAAACATTTGGCTTAAATCACTAAAAAGGTTAAGCGTTTGGATTTGTTACGTAACGTTTGGCTTAAATCGCTAAAAAGGTGAAAAGTTTGGATTTGTTTCGTAACGTTTTAAATGTTTGATTTAAATCATTAAAAAGGTGAAACGTTTGGATTTGTTTCGTAACATTTTAAACGTTTGGATTAAATCGCTAAAATGGTGAAACGTTTGGTTTTGTTTCATAACGTTTGTAAACGTTTGGATTCAATATCTAAAAAGGAGAAACGTTTAGTTTTGTTTCATCGCTAAAAGGGCAAAACGTTTTAAACGTTTGGATTGGTTTCGTAATGTTTAAAATGTTTGCCTTAAATCACTAAAAATGTGAAATGTTTGGATTGGTTTCATAACGTTTTAAACGTTTGTCCTAAATCGCCAAAAAGGTGAAACTTTTGGATTGATTTATTTCGTAAGATTTTAAATGTTTGGATTTGTTTCGAAATGTTTGTAAACGTTTGGCTTAAATCGTAAAAAGGTGAAACGTTTGGATTTGTTTCGTAAAGTTTGTAAACGTTTGGCTTAAATCGCTAAAAAGGCTAAATGCTTGTATTTCGTTTGTTACGTTTGTAAACGTTTGGCTTAAATCGCTAAAAAGGGAAAACGTTTGGATTTGTTTCGTAACGTTTGTAAACGTTTGGCGTAAATCGCTAAAAAGGTGAAATATTTTGATTTTTTTCGTAACGGTTTAAATGTTTGGTTTTAATCGCTAAAAAGATGGAATGTTTGGATATTTTGGTAACGTTTTAAATGTTTGGATTGGTTTCGTAACGTTTTAAACGTTTGGATTTGTTCTGTAACGTTTGTAAACGTTTGTCTTAAATCGCTAAAAAGGTGATTCGTTTGGTTTTGTTTGGTAATATTTTAAACGTTTGGATTTGTTTCGTAACATTTGTATACGTTTGGCTTCATTCGCTAAAAAGATGAAACTTTTGGATTTGTTTCGTAATGTTTAAAACGTTTGGTTTTGTTTCGTAACGTTTGTAAACGTTTCGTGTAAATTGCTAAAAAGGTAACACGTTTTGTTTTGTTTCGTAACGTTTGGCTTAAATCGCAAAATATGTGAGACATTTGGATTTTTCCTAACGTTTGTAAACGTTTGGCTTAAATCGCTAAAAAGGTGAAGCGTTTGAATTTGTTTCGTAACGTCTATAATGTTTGGATTGGTTTCGTAATATTTTAAACGTTTATCATAAATCACTAAAAAGGTGAAACGTTTGGATTGTTTCTTAATGTTTTAAACGTTTGGATTTGCTTCGTAACGTTTGTAAACGTTTGGCTTAAATCAATAAAAAGGGGAAACGTTTGTAAACGTTTGGCTTAAATCGCTAAAAAGGTGAAACGTTTGGATTTGTTTCGTAACGTTTTAAATGTTTGACTTAAATCACTAAAAAAGTGAAATGTTTGGATTTGTTTCCTAACATTTTATACGTTTGGATTAAATAGCTAAAATGGTGAAACGTTTGGTTTTGTTTCGTAACCTTTGTAAACGTTTGAATTCAATCTCTATAAAGGGGAAACATTTGGTTTTGTTTCGTATCGTTTTAAACGTTTGGCTTCAATCACAAAAAGGGCCTAACGTTTTAAATGTTTGGATTGGTTTTGTAATGTTTTAAACGTTTAGCTTAAATCGCTTAAAATGTGAAATGTTTGGATTGGTTTCGTAACATTTTAAACGTTTGTCTTAAATCGCTAAAAAGGTGAAACGTTTGGATTTATTTCGTAAGATTTTAAACGTATGGATTTGGTTCGTAACATTTGTAAACGTTTGTCTTAAATCACTAAAAAGGTGGATCGTTTGGTTTTGTTTCGAAACGTTTTAAAAGTTTGGATTTGTTTCGTAACGTTTGTATACGTTTGGCTTCATTAGCTAAGAAGATGAAACATTTAGATTTGTTTCGCAATGTTTAAGACATTTGGTTTTGTTTCGTAACGTTTGTCAACGTTTCGCTTAAATTGCTAAAAAGACGAATAGTTTGGTTTTGTTTCGTAACGTTTGGCTTAAATCGCAAAATATGTGAGATTTAAATTTGTTTCCTAACTTTTGTACACGTTTGGCTTAAATCGCTAAAAAGGTGAAGCGTTTAGATTTGTTTCGTAACGTTTGTAATGTTTGGATTGGTTTCGTAATGTTTTAAACATTTGTCTTAAATCGCTAAAAATGTTAAACATTTGGATTTGTTTCTTAATGTTTTAAACGTTTGGATTTGTTTGGTAACGTTTGTAAATGTTTGGCTTAAATCGCTAAAAAGTGAAACGTTTGGATTTGTTTCGTAACGTTTGTAAACGTTTGGCTTAAATCGCTAAAAAGGTGAAACGTTTAGATTTGTTTCGTAACATTTCAAATGTTTGACTTAAGTCACTAAAAAGGTGAAACGTTTGGATTTGTTTCGTAACGTTTTAAACGTTTGTATTCAATCGCTAAAAGGTGATACGTTTGGATTTCTTTCGTAATGTTTTAAACGTTTGGATTAAATCGCTAAACACTACTAGAAAAACTGGTTATAGTGACGGAAATTTGTGATGGAAAAAATCCGTCACAAATTTGTGACGGATTAGTGAATGTTTTGTGACAGATTTTAAATTTGTAATAGATTTTTGACGGAAACTGCCGTCACAATATTTGTGATGACAATTTTTGTCACAAATCCGTCACAAAATATTTGTGACGGAAAATCCGTCACAAAACCATCACATGTTATGACGGGTTTGTGACAGTTTTGCCGTCACAAATATCCAAATAGTTATTGTCTGGCATAATTCCGTCACAATAGCTCATTATTTCCTTCACAATTTAAGTAAGAAATAATTATTATTATTTTGGCAAGTTGCCCCTTTTCTTAAGTGAGAAATTATTTGCAATAGAGTTAGGGTTTGTGTTGCTGCAGTTTCCTCTCTTTTCACAATTTTAAAATTAGGGTTTTTGGCAAAATAATAAATCTCCTCCTTGCTTATCACTGATTCCGTTCCTCCGCTACAAATGTTGTTGCCTCTGACTTCGTTCCTCCGCTGCTGCTCTTTCCGCCTTCTCCGCCGCTGACTCCGTTTAAATAATCATAGGAAGAATACATTGTTTCGTCTTCTCCGCCGCTGACTTTGTTCGTCCGCCACTACTGTTGCCGCCACCTCTGTTGCTTATCAAGTCGCCTCTTTAACTTCCTCTCTTCGTCCTCATCTCTTTCATACCTTTAATTGATTCAGAAACTTTTTTTAAATTTTTTCAAACAATTCATGTATAGTTATGTGTCATTCCAGTTTTAAATTTTAAGGTTGGATTCTTCGTCTCAGAGAATGAACGAGCAAAAGTTGAAAGGGAAACCTCAAACCCTGTGTTCTGTACCTTGTTAAAGAGAAAAACCAGCTCTGCACTATGAGAACTCGAGAAATTGTAGGTTTTAAACCATGTTTTTCTTTAATTTTATATTAACTGCTTGCTAAATTTGTTCCATAGGCAACAACTGTGTTACTTTTTAATCATGAAACAGCAAAGTTGAGAGAGAGAGCTTGGGGTTTATTTTCTAAAGGAGGCAAAATGGAGGCCTGAAAGGGGAAATTAGGCTAGATCAAGCCCTAATAAGTTCCAGATGTTGGTGGAGGATATTAGGGAGGCTGTACTTGTAAGTGTTCTTATTTTTATTCTTTGTCATCTGAAATGAATTTTACTTTTGATATTTATGTTTATGCGAATTGTTCTTCTTTATGAAGTTTTGATGCTTTAGTTTTTGATTCAAATGCTTTAGTTTTGATTTAGAAGCTTCATTTTTGATTTAAATGCTTGAGTTTTTTTATTCTAATGCTTGAGTTTTTGGTTCACATGATTTAGTTTATTGGGTTATTGTTCCAAAGGCTGACTGTCATTAGCTAATTAATTGTGAATTAGGCATTAATTTTTTCAGTTGGCATATATTATGAAGTTTCTGCTGGTTTGGTACTATACTTTTAGACTGTCAATGCAGTTTAACATGTTCATATTAGGAAAAAGATCAATTTAACTTTTTTTGATTTTGCATATCAGTGAGATTTTGGATTAATCATAAGCACCTATCTATGATTCTTCAAGCCATCTTATTTGCCTTATTTAATTTTGAATGTGTTTGCTATTTGACAATATCTTTGATTTTAGAACTTGCTTGTTAAATGCACAATTTTCTGGGCAAAAATGTTGATTTCATTCATCTATGAAACTGTGGCCTCATATTTGAATTTTCTCAATCTTTATGAACTGTAACTAGAATTTGTAAGTTACATGTTAAATTCATCTTAGCATATTGGGTACATTATATGATATGGCTATAACATGAATATTAGTTTGCAAATAAGTCCTACTGATTTCCACTTAGTTAATTAGAATTGGGTACATTAAGTTGAGTAATTTTAGAAAACTGAGAGAGTCTATTTTGATGCGAACGGTTGATTTTTTTTCCAGCTTTTAAGCTGGCTTTGGTCTCTCATTGTTGTTATCTTGTTCTGTAATTGATTTGAGCTGCTAATATAATTGGTGTGTTTGTTTATAATTTATGTTTGATGCTTTACTTACATATCTTCATGTAATGAGGCCAAATAGATATACTGTACTTATATATATCTCTTGCAATTGTTCAAATAATCACTATTGTGTTTGAATTGAGTAATGAAGGAAGCAATAAATTTATTTTTCCATTTGTCGTTTGATGATCATTAATTGTTGTGAAATGTGCTACATAGCTACCTCATATTAAGGAATATAATCGCTAATCTTCTATCTTTGACGTAAAATATTTTTTTCTTGTCACAATCATGTCGAATCACATTTTATATCATCAAAAAAGATTTTGTTAATATGCATACATTTGTGGTGCCATTAGGAACATCTTGTGTGATTTCTATATGGCATCAAATGTATGATTAGCCGTTACTCCTAATTTTTATCAATTAAACTCCTTATGAAGATAGTATTTGTATACATTTGTCAAATGTTTTTCAAGTTTAACATCTCTATATTTTCTTGAATTTTATGTTTGGCAGGCAAGTGATGTCCTTGCTATGGAGTTTCTACAGAAGGATGTCCGCCTTGCTGCTAGTAGAGAGTTAGAACGTGAGTAAATTCTTACCTTCTAGTGCTCTGTTTTTTTTTTCAATTGTCTGCCTATTGTTCTTATGAGATACTTGTTGGAACAGACTGCGAGCAGTTCCATTGTTTGAAACTTTGAAAGATATGCGAAGGACTAGTTCAGTGATAAAAAAAATTGTTATCAATTCATTGCTATCAGCTAGAATCATCAAGGGGAAATTCATTTTTCCCATTGTGTTCCCAAATGAATGTACAGCATCAAGATTGTCGTTGTGGTGCATCATCAAGATTGTCGTTGTGGTACATCATCAATGGCTCATATGTGTTAGTAGTTATTCTTTTTATCTTTGTACGATGTTCCACTGTATAAGTATTTTTGTTTATCTTTGTATAGTTTAATTAATGCTTCCGATGTCTTTATGTATATATAAACAATAATGTTTATTATTAATATATTTTACAAATTGATGGGTAGCGTTTTTTTTTTGCAAGTTTTTCTTTTAATAATGAAATTTTAAATATTCATTATATTTGTTAAGATCCTTTAATAAATCAAATATATAAATAATAATTTAAATTGTATATAATTAAATTAGTGGTAAATCGGTGATGGAAACAATCACTATTTTGTAACTAATTTTGTGACGGATTTATCCGTCACTAATTACAATTCGTCACAAATCTGTCACTAATATGTGACGGATTTGTGACGGCTTTATCCGTCACTAATTCCAATCCGTCGTAAATCCGTCACAAATTAGTGACGGATTTGTGAAGAAAATTCCGTCATTAATTTTGTGACGGATTCTTCTGTGTTGATCAAGGGCTTTTGTGACGGAATTGTTCGTGACAATTCCGTCATTAATTTGTGACGGATTTAATTTCCGTCACAAATTACTTGTGACGCCCAAAATGGCAACGGACAAAACTCCGTCACAAATCCGTCACAAATGGCAGTTTGTGACGGATTTGTGAGGGATTTTTCCGTCACAAATAGCCTGTTTTTTTGTAGTGAAATTTGTGAAACGTTTGGGTTTGTTTCGTAACGTTTTTAAACGTTTGGATTCAATCTCTAAAAAGGGGAAACGTTTTGTTTTGTTTCATCGCTAAAAGGGCCTAACGTTTTAAACGTTTGCATTGGTTTCGTAATGTTTTAATCGTTTGGCTCAAATCGCCAAAAATGTGAAACATTTAAATTGGTTTCGTAACGTTTTTAACGTTTGTCTTAAATCGGTAAAAAGGTGAAACTTTTGGATTTATTTCGTAAGATTTTAATCGTTTGGATTTGTTTCGTAACGTTTGTAAACGTTTGGCTTAATTCGCTAAAAAGGTGAAACGTTTGGATTTTGTTTCGTAATGTTTGTAAAAGTTTGGCTTAAATTACTAAAAAGGTGAAACGCTTGGATTTCATTTGTAACGTTTGTAAACGTTTGGTTTAAATCGCTAAAAAGGAGAAACGTTTGAATTTGTTTCGTAACGTTTGTAAACGTTTGGCTTAAATCGCTAAAAAGGTGAAACATTTGGATTTGTTTCGTAACGTTTCAAACGTTTGGATTGGTTTTGTAACGTTTTAAATGTTTGGCTTAAATCGTTAAAAAGACGAAATGTTTGGATATTTTCGTAACGTTTTAAATGTTTAGATTGTTTTCATAACGTTTTAAACGTTTGGATTTTTTTCGTAACGTTTGTATAAGTTTGGCTTCAATCGCTAATAAGGTGAAACGTTTGGATTTGTTTCGTAATGTTTAAAACGTTTAGTTTTGTTTCGTAATGTTTGTAAACGTTTCACCTGTTTAGCAATTTAAGCCAAATGTTTACAAACGTTACGAAACAAATTCAAAAGTTTCACCTTTTTAGAGATTTAAACCAAACGTTTAAAACGTTATGAAACAAATCAAATGTTTCACCTTTTAAGCGATTTAAGCCAAATGTTTACAAACATTACGAAATGTTTCACATTTCTAGCAATTTAAGCCAAACGTTTATAAACGTTACAAAATAAAACCAATTTATGCAAAACGTTTACAAACGTTTCACACTTTTAGCGATTTAAGCCAAATATTTAAAACGGTACAAAACCAATCCAAACATTTACAAACTTTACGAAAAAAATCTAAATGTTTCACCTTTTTAGCGATTTAAGCCAAACATTAACAAACGTTACGAAACAAATCCGAACGTTTCCCATTTTTAGCGATTTAAGCCAAACGTTTAAAACGTTACGAAACATATCCAAACGTTTCCCCTTTTTATCAATTTAAGCCAAACATTTACAAACGTTACGAAACAAATCCAAACGTTTCACCTTTTTAGCAATTTAAACCAAACGTTTACAAACGTTTGGATTTCTTTTGTAATGTTTGGCTTAAATTGCTAAAAATGTGAAACATTTTGATTTGATTCGTTACGTTTTAAACGTTTGGATTGGTTTCGTAACGTTTTAAACCTTTTTCTTAAATCGCTGAAAAGGCAAAACGTTTCGATTTGTTTTGTAATGTTTCAAACATTTTGATTGGTTTTGTAAGGTTTTAAACGTTTGGTTTAAATCGCTAAAAAGGTGAAACGTTTGGATTTGTTTCGTAACGTTTGTAAACATTTTGCTTAAATATCTAAAAATTTGAAACGTTTGAATTTGTTATGTAACGTTTATAAATGTTTGGCTTAAATTGCTTATAAAGTGAAACGTTTGGTTTTGTTCGTAACGTTTGAAAACGTTTGGTTTAAATCACTCAGGATTTGTTCTATAACGTTCGTAAACGTTTGGCTTAAGTCGATAAAACGATGAATCTTTTGGATTAGTTTCGTAACATTTTAAACGTTTGGATTGGTTTTGTAACGTTTCAAACGTTTGTCTTAAATTGCCAAAACGATGATACAAATCCAAACGTTTCACCGTTTTAGTGATGTAAGCCGAATGTTTACAAACGTTACGAAAACCAAACGTTTCACCTTTTTAGCGATTTAAGCCAAACATTTAGAAATGTTACGAAACAAATCCAAGCTTTTCCCCTTTTTAGCGATTTAAACCAAATGTTTAAAATGTAACCAAAGCAATCCAAACGTTTACAAACATTATGAAACAAATAAAAATGGTTTACCTTTGTAGCGATTTAAGCCAGACGTTTATAAACGTTACGAAAAAAACCAAATGTTTCACATTTTTTGCTATTTAAACCTAACATTTACAAATGCTACGAAACAAATCCAAATGTTTCCCCTTTTTAGCAATTTAAGCCAAACATTTAAATCGTTACAAAACCAATCCAAACATTCAAAATGTTACGAAATAAATCTAAACATTTTACCTTTTTAGCGATTTAAGCCAAACGTTTATAAACGTTACGAAACAAAATCAAATGTTTCACATTTGTAACTATTTAAGCCAAACAAAACGTTTCGTTGGGTTTCTTAGCAGTTGTAAACGTTTGGCTTAATTCGCTAAAAAGGGGAAACGTTTAGGTTTGTTTCGTAATGTTTGTAAACGTTTGGCTTAAATTGCTAAAAAGGTGAAATGTTTGGATTTGTTTTGTCACGTTTTTAAATGTCTGTATTGGTTTTGTAACATTTTAAATGTTTGGCTTAAATTGCTAAAAAGGGGAAACATTTGGATTTGTTTCGGAACGTTTGTAAACGTTTGGTTTAAGTCTCAAAAAGGTGAAACGTTTGGATTTGTTTCAACTTTTTAGCAATTTATGCCAAACGTTTTAAACATTACGAAACCAATCAAAAAACTTACAAACGTTACAAAAAAAATCCAAACGTTTCGCCTTTTTAGCGATTTAAGCCAAACGTTTACAAACGTTATGAAACAAGTCCAAACGTTCCCCTTTTTAGCGATATAAGCCAAACGTTTAAAACATTACGAACGAAACCAATCCAAACGTTTAAAATGTTACGAAACATATCCAAACGTTTCCCCTTTTTAGCAATTTAAGCCAAATGATTACAAACGTTTCACCTTTTTAGCAATTTCAACCAAACGTTTACAAACGTTTGGATTTCTTTTGTAACTTTTGGCTTAAATCGCTAAAAATATGAAACATTTGAATTTTTTTCGTAATGTTTTAAAATTTTGGATTGGTTTCGTAACGTTTTAAACATTTGGCTTAAATTGCTAATACGGCGAAACGTTTGGATTAGTTTCGTAATGTTTTAAACGTTTGGATTGGTTTCCAAACGTTTTAAACGTTTCACTGAAATTGATAAAAAGGTGAAACGTTTCGATTTGTTTCGTAACGTTTGTAAACGTTTGGCTTAAATCGCTAAAAATGTGAAACGTTTGTATTTGTTTCATAACGTTAGTAAAGGTTTGGCTTAAATCGCTACAAATTTAAACATTTGGATTTGTCTTGAAATGTTTTAAACGTTTTGATTGGTTTTTAAACGTTTTAAACGTTTGGCTTAAATTTCTGAAAAGGGGAAACATTTGGCTTTGTTTCGTAACGTTTGTAAACGTTTGGCTTAAATCGCTAAAAAGGTGAAACGTTTGGATTTGTTTCATATAGTTTGTAAACGTTTCACTTAAATCGCTAAAAAGGTGATGGTGGTGAAAATACGCAAGCGTACGTAGCCAACTTGTAATATAGATTGCGAAGTCGAGATATCGTACCCATAGAGAAAGCTCTAATGACAACCAGTTAAGAGACTTGATTTAGATAATCGAAAAGATAATTTTGTTTGTTTGAGTAAATTAAAAGACAGAAGTAAACGAATGTAAATTAAGTAGACTAAAGCTGTAATTAAATTGGTGTTTAACAATAATGAGAAAAGCATGGATTATTAATCTGTGTTATGTTGTTTATTTAATTCGGGTTATGGATTGTATTGTTCTGATATGGTTCAGACTAATCGAAGGCACCTAAAATTCTCTCTCGAGCAATTACAGGCAAAAACATAAAACTAATGAATAATAGGTTAATTATTCACTCTCGCACAATGATTAACCTAATTACTAATTAATTGAATGATTATGAAGTGAATCCTAAGAACACGCACTCGTTAATTCACTCTCGCGCAATTAACTCCTACATTCTTAATTATGTTGTTCTATTCTAATTTTACTCTCTCGAGCTAAAACTAAAACATATGGCATAGACTAAGTGATCAATTTAGGCTAAGCATGAAGCACAATGATTAAAACATATCAAGAACAAAACCCATAAATCCGATTCAATCAAACATACAGAATTTAAGGGTTTAGCTAGAAATAATAATAAAAATACTAAAAAAAATAATTGAAGAAATCATTCTGTAATTAAATCAATACTGAATATAGAATTAAGATCAATCGTACCTTATTCGAATGTAAACTAGTAATAATCGGAGAACAATAATGAAAATAATCCCAAGAACGAATACATGAAAACTAAAATCTATGAAATTAGGGTTATGTCTAAAAAGCGGTAAACTAGTCGAACCCTTTACAAGTTGCAATCATTATCTATTTATACTCGACTCTAATATGGAATGTTCTCTGATTTCGGGCTCGGTGTAGTCTAGAATGCCCCGCAACTTCGATCTTTTACTCGCGACTTTGTACGGCCAAAAACGTAAACTCACTATGCAGGTTTCTGTCGCCGCGACACCCAAAAATCTTAACCGCACGACACGAGAATGTTGCGACTCCGTCGTGCGTTTTCTGCTGGAACTTGGGGCTTCATATCTTTATCATGCCGCGACGCTACGCCTCTTGTCGTGGCGCGACAACATCATTTTTGCTCCGAAACCACTTTAATCCCGCTATGAAGCTTCACTTTCCTTCTCTAATGCCTGCTTTTGCTCTATTACACTCAGAAAACACTTAATTCCACGCATAAGCCTGCAACGCTTGAAGATAACAAATAAGGACCAAAACAAGTGTGAATTTGACAGTAAAACACCATAATCATTACCAAAAAGACCTCGGAAATAGGAGTATTTCTACTCCTATCAAACATCCTCACACTTACCTTTTGCTTGTCCTCAAGAAAATACAGAACAAAGTCTACATGCCAGTCACAACACCAAGTCAGAGAATAAGAAATTAAAGCCCTTTCACCCCCCCCTAAACAATGAATCAATCAAAGTATTCATTGGAGTCAAACAACATAAAGAGAAAAACAACAAATAACGACATGAGATAATAACATCGAGAATACTCAAGTATACGCACTCCTACATAACTCAAAAATCAATTCAATATTTAGGGCGATCTAAACAATCTCAAAACAACGATTAAAAATTAAACTTTGAGAGGAAAAACAATATGTATCGCAACAAAGAGTATAAATCTCACAAGGTACTCTCGCACACACAAGTTTTTAAGGTTAAACGTTAAAAACTCTCTTGCCAACACATGTAATTCTACCATAAGTTTGCCAATAGTCCATAATTCCACTACAAATTACGTTGAATAAAAAGAATCAAAATGGACTTTTCAATGGGTTGTAACCGGGTTTGGGTTTGGATTAAGGTATGATACATGTAAACAAATAGGGGAAATATGACTTGACAAACTAAACAAATATTAAAAATAACTAAAATTTAAATTTATAAGCTCAACCAAAAAAATGAATCTCTTTTCTTTACTTTTCTTGCCTTAAGTTCACAATTATTATTTTTTTCTTTTTCTTTTTCTTTCAAGCTCAATTTTTCTCCCTTTTTGTTGGTTTTTTTCCTTTTCTTGCTTTCTTTTTCTGAACTTCACAATCAACTAACAACTCATGATGTTTACCATCCTCACACTAATTCCTTTTATACTTATTTAATTTGTCAAGTCATAGGGTAGAAAGATGTAAATGAGAAAAGGTAAATGTGTAAAATAAGGTCTATCAAAAATAAGGCTAAGGCTCAACTTGGGTTATCTAGCGGAAATTGGGTAGGCTATTTTACGTGTTCTGAAGAAATTTGGTAGTCGTAGGTGCCATTTATCATTTTCAATTTTATTCAACTAATCCTGCAATTTTATTACGGACACAAGGAAAATTCTAGAGAACATACATGCATTCACTCACACCACAAGAGACATAAGATAGTATGCTCGATAAGGCTCAAATCCTCTCATAAATTGGGTAATACTCTATGGTTTGCTATACATCCAGTTTAAAAGCTCAAAAATTTCCATTTTTAAACACTGTTCTTGCCAAGTTCAAACACCCTAAATAATGTTTCTCAAAAGGAAGTATGCATTTGTGAAGTATAAATTTTCACCTCATTCCTATTATATCATATCGACTAAAAGACACAATTATTTGACTGTCATTCTGACCACATTATTCAAAAACAAAAGCACAACTTAACTAACTCATTAAATAGGGCGGACGTAAACACTAAAATGTCACAATTATGACGTTGGCAAGAAACATGACATGGACATAAAAACGAGGACAACCCAAAATAAGCAAAATGTGAACATATTAAGCACAAAACAAATGAAAACATCTGCAAAGAAGTTCGCTACATCACATCCTACAAACCAACAAAACATAAAAACACACAAAAGTCAATTTAATATCATCTAGTCAATTTAATGTCATCTAGTTCATAGTTGTCTATATGTCCTTTGACATGCGGTGACACTATTTTGTATATAGGTGATTAGAGTTTTATACTCCTTAACCCTAGATCTTTCATGAGCTAGGGCCGTGGGATGTTTTGGCTCTAGTTAGTTGTATATGGAGATAGGGGTTTAACCTAAAAAGGATTCATCACTATGGCTGAACGGAGACAAGGTTCAATGCTATCTCGAATTGTTCTTGATGGATGATAAAACCTGTGCAGGTGTATATGACTTACTTAGAAAGTTGTATCTAGTGGAAGTCATATTTATCAAGAATTAGAACTGAGAAATGAGGTCATATGATCAAGACAAACAGTGTTTGACTTAACCGTGACACTAGTCGAGATTTGAATATTAGATGAAGGGAATTTTGAATGTACGGTAATTATGAATATTGGTTCATAAAAAATGTATCGAAACATTCATTTCTATTTGGGGGTCGTGACATGTTGCTAGACGTCACTCTCGATGTACGAGAATTAATAATTAAATGGGATTTAATTATTCAATATATGAAAGACGTTTCTTATGTCTTTCGTTGCCATATAGATGTGAACCTAGTTAGTCACAGACAATAGAGTGTGCAACCGATTGAGTTAAAGAATCAATTTCATATCGATACTAGCATATCTCGGAAATTAATCTAAGATGAAAAACATATAAAAATTAGGGACTAATTTGTAAGAGTTATAAATTTTTTTTTTGAGAGGAAAAAGGAGCTTTATTAACTAACAAACTGGAGTTACAAGCTCATTTATCGGATAAGGAATATCACTGTCAAACATACAGAACTTACCAAAGAAAATACCCCATTTAGCTAAGGTGTGGGCAACTACATTGCCATCTCTACGAATATGACGAAACTCAACCTCTCCATGCTTGATAACATCTAGACAATCATCAACCACAAGCTGGATAGGATCGATAGAAGATCCTGGGTTATGAAGCAGCTGAACAATATTAGAGGCATCAGTTTCCACCACCAGCTGGACGTCTGGACTTCCTTCAACCATCTTCACTCCGAGTAGAATAGCATGGGCCTCAGCTAGCTCAGCACAGGTAACTCCATGCAGAACCGATACACCACACCTGATAACTTTACCATTATGATCACGGCAGACAGCAGCAGCGACAAAGAGGTTTTTGTTAATTCCCACAACGGCGTCACAATTTATTTTTAACGAACCAGGATCAGAAGCATTCCATTGCACTGGCAAAACTGAGCGAGGAAGACGGTCTTGTTTGGCTGAAAGACCACGAAAATCAGACGCATATCGAAAGAGAAGAGGAGCATGAACTCTTGGATTCTCAAAGACAATATTGTTGCAGTCGTTCCAAATGATCCACAACCTGATGATGAAATCCTGGAGTGCTTCTATTTTCAGTGCTTTAAACATCCCTACTAACCATTCCAACGCTGAAGATACCATAAAAGCATCCACACTAAGACCCATCGGGGATAATAACCAAAGGCCTCTAACTTCTTCACAATCCTTAAGTGCATGGAGATCTGTTTCAAGAGAAATCCCACACCTAGGACATATGTTGGCGACACGAATCATGCGTTTCGCCTGATTTTCATTGCACGGGAGAGTCCCATGGCAAATTCTCCACAGGAAGTGTCGAAATTTTGGCTGTACTGGACAACGCCAAAGCTTATTCCATATTTCCTGCTGACCCCCACAAGCTTATGAGCTAGCCATACCTCTGTTAATAATCTCGCACGCTTTGTAGTATCCCGACCGAACCGAGTAGAATCCAGATTTGTTGAGTGGCCAAAACAGTTTATCAGGAGGTAACCTTCTACTAAGCTGGATCTTCAGAATATTGCTGACATTGTGAGCAGAAAAGATCGCTATTAACTTGTCACGATCCCATGTAGGGGATGGAGCAGCAATGAAATAGCTAACCTTACAGTCATCAGGTAAGTTTAGCTGCCCGCTAGGTTTCATAAACGGAACATGGGTAATCCAATTACCACACCTTACGTCTACTGATTTCCCATTACCAATCCGCCATGCTATACCCGAATCGAGTACCCTCTTGCCTTCCATTATACTCTGCCATGTGAAACTAGAGTTTCGGCGTAAAGAATCATGGAGAAACTATAAGAGTTACAAATTAGTAAGAACCTAATTGTATTTATCCAAGTTAATTAGGGACTAATTTCTAAGAGTTATAAATTAGAAGGAACATAATTATACTTTAACCAAATTTTATGATTTGAATGCTTAAGTATTTAATTATTGTAATTAATGATATTTAAAGCACTAATTATAAATTAGTGGAATGATGATGTCATGGTGATGTAATAAGATAAGGTCATAAGCTTATATATAATGTCATATGATGACATCACCTATATGATGTCACCTATGTGATGTCACCACATGAAAGGTATCATGTGGTGGCAACACCTTTACTTGGTGTGTGACACCTAGCATGTGAGGTGTTGCATTCTTAGGCAAAAGCTCTACCTTATAAATAGAGCTTGCCTTTGCTCATTTCATAACAACACCCAACTCACACATCTCACTACAAACTCCAAGTTGTAGATAGAGATAGATACTTAAAGGAGTTCAAGTAGTCATCAATCACGGGAAAAACTTGGCGAAGTATTTCATACATCCGAGCAAGGAGGTAATCAAGGCAAGAGTTTGAGCTTAGGGCTGCTCGGCAAGAGGAACTTTTGCGGATTATTTCAAAGAGAGAATTCAATCGGACGCATACTCGTGTGGACGAGCTTGAGATCTCCGTACTTTCGGGACTACAAGAATCGTTAGAGAATCGACATACGTATTCTTCTTACGATTCCTAGATGCATGCTTTAATTACTAAATGATACGACGATCCATTTGTTGGTTATATGATCAGCTTTAGGATACGTATTTTTGAATTTTCAATTTTATATTGAAATATACGATCCGGACCTGCGCCTCCCGCTACGCCAACAAAAAATCCAAACGTTTCACATTTTTAGCGATTTAAGCCAAAAGTTTACAAACGTTACGAAACAAAACCAAACCTTTGACCTTTTTAGCGATTTAAGCCAAACGTTACAAACGTTAAGAAACAAAACCAAACCTTTCACCTTTTTAGCGATTTAAACCAAACGTTTAAAACCGTTACGAAACAAATCCAAACGTTTCACCTTTTTATCGATTTAAGCCAAACGTTTCAAACGTTACGAAACCAATCCAAACGTGTAATACGTTATAAAAAAAATCCAAACATTTAAAACTTTACGAAACAAATCCAAATGTTTCACATTTTTGGCGATTTAAGCCAAATGTTTACAAACGTTCTGAAACAAATCCAAACGTTTCCCGTGTTTAGCGATTTAAGCCAACCGTTTAAAAACGTTACGAAACAAATCCAAACCTTTCACCTTTTATGCGATTTAAACCAAACATTTACAAACGTTACGAAACAAAACCAAACCTTTCACCTTTTTACCGATTTAAGCCAAATGTTTACAAACGTTACGAAACAAATCCAAACGTTTCACATTTTAAGCTATTTAAGCCAAACGTTTACAAATGTTACGAAACAAATCCAAACGTTTCACTTTTTTAGCAATTTAAGCCAAAAGTTTAAAACGTTACAAAACCAATCCAACGCTTCACGTTTTTAGCGATTGAAGCCAAACGTTTACAAACGTTACGAAACAAAACCAAATGTTTAACCTTTTTAGAGATTGAAGCCAAACGTTTACAAACGTTACGAAACAAAACCAAACGTTTAACCTTTTTAGCAATTTAAATCAAACGTTTACAAACGTTACAAAATAAATCCAAACGTTTCGCATTTTTAGCGATTTAAAGCAAACGTTTACAAACTCTACGAATCCAATCTAAACGTTGAAGATGTTACGAAACAACTCCAAAGGTTTCACCTTTTTAGCGATTTATGCCAAACGTTTACAAACGTCAAGAAAAAAATCTAACCGTTTAAAGAACTTTACGAAATCAATCCAAATGTTTAAAACGTTACAAAACAAATCCTAGCGTTTCACCTTTTTAGCGATTTAAGCCAAACGTTTAAAACGTTAGAAACAATTCCAAACGTTTAAAACGTTACGAAACAAATCCAAACGTTTAAAACGTTATGAAACAAATCCAAATGTTTTCACATTTTTAGTGATTTAAGCCAAACGTTTACAAATGTTATGGAACAAATCCAAATGTTTCACTACGTTTCACCTTTTTAGCAATTTAAGCCAAAAGTTTACAAACTTTACGAAACAAATCCAAATGTTTAATCTTTATAGTGATTTTAGCAAAACTTTTACAAACGTTACAAAACAAACCAAACATATCACCTTTTTAGCGATTTAAGCCAAACGATTCAAACGTTACGAAACCAATCCAAACGTGTAAAACGTTACGAAAAAAAATCCAAACATTTAAAACGTTAAGAAACCAATCCAAACGTTTCACATTTTTAGCGATTTAAGCCAAATGTTTACAAACGTCCCGAAACAAATCCAAATGTTTCCCCTTTTTAGCGATTTAAGCAAAACGTTTCCAAAAGTTACGAAACAAATCCAAACGTTTCCCCTTAAAAGCGATTTAAGCCAAACGTTTACAAATGTTATGAAACAAATCCAAATGTTTCACCTTTTTAGCTATTTAGGCTAAACGTTAACAAACGTTAGAAAACAAAACTAAACGTTTCACCTTTTTAGCGATTTTAGCCAAATGTTTAAAACATTACGAAACCAATCCAAACGTTACAAAACAAAACCAAATGTTTCAAACATTTTTAGTGACTTAAGCCAAACGTTACGAAAAAAATTCAAATGTTTTAAACGTTACGAAACAAATCCAAATGTTTAAAATGCTACGAAACCAATCCAAACGTTTAAAAAGTTACGAAACAAAACAAAATGTTTCACCTTTTTAGAGATTTAAGCCAAATGTTTAAAACTTTTCTAAATCAATCCAAACGTTTCACCTTTTTAGCGATTTAAGCCAAACGTTTAGACACGTTACGAAAAAAATCCAAACGTTCCACCTTTTTAGCGATTTAAGCAAACGTTTAAAACGTTACGAAACTAATCCAAGCGTATAAAATCCAAACGTTGCAAAACAAAACCAAATGTTTCATCTTTTTAGCAATTTTAGCCAAACGTTTAAGACTTTATGAAACCAATAAAAATTTAAAACTGTACAAAACCAATACAAACGTTTACGTTATGAAACCAATACAAACGTTTACAAATGTTACAAAACAAAACCAAACATTTCACCTTTTTAGTGATTTAAGCTAAATGTTACAAACGTTATGAAACAAATCCAAACGTTTAAAACGTTACGAAACAAATCCAAATGTTTAAAATGTTATGAAACCAATCCAAACGTTTACAATATTACGAAACAAATCCAAACGTTTGAAACATTACGAAACAAAACCGAACGTTTCACGTTATATGCGATTTAAGCCAAATGTTTAAAATTTTACGAAACCAATTCACACATTTCACTTTTTTAGCGATTTAAGCCAAACATTTACAAATGTTACGGAAAAAATTCAAATGTTTCCCGTTTTTATCTAATAGAGGCAAACGTTTATAACGTTACGAAACTAATCCAAACATTTAAAACGTTACGAAAGAAATCCAAACGTTACACCTTTTTAAATATTTAAGCCAAACGTATACAAATATTACGAAGCCAAAAACGTTACGAAACAAATCCAAACGTTTCACCTTTTTAGCGATTTAAGCCAAATGTTTACAAACGTTCCAAAAAAAATAAAAAAACGTTTCACGTTTTTAGCTATTTAAGCCAAACGTTTAAAACATTACGAAACCAATGCAAACGTTTAAACGTCACGAAACAAATCCAAATGTTTCACCTTTAAAGCGATACAAGCCGAACGTTTACAATTGTTACGAAACAAAACCAAACGTTTCGCCTTTTTAGCAAATTAAGCCAAACGTTTACAAACGTTACGAAACAAATTCAAACGTTTCCCCTTTTTAGCGATTTAAGCAAAACGTTTACAAATGCTACGAAACAAAACAAAACGTTTCACTTTTTTAGCGATTTAAGCCAAACGTTTAGAAACATTACGATACAAATGCAAACGTTTCGCCATTTTAGCGATTTAAGCCAAACTTTTACTAACGTTACGAAATAAATCCAAATGTTTCACATTTTTAGCGATTTAAGCCAAAAGTTTACAAACGTTGCAGAACCAATCTAAACGTTTAAAACGTTTCAAAACAAATCCAAACGTTTTACCTTTTTTAGCAATCTAAGCCAAACATTTGCAAACGTTACAAAACAAATCCAAACGTTTCACCTTTTTAGCGATTTAAGCCAAACGTTTATAGACGTTATGAAACAAATTCAATTGTTTCACCTTTTTAGTGATTTAAGCCAAATGTTTAAAACATTACGAAACCAATCAAAATGTTTAAAACATTACGAAATAAATCCAGACGTTTCACCTTTTAAGCGATTATGCCAAACGTTTACAAACGTTGCAAAAGCAATCCAAACATTTAAAACCTTATGAAACAAATCCAAACGTTTCACATTTTTAGGGATTTAAGCCAAACGTTTAACCTTTTTAGCAATTTAAATCAAACGTTTACAAATGTTATGAAAACAAATCCAAACGTTTAACATTTTGAGCGATTTAAGCCAAACGTTTCCAAACGCTACGTAACCAATCCAAACGTTTAAAACATTACGAAACAAATCTGAACGTTTCACCTTTTTAGCGATTTAAGCCAAACGTTTACAAACGCTAAGAAAAAAATCAAAATGTGTAAAACATTACGAAACCAATCCATAAGTTTAAAACGTTACAAAACAAATCCTAACGTTTCACCTTTTTAGCGATTTAAGCCAAACGTTTAAAACGTTACGAAATAAATCCAAACGTTTAAAACGTTACGAAACAAATTCTAACGTTTAAAATGTTATGAAACAAATACAAAGGCTTCACATTTTTAGTTATTTAAGTCGAACGTTTACAAACGTTACGAAACAAATCCAAACGTTTCACCCTTTTAGCAATTTAAGCCAAACGTTTACAAACGTTACGAAACAAATCCAAACGTTTCACCACGTTTCACCCTTTTAGCAATTTAAGTCAAACGTTTACAAACGTTACGAAATAAATCCAAATGTTTCACCTTTTTAGCGATTTAAGCCAAACGTTTACAAACGATAGGAAACAAAACCAAACGTTTCACCTTTTTAGCGATTTAAGCCAAACGTATAAAATGTTACGAAACTAATCCAAACGTTTAAAACGTTACGAAAAAAATCCAAACGTTCAAAACGTTATGAAACAAATCCAAACGTTTCACATTTTTAGCGATTTAAGTCAAACGTTCACAAACGTTACGATGAAAAATTCAAACGTTTCCCCTTTTTAGCGATTTAAGCCAAACGTTTACAACTGTTACGAAACGAATCCAAACGTTTCACCTTTTTAGCGATTTAATCAAAACGTTTACAAACGTTATGAATCAAATCCAAACGTTTCACCTTTTTAGAAATTTAAGCCAAACGTTTATAAATATTACAAAACAAACCAAAACGTTTCACCTTTTTAGCGATTTTAGCCAAACGTTTAAAATGTTAGGAAACCAATCCAAACGTCTAAAACAATACGAACCCAATCCAAACGTATAAAACGTTTACAAACGTTACAAAACAAAACAAAACATTTAAACTTTTTAGCTATTTAAGCCAAACGTTACGAAATATATCCAAATGTTTCAAACGTTTCTGTTTACACCGGCCCAGGAAATTACCGGATAGAACTTCATGTGGGCTTATCAGGGATTCAAGCCCAACGAAAAGCCTGTTTATTATTGCTTTTTCTATTTTATAGGAATTTGTAGCTCATTACGAGTGATTCTCTATTAGAGTTTTAGTCTTAGTTGGATTAGGAGTCTTGATTGTGAGGAGCTATAAATAGCTCAGAGCTTCATTATTTTTGTATCAACAAATCAATCAATCAAAAACCAAGCCCAGTGCTTTTTATCTCGCAATCTCCGGATTGTTTTAATTTAGGAGTAGTTTTCGGTATTAATCTCGCCTGAGTTCGTAACTCCCAAATTATTACTTGTTAGATCACGTGGTTAAGTGTGTTTAACCAAACAAGCCCTGCGAGTATCTACATAGGTTCGTTAAAGTATCAAACCTCAAACCGATCCGGATTATAAATTCAAAGATTCGAGTCCGGAATATTTCCAGGCGAACATCTTTTGGCGACTCCACTGGGGACCAGTTTATGGTTAGCACAAAAACAGACTTTAAGGACGATTCCAGGCAAGCTCGGTCCATACGCCGACAACAACGGAAGAAAGGTGACATAGTAGACGAATCAGATTCGGATAGATCAGAAACCATGGCCAAGGACAAACAGGTGAACCAATCAAACAAGGTGCCGAATACAACGGATACCGAGGGGAACCTGCCTAAGGACAAGAACGACGACGCGACCGATGATATGATAAACTACTCACGTCAACTTCCACCCTCTTACCCTTCTTTATCACAGGCCGATTTCTCGGCCATGAGGGGCGAGATAGCGCAGGAGAACAAACAGATGTTTGACGGTGCTATGCATTAGATGTCCGAAGTAATGAGGAACATCATGGCCGACCAAACGTCGGTCCAAAGGCAGATCCAAGGGAACTTGGACGGCCTCAACAAGGCGATGGAAAACCTGGGGCGATTATTTTCTGGGCAATCCACCGCCGATCAAGGGTATAGAAGGGCCGAACAGAACCCAACACCGAGCCGTTTTGGTCAACCAGGTGGTTCGGCCGAACAACAACCCAACAAGATGGGATATACATATGGTTCCGTTAAGCTCTTGACGAGGAACGAGGCCGAATTCTCAGGAAGGACCGATCACCCGGGGGCACGCTCGTCAAACCCACAAGGCGAAGCTAGGCCACAAGGGGGAGCTACTGGAGCCAACACTCAGGAGCCTAACGTGGGCGAACGATCATACTCTGATGGAGGCGACCAAAATATATACAATCAAGGGCAACTCGTGGACATGCTAGAGAGGCTCGAGGTGGACCTGCGACCTATGCCTCGCCCGTCGTACATGAAACCATACCCAGACTGGATCGACAAGTTATACCCTTTCCCAAGGGGGTATAAAGTGCATGAGTTTAGTCTATTTTCAGGCGAGGAGAAGGGTCAATCTACGGTTGAACATGTCGCCCGGTTCTCGGCCCAATGTGGCGAAGCAGCTGCTCACGATTTCTGGAAGCTCCGACTTTTCGCCAGCTCCCTGACAAAAATGGCGTTTACATGGTACTCTAGATTGTCGCCCAACTCGGTGGACACGTGGAAGGACCTCGAAATCCTCTTCCATAAGGAATTTTACAGGGCACCACCTGATGTCACCCTGGCCGACCTCGCCCGAATCTCGCAGCTACCGAGCGAATCGGCAGAAAAGTATATCGGCCGATTTAGAAACCTCAGGACTAGATGCTCCACTAAAATGTCCGAGGCCGATTGTGTACCGATGGTGGTAAGGGGGATGAGTTTCGCCATGAGAGAGCATTTTGAGGGCCATAGGTTTCGTGACTTGTTCGAGCTAACGAACAGGGTGACGAGCTACGAAAGACTCCTCTAGGAGAAAGAACAGAGGAGAGGCGCATCTAAGGGGACCTATTATAAAGACCAGCTCGACGTGGCCGTGGTGTCCGACAGCGAGGATAGCGGTTCCGAAGATGAAGTCAACATGGCCGAATATTTGGGAACGAAACCCCTGGAATGTTCGGCCTTGCGAAAGCCTGGCTTTGTTAAGAAAAATAAGACTGCGGTGGTACAAAAGGAGTATTCGTTCGATCTGACCAAAGCCGACGAAATATTTGATGCCTTGTTGAAGGATGGACAGATCGCCTTAAGCGAAGGTCATACAATTCCACCGTCAGAGGAGCTGGTCGGTAAAGATTATTGCAAGTACCACAATTCCTGGAGGCACAGCACGAACAATTGAGTAAATTTCAGAAACGTGATCCAGAAGGCGATTAACGAAGGAAAACTTCTGTTCCCAACGAAGAAAGAGGCCGATGCTAAATACGTGTCTATCAACACCGTTCGGCCCCACTTTGATAGCTACCTAGAGCAAGGGCAGATACAAAGCAAGTGGAACCCTAGAAGGCCCAAGCCGAGAGTAGAGACCGATGGTTCAAAGTGGCGAGGAGAAAAAGGAAGGCCTCAGCAACAGAAGAGGAAGCGATACAGCTCGCCCACTGCAGATATGACGTGCCCATCTGTACGTGTTTTAGGGTCAAGGGAGGCGAGAACACGAGGAAGCATCCCAAGACCTTTAAACTGAAATCGCCCACAGAGCAGTGGCAGAGACATGAGCCACAGCGGAGGCCTACCGCTAACGTATTCAAGAGGATATTTTGGCCAACGGAGGAGACCCCTCGTATGACGAAAACCCAGAAGAGGCGAATGCAAAGGCTGCGACAAGAGTCGCGTGCGAATCACGGGGCAAAAAAGCGGCTCCAAAAGAGAAGCACGAAAAAAGACCAATAGCCGAGAGATTGGGGGCAAGGAACCAGGCCGATATGGATACCAAATCGCCTGATCGGCGAAATGCCAAGGTAAGGAAGGTATGGGTGCCAAAGGGCGAGAAACAAGGGGACGATGTGGCCGTCACGGCAGTGGATCACAAGGATGAGGACGATTCCAGCGGCCGATCGTCCTACAAGGACGTACTCGTATCGCACCAGGGCGGCCAGCTTAAAGCAAGATTGCCCAAAGACCGCGAGGTCGTTGTCTCGCACAAGAAGGGAGTGTTGAAAGCTTGGGTCCCGGTGGTGAGGGACGAATACGGAGTAAAGGTGGTCACGCTCCCCAACTCATACAGAAGTAAGCCTGGGCAGAAGGTGACGTTGGAAGCCGATGTAATCGTGCCGGAAGGAGATAGCGCCGACAGTACCGCGGTAGTATCTCTCAGCAAACCTCCAACAAGGATGACTAGGCACATTCGGCCACTGTACATCAAGGCCGATTTGAACGGGGTATCGATTAACAGGGTCCTTATTAATAACGGGGCTGGCGCTAACATACTACCGGCGAAAATGCTAAAAAAACTGGGCATAACGCGGGATCAACTTTACCCGACCGATGTTTACATGACTGACTTCGCGGGAGGCGAGACGCCAGCTGAAGGGTACATCACCCTCCGAATCAAGGTAGGACGAGTAGAAACCGAAGAAGGGTTTTTCGTGGTCAATGCCCGGAGCAACTACAACATTTTACTCGGCCGAGATTGGATACACTCCAACATGTGTATACCTTCAACCATGCATCAAATGCTCTTCATATGGCGGGATGACGGTGAGGCCGAAGTTGTTCAGGGCGACCCCAACCCCTTTGGCGAAGACCACAACGTGCTTGATGCACGTTTATACGATGAAGAGGTGCGCAACATACAATCCCTTAGTTCGAGAGGAGAGACGAGCGTCCCTCGCTTGCTTGTTAACTCGGATCGGCCGGTATCAGTGACCCTAGGGGGCAAAGGCCGATCCACCATCCTCAAAAATCTTCAATGATAGTGCGACATAAAGAATTGAGGGAGAAGATTAGGCAGTTAGCTTCGCTGTATGATATTGCATCGGCCGAATGCATCTACGAGGACCAAGATCAAGACCTAACAGGATCATTGCAAATTGAAGACATACGGCTGGCAACCGGGAAACTAGAAGATCGCAACATACAATCCCTTAGTTCGAGAGGAGAGACGAGCGTCCCTCGCTTGCTTGTTAACTCGGATCGGCCGGTATCAGTGACCCTAGGGGGCAAAGGCCGATCCACCATCCTAAAAAATCTTCAATGATAGTGCGACATAAAGAATTGAGGGAGAAGATTAGGCAGTTAGATTCGCTGTATGATATTGCATCGGCCGAATGCATCTACGAGGACCAAGATCAAGACCCAACAGGATCATTGCGAATTGAAGACATACGGCTGGCAACCGGGAAACTAGAAGATGATCCCGCCCAAGTACAAGACGACCTCTTCGAAGTTAATCTGGGGACAAATGAATCGCCTAAGCCTATATATATCAACGCAGGACTGGACGAGGGATTCAGAGAACAACTGGTCGCTCTACTTATTGAGTTCCGCGATTGTTTTGCCTGGTCGTATGATGAGATGCTGGGCCTTGATCATAATATCGCCGAGCATAAGCTTCCATTGAAAAGTGGGTTTCGGCCATTTCGGCAACCTCCCCGGCGAATGTCCAGAGAAGTGGATGCTCTCATCCAAGACGAAATTAAGCGGCTGGAAGATGCTAAGTTTATTCGGGAAGCCCAGTACACCGAATGGCTCTCCAACATCGTACCGGTGATGAAGAAAAACGGAAAGCTCAGAGTATGCGTAGATTTTCGGAACCTCAACCTGGCCACACCCAAGGACTAATATCCTATGCCGGTAGCCGGCATGCTAATAGACAGGGCAGCAGGACACACGATACTCAGTTTCCTCGACGCACACTCTGGATATAACCAAGTTCCAATCAGCAAAGAGGACATCTCCAAAACAGCCTTTCGATGCCCCGGGCCGATCGGAGCGTACAAATGGGTCGTAATGCCTTTCGGCTTAAAAAACGCAGGGGCAACGTATTAGAGAGCGATGAACAAGATGTTCAGGGGCCTTGACTGCCTTGAGGTTTACATCGACGATGTCGTAATCAAATCAAATACCGGCGAAATCCATCTGGCCGACCTCCGGAAAGGTTTCGAACGTATACGACGCAATGGGTTAAAGATGAATCCCCTGAAATGCGCATTCGGCGTTTCGGCTGGAAACTTCTTGGGTTTCTTGGTTCACCAGCGGGGAGTAGAAATAGACAAGAACAAAGCTAAGGCGATTATCAATGCTGAACCACCCAAAACCAAGAAGCAGCTCCAGAGGCTCATCGGTCAAATCAATTTCTTAAGAAGATTCATAGCGAACACAGCGGGCCGACTTCACAGCTGGAGTGTTTTGCTGAGAGGAAAAGAGGCCGATGAGTGGATATGGACGGACGAGCAACAGAGGGTGTTCGACGATTTGAAAGGTTACTTGGCAAAACCTCCGGTTATGACCCCTCCAAAGCCGAATAAGCCGTTGTTACTATACCTATCGGTTGCACGCGAATCCCTAGGATGTATGCTAGCCCAAGAGGACGATGGGGTCGAGAGAGCAGTCTACTATTTGAGCCGAGGACTGACGGACACAGAAATTCGCTATACCGACATAGAAAAAATGTGTCTATGCCTGTACTTCACATGCTGCAAGCTGCGATACTATATGTTGCCGGTCGTAGTGTACGTATTGTCCCAGACCGATATCATTAAGTATATCTTATCGAAGCCATACCTGAGGAATCGGATTGGAAAATGGGCGATTGATATGTCCGAATTTACGTTGGTGTATGTTCCCCAAAGAGCAGTAAAAGGACAAGTGTTGGCAGATTTCTTGGCCGATCACCCTGGTATTACCCTCAAGGAAGAAACAGTCACGTTCTGCGACGTCGCCACATGGGAGATGTGGTTCGATGGGTCCAGGACAAGCCAGGGGGCAGGCGCAGGAGTACACATCGTCACACCCTTGGGGGCATCCTACCAGTTGTCATTCAGACTCCAGTTCGAATGTACCAACAATCAGGCAGAATACGAAGCCCTAATTTTTGGCCTTGAAATCCTTGCCGAACTGGGGGCAAAAACAATCAACGTCAAAGGCGATTCGTTGTTAGTCATTAAACAAGTAACTGGGGAGTTCAAATGCGAATCCGAACTGCTGGTGAGGTATTGCAATAAGGCAAAGCATCTCATCGAAGGCTTTCAGGACACAAGGATGGAATACACAGAGAGAGCCGATAATGTTGTCGCGAATGATTTAGCCCAGCACGGTAGTGGGTACAAAACGAATCTCTGCTTGGACACAATAGAAAGAGACATGCCGAATCTACATACTGGGGGCATCACCATCGACGAAAGAATATTTTCGGCCTACCAACTTGATGTTAACCAAGATTGGAGAATTGAAGTCCTGAATTGGTTCGAGAAGCCAGACCATACGAATAGTAGGTTGAGAACCTTGGCACTAAACTATGTAGTTCTAGCGAGCGAACTATATAAAAAGGGCTTTGAAGGGCTACTCTTCAGATGTATCGGGCCTAAAGAAGCAATGCTAGCAATGGCCGAAGTTCACGAAGGAATAGCCGGTGCGCACCAAGCGGGCCCTAGAATGAGATGGTTAATCCACAAATATGGCTTCTATTGGCCGAAGATGGAACTGGACTGCATAAGATACGCAAAGGGGTGCGAAGCTTGTCAGAAAGCTGGCCCTATACAACATGTCCCGGCCGAGGAACTACACTCCATCATCAAGCCATGGCCGTTTAGAAAATGGGCGGTCGACCTCATAGGGAAAATATATCCTGGCTCGTCTGACGGCCGCACTTTCGTTATCATCGCCACTTGCTATTTCACTAAGTGGGTCGAGGCCAAACCCTTGAAGTCACCAACACAAGAAGCTGTGATCAAATTCTTCAAAGAATATATCGTCCACAGACATGGATTACCCGAATCAATAACCACTGACCAGGGGACGATGTTCACAGGAGGCGATATAGTTTGGTGGGCTTCTCAGATGAAGGTAAAAATGTTACATTCAACACCATACTACGCCCAAGCCGACGGACAGGCCGAAGCCACGAACAAAGCGATCAAGCTTATAGTTCAGAAAATGATTGAAGAAAACCCGAGATAATGGCATGTGCTTTTGTCAGAGGCAGTTTGGGCGAACAGGACCAGCCAGAAGTCAGCCACCGGGACTTCGCCTTTCAGATTGGTGTATGGTTATGATGCAATGTTGCCAATGGAGCTGACAGTCACGTCTACTCGCCGCAGATACCAGAACAAATTGTCCAAAGACGATTACTTCGACAAAATGGTGATAGATGCTCTTGACCTCGACGAAGAACGTTTGACGGCGCTAGATCACATCGAAGCTCAGAAAAGAAGGGTCGAGAGAGCTTATAACAAACGGGTTAAACGAAAGACATTTATGGTAGGCGATATAGTATGGAAGGCAGTCTTGCCTATCGGCCATAAAGATACTCGGCTCGGCAAATGGAGCCCGAATTGGGAAGGCCCCTTTATTGTGGTCAACAAGTTAACAGGCGGAGCATACTTGTTGGCAGATATTGATGGGGAAGAACACGACAGGGCGATCAACGGTCAGTTCCTGAAAAAGTACGTTCCTAGCTGTTGGGAGGGCGTAGACCATCGGTTATTTGGAGCCGACGAAGAGTAGTGCTGTTTGTAACTTTCCGCCGAGCATCCTGGAATGTTAAAATTCACGGAGTATGCGTCGAATATAGGTAAACGCCGATCATTTGGTAGTACCATTTACGTTTTCGGCGTTTCACATTAGTTGAGTTTTTTCAACGGGTCCTCCGTTTTTCTCAACATCTTGTAATTATTTTTTAAATAAATAACATTATTTCATATCGGACTAACTATGGGCCGATAATATGAGAATAATCAGACAAGGTGCGAATAAATGGTAAAACTTTCGGCTCTGTGGCCGAATGAACATTAAAATTGCAAAAAACAAGATGCGGCCCCCAGGCCGATCAAAGGGTACTAAAATTCGGAACTAACGTAAAAATACAAAATTATAAAATTGTTCTGGACTTAAAAATTAAAAGTGGCTGAATATGTCGCCCAGCTCGCTCCGGAGAGTGCTAAATTGGGTACGAGCTTCAGCCACCTTAGGCTTCAAATTAGCAATGCCCTGCTTCAGCTCGCTTCGGCTCTTCTTCACACCAACACCCTCAAGAAGGTCTTTGTCCATAGACGCTTCGAGCTCACCAATAGCTTTTTCTTCGGCTTCCAGCTCCAGCTTTAGGGCAGCGACTTTGTCCCTTAGATTCTTGGCATTGTCTCGGCGAGACTTGAGAGTTGAGACAGCCGATTTTACATTCACCTTCAACCCTTCCAGCTTCTCCTTGGCAACGTTCTCCTGGGCGATCAGCTCGTCATAATTGGACTGAATAGTGGTCGATTCAGCATAGATCGCCCGGAAAGCTGGGAGCGACGCAGAAAGCTTGAGCATTGCACCTCGAGCTTTTTCACTGAGAACTTTTGGGGGAGCATCGGCCAAGGCAGTTGCCGACTTCTGAAGTCACTCAAGGTCCTTTGACGATTTGAAAAGAGTAGTGCCTTGGGACTTCAGCTCAGAGATGACGTCCAGATGATCGCCCCAGTTTTCGGTAGAACCGCTGGTAACTTCACGCATTTCACTCTCTGGAAGGGGCGAATTGTCTTCTTCGCTGTCAGAATCCAGGAAAGCCGCCGCCTTAGCTGCCACGTCATCATGATCGGCAGGAGCGTCATCAGGAATCTGCCAAGTTTTGCCACAGTAAAATATCAGCTGTGAATTTACTATTAGGGCGAGAAGTAATCGATAAGGGGTACCTTCATTTTGCTGGCATCGATGCGAGCTGGTAAGTTGGCAAGAGATGAGCTCAGCGGCGACACCAATGTTGGCAGCGGCAAAAAGGTCAGCATCTGGGATACGGTAGGGGTTGTCTCAGAAGGGTTTGCTTCAGAAGGGGTCTTTTGTGATAAGTACTGATGAATTGAACGGCCTTCATCCCCGGTCTGCTCATCGGCCGTCTCTGTATCGCCCCTTGAAGAGGAGTGGGCGCTGGGTTGAGACGGAGTTTCCTTGGGAATAGGGTCAAACATACGCGACCCCGTCGTTTCCTTCTTCGCCTTTTTGGCCTTCGGCTCTTTTTTGGACGGTTTCTTGGCAGGGCGTTTTTGTCTCGCCTTCTTCGCTTCGACATCTTCCTCGCCATCGGTGTCAAAGACGTCTCCTTTGTTCCATCGAGGCACGCCAACTGAAAGACAAAACAAAAATTAGCAGGCGAATAATGGCCGAAAGTATTAGGGGAATTCAAAGAAAAGGACATGTTTACCTGGTATTCTATCATAACCAATTCGAACAAGTTCATTTATCGCCTCAGCATCAGATGGGCATCTGATGCCGGTATAGGTTACACCTTCACTTGTTATTTCGGGCTTTCGTTTTTTTACCCTTTTCTTTGGAAGTTTTATGGGGTTGGGTGTAGACATATTGACTTTAGGTACTGGTGGACTTTTATATTTAAATTTTGGGCGAATATGGGCAAGGTAAAATTCGTAGGAATATTTACCTTCATAATGCTCTTTCCAGACCTTTTTCATTTTTTCGTCGTATTTCTGCCTAGTCATTCGCCTATGGCGCTGCATCCTAAGGTTCATGCCAGGGCGATCTAGTGGGTCGTATTTAAACTTATAAAAATGCTCAAATTTAGCTATTTCAAAAAGGTGAAAGAGATTACCTTCATATTGGGGGAGTTTTGGTGCCTGCAAAAGAAACAGATCGGCATGAGTAGGGTTTCGAGATAAAGGAGGTAATTGAAAATTATGAAGACTTAGTATTTCTTTGGGCGAGAGGTCGAAGAAAGACTCGATAACTGAAGCCCACCAGCTTTCATATTCGGAGGTACAGGAAGGGGAAATAGAAGGGCGAGATATTTCAGAAATAGGGGGAAGATAAGCCCTGTTAAGGCGAAGAATAAATTGAAGGTCAGGGTAATCTTCGATTGAAGGTTTATAGGTCCCGCGATTGTTGACGGAGATCAACAAAGGACAGGGAATTCCTTGACAATAGCCGAATTGACGGGCGACGTAGTTGGGGCAATAGGCTTCGATGCTACTACGATTATATTCCAAGCCGGCGATAAGATTTCGGGACTTCAGAGAACTGCCCCAATATTGGCCCCCTAGCTTTAGCCACGGATCGGCTTTAGCCTCATCTGTATCTTCACAATCCCAGGCGACGAAAAGCCATGAAGGAAGATATTTCAGGTTAAGAATCGGGCAAAACAGTTCCGAAGCTCTAACGGAGTTGGTGAAAACCTCCAACACATCCAGCACGTGAGGCAGGCGAGTACCAGCGGCGATTAATTGATAGCCGCAAAGTTCGGCCTTGATCTGAGGGCCGACCTCAAATAGTTCAGGGAAGTACAAGGCAAGCCACAATTGCAACACCCACAGGGGCCCGCTTGGGCATTGAAAGATCCTCTTGTCACCATGAGGGGCGATCTCATTAAGGCTTCGGTACAGATGGGCGAGCATGAATTCCCCAAGGTTGCATTTTCGCCCTTCATCAAGAGTAGCAGCCAGGGTGAAACAGTCTGTAGTCACTCTGAAGGAGGAAGTGCAGAGGACGAACTTGGCTATGAAGAAGGCAAGGAAGGCGATGTGTTCCTTAACATCGGGCTTGTAATATTCTTCGCCCATGAACAGTTTAATGAAGAGGCCGTAGCTTCGTTGAGCCTTTGTCAGTTTGAATGGGGGCACTTCGACGTCTAGATTGGGCGATATACGTTCGCCGATGATTGGGATATTGAGGATGGCCGCCATGTCCAGTAGAGTGATCGTCATCATGCCGAACTTGAAACAGAAGCAATGGACGGCAGTTGACCAGAAGAGAGAAGCGCCCATGATGTAGTGCTTCGCTATCGGCCTGCTTGCCTTGCAGAGGTTGATCATGTCATAAATGCCGATATCTTTCCATAGTTGGCCGAAGTGAGGTTTTAGTCTGGTGACCCATTCTTGGTACCCTTTGTGTTCAGTCGGCCAGTTTCGGAACATGGTGTTTACCCAGACAGATGATTGGTGAGGGAGCGATGTCACACAGATGGCTGGGCGAAACAAGAATTGGACCGACGCATTCTTGATTGTCACTAGTTTTTATTATTATCTGAAAGTCGGTATTCGGAGCTGCAGTACGGATCTCGGTAATCTTATCGGTCACTTTGGAGGCGATGGTATCGTTGGGGGCAGCCATGGTAACTGTAGAGAACGGAGATACCTCAGTTAGGCGAATGATTAAAAGAGGCGAATCAAAGTCAAGAGAGGCTAGGGCGAAAACTTACTAGAAAAGACTTGGTGAATTGCTCGAGGTTGCTGAGGAGAGAGAAAGCTTGATAAATGCAGAGAGAGTAGGTAAGTGATGAAATGAGATGGTGTTTTTCTTAAAAGACAAAATCAGAGGAAGCCGAGAGGTCATGGGACCAGGACGTGGCATCGTGGAGGATAGTTGGCGATGACGTGGCACGAAGGGGGTACCGAAGAGTCAATAGATGCGCACCCCTTTAGATTTTCTCCTCAGAGTTTTGGGCCTTATTGCTGGGCCAAGTAGTACCAGGGGGGAAGGAAAAGAACAAGCCCAAAAATAATTGTTTCAAGCTTGTTGGGGGCATTGTTTACACCGGCCCAGGAAATTACCGGATAGAACTTCATGTGGGCTTATCAGGGATTCAGGCCCAACGAAAAGCCTGTTTATTATTGCTTTTTCTATTTTATAGGAATTTGTAGCTCATTACGAGAGATTCTCTATTAGAGTTTTAGTCTTAGTTGGATTAGGAGTCTTGATTGTGAGGAGCTATAAATAGCTCAGAGCTTCATTATTTTTGTATCAACAAATCAATCAATCAAAAACCAAGCCCAGTGCTTTTTATCTCGCAATCTCCGGATTGTTTTAATTTAGGAGTAGTTTTCGGTATTAATCTCGCCTGAGTTCGTAACTCCCAGATTATTACTTGTTAGATCACGTGGTTAAGTGTGTTTAACCAAACAAGCCCTGCGAGTATCTACATAGGTTCGTTAAAGTATCAAACCTCAAACCGATCCCGATTATAAATTCAAAGATTCGAGTCCGGAATATTTCCAGGCGAACAGTTTCAAAACAAATCCAAACGTTTTAAACGTTACGAAACCAATCCAAACATTTAAAACTTTGCGAAACAAAACCAAACATTTCACCTTTTTAGCGATTTAAGCAAAATGTTTATTACTTTACGGAACCAATACAAACATTTCTCCTTTTTAGCGATTTAAGCCAAACGTTTACGAAAAAAATCCAAACGTTCCACCTTTTTAGTGATTTAAGCCAAACGTTTAGAACGTTACAAAACCAAACAAAACGTGTAACGTTTTTAGCGATTTAAGCCAAATGTTTACAAACGTTACGAAACCAAAAACGTTATGAAACAAATCCAAATGTTTTTCCTTTTTAGCGATTTAAGGCAAACATTTACAAACATTACAAAACAAATCCAAACGTTTCACCTTTTTAGCGATTTAATTCAAAAGTTTAAAACGTTACGAAACCAATCCAAATGTTTCACCATTTTAGAAATTTAAGCGTAACATTTACAAATGTTACGACATAAATACAAACGGTTCACCTTTTTAGCGATTTATGCCAAATGTTTAAAATGTTTCGAAACAAATTCAAACGTTTCACCTTATTAGAGATTTAAGCAAATGTTTAAAACGTTACGAAACCAATCCAAATGTTTAAATAATTACGAAACAAATCCAAACATTCCACATTACGATACAAAACCAAATGTTTCAACTTTTTAGTGATTTAAGCCAAACGTTTACAAACGTTACGAAACAAAACCAAATGTTTCATCTCTTTAGAGATTTAAGCCAAACGTTTACAAACGTTTCGAAACAAATCCAAACGTTTCAGATTTTTAGCGATTGAAGCCAAACGTTCACAGAAATTACAAATCAAATCCAAACGTTGCCCCTTTTTAGCGATTTAAGCCAAAAGTATAAAACGTTACGAAACATATCCCAATGATTCACCTTTTTATCGATTTAAGCCAAAAGTTTAAAACGTTACGAAACAATTCCAATCTTTTAAAAAGTTACAAAACAAATCCAAACGTTTAAAACGGTATGAAACAAATCAAAACGTTACACATTTTTAGTGATTTAGGCCAAAAGTTTACAAATATTATGAAACAAATCTAAACGTTTCGCCTTTAATGCAATTTAAGCCAAACGTTTACAAACGTTACGAAACAAATCCAATCATTTTACCTTTTTAGCGATTTAAGCCAAACGTTTATAAACGTTACGAAACAAAACCAAACGTTTCAAAACGTTATAAAACAAATCCAAGCGTTTAAAAAGTTACAAATCAAATCCAAACGTTCAAAAAGTTACAAAACAAATCCTAACGTTTCACCTTTTTAGCAATTTAAGCCAAACGTTTAAAACGTTACGAAACAATTCCAAACGTTTAAAACGTTTCCAAACAAATCCAAACAAATCCAAACGTTTAAAACGTTATGAAACAAATCAAAACGTTTCACATTTTTAGTGATTTAGGCCAAACGTTTACAAATTACGAAACAAATCTAATTGTTTCCCCTTTTATGCAATTTAAGCCAAATGTATACAAACGTTACGAAACAAATCCAAACATTTCACCTTTTTAGCGATTTAAGCCATACGTTTACAAATGCTACGAAACAAAACCAAACGTTTCACCTTTTTAGCGATTTAAGCCAAACGTTTAAAACTTTACGAAACCAATCTAAACGTTTAAAACGTTACTAAAAAAAATCAAAAACGTTTAAAATCTTACGAAACCAATCCAAATGTTTCACATTTTTAGCGATTTAAGCCAAACGTTTACAAACATTACAAAACAAATCCAAACGTTTCCCCTTTTTCGCGATTTAAGGCAAACGTTTATAAATGTTACGAAACAAATCCTAACGTTTCACTATTTTAGCGAATTAAGCCAGGCGTTTACAAACGTTATGAAACAAATCCAAACGTTTCCCCTTTTTAGAAATATAAGCCAAATATTTACAAACGTTACAAAACAAAACCAAACGTTTCGCCTTTTTTATGATTTTAGCCAAACGTTTAAAACTTTACGAAACCAATCTCAATTAAAAACGATATGGAACCAATCCAAATGTTTACGTTATGAAACCAATCCAAACGTTACAAAATAAAACCAAACATTTCACCTTTTTAGCGATTTAAGCCAAACGTTACAAACATTACGAAATAAATCCAAACGTTTAAAACGTTACAAAACAAATCCAAACGTTTAAAATAAGACAAAACAAATCCAAATGTTTGCAACGTTACGAAACAAATCCAAACGTTTACAACGTTGCGAAACAAAACAAAATGTTTTACATTATTAGAGATTTAAGCCAAATGTTTAAAACGTTACGAAACCAATCCAAACGTTTGACCTTTTTAGCGATTTAAGCCAAACATTTACAAACGTTACGAAACAAATCCAAACGTTTCATGTTTTTAGCGATTTAAGCCAAAAGTTTAAAACGTTACGAAATTAATCCAAACGTTTAAAACGTTACGAAAGAAATCCAAAAATTTCACCTTTTTAGCGATTTAAGCCAAACGTTTACAAACGTTATGAAACCAAAAACGTTACGAAATTAATCCAAATGTTTCACCTTTTTAGCGATTTAAGCAAAACGTTTCCAAACGTTACGAAACAAATCCAAATGTTACACGTCTTTAGCGATTTAAGCCAAACTTTTAAAACGTTACGAAACCAATCCAAACGTTTACAACGTTACGAAACAAATCCAAATGTTTCACCTTTTTAGCGGTTTAAGCCAAATGTTTACAAACTTTACGAAAAAAACCAAATGTTTGACCTTTTTAGCAATTTAAGCCAAATATTTACAAATGTTACGAAACAAATGCAAACGTTTAACCTTTTTAGCGATTTTAGCCAAATGTGTACAAACGTTACGAAACAAAACCAAACGTTTCGCCTTTTTAGCGATTTAAGCCAAACGTTTACAAACATTACGGAACAAATGTAAATGTTTCCCCTTTTTAGCGATTTAAGAAAAACGCCTACAAACGTTACGAAATAAATCCAAACGTTTCATATTTTTAGCAATATAAGCCAAACTTTTACAAACGTCAAGAAACCAATCCAAACGATTAAAATGTTACAAAAAAATCCAAACGTTTTACCTTTTTTGCGATTTAAGCCAAACGTTTGGATTAGTTTGGAAACAAAACCAAACGTTTAAAAAGTTATAAAACAAAACCAAATCCAAATGTTTAAAACGTTACAAAACAAATCCAAATATTTCTTATTTTTAGCATTTAAGCCAAACGTTAACAAACGTTACGAAACAAATTCAAACTTTTCACCTTTTTAGAAATTTAGGCCAAACATTTACAAAGGTTACAAAAAAAATACGAATGTTTAACCTTTTTAGCGATTTAAGCCAAATGTTTACAAACATTATGAAACAAATCCAAATTTTTAACTTTTTTAGCGATTTAAGTCAAACGTTTAAAACGTTAAGAAACCAATAACAATATTTAAAATGTTACGAAACAAATCCAAAGGTTTCACCTTTTTAGAGATCAAGCCAAATGTTTACAAACGTTACAAAACAAATCCAAAAGTTTAAAACGTTACGAAACAAATCCAAACGTTTTATATTTTTGGCGATTTAAGCCAAATGTTTACAAATGTTACGGAAACAAATCTTAATGTTTCCCCTTTTTAGTGATTTATGCCAAACGTTTACATACATACGAAACAAATGCAAACGTTTCCCCTTTTTAGCGTTTTAAGCCAAACATTTACAAAAGTTACGAAATAAATCCAAACGTTTCACATTTTTAGCGATTGAAGCCAAACGTTTACAAACGTCACAAAACTAATCCAAACGTTTAAAACGTTACAAAAAAATCCAAACGTTTTACCGTTTTTGCGATTTATGCCAAACGTTTGGATTAGTTTGGAAACCAAACCAAACGTTTAAAACGTTACAAAACAAAACCAAATGCTAATGTTTAAAACGTTACAAAACAAATCCAAATATTTCTTATTTTTAGCGTCTTAAGCCAAACGTTTACAAACGTTATGAAACAAATTCAAACGTTTAACCTTTTTAGCAATTTAAGCCAAACATTTACCAAGGTAACAAAAAAAATCCAAAAGTTTCACCTTTTTAGTGATTTAAGCCAAACGTTTACAAACATTACGAAACAAATCCAAACGTTTCACATTTTTAGCGATTTAATCCAAAAGTTTAAAACGTTACAAAACGAATCCAAATGTTTCACCATATTAGAAATTTAAGCGTAACATTTACAAATGTTACGAAACAAATACAAACGGTTTACCTTTTTATCGATTTAAGGCAAACGTTTAAAATGTTTCGAAACAAATCCAAACGTTTCACCTTATTAGAGATTTAAGAAAACGTTTAAAACGTTACGAAACCAATCCAAATGTTTAAATAGTTACGAAACAAATTCAAATATTTCACATTATGAAACAAAACTAAACGTTTCATCTTTTTATTGATTTAAGCCAAACATTTACAAACGTTACGAAACAAAACCTTACGTTTCATATTTTTAGTGATTTAAGCCAAACGTTTACAAACGTTTCGAAAGAAATCCAAACGTTTCACACTTTTAGCGATTGAAGCCAAACGTTTACAGAAATTACAAAACATATCCAAACGTTTTCCCTTTTTAGCGATTTAAGCCAAAAGTTTAAAACGTTACGAAACAAATCCAAATGAGTCACCTTTTTAGCGATTTAAGCCAAAAGTTTAAAACATTACGTAACAATTCCAAACTTTAAAAAGTTACAAAACAAATCGATACGTTTAAAACGTTATGAAACAAATCAAAATGTTTCACATTTTAAGTGATTTAGGCCTAATGTTTACAAATGTTACGAAACCAATCTAAACGTTTCCCTTTTAATTAAGCCAAACGTTTACAAACGTTATGAAACAAATCCAAACGTTTCACCTTTTTAGCGATTTAAGTCAAACGTTTACAAACGTTACAAAACAAAACCAAACTTTTCAAAACGTTACAAAACAAATCCAAACGTTTAAAAAGTTACAAAACAAATCCAAACGTTCAAAAAAAGTTACAAAACAAATCCTAACGTTTCACTTTTTTAGCAATTTAAAGCCAAACGTTTAAAACGTTACGAAACAATTCCGAACGTTTAAAACGTTATGAAACAAATCAAAATATTTCACATTTTTAGTGATTTAGGCCAAACGTTTACAAATTACGAAACAAATCTAATTGCTTCCCCTTATATGCAATTTAAGCCAAACGTTTACAAATTACGAAACAAATCTAATTGTTTCCCCTTTTATGCAATTTAAGCCAAATGTATACAAACGTTACGAAACAAATCCAAACGTTTCACCTTTTTAGCGATATAAGCCATACGTTTACAAACGCTACAAAACAAAACCAAGTGTTTCACCTTTTTAGCGATTTAAGCCAAACGTTTAAAACTTTACAAAACCAATCTAAACGTTTAAAACGTTACTAATAAAATCCAAAACGTTTAAAACCTTACGAAACCACTCCAAATATTTCACATTTTTAGCGATTTAAGCTAAACATTTACAAACGTTACAAAACAAATCCAAACGTTTCACCTTTTTCGCGATTTAAGGCAAACGTTTACAAACGTTATGAAACAAATCCTAACGTTTCACCTTTTTAGCGAATTAAGCCAAACGTTTACAAACGTTATGAAACAAATCCAAACGTTTCCCCTTTTTAGAAATTTAAGCCAAACGTTTACAAACGTTACAAAACAAAACCAAACGTTTCACCTTTTTTGTGATTTTAGCCAAACTTTTAAAACTTTACGAAACCAATCCCAATTAAAAACGATACGAAACCAATCCAAACGTTTATGTTATGAAACCAATCCAAATGTTACAAAACAAAACCAAACATTTCACCTTTTTAGCGATTTAAGCCAAACGTTACAAACGTTACGCAACAAATCCAAACGTTTATAACATTACGAAACAAATCCAAACGTTTAAAATAATACAAAACCAATCAAAATGTTTGCAACGTTAAGAAACAAATCCAAACGTTTACAACGTTACGAAATAAAATAAAATGTTTTACATTATTAGAGATTTAAGCCAAATGTTTGAAACGTTAATGTTCAAAACTTTTGGCTTAAATCGCTAAAAAGGTGAAACAAATCTAAACGTTTGGCTTAAATCGCTAAAAAGGTGAAACGTTTGGATTTGTTTCATAACGTTTTAAAGGTTTGGATATGTTTTGTAACGTTTTAAACTTTTGGATTAAATCGCTAAAAATATGAAACGTTTAGATTTGTTTCGTAATGTTTGTAAATGCTTGGCTTTAATCGCTAAAAAGGTGTTAATTTTTAAATTGAATTCAATATAAAATTTCGTCTAATGGGATAAAAAAAATTATTATATATAAATAAACCTATTACAAATCCAATTAAAAATGTAATAAAATAGATATATGTAATAAAATATAATAGTTTGGTTTAGTTTCATAACGTTTGTAAACGTTTGGCTTAAATCGCTAAAAAGTTGAAATGCTTGGATTTGTAAACATTTGGCTTAAATCGCTAAAAAGGTGAAATGTTTGGTTTTGTTTCGTATCGTTTGTAAATGTTTGGCTTAAATCGCTAAAAAGGTTAAAAGTTTGGAATTGTTTTGTATAGTTTTATTCATTTGGATTGGTTTCATAACATTTGTAAACATTTGGCTAAATCACTAAAAATGTGAAACGTTTGGATTTGTTTTGTAACGTTTGTAAGCGTTTGGCTTAAATCACTAAAAATGTGAAACGTTTGGATTGTTTCGTAACGTTTTAAACTTTTGGATTTGTTTTGTTACATTTGTAAACGTTTGACTTAAATCTCTAAAAAGGGGAAAAGTTTAGTTTTGTTTCGTAACGTTTTAATCGTTTGGCTAAAATTGCTAAAAGGGGAAACGTTTGGATTTGTTTCGTAACGTTTGTAAACGTTTGGCTTAAATCGCTAAAAAGGTAAAACGTTTACATTTGTCTCCTAACGTTTGTAAATGTTTGGCTTAAATCGCTAAAAGGTGAAACGTTTCGATTTGTTTCGTAGCGTTTATCAATGTTTGGCTTAATTCGCTAAAAATGTGAAATGTTGGATTTGTTTTGTAACGTTTGTAAACGTTTCGTTTAAATTGATAAAAATGGGAAACGTTACAAACGTTTGGATTGGTTTCGTAACGTTCAAAACGTTTGGCTTAAATTGATAAAAATGGGAAACGTTACAAAATAAATCCAAACGTTTCACCTTTTTAGCGATTGAAGCCAAAAGTTTACAAACGTTACGAAATAAAACCAAACGTTTCACCTTTTTAGTCATTTAAGCCAAACGTTGAAAACGTTATGAAACCAATCCAAACATTTAAAACGTTACGAAACAAATTCAAACGTTTCACCTTTTTAGTGATTGAAGCCAAAAGTTTACAAACGTTACGAAACAAAACCAAACTTCACGAAACAAAACCAAACCTAATCCAAACATAAACAGTAATTCAAAATTTTAAGTGAGAAAATCCTTTATCACAAACAACCATTCCGAGAAACGCATACTCTCGCCAAACATAATATACCAAAGCATATGACCAAAGACACCTCTCCAGATGCCAAAACATGATAAGATCATAAAAATCATAATAAATTATCAAAGCCATATTCCATCATTTAAATAATATTATTTTTAAAATAATCGTTGGTCAATACCAAGTCAAACATAAGATTCTGAAATACGTGAAATTCATTTACTTGCAAAGTAACCAAAAATCTTATTTTTTTTAAGTATTAAAACCAAAATTCTCTTCCGATTCTCGTGTCAAAACATAAATTAAATCAAAATAATTTCCTCCATAAAACGAACGTATGACCAAACAACGTGTAGCCACAAAACATGCTTAAAATTTTAACACAAACATCCTTTAAAAGCAAACAAGGCCAACGCCTAACGTATCCTCTTATGTGCCAACAAATATGGCAACCAACAAATATGGCCAAAGCCAAAGTGTACTCACCAAAAAAGGTAAGAGCAATCCAATATGATTATAATCATCCAATCATGAAAACCAACAAGTAATCACCCAAAGTAAATATCGTATAAGGCGCAATAGCCAACAAAACACCACCCGAAGTAAATATCATATAAGGCACATCAGCCAACAAAACACCAACCGAAGTAAATATCATATAAGGCACAACAGCCAACAAAACACCACCCAAAGTAAATATCATATAAGGCACAACAGCCAATAAAACATCACCCGAAGTAAAAACCATATAAGGCACAGCAGTCAATAAAACATCACGCAAAGTATATCTCATATATGGCACAACAGCCAATAAATCACCCAAAGTATAAGCAATAAATATTCCAAAGTAAAGCATCAGTAACACATAAGACTGACACTCAACATTCCTATAGATGAAGGTAGAATGTATTGAAAACAGAAGATGACGTTTCAAAAGACAAGACTTGAATCCTAATTCCGCAGTAGATCCTAAGACACAACAATACTTAACATGCCTTAAAGCAGTAAACACATAACATGCAAAATGGCCTTGGTTTGAAACCAAAGCTCCGATACCAACTTTGTCACGACCCAATTTCATGGATCGCGACCGGCGCTAGGATATGGGTATGGTCGTACCAAAACCCGTAGCAAGCCTCGCGAAAATCATACAAACTTATAAACTTGCAGAAAAAAATGCTCGGGGGCAACCGAGACTCCAACCTAAGTCTAGTAGTTTATATAACAACTTAAATATCTGAAATGCTCGGCTAAAACCCGAGACTCAACAGCATGCCTTATATATATAACGATATAAACCAAAGTATAACATGCCAAAGTTAAAAACAAACAATCGGTCTAATCCGACAAACTAACATAAGATATCCATAATGAATAAACTAGCTCTACTGTGGTCTAAGAGTTTAAAACAGTTGACTAGTTTAAATAGCATAAAAACCTCCGAGGAATCAAAGAATCGGAGATCGACCAACTCTCTCAAATCATAACCCTGGAAAAATTGGGAAAACAACGGGGTCAGATTGTCACGACCCATTTTCATGCATCGCGACCGGCGCTAGGGTATGGGTAATGTAGTACCAAAACCCGTAGCTAGCCTTTCAATTAACAATATAAACACATAAACCTGCAGAAAACCAATGCTCGGGGGCAACCGAGACTTCAGCCTAAATCTAGCAGTTATAATATTCAACAGTTAATATAACATGCTTATTCAGTTCCGAGTCTAAAATAGATTTATCATAAACCAATGTAAATAATATAACATGCCAAAGCAATATAACCTGTCGAACCAATCCGACAAAATATATAATAATGATAAAAACGTCTAGTTACTACTGCGGTCTAAGAATAAAACAGTTTTACAGTTTATCAAAAATAAATGGAACCTCCAAGGAAAAGTAAAATGCGGAGATCACCAGACTCTCTCAGATCATAACCCTGGGAAAATTGGGAAAACAGCGGGGTCAGATATTATCACGACCCAAATTATTAAGCCGCGACCGGCGCTAGGGAACGGGAGTGATAGCTCCGGAACCCGTAGCAAGCCTAAAATCAATATAAATTTTTCGCGATTAAAACGTTTTATTATATATAATTCTTTATCAGAAATCTTCTTTAAATAATATAATTCAATTATAAAAATATCGTATTTGTTTTCTGAAAACATTCGCGAAACAATTCCTAGAAACCAGGGTCTTACCGAGCGATATCTCATATCCAGCACCGCCCTGTTTCTGATCACAAACATCACCAATTCCATTCACGGTAATTGGTATCAAATTCAAACGGATAAACGCTATCTTTCTAAACAATTCATTTATAAAATTATATCAGAGTTTACTTTTCAAATACCGTTTGAAATTGAATCGTAAACCTCATACTGGCACCTACTGACTACTGCAGCTCTATAAAACTCGTACTTTGTGTAAGCCAAAAGGCTGCCGACACAAAGGAGATGGTCTGTCTGATCCGACTCCGGTCACCTGAAAGGAAACACTGTGAGGGGGTCAGTATTTTGGGAAATATTGAGTGAGCTTGCAAGTTACTAACATTATTAATATAAAAATATAACATCGCATCTTTAGAAGACAATAATATAAACATATAAACAGGTATTTGATCCGTACGAAACTAATATCCTAACATGCGACACATCTCTCGAATAATCATATATCATTCAACCCAATCGTAAATATCGATTGCGAGTCCAACTCGCTGGTGGCCCAGCCACTAGATACGGAAACTTCCAGACTACACCGTAGCCGAGTTCACTCTCGTATCGAATTCATATCATATCATACGTATCCAATCATTTCTCAAATGCAAACACACTAGACTGACTCAATACTGGTGATCACACAGCCTATTGACACCCAATAGGTAGCTAGTTTCTTCGGATCGCATACTAGTTCTCGTATAAAAAAATTAATAAAACATATAACATTTCAATCAATTGTATATAATGCGATGCGTGTAAACAATATATATATTTCTATAGAAAATGACTTTAATATATAATACGTGAAAGTAAAGTGCAACTCACCTGGATCGCCAATAATCAAAAATAATAAAATATAACATCGATCCCCGTCAAGCTATCTTGGTTCGTCAAGTCCGTAGCTTGATAATTCGTCGTATCTAACGTAGAGTTCTATCGTTAGAAAGTATAATAAAAATTCTTATTTTATAATTATTTATAACGACTAAAATATTACGTTTAATAACTAAACGTAACTCATCGTACTCGTATCGAACTATTTTTGATAGAAACTCAAAACGCCTTTTTCATTATCTTTCGTATTAATCAAAAATCATATTTGATTAATCAAAGCAATACAATTTAAATAACTTAACTTTTTCAGTTAACTTTAACTTATTCAAAATTGCTTTTCTAGCCCACTTCGGCTATCAAAATCGCTCATCTAAAATCGCCCGTTTACCAAATACATTTTACATTCCTATAGTCCATAATATCGTCTACGACTTTCCTTCAGACTCGAGCTTTATTCGACATCTCTAAGATCTCCAAAATATTGCTCAAAGTTAACTTCTTAAAACGTTTTATTTATTTCACGTTTTTCGACAAACTTCGAGCTATTAAAATTATTACTTAGAGTCATCCAAATTTTAAATAAAAATGATATTCCTACAGTATGGAACGTCGCCTACAATATTTATTTAGACCTTAGTTTGAAAAGAGATCTCGAAAGTGTCGGAAACTAAGTCGGAAGTTGGTTCTTTAAAGCTGATTTTCAAAACAGCTAAAACGGTCCCCTAAGGGCTGCTGTTTGGGCCTCGAAACAGCACCCGTAATACAGTTTCGTTCCGAAACAAATTTGATATTCTTATACTTCACAATCATATCTACAACTTCCGTGAAGACTTCTACTAGTTTCGACTTACGGTTTGTTCACAATAATTTTCTAAAGTTGGGTCTTTAATTATTATTTTTGTCTTCAAAACAGCCTCACTTTTGCTGCTGTTTCAGGGTCAGAAACAGAGGCCGTATTACTGTCGAAACCCAAAACAAAATTGATATTCTTATTCTCTGTAATATCGCCTACGTTTTTCATTAAGACTCAAACTTAATCCAACATGTTTATCATCCTCAAATCTTGCCTCAAAGTCAGCCTCTCATTAGGCATAAATCTGGAAATTTATTTTCAGATTTTTATAACTTTCAACTTACCCTCTATTGTAATCATCACAGCCCTATTTAATTATTCAAATTCTAATCCGACTATCACGTTTCATTCTCCGTATATAACTTACGATATACTACTCAAGCTTTCTCGAAAATTATCGCTCAACGAACTTCGTATCGTGGCCTAAACATAGTAACTCAAACTGTTTTCTTTCTATTTGGGGCTGCACTTTCTTTATTTGTCAAACTCAGTTTTAACACCCGATAACTTACTGTTTTAATCTAATTTAAGTTCCGTCATGCTTTATACTCGATGTACGTTCAAACCCATTGTTCCTAGCAGGTCGGGGACTGCCCAAACAGTCCCCATTTAGGACCAAACTCTGCTCATACGAGCAGAGTTGATTCTGCTCACTGCGAGCAGAATACATTCTGCTCTTTTGAGCAGAATTGGCTCTGCTCTGCTGAGCAGAACTGAGCCCCGTGGCTCATCCCGTCTTGCTAACTCGACATACACCCGACCTATGATCAATTCCTTAACATATCCAACCATTACAACCGGCAAATCTCATTTAAAATTAACACAAAACTGCAATTTCCAGCAAACACATCAAACAGCAAATTTAATTCAATTCATCTTAACAAATAGCCTTAGAATATACCCCGACATGCTTAGCTCAAATCCCTTTCATAGCCGAGCCTTAAGCTTCAAATAATCATCCAAAATAACTCAAGAAAATAGCTAGAAACTCAACTTAAATAACAACCAAAACCAAGGCAGCAAACTTTTCTAATTTAAACTCAACAAAATGCCATCTAAACCACAATCAAAGACAGAAATTCTGAGATTACCTTATTCCTTATTTAGTTAGCTATCCATAGCAATTTGAATCATCGAAAACGGAGGTCGGATCGTTGAGTTATGGACGCCGTCGTCCTTCGCGCGCGGGAGAGAAAACTAAGATGGCGACGATGAAGCTTTTGCTTCTGTAACTTCTATTCTTTTCTATTCCTTATTCTTATCTTAAAGACTTAAACTTTCTTATTAAGTTTTGTATGTCATATAAGGTTAAAGTACCATTTAGCTCAAAATGGTTAAATTACACCTTAACTCAAATTCTTAATTAACGTCGCGTCTAATTTATAAAACGGTTTCGTAAATTTACGAAAGCGCGACGATAATTAATTTATCGATAAATAATGAACTCCGCATTATTTATTTACTCGGATCACATTAAATATTTATTTTTCTTATTTCGATAATTAAGTTCCGCTAATTTCCAATTTATCACATAATAATTAAATTATTATATTGCGATAATTTTATTAGACCGCTTTGGTCTAATTCTTATTTCTTGAACTTAATTCCGACGTTCTTAATACTAAATCCTCATAATTATGCCTCGTGGCATTGTCCTTAATATCTTTAAAAGTATGGGATATTACATTCTTCCCCGCTTATAAGAATTCGTCCTCGAATTCTAAACAAACTTTCTTACATACTTGAACTAATATATTTACCATCCTCCTTAATGGTTACACCATAGTCATCTTCAGATACTTGTCGGTACATGGAACCGTTATTCTAATCCTGTACCTCTGGTGCAAAGACATTAACAATAAATGTCAGACCTTTCTTGATATCGTCTTTTACATCCATAGTGTCTCTGGAAGTCACTTCTTATCGTCATCCCTTGACGGTCTTCTCTACTTACTTATCGTCAGCAGAGTTTCCTAGACTTCCATTACTTGAATTACTTATCCAAAGTAATTGCCTCACTTATAGTCTTGTTAACCTTGACCTTATGTCAATCATGTTATCGTTACTTTCCTTTTTAAGGTACTCTATTTCACTCTAGTTGATTGTAACGTAAGATACCATGTCCTAACTACTAATCGTTACCTTGCATCGTTGGCTCATTACCTCGTTGGCTAATTGCCTTGTTGACTCGTCCACATCATGATCTTGTATCATCAGTCGAGTTTTTTATTTTTTATTTTTTTTAGTCTAACTCTATGTTCATTAATCCCGAAGTGTATCAAGTTTAACTAATTAAACATTATTATCCTCTTAACTATAACCTTTGATAGATACTATACTTGTTTCCGTATACATCCTTAACAACTCGTTCTACGTTGGTCTATAAACCCGTAGATAATTTATACTTGGAGTTATAGAAGTAACGTCTTTAGAATTCTATGATAACTCTTCGTTTCTTCCTTGTAATTTTCTTATAATCAAACTCCTTATGAGTTCTCTTATTCACGATTTATCCTTGTCGTCGTCTTTCATTTCATCCTTTATTGTCGCATCTCCAATTGTCAATGACAATCTTGGACGTTGTTTACCTTAGATTACTTTAATATCCAACGTACTAACGTTCACTAATACTTATGGAATTCCTTACGGAATGCATTCCTACACTGACATTTATTCTGTGAGCACAACTAGTATCAGGCCCTATTATCATACTCCTTTAACACTTCTCAATTCTTAATGCGAAATTTATGTCGATTCTTACATTCAACCTTCGCAACATCTTCCGAATATTTTCCTTTATACTAATTATTTCAATACATAATCATCTCAATCCGTCCAAACGTCACTTTCTGGATCCTATAGCAAATGTTGCTGTTACCAGACAGTTTGATCTTATATCATCAACCTCTTAAAGGGTGAGGCACTAATCCTTGACACTCCTCGTGTCCTTTCTTCTTATCCAAATCATTTATGTATTTTTAACAAACTTTTGGCATTAATCCAAACATAGTTTATATCATTCCTTAATGTACCATACTAGGTACAGCTAATATACTTGTCAACTTTGTGTGTTACCTAACCCTAAACTTATCGGTCCCTATATATTGGTATAATGCCTTCATCTTACTTTCAAATCGTTGTACCTTAGACATTGATCGAAGTCTTTGAATTACGACGTCTCTCTCGATATCGTAATCTTAGCTATTCATGTTCTTCTTCTTCAACTCATCCTTTACATGTCTTTACCATACACTATCTCAATTATATCCAATGAGCGATTTTCCTATACCCGCATGCTTAGTTTAGCGTAGTTTGTTTCATACGCTATTATTCCTCGTATCGGAATTTAGGATCTTATGTCTTTATTGACTCATATATCCTTATTTCTCTTTTTAATTTTATCATAGCTCAACTCCTCTTGATACACCGTTTCTCACTTTCCTTGTTTATCGTAACGTTTTTATTCGGTTACCTTCGTCCTTAGCACGTTACATACCTCAAGCAATAGCTTATTATAGCTTTCCCACTAATCCTGCATTTCACGCCAAACACATCTTATACATCTCTTGCATTCATACTTCTAATATTCCTTATACTTTCACAGTTCATTTCTAGACTGCTTACTTATATTCTTTTTCCGACAGTGTTCTTATAAAAAAAATGCCGTTTAGTTCTCCATTCGACGATCGGAACAATTAACTCCTAGTCAACCTTCTTAGAAACATCATACTCCGATGTTAAACCGATCCAATGGTTCAATCAAAAGATATGTTGGTTTTGCTAAATTTAATGATCTTCCAGTATCGCGTAAAACTTACGTCACTTACTCATAGAGACTATCTTCTATCTCTAACATTTAAGTTATGGGTCGATTTCTATGTTCAACTAGCGTCTCACATATTTCTATCATCTGATAGCATAGTGTCCTAATCACATAGTCCAAGGATAAGAACATCCTAGTTCATCGTCTAATCGATTGCACTTCGCTATACGTGCACACCTTGTTATGTTAGTCTTATAATAGTTTGTAGAACCATGACTAACTTTGCACCTTTCTAAAGCATAACTTATATGTTCTCACAATTATATACATTCGTTGCTTTCTAAGGAATTGATTGGAGCTTGATCTCGAGTGATTCACTTTCGTTACAGAGTTCTGGTCTGGGTATACTTACATAAAACAAATCTCATTGAAATTTCTTTCAAATAAACGACTCATTTTGAAAATTTTATCAAAATTTCATTTATATCTTAGCAAAATTATGCACTAGGGTGATGATGTCTCTCATCCCCAAAGAGTTGCCACAACTCACCTTTTCGTCTGAGCATAATGCATATGATGCATGTCCTATTAATGCATGTATTGATGTATGTAGTGATGCATTTCTATCAATGTCGTGGCATTTATCAATGGTTTTCACGGGTCTAGGCACAATTATGCTTTCAAAATCGTTTAAACAAGCAATTTTAAAAAGTTATAAACTCTTTAGTTTTGTAAGTTCTCCGGACCCTTAAACTCTGTAATCAACAAGTTCTTCCATTTCGGTAGATGCCTACTCTTTCTTCATTCGCTTCTTGGCGTCTCAATCGATCGATTTCAACAGCATCTACGCGTTATTCGATGCTCAACGCATAAGGTTTACTACCGAATCATGTCAATATTAACTATATCTCATGCACACAATTCATGTACATATCATAGTCTTATATCCTAAACAGGAAGGCTAGAACGATAAACATTCAAAGTCTGCGTGCAAAGGATAAAATTTGACTCCTATAAGTTTGCATTTCATCCTAATATCGACATACTTTTATCTATTTGAGATGTGAATCCTCAAACGATTTATCATTACGATCTTGTCTTTTGGGTGTCAGGAATCCTTCCTGAAGTTTCATCTTAATATGCATAACACGAATGCATATCCCATCAAAAATGAAGTACACGTCTGTATCTCGTATATGCATGTCACAAAGAACAAATAATGGGTTCACAAAAGATCAATCATATTTGTCAAAAAGAGAAACAATACAACTGACTTGGATCAGACAGTACTCAACTTTATAGCTGCAGTAGTTCCTAGGTTACTTACTGACAAACGCATCTTAGCAGAGGTAACTGGACCAACTGCTCTGATACCACAATTATCACGACCCAAATTATTAAGCCGCGACCGGCGCTAGGGAACAGGAGTGATAGCTCCGGAACCCGTAGCAAGCCTAAAATCAATATAAATTTTTCGCGATTAAAACGTTTTATTATATATAATTCTTTATCAGAAATCTTTTTTAAATAATATAATTCAATTATAAAAATATCGTATTTGTTTTCTGAAAACATTCGCGAAACAATTCCTAGAAACCAGGGTCTTACCGAGCGATATCTCATATCCAGCACCGCCCTGTTTCTGATCACAAACATCACCAATTCCATTCACGGTAATTGGTATCAAATTCAAACGGATAAACGCTATCTTTCTAAACAATTCATTTATAAAATTATATCGGAGTTTACTTTTCAAATACCGTTTGAAATTGAATCGTAAACCTAATACTGGCACCTACTTACTACTGCAGCTCTATAAAACTCGTACTTTGTGTAAGCCAAAAGGCTGCCGACACAAAGGAGATGGTCTGTCTGATCCGACTCCGGTCACCTGAAAAATACTGAGTGAGCTTGCAAGTTACTAACAGTATTAATATAAATATATAACATCGCATCTTAAGAAGACAATAATATAAAACATATAAATAGGTATTTGATCCGTACGAAACTAATATCCTAACATGCGACACATCTCTCGAATAATCATATATCATTCAACCCAATCGTAAATATCGATTGCGAGTCCAACTCGCTGGTGGCCCAGCCACTAGATACGGGAACTTCCAGACTACACCGTAGCCGAGTTCACTCTCGTATCGAATTCATATCATATCATACGTATCCAATCATTTCTCAAATGCAAACACACTAGACTGACTCAATACTGGTGATCACACAGCCTATTGACACCCAATAGGTAGCTAGTTTCTTCGGATCGCATACTAGTTCTCGTATATAAAAATTAATAAAACATATAACATTTCAATCAATTGTATATAATGCGATGCGTGTAAACAGTATATATATTTCTATAGAAAATGACTTTAATATATAATACGTGAAAGTAAAGTGCAACTCACCTGGATCGCCAATAATCCAAAATAATAAAATATAACATCGATCCCCGTCAAGCTATCTTGGTTCGTCAAGTCCGTAGCTTGATAATTCGTCGTATCTAACGTAGAGTTCTATCGTTAGAAAGTATAATAAAAATTCTTATTTTAAAATTATTTATAACGACTAAAATATTACGTTTAATAACTAAACGTAACTCATCGTACTCGTATCGAACTATTTTTGATAGAAACTCAAAACGCCTTTTTCATTATCTTTCGTATTAATAAAAAATCATATTTGATTAATCAAAACAATACAATTTAAATAACTTAACTTTTTCAGTTAACTTTAACTTGTTCAAAATTGCTTTTCTAGCCCACTTCGGCTATCAAAATCGCTCATCTAAAATCGCCCGTTTACCAAATACATTTTACATTCCTATAGTCCATAACATCGTCTACGACTTTCCTTCAGACTCGACCTTTATTCGACATCTCTAAGATCTCCAAAATATTGCTCAAAGTTAACTTCTTAAAACGTTTTATTTATTTCACGTTTTTCGACAAACTTCGAGCTATTAAAATTATTACTTAGAGTCATCCAAATTTTAAATAAAAATGATATTCCTACAGTATGGAACGTCGCCTACAATATTCATTTAGACCTTAGTTTGAAAAGAGATCTCGAAAGTGTCGGAATCTAAGTCGGAAGTTGGTTCTTTAAAGCTGATTTTCAAAACAGCTAAAACGGTCCCCTAAGGGCTGCTGTTTGGGCCTCGAAACAGCACCCGTAAAACAGTTTCGTTCCGAAACAAATTTGATATTCTTATACTTCACAATCATATCTACAACTTCCGTGAAGACTTCTACTAGTTTCGACTTACGGTTTGTTCACAATAATTTTCTAAAGTTGGGTCTTTACTTATTATTTTTGTCTTCAAAACAGCCTCACTTTTGCTGCTGTTTCAGGATCAGAAACAGAGGCCGTATTACTGTCGAAACCCAAAACAAAATTGATATTCTTATTCTCTGTAACATCGCCTACGTTTTTCATTAAGACTCAAACTTAATCCGACATGTTTATCATCCTCAAATCTTGCCTCAAAGTCAGCCTCTCATTAGGCATAAATCTGGAAATTTATTCAGATTTTTATAACTTTCAACTTACCCTCTATTGTAATCATCACAGCCCTATTTAATTATTCAAATTCTAATCCGACTATGACGTTTCATTCTCCGTATATCACTTACGATATACTACTCAAGCTTTCTCAAAAATTATCGCTCAACGAACTTCGTATCGTGGCCTAAACATAGTAACTCAAACTGTTTTCTTTCTATTTGGGGCTGCACTTTCTTTATTTGTCAAACTCAGTTTTAACACCCGATAACTTACTGTTTTAATCTAATTTAAGTTCCGTCATGCTTTATACTCGATGTACGTTCAAACCCACTGTTCCTAGCAGGTCGGGGACTGCCCAAACAGTCCCCATTTAGGACCAAACTCTGCTCATACGAGCAGAGTTGATTCTGCTCACTGCGAGCAGAATACATTCTGCTCTTTTGAGCAGAATTGGCTCTGCTCTGCTGAGCAGAACTGAGCCCCGTGGCTCATCCCGTCTTGCTAACTCGACATACACCCGACCTATGATCAATTCCTTAACATATCCAACCATTACAACCCGCAAATCTCATTTAAAATTAACACAAAACTGCAATTTCCAGCAAACACATCAAACAGCAAATTTAATTCATTTCATCTTAACAAATAGCCTTAGAATATACCCCGACATGCTTAGCTCAAACCCCTTTCATAGCCGAGCCTTAAGCTTCAAATAATCATCCAAAATAACTCAAGAAAATAGCTAGAAACTCAACTTAAATAACAACCAAAACCAAGGCAGCAAACTTTTCTAATTTAAACTCAACAAAATGCCATCTAAACCACAATCAAAGACAGAAATTCTGAGATTACCTTATTCCTTATTTAGTTAGCTATCCATAGCAATTTGAATCATCGAAAACGGAGGTCGGATCGTTGAGTTATGGACGCCGTCGTCCTTCGCGCGCGGGAGAGAAAACTAAGATGGCGACGATGAAGCTTTTGCTTCTGTAACTTCTATTCTTTTCTATTCCTTATTCTTATCTTAAAGACTTAAACTTTCTTATTAAGTTTTGTATGTCATATAAGGTTAAAGTACCATTTAGCTCAAAATGGTTAAATTACACCTTAACTCAAATTCTTAATTAACGTCGCGTCTAATTTATAAAACGGTTTCGTAAATTTACGAAAGCGCGACGATAATTAATTTATCGATAAATAATGAACTCCGCATTATTTATTTACTCGGATCACATTAAATATTTATTTTTCTTATTTCGATAATTAAGTTCCGCTAATTTCCAATTTATCACATAATAATTAAATTATTATATTGCGATAATTTTATTAGACCGCTTTGGTCTAATTCTTATTTCTTGAACTTAATTCCGACGTTCTTAATACTAAATCCTCATAATTATGCCTCGTGGCATTGTCCTTAATATCTTTAAAAGTATGGGATATTACATTCTTCCCCGCTTATAAGAATTCGTCCTCGAATTCTAAACAAACTTTCTTACATACTTGAACTAATATATTTACCATCCTCCTTAATGGTTACACCATAGTCATCTTAAGATACTTGTCGGTACATGGAACCGTTATTCTAATCCTGTACCTCTGGTGCAAAGACATTAACAATAAATGTCAGACCTTTCTTGATATCGTCTTTTACATCTATAGTGTCTCTGGAAGTCACTTCTTATCGTCATCCCTTGACGGTCTTCTCTACTTACTTATCGTCAGCAGAGTTTCCTAGACTTCCATTACTTGAATTACTTATCCAAAGTAATTGCCTCACTTATAGTCTTGTTAACCTTGACCTTATGTCAATCATGTTATCGTTACTTTCCTTTTTAAGGTACTCTATTTCACTCTAGTTGATTGTAACGTAAGATACCATGTCCTAACTACTAATCGTTACCTTGCATCGTTGGCTCATTACCTCGTTGGCTTATTGCCTTGTTGACTCGTCCACATCATGATCTTGTATCATCAGTCGAGTTTTTTATTTTTTATTTTTTTTAGTCTAACTCTATGTTCATTAATCCCGAAGTGTATCAAGTTTAACTAATTAAACATTATTATCCTCTTAACTATAACCTTTGATAGATACTATACTTGTTTCCGTATACATCCTTAACAACTCGTTCTACGTTGGTCTATAAACCCGTAGATAATTTATACTTGGAGTTATAGAAGTAACATCTTTAGAATTCTATGATAACTCTTCGTTTCTTCCTTGTAATTTTCTTATAATCAAACTCCTTATGAGTTCTCTTATTCACGATTTATCCTTGTCGTCGTCTTTCATTTCATCCTTTATTGTCGCATCTCCAATTGTCAATGACAATCTTGGACGTTGTTTACCTTGGATTACTTTAATATCCAACGTACTAACGTTCACTAATACTTATGGAATTCCTTACGGAATGCATTCCTACACTGACATTTATTCTGTGAGCACAACTAGTATCAGGCCCTATTATCATACTCCTTTAACACTTCTCAATTCTTAATGCGAAATTTATGTCGATTCTTACATTCAACCTTCGCAACATCTTCCGAATCTTTTCCTTTATACTAATTATTTCAATACATAATCATCTCAATCCGTCCAAACGTCACTTTCTGGATCCTATAGCAAATGTTGCTGTTACCAGACAGTTTGATCTTATATCATCAACCTCTTAAAGGGTGAGGCACTAATCCTTGACACTCCTCGTGTCCTTTCTTCTTATCCAAATCATTTATGTATTTTTAACAAACTTTTGGCATTAATCCAAACATAGTTTATATCATTCCTTAATGTACCATACTAGGTACAGCTAATATACTTGTCAACTTTGTGTGTTACCTAACCCTAAACTTATCGGTCCCTATATATTGGTATAATGCCTTCATCTTACTTTCAAATCGTTGTACCTTAGACATTGATCGAAGTCTTTGAATTACGACGTCTCTCTCGATATCGTAATCTTAGCTATTCATGTTCTTCTTCTTCAACTCATCCTTTACATGTCTTTACCATACACTATCTCAATTATATCCAATGAGCGATTTTCCTATACCCGCATGCTTAGTTTAGCGTAGTTTGTTTCATACGCTATTATTCCTCGTATCGGAATTTAGGATCTTATGTCTTTATTGACTCATATATCCTTATTTCTCTTTTTAATTTTATCATAGCTCAACTCCTCTTGATACACCGTTTCTCACTTTCCTTGTTTATCGTAACGTTTTTATTCGGTTACCTTCGTCCTTAGCACGTTACATACCTTAAGCAATAGCTTACTCTTCTTGGTCCCGAGAGCTATGCTCACACCGAGTTACCACATTGCCATAATTATCTTTCCCAGATAATTACCGGTGCGCACGCAGTCCTAATGATGCCCATTAGGTAGCATGTTCCAACTAGAAGCCATAATATAAAAACAGTTCGAAATATACGTACAGTATATATATATATATATTTAATATTAAAATAATAATTTACTTAATAAAGCGGTAAATAGTAAGTACAAACTCACTACTTGCTAATCCACGTGAAAACCGGCAAGCAACTAATCCTAGTTTGCCTCTGGAGCACGAACAATAGACGGGTCTAGACAAATAAAAATAATTATTAAAAACAGACCCTAACTCTAGATAGTACTAGACACCACATAAGACTAGCACAATTAACACGTCGGAAATAAACAAGCCAGAACACACAAAAATACCCATTAGGTAATAAAGCCCAATTAATATAAGTCTATTGAGTTCTCGCTTAAAATCAAATTTAAAAATATTATTTAATAACTTTAAATAATAAAGAATTTCCAAATAGTGGGTTACCGAGTTATCATTAACTACCAAGCTAACCTCACTTGTCGGGTGACCCAAGTCTAACCCGATTCAAAACGTTTATCAAATATAAACCCGAGTTTATATTTATAAAATAATTCCATAAAATAATAAACCATTTTAAAAGCGGAACTCAATAACTTCAATTTCAAGTAACTCAAGTTACAACTCAAAAATCTAACCATTTAAAGTTTATAAAATTTTAGGGGTTAAACTGTACTTTTACCAATTAGGGACTAAATTGTACTTTTAGCCAATTTGATATCCAAAATCAATTTAATTGCTTTTGTCTATAATTAAAACAGATATAAAGTTACCTATCACAAATCCACTTAATTAAGTTATAAAAATAAGTTCAGGGACTAAATTGTAATTTAGCTAACTTTTGACAAAACGACATTTGAAGGCAAATATAATTACCCGAGTAATTATATTGACTTAACAATAAATAATTATCGTTTTCAATATTTAATTTATAAATCAAAATAAAATCCAAGCTATTAAGTAATGTTTAACTTTAAGGATATATTTGATTTATACAAAACAATTGAATGACCAAAGGAAACCTTTCACCATCTCTAACAATTCAAACTAAAACAACCCGCCCCCTATATCATCATCTTCTTCGTTTTACACGATTACAGAAACATGAAACACGATTTACTAAACTTTCAAACAATGATCTTTACAATTCCTTAATGGTTTAACCTAACAATTACTTGATTTCAATAGTCTCAATCATGAATTCGAGACAACACGAAACAATATCAATCCATCGTGTTGATTCGTTTTAAAACGATGAACAATGTTTTCTGGAAACGATGAACCGACTCCAAACTTAGTCTAATCAACTAGCAACTAACATACCAAGCGATTCATAACAATTAATATGAATGAATCAAGGCCAAACATCAAGAAAGGAATCGACAGAAAGCTTAAACAAGAAAAGAATTCTAATAGCGTATAAATACGATGAAACAGCGGCGATTGAAACGAGGTCGATTACGTACCGTTTTGCGAAATCCAGATGGGGAAACGTAGATATGTGAGTCTAGAACGTCTGAGATCAAACGGAATCAATTTCGATCTAGAAACGAGCAAGAACGACTCAAATTACGGAGATGCCGTTAAAACCAAAACTGAAATCAAAGGAATTATGATGCTTACCGGAACAGCGACCTTTGGAGGACGATAACTATTTCGTTTCTCAGCAAACGAGCAAGAGGAAAACGGCTAGGGCTAAAGGGAAGTGCGATGTAGTTTTTTTGTTTAGAAATCGATCTTAAATATCGAGAGGAAACGGGTCGAAAATGAGTGCGAAGTGGGCCGGATGAAAGGCTCAAAAGAGTTGTTGTGTTCTCGAACAAGAACATCCCATTTGGGCTTGGTTCTCGTTCGAGAACCACCTGGTCTCGTACGAGACCAGGCCCTGCAAGTGATTCTCGTTCGAGAATCACAATTCTTGAACGGGAATCAAACAAATCCTTTTTTTTTCTTTTTTTGATTTAAATAAATTAATGGTTAAACCACAAATTAACCCACTCAGGAACCAACACGAACCCGACCATTAACCTCGATTTTTAATTCAAAACGATTAGAAAAGTTGTCGGAAAAACGCTGAAATTTACGGGGTATTACATTCTCCCCAACTAATTAAAAAATCTTCCTCGAATTTAACACGATAAGCAATTAACACCAGAGAACACGTAACACAAATAAAAATTTATAAAAATCACAGAAAAACAAGATATCGTACCTCACGGAAAAAGAAAAGGATAGCGATTCCGCATATCCGACTCGGTCTCCCAAGTACATTCTTCAACATAATGATTGCGCCAGAGGACTTTGACCATCGGATCTCCTTGTTCCGCAACTTACGCACCTGCGTATCAACAATCTCAACTGGCTGTTCCTCATAGGACAGCTCTTGGTCAATCTCAACACTTTGAGGCACAATCACGTGCGAAGGATCAGAAATGTACTTTCTCAACATAGAAACATGAAACACAGGATGTACTAACGACATGTCTGGCGGCAGAACCAGACGATAAGGCACAACCCCAATCCTCTCTGAAATCTCATAAGGACCAATATACCTCGGTGCCAACTTTCCCTTGACACCAAAACGAACCACGCCTTTCATAGGCGAAATCCGAAGAAACACGAAATCACCAACACCGAAGAAACATGAAATCACCAACATGAAACTCAATGTCTTTTCTCTTCGGATCAGCATAACTCTTATGCCGACTAAAGGCAGTCTCTAACCTCCGTTTGATCAATGGTACCTTCTCTGAGGTAATCTTTATAATCTCCTCTCCTGAGAGTTTACGCTCTCCAACCTCCTCCCAACAGATAGGAGATCTACACTTGCGCCCGTACAAAGCCTCATACGGCGCCATCTCGATGCTCGCGTGGTAACTGTTGTTGTAAGAAAACTCAATCAACGGCAGATGAGTATCCCAGCTACCCTTAATTCGAGAACACACATCCTGAGCATATCCTCCAACGTCTGAATAGTCCTCTCAGATTGACCGTCAGTCTGAGGATGAAAAGCTGTACTGAAATCTAACCGAGAACCCAAAGATTTTTGTAACGCTTTCCAGAACCTCGAAGTAAACACAGATCCTCTTTCTGAAACAATAGAAACTGGTACACCATGCAAACTGACAATCTTGTCGATGTACAACTGAGCCAACCTCGAAGCAGTATACGAAACCTTAATCGGAAGGAAATGAGCTGACTTAGTCATGCGGTCAACTATAACCCAGATGGAATTGTACCCCTGTCGAGTACGTGGTAAACCAACCACAAAATCCATAGCAATCCGCTCCCACTTCCACTCTGGAATTGGTAGTGGCTGCAAATATCCAAAAGGGCTCTGAAGCTCCAGCTTCACCTACTGGCACGTCAGACACTTAGAAACATACTCAGCGACATCCTTCTTCATCCCGCTCCACCAGTAGGTACCCTTAAGATCATGGTACATCTTAGTAGAACCCGGATGAACACTATATGCAGACTTGTGCGCTTCCTCCAGAATATGGTCCCTCAAACCATCTGAATCCGGAACACACAGTCTCGAACCATGTCTCAGAACACCATCCACAAAAGTAAACTCCAAATTACTGTCCTGCTGAATCTCCTCAATAATCCGTTTCAACTGTGGATCCTCAGCTTGTAAAGCTTTGATCCGATCAATCAAAACGGGTTGCACTTGTAACTGTGCTAACAAACAACCAGTCTGAGAAATCTAAAAACCATAGCCTGAAGCTATCAGACTGTGCCACTCTCTAACCATGGGTCTATGCCCAACCTCAGAAATATGAGCCAAGCTGCCCGAAGACTTGCGACTCAACGCATCGGCTACCACATTAGCCTTACCAGGATGGTACTGAATAGTACAGTCGTAGTCTTTCAGCAATTCTAACCACCTCCTCTGTCTCAAGTTCAATTCTCTCTGATCAAAGATATACTTTAGACTCTTATGATCACTGAAAATCTCACAAGTAGCACCATACAAATAATGCCTTCAGATTTTCAGCGCAAAAACTACAGCTGCCAACTCTAAATCATGAGTAGGGTAATTCACCTCATGCTTCTTCAACTTTCTGGAAGCATAGGCAATCACCTGTTCATGTTGCATCAGAACGCAACCCAAACCAATCCGAGACGCATCACAATACACTGTGAAACTGTCAATGCCAGAAGGCAATGCCAAAACAGGAGCTGTAGTCAAAATCTCCTTGAGCTTCTCAAAGCTCGCCTCGCACTTGTCAGTCCACTTAAACTTAACACCCTTCTGTTTCAGTTTAGTCAACGGTGCAGATATTCTGGAGAAATCTTGCACGAACCGACGATAGTAGTCAGCTAAACCCAGAAAACTTCTGATCTCGGTAACTGACCTTGGCCTCTGCCAATCCATAACCGCTTCAATCTTCTTCGGATCAACCTTGATCCCATCTTTCGACACTACGTGTCCTAGAAAGGTAACCTGATCCAACCAGAAGTCACATTTTGAGAACTTAGCATACAACTGATGCTCACGCAACGTCTGTAGTATAGTCCTCAAATGGTAAGCATGCTCCTCCTCACTCCGAGAATAGATCAAAATGTCATCAATGAAGACGATAACAAATTGATCCAAAAACGGCTTGAACACTCTGTTCATCATATCCATGAACGCTGCTGGTGCGTTCGTCAGACCAAAGGACATAACCAGAAACTCAAAATGTCCATAACGAGTCCGAAAAGCAGTCTTAGGCACATCTGCATCACGGATCCGAAGCTGATGATACCCAGACCTCAAATCAATCTTGGAAAAACACTTCGCACCCTGCAACTGGTCAAACAAATCATCGATGCGAGGAAGGGGATATCTGTTCTGACAGTAACCTTGTTCAATTATCTGTAGTCGATACACAGTCGAAAGGAACCGTCTTTCTTCTTCACAAACAGAACTGGAGCACCCCACGGAGAAGTACTCGGTCTGATGAACCCGCCATCCAACAATTCTTGTAACTGGTCCTTCAACTCCTTCAGCTCTGCAGGAGCCATCCGATACGGCGGTATCGAAATCGGAGCTATACCAGAAACCACATCAATGCAAAACTCAATATCACGATCAGGTGGTAATCCAGGCAATTCCTCTGGAAAAACATCAGTGAACTCATTCACTATCAGAACACTATGCATATCACCACTACTAGTCTCCAAATCACGAAACACAGCAAGAAAACCCTGGCAACCCTTGCCTAGCATCCGCTTCGCCTTGATGGCGGAAATCAGATTCTTAGGTGTCTCTGCCTTCTCTCCCTGAAAGGAAAAAGGTAGATCACCTGGAATCCTGAACTCGACTGACTTCCCTCGACAGTCAATAGAAGCATAATCGCGCGGCAGCCAATCCATCCCCAAGATGACATCAAAAGAAAGAACGTAAAGCACAATCAAATCAGCACATAATTCTCTACCCTGAATAACCACTGGACAAGAAGGGTAAACGACGTCCACTACTACACCTTCAGACATAGGTGTAGTCACAGCTAGAGGTTCACTTAAAATAGATGTTGCCGTACCCAATTTCCCAGCAAAACATGTAGACACAAACGAATGGGTTGCACCCGCATCAAATAATACCAAAGCATAAGTAAAAGAAATCGGAATGGTACCTTGCACCACAACATTTGATGCACGCGCATCCTAAGGAGTAAAAGCAAACACTCTAGCCTGACCCTGCGGCTGCTGCTGCAAACTCTGTCCAGTACCATAACTGTTGGAACCTCTACCACCGTTACCACGGCCACCAAAACCTCTGCCACTAGAACCACGGCCCCGCTGGCCACCAAAAGATGCTGCAGGTTAAGAGTACCCTACAGACTGTGTAAGCGCAGGTCTCTACTGCTGGTAAGACGACTGCGCCACACTGGAGTTAGACATCTGCTGCCCAGATGTCGGACACTCCCTGGAAAAATGACCCGGATGGCCACAAGAGAAACAACTTCCAGGAGCTAACTGACACTGACCATAGTGCCTGCGTCTGCAATTCTGGCAGAACAGAATGTTCGATCCACCACTGTACCCGCGTCCTGAACCACGGTTACTCCCACTGCTCCTAGAGCTGTACGGAGCACTTCTTGCACTATGCCTCCCTTTGTTGTGAGTACGGCGACTCCCCTTATTCGCCTGAGAAGAGCCACTGTAGTAGTTCCCACTACCATGCTGCACTGGGGCCTGTTGCCCCCCACTAGGAACATCACTCTTTCCCTTCTGAATCTGGAAAGGGTCAGAGATCGTCCCAAACTGAATCACGAGTTCTCCATCCGTCGAGCGCTTTCCACTACCCGAGCAAACTCCATGTCTGCCCCTATCAGCAAAGGAAGAAATTCCGAGCCTAAACCCCTGATATAGCGGTCGTTCACTCGCCCACGATCACCCTGTAGATCTGTAACAAACCGCCCCAAACGGACAAACTCTGTAGTGTAGTCTGTCACTGACCTATCCCCTTTCTTCAAACTCAGCAGCTTTTCTCTGAAATTCTCAGTAACAGAGAAAGGTAGATAGTAACCTCTGAACCTTGTCACAAAATCAGCCCAAGACAATGTAGCCATCTCTGGTCTGATGTTATCGCGAAACCAGCCCTTAGCTGGACCCTTCAGCGACATCTCCACAAGCATCACTGATTGACGATCACTAGCTTGAATTCTCTGACTATTGTACTCAAACTCTTCCAGAAAGTCAAGAGCATCCCCAGTACCATCAAATGAAGTCGGATTCAACTTCGTGTAGGTTATCACCATCTCTCTGTTTGTCGGAATGTGACCGACACCAGCAAGTCCACCCATACCAACTACAGCACCAGCCTGAGGTTGCTGTTGCTGCGCTAACTAACCTAGTACAATACACTGATTCTGCAAAAGAGCCTGGTTGTTCTGCATCTCGACAATCCCAGCCAAGAAAGTAGTGAAGTCGAACGCCTGCATATTCGGTGCCTGTTGCACCCCTGGTGCCTGCTGCACATTCGGTGCCTGTTGTACATTCGGTGCCTGAAAACCTGCTGCACCACGTCCTCTAGCTCCACCTCTACCGGCACCAGCTCCTCTGCCTCTACCTCTACCTCTGCCAGCACCTCTACCTCTACCACGTCCAGCATTGGCCGGAACTGCTGGTACGTTCTGATCGACTTCCATGGAAATCTCATCATCAGCCACAGCTTCTTGCTCTGCCACAGCACGAGCACGAGTACGAACAACGTTGTCCATATCCTAAGATTGAACAACAACAATTTAAATAACAGATATTTCATGCCCAAGTATGAACAAAACAAGCAACAGATAAGATTTCCCAAGAAATCAACAGCAATATAATAATCACCCAAGTGAAATAAAATTAACATTTAACAACATCAAATCAACATATAATGACTGACTCGGCGCAATCCTATTGGTGTAGGCAGAATGTTTTAAAATCAAAAGATGACGTTTTTAAAGACATGACAGAATCCTATATCCACTGTAGTTCCTAAGACACAGCCATACTTAACAGAGTAAACACAAGCAAGCAATTGGCCTTGGTTTGAAACCAAAGCTCTGATACCAAGTTTGCCACGACCCATGTTCATGAATCGCGACCGGCGCTAGGGTATAGGTAATGTAGTACCAAAACCCGTAGCTAGCCTTTCAATTAACAATATGAACACATAAACCTGCAGAAAACCAATGCTCGGGGGCAACCGAGACTTCAGCCTAAATGTAGCAGTTATAATATTCAACAGTTAATATAACATGCTTATTCAGTTCCGAGTATAAAATAGATTTATCAAAAACCAATGTAAATAATATAACATGCCAAAGCAATATAACCATTCGAACCAATCCGACAAAATATATAATAATGATAAAGACGTCTAGTTACTACTGCGGTCTAAGAATAAAACAGTTTTACAGTTTATCAAAAATAAATGGAACCTCCGAGGAAAAGAAAAATGTGGAGATCACCAGACTCTCTCAGATCATAACCCTGGGAAAATTGGGAAAACAACGGGGTCAGATATACTGAGATGAGTTTATACAACTATCTACATTTATTAAGTGGAAAACCTTTAAAACCGTTTAAAACATTTAATAACGATATTACGAATAATAGTTGGAACCCTAATCCACAATTCTAAACAAATATCATAATCCAATAGGTCTGGTCCCGAGAGCTGAGCTACACCGAGTTACCACTGACCACACTTATACCAAAGTCCCGAGAGCTGAGCTACATCGAGTTACTCTACTTGGTCCCGAGAGCTATGCTCACACCGAGTTACCACATTACCATAATTACCTTTCCCAGATCATTACCGGTGCGCACACAGTCCTATTGATGCCCATTAGGTAGCATGTTCCAACTAGAAGCCATAATATAAAAACAGTTCGAAATATATGTACAGTATATATATATTTAATATTAAAATAACAATTTACTTATTAAAGCGGTAAATAGTAAGTACAAACTCACTGATTGCTAATCCACGTGAAAACCGGCAAGCCACTAATCCTGGTTCGCCTCTGGAGCACGAACAATAGACGGGTCTAGACAAATAAAAATAATTATTAAAAACAGACCCTAACTCTAGAGAGTCCTAGACACCACATAAGACTAGCACAATTAACACGTCGGAATAAACAAGCCAGAACACACAAAAATACCCATTAGGTAATAAAGCCCAATTAATATAAGTCTATTGAGTTCTCGCTTAAAATCCAATTTATAAATATTATTTAATAACTTTAAATAATAAATAATTTCCAAATAGTGGGTTAGCCGAGTTATCATTAACTACCAAGCTAACCTCACTTGTCCGGTGACCCAAGTCTAACCCGACTCAAAACTTTTATCAAATATAAACCCGAGTTTATATTTATAAAATAATTCCATAAAATAATAAACCATTTTAAAAGCGGAACTCAATAACTTCAATTTCAAGTAACCCAAGTTACAACTCAAAAATCTAACCATTTAAAGTTTATAAAATTTTAGGGGTTAAACTGTACTTTTGCCAATTAGGGACTAAATTGTACTTTAGCCAATTTGATATCCAAAATAAATTTCATTGCTTTTGTTTATAATTAAAACAGATATAAAGTTACCTATCACAAATCCACTTAATTAAGTTATAAAAATAAGTTCAGGGACTAAATTGTAATTTAGCCAACTTTTGACAAAACGAAATTTGAAGGCAAATATAATTACCCGAGTAATTATATTGACTTAACAATAAATAATTATCGTTTTCAATATTTAATTTATAAATCAAAATAAAATCCAAGCTATTAAGTAAAGTTTAACTTTAAGGATATATTTGATTTATACAAAACAATTGAATGACCAAAGGAAACCTTTCACCATCTCTAACAATTCAAACTAAAACAACCCGCCCCCTATATCATCATCTTCTTCGTTTTACACGATTACAGAAACATGAAACACGATTTACTAAACTTTCAAACAATGATCTTTACAATTCCTTAATGGTTTAATCTAACAATTACTTGATTTCAATAGTCTCAATATGAATTCGAGACAACACGATTCATAACAATTAATATGAATGAATCAAGGCCAAACATCAAGAAAGGAATCGGCAGAAAGCTTAAACAAGAAAAGAATTCTAATAGCGTATAAATACGATGAAACGTCGGCGATTGAAACGAGGTCATTACGTACCGTTTTGCAAAATCGAGATGGGGAAACGTAGATACGTGAGTCTAGAACGTCTGAGATCAAACGGAATCAATTTCGATCTAGAAACGAGCAGGAACGACTCCAATTACGGAGATGCCGTTAAAACCAAAACTGAAATCAAAGGAATTATGAAGCTTACCGGAACAGCGACCTTTGGAGGACGATAACTATTTCGTTTCTCAGCAAACGAGCAAGAGGAAAATGGCTAGGGTTAAAGGGAAGTGCGATGTAGGTTTTTTGTTTAGAAATTGATCTTAAATATCGAGAGGAAACGGGTCGAAAATGAGTGCGAAGTGGGCCGGATGAAAGGCTCAAAAGAGCTGTTGTGTTCTCAAACGAGAACAGCCCATTTGGGCTTGGTTCTCGTTCGAGAACCACCTGGTCTCGTACGAGACCAGGCCCTGAAAGTGATTCTCGTTCGATAATCACAATTCTCGAACGGGAATCAAACAAATCCTTTTTTTTTCTTTTTTTTATTTAAAAAAATTAATGGTTAAACCACATATTAACCCACTCACGAACCAACAAGAACCCGACCATTAACCTCGATTTTTAATTCAAAACGACCGGAAAAGTTGTCAGAAAAACGCTGAAATTTACGGGGTATTACACAGATATACTGAGATGAGTTCATAATGCTATTTACATTTATTAAGTTTAAAACCCTTAAAACAAAATCCTTTTATACTAATATGCTTATATACTTGATTATGGAATACAGTATTGAAATGAAATCCCAAAGTATATATATATATATATATATATATATATATATATATATATATATATATATATATCCAAAAGTATAATCCAAAGTAAATGGGAATGAATCCTCATCGAATCCCAAAGTAGGCCAGACATTGAGAGGGGAGGGTGAAACAAGGATCAATCTCAATCAAGTCTTGAACAACAATCAAGTCAAAACAAGTTGAATACATGCAGTACGAATCCAAAAACCAACCTTAAATCTATCAAACAAGCCAAACAACATCAAGTTGAATTCATTGACCTACAACAACCCTAAGTATGGATTTCCAGCAATATAACATCACTCGAAAATAGTAATTAATCATGACAATATCAAACCAAAGTCCTAGCATTTAATTCCATCGTTTTACATTGTAACTCTAGAGTGTAATTCAACCACAACACATACTAGAATCATCCTAACATACAATTCAGATTTGACATGATGAAAACAGTAGGTAAAATCATAATAGCAACGCAACAACGAATCTATAGAGCAATAACACGTTTAAACGAGAGAAACGGAACATACCGCGACAAGAATTTCAAAACGAATCGAGGAGCAAAGAAATTAGATTAGATCAGCCCCTTCAACACCCAAAGTCTCTGGAAAACAAAGATTGAACTATTACAAATCAAACCAAACGAAGGAGTAATGATAAACACGAGAAAAGATGAACGGAATACTTACCAAAGTCCAAAATTGAGAGGGGAGGGTGAAACAAGGATCAATCTCAGAGAGTGAAAGTGTTTTAGGTCGGCTAGGGTTACTAGGAATGAAATAGAAGTGTTTAAAATCAGATAAGAGTCTATTTATATGCCAAAGAAATCGAATTTACACGCCATCGCGCCTTCAACAAAGGCACAACAAGCCTGGGGCGCGTTCATCGCGCCTTCCAACGCGCCTCAAAATCAGATGCAACGGTTAACTTTCTTTCGGGCACAGCATATCCGAAAATGAGCCCGATCCAACGGTCCAATTGGGAGAAATGGATGTTTTATCAAAACATGTCAGATTCAGAAGGCACACGAACACATCATCGATATAATCCGGATACAAATCAAATTGCTATCGAAAACCAACACGAAACATGTGACACATACAAGATACAAATCAAACCTCAAAGTAATTGTCACACTTGCTAATTCCATCATAAACGATCTGGAACCAAGTCGGAAACACGACGAAATCATGACGAAAAAACACGGGATATTACAATCTCCCCAATTTATATAAAATTCGTCCTCGAATTTAAAACAACGAAACTAAGCATAACCATATATAAACGCAGCAAAGTAAATCACATAACATATACCCAATGTAATAACATAGCATCGAATATACGAAGCAATGCTAAACCCAATGTAACCAAGAATGAAAAATAACGATTCCACATAACGGACTTCGTCCCCTAAGTATACTCCCCAATTATAACAAAAATAATAATAATTGAAACCATAGGAATACCTCGACTAATCTCTATACGCACTTGCGTAACCAGAACTTGACAAGTTGTAACTCGAATGATAGCTCAAATCACCCCTTACATAAAACAACAACTCAAATATTCACACCATGCAGGCGAAAAATTAAAACTTGACAGTTCAGTGCTCCAAACTGTTACTTGATTAAACAATATATAAACTTATAAGATTATTCAACTATAAACATTAAACATCTCACAAGGGAGGTTACCAAAACTGGCTCGAGTTCCAACAGCTATCATAACAACCTTAACAAGGTGCAAGGACAAGCCCGAAACTCAAATTACAATACCAAAATCTAACTCTTCAAATGGAAACCTTGAATCCCCATTAATAACATCATGCAACCCTTGCCACCCACTTAGTATCTCTACACTTATCATCTCATATCAAAGCATATACATAACTCGTTACATCAAACGAACGATCTAGTCCTTAATCAGCTAGATAAAATTCTTGCCAAATTATATATTAGCCAACTTAATCATAAAGAGAATTGAGATGTACACACGACTAGGACTAAACTCGACAAGACCATCAACCTTAACGAATCCATAAACACGTACACACATACTGACATTCTAAAGGATATATCACTTTAACTAATAATAACAAAATCTCCAAGATACATACAAATCGACTTATTCAAAAAGATTCTTCCACTCATACCATAAGAAAGCATATAGCCCGAAGTTACCCAAGGTAATTTACCACCCACTTACATCCTAACTATATTTCATAGACTTAATTTTTATTCCATACACAAAAGGTTCAATATCTGAATAAAACGATATCCAAACTTTTAACAACTAAACCCTCAATCAACAATATCGACCAACCAACTTTGTTGTCAAAACTCACCAATCACGATTCTCAAATCAGCTAATTCATAAATCTGAAGCAAACTCAAATTCTCAAATCAACTCGCCAAATGTAACTGTAACCTTATATTCAAGAGATCACCTAGATCAAATTCACTAGTACTCGGGTCATTGGTTATGCTCAAAGCCACATTTATAGGAAAATAAAATTTCCAAAACACAAAATATTATATATTAATATAATCCACCTCTTAATAAAAGACACTAACCTCTTAAATTTCATTTCATTTCCAAACCTAAAATAAATAACCTATTCGGAAAAACCTCCAGTTTCATAATGCATCAAAATACTAAAATACTTTCTTTTCGAATTCGTAATTAAACCTTACCTTTTTAAATCAATTTATAATTTTATGAAATCGTTTAGCTGACAAAATTTTATATCCTTTTTGAAATTAAATTATCCTCTTTAAAATTAACCCTGGTAAAATCTCCTCACTTTCTCAAAAAGGAGAAAATCTTTCAAATAAGAATCCCTTCGTTTACAAAAATAATTATATCGATATATCAAAACTTTTTGGACATAATTCAAATCTGTAAAAGACAAAATTTCTTTTAAAATTTTAAGTGTAAACACACATGTAGAGCATAACCAAATTACTCAATCCAACAGCCCTCGAATCATAAATTGGAAGCTAACACGTAAGCCTTCTTAACCGACCTAAAAGTCCTATCATACTTATAACAACAATATCTCGAGTGCAATCTTATGTTCATTCTTACTCCCTACGAAGCGCAAAATTTATGATATTACAGACCAATCACTCCTGACATAATCGTCCTCAATTCACCACCATCATCACAGAGTATTTGTCTAGCTACCTTTCGGTAAAATTTCAAACCATTTGAAATCCATCAACTTTATAAATACATTTATCCCAAGGTGACTCGCGAGTTCGTTTCAAAATATTTTTCTCAAAAACACTTTATTGCCAAAATCCACTTTACATAACTGTGCGCCAGGGTGATGGCACCTCTCATCCCCAAAGAGTTGCATCCAACTCTATTCATTTCTATGCACGTGATGCATGTACAATTATGCATGTATCAATTATTAATTTCTCTTTTATTTAGTGAACATACTCAGTGCTCAATGCAATTTCCTATTCGTGACATTCAAAATGCATGTCCATGATATGTCTGGGCACAATTACGTGATAAAAATGTTTCAAACACTTTAACTAATCAACATTTGAAATCAATTTCTCGATAAAACATTTGCTAGACATTATACTCTGTGAGACGTGCACTCGATAACCTCAAAATATTCCTCTAACTCCATACTTACAATCAATTCATACGACACCACAATAAAAATCAAAACGATAACTCCACTAAAACTCATAAGTATAAAATAATATTCTATAAAACTCCAAACAAACCAAAACTTAACTCAAGGAAAACAATACATCACATACGTTTCTACAACACTTAGCACCCGTTCCCGCATCACATCGTTCAACCTTGATGAAAAACACTAGTGTATTAATACACTGATATATATCCTCGAGTTAGAATTTCCAATATCTTTATCTAGGATAAACATAAACCACCAACCGTTCCAAAGAAACAATTCCATCAATTTCCTCGATATCGAAATCCAAAGATCTCGATCCACAAAATAAAACACCAAATCTAGTGTAACCCAAAATGAAGCTAAAGCAAAACAGGGTCTAAACGAAGGTTCGACTCACTATCAAACCAAACATGAAGGTAAGCCAAAACGAACCGCGTGAAATAATTTACCTCACGTGCTTCTCCGCACGAAGAGACAAAACAAAAACAATCAGCATAGTCCAACCAAACTTGTGAGGTATACAACGCAAATTAAAATTAAAAGATTATGAATTCTACAAATCATTAACCACCCAAGCATGCCATTAACCAAAATTAACCCAACGTACTTAAAAGATCAAACGAAGACATGCTGCAACCAACTTTGAATTTTCGTAACAAAATCGACCTGTAATATATCATTTTTCAAGAGTACGCTTCAAAATTCATTATTGAAATTAAAGTCAACCATAAAACTTCCAAATTTGTAACTGATCCCCACAGTTAAAACAATCTCGATTATCCGGAAAATCCTCTTCTTATAATTCAATTGCTTTTAAAATGAATTTCCAAAGTATCTCAACCACAAAACCATCGAGTTAGCCGAGTCATTACAACTACCAAGCTAAACTCCTAAATTTGGGTGACCCAAATGAAATCCAAACAACCATTTATAAAATGCATTCAAAACACTTGTAAATCCAAACAAATGCCCTTAAATAAAATCTCAATCTTTTCTCAAAAATAGGAGTTCAACGTAATCCAAGCATAAACAGCAATTCAAAATTTTAAGTGAGAAAATCCTTTATCACAAACAACCATTTCGAGAAACGCATACTCTCGCCAAACATAATATACCAAAGCATATGACTAAAGACACCTCTCCACAAGTCAAAACATGATAAGATCATAAAAATCATAATAAATTATCAAAGCCATATTCCATCATTTAAATAATATTATTTTCAAAATAATCGTTGGTCAATACCAAGTCAAACATAAGATTCTGAAATACGTGAAATTCATTTACTTGCAAAGTAACCAAAAATCTTATTTTTTTAAGTACTAAAACCAAAATTCTCTTCCGATTCTCGTGTCAAAACACAAATTAAATCAAAATAATTTCCTCCATAAAACCAACGTATGACCAAACAACGTGTAGCCACAAAACATGCTTAAAAATTTAACACAAACATCCTTTAAAAGCAAAACAAGGCTAACGCCTAACGTATCCTCTTATGTGTCAACATATATGGCAACCAACAAATATGGCCAAAGCCAAAGTGTACTCATCAAAAAATGTAAGAGCAATCCAATATGATTATAATCATCCAATCATGAAAACCAACAAGTAATCACCCAAAGTAAATATCGTATAAGGCGCAATAGCCAACAAAGCACCACCCGAAGTAAATATCATATAAGGCACAATAGCCAACAAACACCAACCGAAGTAAATATCATATAAGGCACAACAGCCAACAAAACACCACCCGGAGTAAATATCATATAAGGCACAACAGCCAATAAAACATCACCCGAAGTAAAAACCATATAACGCACAGCAGTCAATAAAACATCACGCAAAGTATATCTCATATATGGCACAACAGCCAATAAATCACCCAATGTATAAGCAATAAATATTCCAAAGTAAAGCATCAGTAACACATAAGACCGACACTCAACATTCCTATAGATTAAGGTAGAAAGTATTGAAAACAAAAGATGACGTTTTAAAAGACAAGACTTGAATCCTAATTCCGCAGTAGATCCTAAGACACAACAACACTTAACATGCCTTAAAGCAGTAAACACATAACATGCAAAATGGCCTTGATTTGAAACCAAAGCTCTGATACCAACTTTGTCACGACCCAATTTCATGGATCGCGACCGGCGCTAGGGTATGGGTATGGTCGTACCAAAACCAGTAGCAAGCCTCGCGAAAATCATAAAAACTTATAAACCTGCAGAAAAACAATGCTCGGGGGGAACCGAGACTCCAACCTAAGTCTAGTAGTTTATATAACAACTTAAATATCTGAAATGCTCGGCTAAAACCCGAGATTTAACAGCATGCCTTATATATATAACGATATAAACCAAAGTATAACATGCCAAAGTTAAAAACAAATAATCGGTCTAATCCGACAAACTAACATAAGATATCCATAATGAATAAACTAGCTCTACTGCGGTCTAAGAGTTTAAAACAGTTGATTAGTTTAAATAGCATAAAAACCTCCGAGGAATCAAAGAATCAGAGATCGACCAACTCTCTCAAATCATAACCCTGAAAAATTGGGAAAACAACGGGGTGAGATATACTGAGATGAGTTCATAATGCTATTTACATTTATTAAGTTTAAAACCCTTAAAACAAAATCCTTTTATACTAATATACTTATATACTTGATTATGGAATACAGTATTGAAATAAAATCCTAAAGTATATATATATCCCAAAGTATAATTCAAAGTAGATGGGAATAAATCCTCATCGAATCCCAAAGTAGGCCAGACATTGGTCAGCCATTCCAAAAGTACTTACCGGAGCACGCAGCCTCGATACAAGCCTATCGAGTAGCTCGTTTTAATCCAGATCCATAATCCTTAAAACAGTTCGCAAACAGTTGTAATACTAAAATAATTTTTGGTACTTAATAAAGCAGTAAATAACACTACAAACTCACTGCTTGCTTATCCACGTGATAATCTTGGCAAACAGCTAACCCTGCGTAGACTCCGAAGAACGAGCATTCGACGGTCTAAAACAAGGTATAAGTTAAAATCACATCAACCCCTAACTCTAAGAATACTAGACACCACATTGGAATAGTATCTCAAACAACAACCAAGGTACAAGCCAAAGTAAATGCCACAGCATAACATTCATACATATACAATCCATTTCCAAAGTAATTCCAAAGTATAACAACAAGTTAAGCATGATTGAGTTCCCCTTTGAAATCATAATCCGGAAGCTTATATAACTTGAAAACATTAAAACCAAGTGAAATCCCAAAGTAGTGAATTAGCCTTCAAGCTTAATCTCACATGTCGGACGACCCAAGTCTATCCCGACCCAAAGATACCAAAGTAAACCAAAGTATGAATCTGGAACCCTTAAATCAAAGCATTGCTCATTTGAAAATACGGAACTCAACCTAGCTTAACAACACAGATGCACATTTACAACAAATCCAAAGCTAGCCACACTTGGCCAAAACACCCAAAGTATACACAAGCGTGTCACAACACTTAAATTGGTTCTAAATATGCATATGAGTTCACCAACTCAGATATGAAAATAGATAAGCCAAATCAACCATTTACATGGCATAACAATTCCACCTTATATATTAACAACATGAAATCAAGCCAATGATCTTTAAACAATGCCAATATGTTACAAACATCTAAAACATCCTTGGAATCATTTATGGGCAACCACTTATGTCTTGAACAACAATCAAGTCAAAACAAGTTGAATACATGCAGTACGAATCCAAAAACAAACCTTAAATCTATCAAACAAGCCAAACAACATCAAGTTGAATTCATTGACCTACAACAGCCCTAAGTATGGATTTCCAGCAGTATAACATCACTCGAAAATAGTAATTAATCATGGAAATATCAAACCAAAGTCCTAGCATTCAATTCCATCGTTTTACATTGTAACTCTAGAGTGTAATTCAACCACAAAACATACTAGAATCATCCTAACATACAATTCAGATTTGACATGATGAAAACAGTAGGTAAAATCATAATAGCAACGCAACAACGAATCAATAGAGAAATAACACGTTTAAACGAGAGAAACGGCACATACCGCGACAAGAATACAAAACGAATCGAGGAACAAAGAAATTAGATTAGATCAGCCCCTTCAACACCCAAAGTCGCTGGAAAACAAAGATTGAACTATTACAAATCAAACCAAATGAAGGAGTAATGATAAACACGAGAAAAGATGAACGGAATACTTACAAAAGTCCCAAATTGAGAGGGGAGGGTGAAACAAGGATCAATCTTAGAGAGTGAAAGTGTTTTAGGTCGGCTTGGGTTACTAGGAATGAAATAGAAGTGTTTAAAATCAGATAAGAGTCTATTTATATGCCAAAGAAATCGAATTTACACGACAGGCGCTTTGCGAGGCGCGATGGCCCTTCGCGCCTTCCAACGCGCCGCAAAATCAGATCCAACGGTTAACTTGCTTTCGGGAACAGCATATCCGAAAATGAGCCTAATCCAACGGTGAAATTGGGAGAAATGGATGTTTTATCAAAACATGTCAGACTCAGAAGGCACACAAACACATCATCGATTATAATCCGGTTACAAATCAAATTGCTATTGAAAACAAACACGAAACATGTGACACATACAAGATACAAATCAAACCCCAAAGTAATTGTCACACTTGCTAATTCCATCATAAACGATTTGTAACCAAGTCGGAAACACGACGAAATCATGACGGAAAAACATGGGATATTACAGAAACCGAGCCAAACATTTCATATTTTTAGCGATTTAAACTAAACGTTTACAAACATTATGAAACAAATCCAAACGTTTCACTTTTTTAGCGATTTAAGCCAAAAGCTTAAAACATTACAAAACCAATCCAAACGTTTAAAATGATACGAAACAAATCCAAAGGTTAATCCTTTTAAGCGATTTAAGCCAAACAATTACAAACATTAGGAAACTAAAAACGTTACAAAAAAATCGTAAAGTTTCCTCTTTTTAGCGATTTAAAACAAAAGTTTACAAATGTTTAGAAACAAATCGAAACGTTTAACCTTTTCAGCAATTTAAGCCAAACGTTTAAAACATTACGAAACCATTCCATATGTTTTAAACGTTTTGAAACAAATCCAAACGTTTGAAATGTTACAAAACAAATCCAAACATTTCACATTTTTAGCGATTAAAGCCAAACATTTACAAAGGTTACGAAAGAAAACCAAACGTTTCACCTTTTTAATGATTTAAGGCAAACGTTTACAAACGTTACAAACAAATCCAAACGTTTCATATTTTTAGCAATTTAAGCCAAACGTTTACAAAGGTTACGAAACAAATCCAAACGTTTCAACTTTTTAGCAATTTAAGCCAAATGTTTGAATCGTTGCGAAAACAATCCAAACGTTTCCAAACGTTACGAAATAAAACCAAACGTTTCACCTTTTAAGCAATTTAAGCCATATGCTTAAAACGTTACAAACCCAATCCAAACGTTTAAAACGATACGAAACAAATCCAAACATTTTACCTTTTTAGCGATTTAAACCAGACGTTTACAAACGTTGCGAAACATAACCAAACGTTTCACGTTTTTAGCAATTTAAGTCAAACGTTTACAAACGTTACGTAAAAAATGCAAACGTATCACCTTTTTGGCAATTTAAACATTTATAGACATTACGAAACAAAACCAAGCGTTTCACCTTTTTAGTGATTTAAGCAAAACGTTTAAAAATGTTATGAAACAAATCCAAACGTTTCATCTTTTTAGTTATTTAAGCCAAACGTTTATAAACGTTACGAAACAAATCGAAACGTTTCAAATTTTTAACAATTTAAGCCAAACGTTTACAAATGTTACGAAACAAAACCAAACGTTTCGCCTTTTTAGAGATATGCCAAAAGTTTAGAAACGTTACGAAACAAATCAAAATATTTTACCTTTTCAGCAATTTAAGCCAAACGTTTTACCTTTTTAGCAATTTAAGCCAAACGCATACAAACTTTACGAAACAAAGCCAAATGTTTAACCTTTTTAGCGATTTAAGCCAAACGTTTACAAACGTTATGAAACAAATCGAAACATTTCACCTTTTCATCAATTTAAGTCAAACGTTTAAAACGTTACAAAAAAAATCCAATCGTTTAAAACGTTATGAAACAAATCTAAACGTTTGAAACATTACGAAACAAATCCAAACTTTTCACATTTTTTGTGATTGAAGCCAAACATTTTCAAAGGTTACGAAACAAAACCAAACGTTTCACCCTTTTTGTGATTTAAGCCAAAAGTTTACAAACGTTAGAAACAAATCCAAATGTTTCACATTTTTAGCGATTTAAGCCAAACGTTTACAAAGGTTACGAAACAAATCCAAACGTTTCCCATTTTTTGCAATTTTAGCCAAACGTTTATAAAGGTTACGAAACAAATACAAACGTCTAAAACGTTACGAAACCAATCCAAAGGTTTAAAATGTTACAAAACAAATCCTAACGTTTCACCTTTTTAGCCA